>NC_085137.1:296049912-297249912 GCF_035046485.1 Aedes albopictus
GATCGCATATCAGCAGAGATGCTCAAAGCTGACCACATGGTATCCGCACAATTACTGCATCAATTATTCTGCAACATATGGGAAACCGCGACATTTCCGGCCGACTGGATGCAAGACGTCTTAGTAAAGGTACCCAAAAAGGGTGACCTGACTGTATGCGATAATTGGCGGGGCATCATGTTACTGTGTATCGTTCTCAAAGTCCTTTGCAAAGTGATCCTTAACCGGATACAGGAGAAGATTGACGCAACTCTCCGACGGCAGCAAGCAGGATTCCGTGCCGGACGATCCTGTATGGGCCATATTGTCACGCTCCGTATCGTTCTGGAGCAAATCAATGAATTCCAAGAGTCTCTCTACCTGGTGTTCATTGATTACGAAAAAGCTTTCGACCGTCTCAATCACGGAAACATGTGGGAAGCCCTCAGGCGCAAGGGTGTCCCTGAGAAAATCATCGGCCTCATTGAAGCACAGTACAGAGCATTTTCGTGCAGAGTACTGCACAACGGTGTTTTGTCCGATCCCATCCGGGTCGTTGCTGGAGTGAGGCAAGGATGTATACTATCACCGCTACTGTTCCTCATCGTAATCGACGAGATCCTGGTTGGTGCGATTGACCGTGAACCAAATCGTGGACTGCTGTGGCTTACTTACTTACTTACTTACTTACTTACTTACTTACTTACTTACTTACTTACTTACTTACTTACTTGCTTACTTACTTACTTACTTACTTACTTACTTACTTACTTACTTACTTACTTACTTACTTACTTACTTACTTACTTACTTACTTACTTACTTACTTACTTACTTACTTACTTACTTACTTACTTACTTACTTACTTACTTACTTACTTACTTACTTACTTACATACTTACTTACTTACTTGATAGGCTACAACTCTGTCCAGGACCAATCATTTGAAACGATTCGGTACCAATCGCCCTTCACGTATAACGTCCTTAGTTTTAGCTTGGCGTTCCTCCGGCGTGCTCAGCCCACCGCAGCCTGCCGTGTTTTATTCACTCCACTATACATATCCATCTCAATATATTCACAATTCATAGTTCAGGAGTCTTCTTCTTCTTTATGGCTCTACGCTCCCACTGGAGCTTGGCCATAAACAACAAAACGGCAGATAACTTTTGAAAGAAGAAATAGACATCTCTAATTTTTTGATAAGTTATGTATAAATGGGGCTGCAAAACGGTGAATCGAAAAGGAGAGCGTCCAACATAGCTCTGATCCTCACAAGTTCCTACCTCATGCTTCCACGGGTCAAGCGATGACAAAGACCGCCAGCTAAGAGTTGTGTGCTTAGGTGGTAGTGCAGCCTGGGCACTGTTGTCCTTCTGACTTCAGCTAGATTGAGGAGGTACGTCTCGAGCGTCTGTTCACCAAGGGGGTGCGGCTCAAACAGCGTCTGTTCTGGCATCCAGCGGCTGAGTATGAAATGCTCCTCCACCGGAAGCTATACCTAAGGTGACAGCCCCACCACGGTGGATAGGGGACCTTAGGCTAACAACCTACTGTCTCCGAAACCCAAAAAACGTTACTGAAACCGAAAATGAAAGATTACGAACTGATTCAACGGCAACGACTTTTAGCGCGAAACAACGGACAAGAATTGGAACTTGGAATGTTTTAACCCTAGCCCAGCAGGGTAAACTGGCACAACTAGCCAATTGGGGCATGCCGTATGAAGCTTGAGATCCTAGGAATGAGCGAAGTCCGTTGGCCGAACTTTGGAGAACACAGATTGGCGTCGGGTCAAATTCTGCTATACTCTGGCCTACGAGGGGAACACGCTCCTCGCCACCGTGGAGTTGGTTTTCTGCTCAGCGCTCACGCCCACGCTGCGCTCATGAAGTGGGAACCTATTAATGAGAGGATAATTGTAGCCAGATTCAGAACACGGGTTCGAAACCTTACCATGATCCAATGTTACGCGCCAACCGATGCTGCCGAATTGCAAGATAAAGGAAACTTTTACAGTCAACTGAATGCTGTCGTGGACAAGACTCCGAAAGGTGATATCAGGATCCTCATGGGCGACTTCAACGCGAAGGTTGGTTCCGACAACTCGGACTATGAGCACGTCATGAGACGCCATGGTCTCGGAGAAATGAGCGAAAACGGAGAGCTGTTTGCAGAGTTTTGTGGCAACAATGATATGGTGATTGGGGGATCGCTCTTTCCTCATCGACCAGTGCACAAAGTGACATGGGTTTCCCGTGATGGCGTCACGGAAAACCAAATCGACCACATCTGCATCAGCCGAAAATGGAGACGGAGCCTTCTTGATGTGCGGAACAAACGTAGCGCCGACATTGCGTCCGACCATCATCTCCTAATCGGCGAGACTTCGCATTGCTCGGATTCATCAGCAGGAGGAGAAAATCGAGCGCCGGTTCAACATACACCGACTGGAAGACGCTGCGGTGAAAAGGTCCTTCGTCGAGGAGCTAGGATCAATGGAGCGCCATCAAGAACGCCTTCATCGCCACCGGTGAGAATAATTTGGTTGAGCTACGCACCCGAAGAAAGCAGTGGGTCACAGATGATACCTGGAGGAAGATAGAGGAGCGAAGGAACGCCAAAGCCGCGATAGAGCGAGCGAAAACACGAAGAGCCAAAGCCGTAGCCCGTCAACGCTATTCGGCTCTCGAGAAGGGAGTGAAACGCTCATGTAGACGGGACAAAAGAGCGTGGGCGGACTCACTAGCCGACGAAGGCGATAAAGCCGCAAACACAGGCGACATCCGTCTCCTCTACGATGTCTCACGCCGCCTTAGTGAGACCAAGATGAATGCTACGATGCCCGTTAAAGACACGTCTGGACAGTTACTGACCGACCCGGTTGACCAGTTGAAACGCTGGTTCGAGCACTTTGGAAACCTTTTTCAAGTGTCGGTCACGCCATCAACACCTCAGCATGATCCGCCAAGGGTTCGACGCATTACCCGTGTCAACACCGGAGCTCCATCAGTGCAGGAGATAGAAACAGCCATCCGTAGCATGAAATCGAACAGGGCCCCAGGGGTAGATCGCATATCAGCAGAGATGCTCAAAGCTGACCACATGGTATCCGCACAATTACTGCATCAATTATTCTGCAACATATGGGAAACCGCGACATTTCCGGCCGACTGGATGCAAGACGTCTTAGTAAAGGTACCCAAAAAGGGTGACCTGACTGTATGCGATAATTGGCGGGGCATCATGTTACTGTGTATCGTTCTCAAAGTCCTTTGCAAAGTGATCCTTAACCGGATACAGGAGAAGATTGACGCAACTCTCCGACGGCAGCAAGCAGGATTCCGTGCCGGACGATCCTGTATGGGCCATATTGTCACGCTCCGTATCGTTCTGGAGCAAATCAATGAATTCCAAGAGTCTCTCTACCTGGTGTTCATTGATTACGAAAAAGCTTTCGACCGTCTCAATCACGGAAACATGTGGGAAGCCCTCAGGCGCAAGGGTGTCCCTGAGAAAATCATCGGCCTCATTGAAGCACAGTACAGAGCATTTTCGTGCAGAGTACTGCACAACGGTGTTTTGTCCGATCCCATCCGGGTCGTTGCTGGAGTGAGGCAAGGATGTATACTATCACCGCTACTGTTCCTCATCGTAATCGACGAGATCCTGGTTGGTGCGATTGACCGTGAACCAAATCGTGGACTGCTGTGGCAGCCCATTACCATGGAGCATCTTAATGACTTCGAACTGGCTGATGACGTTGCTCTCCTAGCTCAACGGCGCTCTGATATGCAGAGCAAGCTCGATGATCTTGCCAATCGCTCCTCAGCGGCAGGTCTTACCATCAACGTCAACAAGACCAAATCGTTGGATGTAAACACGGTCAACCCTTCCAGCTTTACGGTAGCTGGGCAATCAGTGGAGAATGTTGAATGCTTCCAATATCTTGGTAGCCAAATGGCGGCCGATGGTGGCACCAAGATCGACATAGGTGCACGGATCAAGAAGGCGAGGGCTGCTTTTGCGAGTTTAAGAAATGTATGGAAAAGCAACCAGATTAGTCGACGCACCAAAATCCGAATTTTTAAATCGAACGTGAAATATGTGCTGCTAAACGCCAGTGAAACCTGGTGTGTATCAGTGGAGAACACTCAACGACTGCAGGTCTTCATATATAATTCGCGCATGGTGGCCTCACAATTGGATCTCCAACGTGGAGCTCCATCGTCGATGTCATCAAAAGCCGATAGCGACAGAAATTCGGGAGCGAAAGTGGAGGTGGGTCGGCCACACTCTACGCAGGGGCGGAAACGAAATCTGCAAACAAGCGTTAGACTGGAACCCAGCAGGACATCGCAGCAGAGGCAGACCCAGAGGCTCATGGCGGCGCAGCCTTAATAACGAAATCAAGCAAGTTGACAGAAATTTGACCTTGCCACAGGCAATCGCCCAGGATGGAAATCTTTCAATTCGGCCCTCTGCACCACCGTGGGTGCCCAGGACCAGGCTTGTCCGCACTGAGCGCATGAAAATTCTGCTCTTTGGATTTACACCATCAAGCACATCATAATTTAGAAATCTTTTCATGTTATCAGATAGAAGGATGTTGAAATATTGTAAATGTCATTTCGAACTGTCAAAAAACCGCACCGCAGAGCCACACGGAGCTCTCAAAGAGATTTTCACCCGGGTGAAAACACTCTAGTGAATTTCACTTTGAACGGCCCGTGCGGCGCTGCGGTGCGGTTTTTTGACAGTTCGAAATGACATTTACAATATTTCAACATCCTATCTGATAACTTGAAAAGATTTCTAATTTATGATGTGCTTGATGGTGTAAATCCAAAGAGCAGAATTTTCATGCGCTCAGTGTGGACAAGCCTGCCCAGGACTGAAAGTAAGTAAGTAAGATCCCCCGTTCAGGTATGTACTCATCGACGGCACTGTCACCTCTCAATTACCTCGTTAACAGCCATTTATCTCTACAAATTGAGTTGCAGCCCGACGCCTTTGTGGGATGCCTAGAACTTCTGGCAGAACTTCTTGAGAACGGCGCAGCAGTTCAATGTCTTCGCACTCCGCTTCTTGCTGGCGGTGAATAATTGCTCTCTATTCTTCTACTTCTGTTTTTCGCCAATCATTCCGTAAAGTCCTTTGCTTAAACATTTCGCTCTACAATGGCTTTATTCTATGCATCCTTTCGACATATACATCATTCAGATTTTTATTATTATTTTAATTTATGGACGACAACTTTACCTAAAAGTGGGCATTCGTGTTGGGATAATTCAGATGATTGTCCCGAAGATATAGAGACATACAGCCCAAGTAACAATTCTGTTGCTGATTGGTTTTGTGTGATTTTTATTAGGGTTTTATTATAGCAATAATTAAATCTCACAGTAGTCTTAAAACTTTTATGAAAACCCTTGATTTAAGGTTTTATAGTATACTTGAAGGTACCAATAAAGCCAGGTTTTAAGAGTAAACAAAACTCTCCGATATGATATCCTTCTGGTATTCATTATTACCACAATAAAACTGATAAAACTCTCAACAGATGGCGATCCGTTCGATTAGTAACGACATCTGTTGGTGGAAACGCAAAAACTATGGCACTGCTAGTCTAATTTCGGTCATCATAAAAGTAAACTTGCTTTCGTTTTATTTTCGCTAATTATGGTTGTAGCCATATTGAAGAATTAGTTAACGTGAATGGAAAATAGTAAATTTTGCTCAAATAAGCAATGAATTGATGGTTTGCCGTCATTTTCATAACATGCTCACATAAATATATCCTCTCAGCTGAGTTTTCTTGTAATTCCAGATAGTTTTACTAAATTAACAAATTGATTTATTTTATTCCAATATAATAATATTCATTGTTTTCAAAGCGCATCCATTTTATATTTCTGCTACCCCAACATTCACATTAAAATTGAATGCGCATAAGCCTAGCAACACTATAAATACTAAAATATTATTTTGAAATGATCGCTTTCTACTTGCGAATGATGTCTCCTGAGCTTTACGTGCCATTGAAGAAGCTCTAGAGGACTGCTGGAGTACAGTCAAAGCAGCCATCAACAACGCAGCCGAGAGAACTATCGGGTACGTAGAACGGAGTCGACGAAACGATTGGTTCGACGAGGAGTGTAGAGCGGTTCTGGAGGAGAAGGATGCAGCGCGGGCGGTAATGCTGCAGCATGGAACCCGACAGAATGTGGAGCGATACAGACAGAAGCGGAAGCAGCAGACCCGTCTCTTCCGGGAGAAAAAGCGCCGCCTGGAAGAAGCGGAGTGCGAGGAAATGGAACTGCTGTGCCGCTCACAGGAAACACGTAAGTTCTATCAGAAGCTCAACGCATCCCGCAAAGGCTACGTGCCGCAAGCCGAAATCTGCAGGGATAAGGACGGGAGCCTCTTGACGGACAAACGTGAGGTGATCGAAAGGTGGAAGCAGCACTTCGACGAGCACCTGAATGACGAAGAGAATGTAGGCACGGAGGACCAAGGCAGCGGAGGAAATGATTATGTTGGTGCAGCAGAGGACGAGAACGAACCAACTCCCACGCTGAGGGAAGTTAAGGATGCCATCCACCAGCTCAAAAACAACAAAGCGGCTGGTAAGGACGGTATCGCAGCAGAACTCATCAAGATGGGCCCGGAAAAGTTGGCCACCTGTCTGCACCAGTTAGTAGTCAAGATCTGGGAAACCGAACAGCTACCGGAGGAGTGGAACGAAGGGATAATCTGTCCCGTCCATAATAAAGGCGACAAGTTAATGTGTGAGAACTTTCGAGCGATCACCATTTTGAATGCCGCCTACAAAGTGCTATCCCAGATCATCTTCCGTCGTCTTTCACCTAAAGTAAATGAGTTCGTGGGAAGTTACCAAGCCGGTTTCATCGACGGCCGGTCGACAACGGACCAGATCTTCACCGTACGGCAAATCCTCCAGAAATGCCGTGAATACCAGGTCCCAACGCATCACCTGTTCATCGACTTCAAAGCGGCATACGACAGTATCGACCGCACAGAGCTATGGAAAATTATGGACGAGAACAGCTTTCCCGGGAAGCTGACTAGACTGATAAGAGCAACGATGGACGGTGTGCAGAACAGCGTAAGGATTTCGGGTGAACTATCCAGTTCATTCGAATCTCGACGGGGACTACGACAAGGTGATGGACTTTCCTGCCTACTATTCAACATCGCGCTGGAAGGTGTTATGCGACGAGCCGGGCTCAACAGCCGGGGTACGATCTTCACGAAATCCAGCCAATTTGTCTGTTTTGCAGATGACATGGATATTATTGCTAGAACATTTGGAACGGTGACAGAACAGTACACCCGCCTGAAACGTGAAGCAGCAAAGGTCGGACTGGTGGTGAATGCGGCTAAGACAAAGTACATGCTGGTAGGTGGGACTGAGCGAGACAGGACAAGCCTTGGCAGCAATGTTACGATAGACGGGGATACTTTCGAGGTGGTAGAAGAATTCGTCTACCTCGGTTCCTTGCTAACGGCGGACAATAACGTGAGCCGTGAAATACGAAGGCGCATCATCAGTGGAAGTCGTGCCTACTATGGGCTCCAGAAGAAACTGCGGTCAAAAAAGATTCACCCCCGCACCAAATGTACCATGTACAAGACGTTAATAAGACCGGTGGTTCTCTACGGACACGAGACATGGACGATGCTCGAGGAGGACCTGCAAGCACTCGGAGTTTTCGAGCGACGGGTGCTAAGAACGATCTTTGGCGGCGTACAGGAGAACGGTGTGTGGCGGAGAAGGATGAACCACGAGCTCGCTGCACTTTACGGCGAACCCAGCATCCAGAAGGTGGCCAAAGCCGGAAGGATACGGTGGGCAGGGCATGTTGCAAGAATGCCGGACAACAACCCTGCAAAGCTGGTGTTTGCTAACCATCCGGATGGTACAAGAAGGCGTGGAGCGCAGAGAGCACGATGGGCGGACCAGGTGGAGCGTGATCTGGCGAGTGTTGGGCGTGACCGAGGTTGGAGAGCTGCAGCTGCAAATCGAGTATTATGGCGGCAAATTGTTGATTCAGTATTATCATGAATTTGATGTTAACTAAATAAATGAATGAAGAAGCTTCTCTGCATCTTGAGCTATTATTGTTTTATTTGAAATATAAAACAATCATCATAACTTCTTTTCGAGTACCGAATTGTTTTCAACTAGGTTTTAAAACAATTTTATTGCTACTCTTAATACGGTTTGCAAAATCTCTCCGAGAGTGGTCCACTTAGCCGATAGATGCTCTTAAAGAGGTTATCAAAAGGTTTTGATATCTTCTTCTTCTTCTGTATGGCTCTACGTTCTCACTGGAACTTGGCCTGCCCCTCTACAACTTAGTGTTCTTTGGGCTCTTCCACAGTTATTAATTGGAGGGCTTTCTTTGCCTGCTATTGCATGAATTTTGTACCTTGTGAGGCAAGCACAATGATACACTATGCGCAGGGAGTCGAGAAAATTTTCCCGACCGGAACGGGAATCGAACCCGCCGTCTCCGGATTGGCGATCCATAGTTTTAACCACTACACTAACTGGAGATGTATAAACCAGTTTTATTGTAAGTTTATTATTTATATTGGCCATGGACATCTCTTATAGAACACTTGGGAGTTCAATGCTTTCCAATACATTAAATATCCGTTTAATTTCCTGCTGTTTTATCAAATTACATCCTGCCCTCGAATCGGTTCACCACAGAGATTGATATTCAACACTGAGTCTGGTGCCAGCCGTCAGGAAAACAATCACCCAGCGGCAGGTCAGCCACACCACACAATACTCAAAGGCATCTTTCTAGCACCGTCATCATCGACTTCACTTAGACTGTAAATATTAATACATCCAATAATTCACTTTTCACCCCCACTTGCACTGAAATGGATGCAGCAGCAAGCAACCCTTCTCATTCAGTTCAGGCTGAATCCCTGCTGGTGTGACACACGGCCACATTCCATCCTGCCCGCCCGAGTACATGCGAACAACAAACCCGTTAAAGTGAGATCCCTCGAAGCGAGGATTAGCACCGAAAGGAGTAAATACCAGAACCTCGCTATTGCTCACGCATCATCGGTCTAATCCTCCATCTCCCGGTCGGTGGCGCTGACGGTCGAGCTGCTGGAGTTTAGCACCCCCTCGTGTGTCTGTGATAAGGACGATATGAGGGAATAGGTGGTAAAACGAATATACAGGGGATAGACAAA
This sequence comes from Aedes albopictus, assembly GCF_035046485.1. Lineage (NCBI taxonomy): Eukaryota > Metazoa > Arthropoda > Insecta > Diptera > Culicidae > Aedes > Aedes albopictus. Next base: position 296,059,139 of record NC_085137.1, read on the forward strand.
ATGTTCGGGACAGGCAAAATTATCACTTTTCAAAAAATGCTCAATTAGCTGTAAGTTTTCGAAAAGTGCATCAAATATTCTCAAATTTTCCCTGTAAGTTGATCGACTAGTTGTGTATCAGTGGACAAACTTAAGAAATGATCGAGCTATTCTGCACGAAGCTATAAGCATTTTAGAAACTATCCGATAGTCAACTTTGAGCTGTTTTATCTCCGGATTCAATGAACCGAATGCAATGAAATTTCGTCTATTCGTGAATTCATATAATGTGCTCTGAAACACGTTTGGCTCAACTTCAAATTATTAACAAGAGAAAAAGTTATAGCGATTTCATTTTCTTTTATGATTTTTCAGTAAATTTATCTATTTTTCATCTGCGTCCCGTTACTTTTTCAATGGATTGCCGGCTATGTTGTTACTTTCTTTCAAAATATATTTATATTCAAGACAATTAGAGGGAATTTCAATTAACTATAAAAAGCATCTCGTTTTTTGAAACGATGATGAAATTTAAGAAAATTTGGTGTTTTATTAGAAAAATAATCTAATCATTATAATTTTCTTCTGTTATAAGAATTTTAGGTTAAGTCAAAAGTTTTTTAAAGCTCATTATATAAGTCATAAATGATCAAAATTTCATTGCATTTGGTTCATTGAACCCGGAGATATAACAGCTCGAAGTTGGCAATCGGATAATTACACCTTTTTTTAGAATCTTTATAACTTCGTGCAGAATAGCCTGATCTTTTCCGAATTTTGTCCACCGATACACAACTTGTTCATCAACTTAGTGAAAATTTGAGAAAATTTGATGCACTTTTCGAAAAGTTACAGCTGATTGAGCATTTTTTGAAAAGTGAAAATTTTGCCTGTCCTGATCATTTTGTCTATCCCCTGTAAGTATATGTAAGTAATCTGGACAACCTACACTTACGGTTTGTCAAAATGGCAAATGCCAGAGATCGCTAGTCTGGTTTTGATTACATTAAAAACTGAGCTGAATACCAATTCAAAAGAAAAACAAAGTATGTAAATATTCAATTTAATGCAGTTCTTAATAAAAAAAAAAATAAGTTGTCCATTTTACCACCTATTCCCCCACAGGAAGTGCAGGAGCATAGCGGCCGCGTTCAAGACTAAATGATTCATTTGCGCTCGACAAAACGCCCTTAATGGTGGTGTACGCGCGGAGCGAGATCGTCTTTTCGGGAGGCTGTCTCCAGGCCGACACGTGACAAGCTTTTTTTCCTCGGCCGTGTTTTGATCACATTAGACTGATGTTTTATTTGTAGATTAAACGAAAATATTTTGCTCCCTCGTCATCATAGTGTGAGACCGAATGACTCCAGGATTAACAATGAGAGGAGAAGTCCTTGCCATCGAGCGCTCTTGGTTGTCGGTGGAAAGAAATGAACAATTGAAACATTTTAAAAGAAATAACCAAAACACACGTGCTGTCAATAACGGCGCCACGTGTTCGGCTCGATTCGGTAGCTGATTTCACTTTCCGCCTCTCCCAAACGGTGATGGTGAGTGCAGATTAGGACGAATCCCACTGTGTGACGGGAGATTCATTTGAACGCCTACCGTCGAAAAAAGATGCCAATTTTGGTTCATAACAAACCAAAATAGGGAGTTCATTTCACTGGGAACGTGTTAAGGCAAAGTGAATAAGCAATAAATAGGAGTGTAATCAAAACTTCCTTTTACGAAGAAATTGAAATTGATGATGGGTATTCACAGCAGTTGGGCTATTGGTAGATGATGCACTAATGAATATGTGGGATGTTCCTGTTAAATTCAGCATTGAAATTAAGACACACTCAAATCGTATTAGGCTAAGAAAGGCAATTAATGACGTAGGGAAATTTAGATTATTTCAAACAAAAACAAATGAAATCTGATTTTTGCGCTAAAATTTGATGAATGCAAAATGGTGAGGCAACACGGATCGTCTAACATAACTTTGGTCCTTGCTATCTCATGCTTCCACGGGTCAATCATTAGCAAAGACTGACATTTGCGTGTTATGTGCTTAGCTGGTAGTCCAGGCATTATTATCCTTCTTACTTCGGTTAGATTGTAGGCTCGTCCTGAGCATCTGTTCACCAAGAAGGTGCGGCTCGAACAGCGTTTATTCTGGCATCCAGAGGCTGAATATAAAATGCACTTCCACCAGAAGCTATACCTAAGATAGCAACCCCATCGAACGTCACTCGATTCCATCGTCGCCTTGATCAATCGTGTCAGTTTATCTAGTAATCAGTATTCATAATTATCTACCATAGCTGCTCTCGATAGATTTTATCATACGGCGATTTAAAATTGATGAACAAGTGATGTGTGGGCACGTTGTATTCGCGGCATTTCTGTAACACCTGGCGGATGGCGAACATCTGGCACGTTCACCCAGGAATCCAGCCCCACAAACTCTCTTGCAATCGGTGATAAACGGTGGCATACGATTTGAGAGAGTATCTTGTGGGCAGCGCTCAGTAGTGTGATCGCGTGATAGTTCCCGCAATCCATCTTGTCACTCTTCTGTAGATGGGTCACACGATACCTTCCATTCATTCCTCCGGTAATACTTCCTCCTCCCAATTCTTGGACTCAGTGTAGTGCTCTAACCAGTGCTTCTCCACCGTATTTTAGAAACTCGCTTGGTAGTTGATCTGCTCCAGCGACTTTGTTTTTTTTTCATCTGGCCAACCTTCTCCTCAATCTAACTGCCGATATCTCAACTTCATTGTAAGCATCCACATACCCGGCGATCTACCAAAGGATTACAAGTTCGGCATCGTTGCGCTGCAAGAGATGTGTTGGGCAGGATCCATGGTGCGGAGATTTAGATGTACTATCTATTTGAGCCTGCCTTACGATAACAAATGCAAAATGGTGAAAGCTCTCATTTAATAACTGTGAAACTGCTCATGGAACACTTAACTGAGCAGCAGGTTCCACTCCTAATAAACGCCATACCAAGAATAAGAATAACGTTTAGGAAATGAACGTAAAAAGAAGGAAGTATTCTAGCAAGACAGCTGATAGGAAAATCCTCCAAATTTTTCGTCTTACCTATGTATATCTATCTATTTATCGGGAAAAATGTCTTAATTCCCTAGTCCGCTGCCAAAAATTTATTGACTTTAGGCAAAGCACTTCCTTCTTTTTCCACCCCCAGCCACTCGCGATATCAAACAGAGCAGAATTTTCCACCATGCTGTGCTGTCAAACAACGCGGCAAAGGAATGGGTGGAACTACCATGGCGATGATGGCAATCATTTCGAACGGAACGTTCTAGCCCGTTTTCGGTGGCAAGCGCTTGACGACGACGGGTCTTAGCGCAAATACCTAAAACTACTGTTCACGAGTGGCTGCAAAGATGGAAACAACCCTTTTCGCGTCGTTATTTTCCCCCGTAGGTAGGAATTTGGTTGAGTCAGCAACTTTGAAAGCACGGTGAAAATCCTTCCCTGGTATTAAGGTGGAAAATCGCTCGAAGTGGGGATCAGAGCTAGCTGATGGTAAGATGTTTTCCGTTGCGTCAATTATTTGCAGAGCTGGGTGAAATCTACAGGGGATTTTGGGAACAGTGCTGTCGATGCCACATATCCAACATACCAAATGTGTGCTTCCATCCCAAGAAAAGTGGTTCTTCTACTAATCAAGAACTTCACAGAAGCGTTGAACTGCCAACACAGCACCTCCCACAGAGCACAATCGCTAGAACAAAACGAGACAGTTCAAACATTAACTTAGTAAAAATATTTACACCTTCGAATGTACAGTCAAAAGCTTCTATACACTTTCTAAGTGAGTCGTTACTTGACGCCTCCGTTTCCAGTTCCACCCAAACCATGATTGCGAGTAGCAAGCAGCAAGGATTTAATTCCAAACTGCGACTAAACAGTCAATAGGCACACAAACTCCATCATTTTGTAACGGCGGCGGAATGTCGTCCCAGCAGAGGGCGTCGCTGTTCTCGCCAGGTCGAAAGAGCAGAAAGGATTGAAGAAGTTAAAGGCATGAAACAGTTGGCAGGTACCTAGCGCTCTTTACTTTGCATATTTAATTGTCTTTATTGCTCTGTTGAGTCAATATTAATCCTTCAATAACTTATTAGTTGAATTATTTAAATGGCTGCGTGTACCTAGGGCTCCCGACGCGGAGCCTATTTCTAGTCTCGAATTTGATTCTGCCTTCCTAGCTGAGGTGCGGATTTGTTAAATAAATATAGAACTTAGTTTATGGTACTAATGCGAACGGTGACGCGTTGGATGACTCACCTAGAAGTGGAATATCAAGTTAGAAACAATATCATTCTGTTCAAGTTTCTTTCTCACTATCATATCTCGCTACCGAATGTTTTGAGAGAAAATGTTCCGCAAAAAAGTGCACTCGACGAGGGTTCCCTGTCCAAACTGTTGCCATCCCATTTAATCAAATTTGTCCTGCCCTACTACCTATTTAGAGCATCCCCCTCTGTCTGTCCTAGCTTCGAGTTTTTAAATCCTTACGAACCACAGTGCGGTCACGTGCTGCTGTTCAATTTAATAATTTCAATTGACTTTGGACATTTTTTTTTCGTTTCGCTTTCGTTTGCCTTCGGGTGATGCCAGAAACTCAGTTTTACTTTACAGAAAGAAGATTCGCCTCTAGACGGAGGGTTGTATCGGTAATAAAAATAACATTTTTAAATATTGAAATGTCGCAAAAGGCACAACAAAATGTGATTATTATATGAATCTACGGTGGGCTGATGGGTAGTGACTTTAGATTCTTGCCAATTTTTGCTTTGTTTTGATCAAACTATCAGTTTTGTCATCAGCTTGGAGCGGACCTGTAGGCGAATTCCGGTGCACTATTTCTTCGAAGAAAAGAAAATTTTCTTGCTGGTGTGCAATGGAAGAAAATTTCTTCTCTTCAAAAAAAATTGCTCCGGAATTCAGCCACTGGTTGGATGGTTAAAACACGTAATAATCACGTCGAGGACCTTGGATCGAATCTTACTCCCAACAAACTCACAAAATGTGAGTCTTCCTTCGTAAGTAAAGTAAGAAGCGGGTCCTGAGATGAACTTAGCCTGCGATGTCCTGCCGGATTGAAATCTAACGCTTGCATTTAGATTTCCTCTCCGCTTCTTCGTAGTGTGTGGCCGGCCCACCTTTATTTACACTCTCGAATTTTTGTTGATATCGGTTTCTGATGGCATCGTCGATATGGAGCTCAGTACTCCAGATCCGGTTTGAGGCCACGAGTTATAAACCAGAGACATTGGTTGATGAAAACCTGTAGCTTCTGTATGGTCTTTGCTTACACGCACAGATTTCATGTTGGAATTAGCAATTCGAATGTTGATGTGTTGACTGATCTAATTAGATCTCCATATATTTCGAAAACTCGCAAAAATAGTCCTAGCCTTTTTTATCCGTGCTCCTATGTCATTTTTTCCTATTTTTAACTACTCAACTTAATTGGCTTCTTTAAAGGTGTTGAGATGATTCGATATTCTGAATCTGCATGTCAAAGTGAGCCGAAATCCAAATTTTCATTAATGTTGATGCCCGGGAACCTATTCAAAAGTCAATTTGAAGTTTGAGTCACCCCTTGTCGCAGTTTGTACTGGGCAGTGCTGTCAACCAGTTGCCCAGCTGTCAAAAGGTGATTTCAAAAAACATCTTTGAAATTAATTTTAGGTACCGTAATCCGGGGTAACATTGATCAGAATTTTCGATCTTTCTTGAATATTTATTTTGTTTAAGCAAACCTTAGATATTTTATATTTTTAGAACATGTACTGGTCCTCTTAGTATGTGTTAAGCTGCTCGAAAAAGTATTGTTAAACTTTAAAACATGTTTAAATAGGCTTTTTAATCTAATTTTTTATTTTGTTGATTTGGGGTAGCATTGATCGGGGTCGCTGATTTCGAATGTGTTGTCCAAATTCTTACAAGTTATGTACTTTTTGAGATATTTTAGGATTAAAATCCTCCAAATCGCGAATAACGCCTAAAGGTGCTTAAGGAATTGATTGCCTGCTTTTAATAAATCGTATATTTTATTGAAAAGTAGCATTTTCATGGAAGTTTCGGCTATTGAATCCAACTCTAGTATATCATATTGAAGTAATAAAGTGATTTCGAACCTCATATTGTATCTAGTATTCGTGCCATGCATGAATATTTGTCCATGTATCCCATTGTGTTACGAAACACAGTTTTGGAAAAATCGATTCATTTCAATGTTTATGAAATTCAATTTTCATAAACTACATGACATTTAACAGCATAATAATTGCAGATAGCGATATATCATTCGATAGCAGAAACTGGTTCAATATAAAATGCTTGTTTAAGCATTTCATGAGGTCAGTCAAGCCGATCAATGTTACCCCGCTGATCAATGATACCCCGTTCTACGGTACCTACCAATATGAAGTTCAAAAAATCATCATGATCATGGCTCAGGAAAAGGTGCACTTTCGTATAAAATCAAAACATCACTACATTTTTTTAGAATTTAACCTTCCGTAACTCGCGCGGTTGACTACCTGCGTCAGCACCACACTAATGCTGAGTACAAAAAGCGAGATTTTTTCAACGTGTTGTACAAAATACAACAGCGCGATCGCTCGAGGGTTAAATACAAAATTCACAGCTTTTTTGTCCACTAGGGCACTACGCGAGCAATTCCATTTGGCAGCTGCACTTACACTTTTGTACAGTGCCTAAATGTATTCTTTTATTCTACTATATCGAACTGGCTGCTTTTTTGCACTGCTTTCACTTTCTACCTTATCATGATGTGCACGATGATGTTGATGTGTGGCTGTCGTCCCTTTTCCAGTCAGATTGGAATTTCTTGGAATTTTGGAATTTTTTTGATTTTCTTAAATATGAAAACATGAATAGGGACAGCTTTGAAGAACTTTCGAAGGATAGGGAAACACTGAAAAATGACGGGCTTTGTGGTCTAGTGGCTACCGCTTCTGGTTTATATGCAGAAGGTCCTGGGTTCAATCCCTGGCCCGTCCCTTTCTTCCTACTTTGTATCTTATATACTTTCTCTCTGCTCTCTACATATACAACTCATGTATATTCACATGTTCAAAGCCATCGCTAGAACAGAAACGGGTTGAAAAGGCCGTTTCACTAAAAAAAACTTTCACAGCACAGTGTCTCAATCCTATTAGATGACGCCTACAAGTTATGCAATCAAGCGAACTGCGCCGCACATCTTCAGAATAATAAAAACACACAATGGATCAATGAAGCCAATTTTTCTAGCGTTCATCACATGTAAACAGAGGCGCCACCGTATATGGACATTAACATTGTGTCAGCAGTGGAGTTATGTCAAACACACAAGGCTACGGTGGCGCTATTTGTTCATTCCATAGCGGCCGTTTTAGTTATTTTAGTGATACATTTTATCACCTTATCCTGGTATCCACACACCAATGTGTGAACCTTCTGCCAACCAAGTCCCACCAACATTCGCCTGAATTTGTGCTGACGCATAGGTATATTCGGTCAGATGTGGATACAAACGATTGCAATCATCACTTCCTTATGCTTCCCCACATTGACCTGCAACCTGACGTGGCAGGCGCCATTGTCGCCTAAAAATAGAAGATCATCAACGCTCACACACTGAAGATGCCTGCTAGTCCCCAGCAGATATCTCATTGGTTCCTTGTGTAAGTGTAGCTGGTCTGGCGATACTGGAGTAGCATCCACGGGCGGTCAATCAAGCCCAAGCTCAAGTTTTCGTAGGATTTGGAAAAACTGAAAAGTAAGATAGATGAGATCTATAAAAAACCCTAATTAATCCACCTAGAGGTGATGGTGCCTTTCTCGTGCTTTAAAATATCCTTTCAATAAAACTCGAGCGACATGTTGATGACATTGACATCAAAACAAAATGAAAACTGCTTGCTAAAACTACTCAATATGGATACATTTTATATTAGCATAACATCCAATATTCAGACAACGATACAAAACTCAAACCAAACAAGTCTCATGAAGCCGCAAAATTTTGAAACGTCATTTTAGATTTTCCGGTCATCATTTTATGACTCCGGATATCTACCCCAACTCAACTAGCCGCCATTTTGAACATTGAGACACCATCTTGGATGTTCTGGTATTCATTTTTGGACTCTGTACCGTAATCCGGGGTAACATTGATCAGAATTTTCGATATTTCTTGAATAATTCTCTTGTTTTAGCAAACGTTACATGTTTTATATTTATAAAACAAGTACTGGCATTCTGAGTTTGTGTTAAGCTACTCGAAAAAGTATTACAAAAGTTCAAAACATGTTCAAATAGGTTTTTGAATCTAATTTTTGATTTTGTTGATTTGGGGTAACATTGATCATGTTAGTGATCAAAGTTCGTTTGTGTTAAAAATACCCTTTCTTACTGAATTCGGGGTCGCTGATTTCGAATATGTTGTCCAAATTCTTACAAGTTATGTACTTTTTGAGATATTTTAGGATCAAAATCCTCCAAATTGCGAATAACGCCTGAAGGTAGGCAATGGCTTAAGGAATTGATAGCTTACTTTTAATAAATCGTATATTTTATTGAAAAGTAGCATTTTCATAGATGTTTCGGTTATTAAATCCAACTCTAGGATATCATATTGAAGTAGTACAGTGATTTCGATCCTCATATTTTATCTAGTATTCATTCCATGCATGAATGTTTGTCAATGTATCTCATTGCGTTACGAAACACAGTTATGGAAAAATCGATTTATTTCAATGTTCATGAAATTCATTTTTTATAAATTACATGTCATTCAATAGCTAAATAATAGCAGATAGCGACATACCATTCGATAGCAGAAACTGATTCAATATAAAATGCTTGTTTGAACATTTCATGAGGTCGGTCAAGCCGATCAATGTTACCCCACTGATCAATGATACCCCGTTTTACGGTACCTAAAATTACATAAAATAGTCGCCGTATTGAATTTTGACATGTCGTTTATGATTTTCTGGTCACCAGTTTTGGACAAAGACCGGCATTCTTCCCCATTCAAACTCAGACCTTGTGAAACAGCGCACAGCTTGGGTTTTCTGATTACAAATTTTGAATTCTGGACATATTTTCATACAAAATATACCCATAATGCAAGAATTAAAAATCCTATAAAATAGGCACTTACTTGAATACTGGGCCATTATCTAGGACTTTGGACTGCTATCTTGGATACTCTGGTGGACTCCGAACATATTTCCCATTCCAAATACACTTATTTTACATAGTTTTAGAGCTCAAAATTCCTTAAAACAGCCACCATCTTTTGTTGACGCGATCAAATTCTTATTTTTCCATTCAACGTTGACCCGTCCTGCTATAAATTTACACCTTAGGAATCTGAAATGGTACGATTTGATGAGATCTCTCAAGTTTTGTCTATATTTTGTTCTCATATATGAGAACTTAGACCTATTCGTCGCTGTTGTTCATACCTAATGTTTATCAGGCAATTAAACAAAGCCACAATTTAATTTTTCACATGAACGTTGGTTCTGCTACACAACAGCAAGTCTCTAATGTGATCTAAGCCTATTTTCTTGCTAACCGTTCATTAGATTATCAAAAAATCTGCGATCTGATGTGTCGTATGTATGGGTTTGGTTCATTTTTATATTTGGTAATTTCCGGTGGGATAGCTGGATCTGATTCCATGAGTCATGGACCATGACACTACCGGTTGTCCCAATTATGGTCTGAGAATATTTTATTGCTATTTATTCACCATTACCTAATCACCGCGATTTGATATATCGCATGAATGGGTTTGCTTCACTTTTACTTCTAACCACTGTCGAAGGCACAGCTGAACCCGCAACACTACCGGGAATCTAATGTGGTCTGACCCTATTTTTCCATAGGGTTGTCGATAAGTCGTGATGAGTCTTGTTAGAGATCACAGTCATTTGAACCTTTTCGTCGATATTCGGCCTCCTTTGTCACCGACATTCGCATAACAAGCAATCAAACTACTGTTCGAAACAAAAATGTCAAACGAATGCACTTCACCACGATAGCGGCTTCGGGAGACGGTTCGGTTTTTGTTATTCCTGTCTTCTTCTTCTAAGTCTTCTTCTTCTAAGAGCTATGTTGCCCATCTGTGTGTCGTATTCAATACAACATGCAATAATAAACTAATATTAACATTCATAATCGGAATTGGCTGAAAATGTATGCGTAAAGCTAGAATTAGACACATGTCATCGTGTCAGATGACATTGATTTGACCCTTTCTTATGTTTATTGATCTTCGTTCTACTGCTCGTGTTGTGTGTATGTAAGAGGTAACGATAGCGCACGAATGCAACAAAGCCGACTGACACCCGACTGCGGCTACGAAATGAAGGTAGTAAAAAGTGTCGAATGTTTACAAGACTGGTCGTGATTTGATGAACCGCATCCATGGGTTTGGTTAAATTTAACATTTTACTACCCGGATCTGATTCCGGGTAACTACCGGCTGAACCAAATATGGTCTAACATTATTGTCTTGTTAACTGCTCATCGGTTAACCAAAAAAGCTGCAAACTGAAGGTGTCACATGCAGGGTTTGACAATTTCGACGGGATTCTCGGAACCAATTCCGGAACACTATCAGTTGTATCTAGTGTGACGTAAGCAAGGTTGTTAATCGATAAATTATCGTTATCGGCGATAAAGTTAACGTCTGTTATCGTTTATCGTCGATAACGATAACGTCTTCAGACGGATTCGTCATCGGCGATACAGTTAACTGTTGAAATTATCGACTCGATAACGTCTCCGGAAAATTTTCTTTGCGATCTGAACCGTTGTTGATGCCGTCACTAGGGTAACTAGATTTATCGCAAAATTATCGAAGGTACGTTGATCTTCGCGTTGATTCATCGTTTGGTTATCGTTATCGAGAGATTATCGAGCAACCTTTATCGTTATCGAGTTTGCGTTGAGTTAACTGTCGATAATTTATCGGTTTACAACCTTGGACGTAAGGTTATTTTCGAGCTAACTGTTCATCAGGTTATCGCAAAAGCCACGATTTGATGTGTCACATGCCTGGATTTGGTTTACTTTTACATTTGGCCTCTTCCGGCCACTCAAAACCGATTCCGAAACACTTGCTGGCCGTTCATTAGGTAATCTAAAAAGCCGCTATTTGATGTGACGCATATACGGGTTTGTTTCTCTTTCAGATTTAACCACTTTGGCGGGAACCCCGGAACGGGTTCCGGAACACTACTGATTCAGATATGGTCTGAGATGGTTTTCCTGCTCATTGTCCATCAGGTCATCGAAAATGCCGTGGTTTGATGTGTCGAATGTATGGGTTTCGTTCAATTGTATATTTGGCCACTTCTAGCGGGACGCCTAGAACCGGTTCCGGAACACTACCGGTTCAGATATGGTCTGAGATGATTTTCCTGCTCATTATCCATCAGGTCATCGAAAATGCCGTGAATTGATGTGCCGCATGCATGGGTTTGGTTCAATTGTATATTTGGCCACTTCCAGCGGGACGCCTAGAACCGGTTTCGGAACACTACCGGTTCAGATATGATCAGAGACTATTTTCCTGCTTACCGCTCATCAGGTTATCGAAATGCCGTGGTTTGATGTGTCGCATGCATGGTTTTGGTTCATTTGTATATTGGGCCACTCCCAGCGGGACGACTAGAACCGGTTCCGGAACACTACCGGTTCAGATATGGTCTGAGATGGTTTTACAGCTCATTGTCCATCAGGTCATTTAAAATGCCGTGGTTTGATGTGTCGCTTGCATGGGGTTGGTACAATTGTATGTTTGGCCACTTCCAGCGGGACGCCCAGAACCGGTTCGGGAACACTACCGGTTCAGATATGGTCTTAGACTATTTTTCTGCTTACCGCTCATCAGGTTATCGAAAATGCCGTGGTTTGATGTGTCGCATGCATAGGTTTGATGCATTTTCATATCTGGTCCCTTCCTGGGGTACCGTTCCGGAACACCTAAATGGCCATATCTCCGGAACGGCTGAACCGATCCGAACCATTTTCAATAGGAAACAATGGGACCAGATTCCGCGTCGAATGATCCGTCGGTCATTGAAATCGGATGAGGTTTACTGCCAAAAAGTGATGTGAGTTTTTTTGTACACACACATACAGACACACACACACACGCACACACATACACACACACATACACACACACAGACATCACCTCAATTCGTCGAGCTGAGTCGATTGGTATATGTGATTAGACCCTCCAGGCCTTCTATCAAAAAGTCATTTTTGGAGTGAACATATAGCCTTTCCAGTACACTTAGTGTACGAGAAAGGCAAAAAAATGATAGTGAAATTTCGGATGAGGAATCAGATGAGGACAGTAATGACAAAACATATAAGCATTGAAAAGGAAAAGAAGGAATGAAACTTAGTTAGAGGGGTAGCGGCTCTCTGAAACCAGGTTTGAAGTACATGTCACAAAAATAAAAGAAAATAATTATTAGGTAGGGGGATTAGGGGCATAATGGACACCCGGGGCGAAATGGACACCCCTGTTTTTGCCGAAACCGTTGACTTTTATGTAAAACTTTTAATGCATAAGTGTAAAAGAACAAGTCATTGTTATATTTTTCAAAAGTACCATTTATATTCCTTCAAAATAACCAAAATATCATTGAAATTGAAGTATGTTTTTCATATGGTGGATTTCTTATAATTTCGAAGCAGCTGCAAATAAGGTATTGCGGGTGTTTGATTGTGTCCACCATACAAACAAGTGAATTGTTAGCTTATCTACATGTATACGCAGATTTAGCAATGGATGAAGTATTATATTTTTGATCAGAAGTTACTGAAAATAGCAATTTTAATGTTGTAGTCGATTCGGGGCGAAATGAACACCGGCAATTATGAATGGATGTACGTGCGTTGCATACTGTTAGGCGTTTTAGAGAGTTTGAAAAAAATCAATCCGGTTATTTTAGCCTAAAATTTATTTAATTAACTTTTAAGTTATGTAAACTCGTCTAAGATGGAGTATTATATCTGTGGTATTGATCTCCGTAGGCAAATTACTTAACTGGTCGATATTCTCAAAGATACTGCATAAAATATGCAGGGGTGTCCATTATGCCCCGTTGGGTGTCCATTTCGCCCCTTACCTTTCCTGCCAGCCCCAAAAAACACACGGTTTTCGATTTATTATTTCTTCACAATAATGACATTCTAGCTGCTGTAAATGATTGAAATACGTGGGAAACAAGTTTAAGTTGTAAGTGAACTGATAATATGTTAAGTTTTTGTCTGTTACACAGGCCTAACATACTCATTTGCTTAGGGTGTCCATTATGCCCCTAATCCCCCTACAATGGATTAACACATCACGATACACAGAGCCTTACAAATGCACACATTAGAAACGTCACAAGTGGACACAGCACAACATACAACATAAATGTCCCTATTATCCAGATGGATAATATCTTCCGATCACAGGATGACGAAGTTTCATTTATTGGTTTGGGTCCATCAGTCATCCAGGAATTGCATTTTAGTTGGCATTTGGCCTTTTGGTTCACAGCATTTGTTGCTGTGTTCATAGCTTGGTTTTGTCTAGGAAAACAAATCCTAATCGGGCATCCCGTTTCGGGGTTCGATACTTGAGATCAACAACTTGAAGTCCGTGGCAGGGTAAGGTTTACATCGCTAGTACTTGACCGCTGCCAGAAATGGCCTGAAAGTTGGCAATCAAAGTAGGATTGCATCTCATGGGTCTCTTTTTTTACAGAACCCTACAAATGTGCATTAAAATTATGGGAATATGTACAAGGTAAAATAAAACATACATCACAAAGAACGCACAAATAATAATCTTTTAACACATTAAACAAGTATTCTGTCTTATAATTGTAACAAATATTTATACCCGTTATTTATACACCACCGACGATTTCAATCGGTTTTATATAATGGGAGGTAATAATACAATTTTGAAAGCATAAATACCAAGTAAAATCAATAAATGTCACAAAAGGTAAGATTGTCTTATATTTTCATAAACATCAAGATAATGGTAAGTGTCTTCTACTTTAAATGTTATCATAGAAACATATTCCATAAATAAATATATTTATCAGGATGCCTGAGTGAAGTAATATGGAAGGGAAGAGTGGAAGAGCAAGGCAGAGCCCTTTCCCACCTATTGAGACATCCTTCTATATGGTGTGCTGCAGTGGCTAGCCAGTTGCCGTTCGACGATATCAAAGTTACCGGGTCCGTTAGAGCTATAGGCTCAGAAGAGGGTCAGGTGCTAGCCGCTCTCGAGGGGAAGGGCAACTGACGAAAAATTGCACGTGCCGGGGCTGGGATTGAACTCATGGCCATCTCTTTATGAAGCGTAAGTGTGACTACTGCGCCACGGGCCCCAGCTATGTTGATCTTGGTATCGCAATCTGACGCGATATGGCTGCCAAGATATTGACAGTTTCCAAATTTTGCCGCTACTTACCCAGATCTTCCGGCACAGAATCCTGCGTGCTGCCTACGGAAAGTCGCGTCTATCCTTTCCTGTATTTAATTAAGGATAATGGATGCCACGCCAGTTGTCGTTCACAGTCAGATCCCCCTTTTTTAAAGCCTTTACTAAGACGCCCTGCATCCATTCGACCGGAAAAATCGCGGCGTCCTAGATATTACAATAGTTATTTATGTAACGAGTTGCAAAAAGTTGATTTTTTCAGCACGAGTCGTACATTTATCCAACGAGGCTTGCCGAGTTGGATAAATACGAAGAGTGCTGAAAAAATCGAGTTTTGCAACGAGTTCCATACAAAATTTTATGCAATGATTTTTTCATAATGCAACCCATTTGAGTTGCATAATGTTCATAATGCAACTCAAATGAGTTGCATTATGAACCTTATACAACTATTTTTCATTATGCAACTCATTTCAGTTGCATAATGAGGCAGTTCGGAAAAATTGGCCATTATGATACCAAAATGAGTTATATAAAATGTAAATTATGTTACTGAATTGCATAAAATAGTTTATGCAACATTTGCGCGGATAGCATGGGCAAGTCTGAGCATCTCTGCTGATATGCGGTCGATCCAGAGAGTAGAATAACTAGCCACAGAAAACCAATGTCGCGACTGTTCGTGTTCTAATCTAGTTTGCCACGCCCTTACAAAGTCAGCAGCGGTACTAGAAGTGTCAAGTTAATTTTGTTTACAATAACAAAAGGTTCTCTTCAAGGAGACACTTGAAAATAGTAAATTATTTCAATTAAAGTTATCAAAATAATTAAATACGAAATGTGACTACAGCGCCATTGGAGTTCTAGTGTATTTCTATTATCCAGAGGCTTTGTTGAACTTCATGCTACGGATGGCTGTTTCAAATTGCTGCAGTGATGGCGCCTCAGAGTTGACGCGCGTGATGCACCGTATCCTAGACGGTTCATGTCAAGATGCCGATGGATGGTCGGCCGTCAAAACTTGAAGAAGTTGTTTGAATTGCTCAAACCAACGTTTTAAATGTTCAGTTGGGTTGGATCGGTGAGAAGGGTAAACCACCAATTATTGCACACCTTGAAAACTCGCCCTAACTGTCCGCGTTTTTCACTGGCATCCTTGGATTCATCCTTACACTACTCAGGCGTCGTGAGATGCCGTAGAGAAGGCGGATATCGCCGGCTTTATCTCTCTCTTTCGTCAGCCAGGGAGTCCACCCACGATCGCTTGTCCCATCTGCAGCAACGTCCCGTATACCGTTGACGGGACTCGTATTTAAGAGCTCTGGTTCAAGTGCGCTCAATAGCGGCCATTGTTTCACTGCGTTCCTTAATCTTTCCCCAGGTTTCATCAGTGATCCAATCTTTTCGCTGATTGCGCAGCTCACCCAGGTTATTCTCGCTGGTTTCACGCTCTCTTCATAGCTGGGTCACGCCAATAACACAGACAAACAGACGTGACACTCTTCAAAACGGCTTGGCATTTGCATTTAACGATCAATTCAAATTTCATTTGATTTGCGCGATCATTCCACCAGATGCGCTAGTGTTCGAGGCCCATATAGCCGAGGCGGTAAACGCACGGGTATTCAGCATGACCATGCTGAGGGTGACGGGTTCGATTCCCGGTCGGTCCAGGATCTTTTCGGAAATTTCCTTGACTTCCTTGGGCATAGAGTATCTTCGTGCCTGCCACACGATATACGCATGCAAAATGGTCATTGGCAGAGGAAGCTCTCAGTTAATAACTGTGGAAGTGCTCATAGAACACTAAGCTGAGAAGCAGGCTTTGTCCCAATGAGGACATTACGCCAAGAAGAGAGAGAGAGAGCTAGTGTTCGATCACTTTGACGTTTTCCTGTGTACACGTTGCTGAATGATGCAAACGAAAATTACAGGCAATTTGCGTAGTAGTGTGCGTGTCAGCAAAACGTCGAATCGAAATCCATCATGGCCGACAGTGTCGTGCGCGGTTCTCCCAACAGGTGGCTCATGAAAATGACACCGGGCAAAAGTTTTTGATGAATTTCCTATAAGAGTTACGCCTGTTTGTCTGTGCCAATAAGATGGTAAGTCGCGATATCAGCGCTGCGTTTACTCCGGACACCAAGAATTTTTTTTCGTCTTGGTGTATTTTTTCTGCCAAAATTCAACCTATCTCTAACTACAGTGTATCAAACAATTTTCCGTACAGCAATTTTTTGGTCAGAATATATTTTTTCATTTAAATGATTATAACTTTTTTATACGTCAATCAAAAACGCTGAAATTCTGACCATATTATAACCCATATATTAAAGCTCCATGGGTAAAATTTTGAGCGAGATCGAATAAGTTTTCTGAAAATTATAGAACTTTTAGTAAAACTTATAAAATTTTTGAATACATTTTTAAATCATTATATCTCAATATGTACTTGATGAAACTTTTTCAATATTTTCGTATTACAGCTTATACCTAAGGCTTTCATATGCAGCTTCGTTTAAGGTTTTATATTCAATAAAAAAATTGAAAAATCTGTATATGTTCAGATTGCCATTTGGAAATTTATCATATTTTGTTCAATAAAAGTGCCAAACTTTTTTAAACTCTCTTAATGATATATTTTTATACAGGACCTACCAAACTACATATGAAGAGTAGGTCCTATGGATTTTTCGTTCAGTTAATGCCCTTTCATTGGTGGAAAACGTTTGGCAGATTATATGTGCAAAATATAGTAAGTTTTAAAACATCGTCAACTACATACGCACATTTTTCATATTTTTTGTAGTGAATATAAAACTCCAAACAGGGCTGCCTTTGGTCTTAGATGTATCACAAAAAAAATTGAAAAAATTTCATCGAGTACATATTGAGATATAATGTTTTAAAAATGTATTCAAAAGTCTTATAAGTTTTACTAAAAGTTCTATAACTTTCAGAAAACTTATTCGATCTCGCTCAAAATTTCACTAATGGAGCTTTGATATAGGATTCATGTTTGGTTAAAATTTCAGCGTTTTTGATTGACGCATAAAAAAGTTATTAACGTTTGAACGAAAAATCATTTTGACAAAAAATTTGCTGCATGGATAATTGTTTGATACACTGTATCTGTACTTAACTGTACATAACTTCGGGTGTTAGTTGTCCCAAAAGACGAACACGATACGCTAATCAGGCTTCAGAACAAAACGTTTATGCAATTTTGGTTTATTACTGTCAATCAACATAAAAAGTCATTTTTCTATTCATCTTACATATATCATCCATCTCAGTACGCTTGACTATGACGTCATGAGCTATGTATCAAATATTGAGTATCACGATCAGAAAATTGATTTCCATTTTCTTCCTCACTTCTTTACCCAAAGGCGCTGACCAACCATTCAGAGTAATTCTTTGTGGGATTCCACTTTTACTCACTAAGCAATCAATCGGGCTCGATATGTTTGATCGACTGTTGAGCATATCCACAATTACCAGTTGCTCCTAAATGGGAGTTAGACGGGAGCGCCGAGATGTCTCAATTTGTTTGTGAAATTGATGAATAGAGTGCGGGTAAAAGGCTATTAATTTTCATAATTTTCAATGGTTAGCTTCAAGTCCCCAGCGGCGGTGGCAGCGGCAGTGGAAGCACCGATTATCTGCGCTTGTCCGTCCGACGCTGCTATTGCTGCTGCGGAAGATGTGTGAGAGCACCCCCGAGGGAGATTGATCTACGAGGAGAGGTGGCTCCCGAAGAAGCAAAGTTAATAGAATTTGACTACCGGGCACGTCAATCCATCGAAGGTGGAGTTTAAATGAGCTGATGGAAGCCTTCTTCTACTTTGACCCACTGCTGTCGAAGGGGTCCGGGCGTTTACTGACTGCACACTAAGATCAGCTCGGTATTTTTCCCATCTTTTTACTGAGTTCTCAACAGCAGATTTAACTCGGTACGCTCGGTTATTTATTTTGCGGATATTCTGTAAATGAGTTACCGAGCTCAGCTCACAAACTGTCAAAAGTTACTGAAGCACGGTAAATATCGTTACTGGTGAACGGTAAATACGATTACCGAGTGTACCGAAATAAATCTGCTGTTGAAAACTCAGTAAAATGATGGAAAAAATACTGAACTCAGTGAAAAAATTACTGAGCTGGAACATCTGAATCTTAGTGTGTGGGCTGTCTGGAGAGTGGGCAAACAGGGAGTTCCAGTAAGCCCGCAGAGCGCTCATTATTAATTATTGTTGCCAGCGGACTTACGCACTTTTAGCGGTTGGACCATGCGGTGGGTAGCGAATGGCTGATTGTAGAGAAACGATTTTCGATTCTAATCTCGTTGTTTTGCTTAATTGCCTCGTTCGGGAGTTATTAATCATGATTTTCATTTATTGATAGCCGACTCCGACTACTTTAACAAGTTGTCGGGATTTAAATAACAGTTCGTGGGAATTAGGGTGTTGTTGGTGATAAGATTTTGCTACTTTATGTTATCTGTCTGGAAATCAAGAATAAATGTGTAATACTCTCGTGTCTGCACTTCAACTGTATTTAAATAGCTAAGAAAGTTGTTTTTATGCAGCAGTAGTGTCTCACTTTAAAATTCATCCTTATAAATACTTAGTCTATTATAAGTTGTGTAGTAGTGTACCTATATTTCAGATTGTAATTTCAACGGTCCTGGTTAAAGACAGAGGAGAATGTGGGTCTGAATGGCAATGGGAACTATTTTAAGTACTCAACGCTACAGCTGAGCCAATTTCAAATCAATTGGTTTTTGTGCGCGTTGAGATACTGTACTCATCTCACAGTATACAAAAATATGTCAATTGATTGGAAATTGATTGAGTTGTAGATAGCGGAAAGTGCCCAAAAAGGTTCCGCAAGATAAAGGCATTTTCTCAACTAAGCATTCTACGAACACATCTACAGTTACTAGCTGAGATCATTCTTTGCTGCAATTACCATTTTGTGTGGTGTGTATCCTATGACAATCCTCGAAGATATTCCATGCCCCAAATGAGAAAATATAGTTTCCCCAAACTAAGTGACACCGTATTGCTGCAGCATTGAAAACCAGCAGCTCTTTACTGCCATTTGTTCTTTTTAATCCTGCCAATATTTATTGAAGCAGTACAAACAAAATTGAAAACAGTTCCATGTATGTTAGCTTTTTTATGAATTATTGCATCTCTTGTTTTACGTTGCTTTTTATCCTGCCCGGAGGTGTTTGCGCGATTCCGTTTCGTATCGTTTCCCAGTCAAGATTTACGAAAATCGAAATCTTTCCTGCTACCACCATACACACTACGTTGGCTCCGGGTCCGCTGGCGTAAAAATTACTTCTTATTCAATTTAAAATGTTGTCTTTACTTAAGCTTACATAAACAACTGCAGAGCACTTATTTCCATTGCGGCTCATCTCTTCGGTCGGGTATACGCCGTTTTCCTTTTCCATCCCGCATTGGACATCGTGCATAAACAGAAACACACGTACCCTCAAGCCCCCTCGCTTCTGCGCCGACCTTTCGGGGGGAGCGTAAATCCTCCAGAAGTGGTTCGCTCTGAAGGTGCATGTCGAGGGAAAGAATCCCATCTCTTGCTGGCTGGCCCCCGAGGGAAGAATTCATCGAAGCGACAGAGATAGAGACTAAAGCAATCGTAATTTACTTATACCTACACCCATCATCTTTTGTGGCTCGGTTCTGCGCTAGCACGGGAGATTTTCATCCCACCCAATACGGAATGTGGTCTTCGATTTGAATGGTGGATGAATCTTGGACGGATCTTTTAAAGGCACCCTTTCAATGCTGATGATTGTTGCACTTTGGAAACCAAAATGTATAGATTTTCTATGAATAATTGTCCAGAAAATGATTTTCTCTGCCCCTTTCAAGTGTTCGTCGAAGTGCAGCTTCCACCTTCCATTACCTGACGTTGGCTAATCATGATGCTGCCTTCCTTATCACTGCATATTTTGGCTCACGATGCGAAGCCTCTACGGGATGCGAGGAGGTTCTGGTAGAGCTTCCGTTCCGTTTCTAGATAACGGCAAAACAATTATACTTCCGCATACTACCGACCAGAGCCGCACAATAACAAGATTATAACAAAATTATGACAACAATGGTAAATGGAAGTTGATATAATTTTGATATAATTAATTTATATTTTTTGATTATAACATATTTTGTTAGTACTTCAGTAATAGAATAATAACAAAATTGGTTAAAATTATTCAAACAGATGTATGACAACATTTGTATAATTATGAATATGAATGTGATTGCCCCCAAAATAATTTAATAATACATTGATAGTATTATTTGATTTTTATGTATGATTAAACTACACTGGATGAACTATCTAGCGTGATAAGGCTCTTACAAAAAAATGAAAGCCTTTGGCTTTGACGGCTTTTTTATTTGCGTTTTTATTATACAAATGTCAATTGACGTATTGCTTGGCAGAATTTTTGAAAGTAGCGGTGTCCTTGTAAATTTTACAAAAATTTTGAAATTAACCTGAAAGATTTTGTTACGGACAGGTAACATTTTGTGTTATTATGGGTGCGAGTGTGTAGGGAAGATTTTGTAAGCTAGGTCAACCCAACGGTTAATTTAATTCTTGCTGTGGGTGGCTGGCATAACAAAAACGTACCGCTCGTGGGTGAGCGATCTTCGCGGGCGAAAAGCCAAGAGAGTCACCTGCAGCACCAGGAAAAAGGAAAACGCAGGTTTCCATGGGTTACCGATCGCTAGTGGGCGACCGAGAATACGAGTGGGTGACGAGTAGCTGGCAACACGCAAAGCGAGACGATCGTTCATCAAGCCAAAGCATTCTTTTTGCCAAAGTTATTTTCTGTTCAACCGCCATTGATCGGAACGTTGATCGCTCTGGGTCACCACGAGGAGAAAGCCGCTTCAACGAGTCTTCGTTTGTTTGGTGGAAATTACCACCAGAGATCTTTCTGACCAGCCCCGGGAGTACCGGCGGCCACGTTTGCAAGCCAACAACATCTGGTTACAACACCTGAAGAGACCTCGTTATCCCAGAAGCGGTTTAGTGGCTAGGATAGCCGCGGACACCACCGCTCTTTGTCAAATCTCGTTGCGGCCACGCCGCTCGGCTCTGCGCCGACCCTCGCTGCGACAGCCGGCGCTTTTCTCTGCGGCAACCGTCAAACTTCGTCGTGGCCAACGCTGCGGCTCGCAGCACGTTGCGTCGGCCAAAGTTTATCTTCATCGCGGCCACCATCGCCGTTTTTCTCTGTGGCCACTTCGGCTGGTTACCACGGCCACCGCTGCTCTGCGCTGCTTCTTGTGGTGGGCCACTACAAACTTCGTCACCGCCAGGCCACTTTCCTCGGCGCTTTAGTCGGCGGTCAACCCCGACGCTGCACTTCGAGTCGGCCTCAGCCGACGTTCGCCACTGCCGCCGCCGCTTTTCCCTGCTGCCACAGCCCCTTGTCGTTGATTCTCGCCGTGGGTGACGTTATCCCTCTTAGTGGCCAACGCCGCTCTTCGCTGCAACCAACGCTGCGGTTCCCTGCGGTCACCGTCACTCCACACTCCGCACAGCTGCAACCAACGCCACCCTACACCAGTCCGGACGATTTAGCCACCTCTACATGTAAGTCGTTTAATAAACGTATTTTTGCACCGTATGTTTCCAGTTTTAGGACCTCGCATTCCGAAGACGTCCCCTCGACGAACGCCCTGAGACCCGGGATCAAAAGAGGTCGTGATCGCCCACTCCAATCACCTGCTGCGGCTTAGACCAGCAGACGGGAGCTTGTGCCTGTTCCCTTCAGGAACAGAGCGGTCCCGGGGCCGAAAAAATAGAGTCCTATAATTTTTTGGATGAATACCTGGAATGGGTTCAAAAATAATGTCTGAAGGGTTTTAAAAAGAAATTCCAAGAAGAATTCGTGGTGCATGTTCTGGAGAAATTTCGTGAGGAAACCCTGTGAAAATTCCGAAAGAGTTTCTCTGGGTGAATTCCTGAAAAAAAAACCCTTGATTAATGTCTGAAAGCACTTCTAGTATGTGAGTACTTATTTCATAAGTTATATGTTTATGAACTTGAAGATAATTGTTTAAGGCTCTCGGTCAGAAATTTCAGAAATCCGTTCATCATCTTTTTCAGGGATTCGACCAAGATTTTGTTTAGAATTTCCTGAAGATTTTTGAATTACTTGAAGGTTTTCCAGAGAAATAACTCCAGCGATTAGTATAGGAATACTTAAAGATAATTTTAGAGAGATACAGGATTCAGGAACTTTGACTTTTAGGAGAAGTTCCTGAATCCTGTATCTCCTGTACGCAAATTCCACAGCTTGTTCACAAGAAACAAAATAGTATTCATCAAAGATATGCTCAAAACAAGTTACGACATTAAACTCTTGAGAAATATGATTCACAAGACCATAATAATCTTATAGCCTTATTGTCAATTCACGATATATTCAAAGCATAATTTTACTCAAAGTAATTTTTTATGAAAAAAATATTTCCTGGGATCGTTTTTTGGATCTACAGTTCCCCAATTCAAGTGACCTAACTTAATTCGTATCGAAACCTGGATTATTTTTGAAAATAATAGCAGTTTTCCCTCACAGTAGTCAGAAATTAACAGTCATAAGGCTAACTCCTCATAATAAGCCTAAAATAAGATATTTTCATGGATAAAACACTGAAAACCATATAGATTTTGAAACTATAGATGTGATTCTATGATCACAAATTAAAAACTTCTGAGTTGATTCAGTTTTATTAAAAAATCGTTAGATATTTCACGCCATCAAAACACATCCAATGAATTTCGTCAGCAATAGTCCATACAGCTTTCGAGCCACGATTATTTATATTGTTCTGTATCAAATCATGGGTTTCTTGTATACCAATACTATTCGTATAGTATCCTTCTCGTATGCGTATTTGCCGAACTTAAGTTTATGCGAAAACAACTTTTTTGACCTTAAATATCTATGCAAGCCTTTGATTTTCCATAAAACCCTTCAAAAGCTTACCATAGCTATAATGGAAATTTTAAAACACTCATGGAATATTTAGCCCTACCTTAATCAACAATCATAATACCAACAACTATTCTATACTGCGTAATTAGTGGGTTTGGTAACTATATATTCCTACACAAATCTTGAATCTGACAATGATTGTTTTTTGCTCAATGTGTGCAGAAAAAACTGGCACTGTTTACGTATTCAGATCAATAGTTCATCTACAAATGTAAAAACAGAAAATTTTATATTTTTCCTACAAACTACAATAGATAAGCTTCAATTGCTTCTAACAACACTTTTTTCCAAGTTTCACCGTTTTTAAGCGGCAGGCGGCTGAAAGTGTACCGATTCTAAAGTGCGCAGGCTTTAATTACAGTGTAATGTTGTTAGCCGTTCCATTAGTCCACGTCCAAACCCACTTGACCTAAAAACAACTTTTGATGTGAGTATTTTTTTGTATAACAAATGACTTGACTACTCAAACTTTGTATGTAAATTGTAGTTTGCCCTGAAGATGAGTGAATAAACGCTCGAAACGTCGGCTTTAATTAAAACAGTTATTTTATAGGCAACCCGAGGACCGGAAATACGCCAGCAATCGCAATCAAAAAGTCCTAGCTACATCAATAGGCGTTTTATCATCAAAAGGCCGGCTCCAGAGGCACGCTATCCTCCATTTGGGACATTTGGGCAATAAGGTTATAAACGCGAAGCAGTAAAGGTCGGACGATTGGTGAATGCGACAAAAACAAAGTACATGCTGGCAGGCGGAACTGAACACGAACGGGGCCGTCTAGGTAGTAATGTGACGATATAGGGGAAGGTGGGATAATATGCACCCCCTAAGCAAACGTGGTTCTATAACTAAGATAAAGATGATTTTATGGGCGTCTTGCGGTTCGAATTCACTTATTTAACTAAGAGACGCCTACTTTTGGTCCGCGTGATATTATTTTTAGCGATTCAAATAAAAAAATAAAAAAGTGCTACGTTCTGGGTGTTGAAATACTGTTGGGGGCAATAGGACCTCTGGCATTTCTAATTCAAATGAAATACCAGGCGGCTCCATCTTACTATTTACGGCAGCAAATGGAAAATGTAGGACGCGGATGATAGTTAACAGGTTGATTCCATCAGTGCGCAATCGCTTAAATTTCGTGCGCTTCAAAATAGACATTCTTTCCAAATGTGGAAAATCATCGTTTTCTACCCTTTCATTCGAATGTTCATGTCATGCTTTGGCTTGTCCGGCTCAATTTTACGTCTAGTTTGCTTGCATCAGATGAAACTTCACTTATATTATGAAATAGCAGCGTGAGGGCGTTTTGCCTCGGGGGTGCGTATTACCCCAGGTTACCCTACGAGGTTACCTTCGATGCCGTGAAATTCGAATGCACATCATACGGTTTGAGAAGATTAACCCGCGCACCAAACACACCATGTTCAAACGCTAATAAGATGTATAAAACGCTTCTACGGGCACGAGACATGGACTATGTTCGAGGAGGACCTGCTTGCACTCGGAGTTTTCGAGCAACGCGTGCTTAGGACGATCTTCGGCAGAAGAATGGTGTGTGGAAGAGAAGGATGAACCACGAGCTTGCTGCACTTCACGGCTATAACTCAGCATCCAGAAGGTGGCCAAAGCCGGAAGGATATAGTGGGCAGGGCATGTTGCAAGAATGTTGGATAAAAACCCCGCGTGGTTTGGCGAGTAGTGGGCGTAACCGAGTATGGAGAGTGGCAGCCACATACCAAATATTGTGGCGTAAAATTGTTCCCAGTAAACCAAAGATCGTAATGGGAAGTGCATTCAAAATCGTATATCGCTCTGTCAGAAATCAAAATCGTAAAAACCGTTGAATGATGTGATAAAAAAATGTCAAGTCCAATTGTATATAAATCGTTGCTGCGATTTGTTTTGGAGTAAGTTTGTTGTGTATAAAGGAAGTCATAAATCACGCTAATTGAAGTCATCACTGTTTGCATACGCTTACAAGTCATATATAATGTTAGTAAAGTTTGGTTGGGAATCGTAATGACTTCATGAATTTCGGCACCGCGACGATGCAAAATGAAAAAAGCAACCCACTTGCCTTGCTCATCACCGCCTGGCCGCTGAATATGTTTTGGGACTGAAAACATTCTCTTTGCCAATAATGATATTCGGGCAATCTTTGGGAGTGTTCATAGTTACCGAAGGAATACATTTGTCGCACAATTATTCCAACTTGAGCAGTAAACTTTTCCCGCGACGACGACGACGTCGTCGAAACGTACACTCGATGCGGGACTGATGTTGTAAACAAAACACGTCGTAATAAGTGCAAATCCAACTCGCTACGAGTTATGAATTGAGAACTCATAATTAGGTATACTATATATCAGTACATCATTGTAATATTTGAAATCGCAATGACTTAGGAAAAATGCAGCCCATTCTTCATATCAGCACTCATGTAGGAAGGCAAAGGCAAGTTTCATGGGTGGTTTAGAAAGCTTAGCTTATATTGGCCAAAATTTGTGCTCTTCTCATGGCAGATCAGTTAGGACAATGGTATGGGCTTAGACTCACAATCTCGAGGTGTCGTGTTCTAGGCTAGGTGTCAACTTTTTTTATAGCTAATTTTGGACATCGTATAACATATCATCCGAAGTCGTGTTTTGTTATTCGATCGATTATTCCGGACATCGTAATGGTGATGATATGAAATCGCGAAATATCGTCTAAAGTATGTATATGGCCTCCACTTTGGTACGTATATAGCAGTTTTGTGCATTATATACGATTGAATTGGTTCTTATATAGTAGTGTATAACACAAATTATACAGACCAAAATATTTACTGGGTTATTATTATTATTATTTATTTTAACTCAAATTTAAAAAAGGGAAATCCCCTTTGAGTGCTTTCTTAATTCCATTGATTTAAATCTTTCTCAAAGAGGCAGAAAACCTCTTCATCTTTTCGAAAAAAAACCCGGATTGATCCACCTAGTGGTGATAGTGCCTTTCTCGTCGAATATGTACTCATGACGTTTCCGTTGACGTGAGCTGAAATGTTCCTGAATCATGAGAATACTTTACTTAGAATTTTATCAGAGCCATCATTGAATTGACTTTGAACTTATTGATGGCACATATTCCGAAGTTATGTTCAACGTATAGGCAGAGCTGAAAAATATCAGACCTCTCAGTTGACAGCTTGACCTCCTTTACTATCACTGGAAGCCGATCAACACCAAGACGATACAACTTTTTCACAAACACAGATACCTTAACGATTTTCGACAAAGTATTTTCTACACACTTCTACACACGCTATATTTTATTATCATTGGCTACAAGATGCATGCAAAATTTGACAAAAACATGCAAGTAACTGAAATTTTTCATACTGAATCCCATTCAACTTTCAACCACATTACAGTGCGTGAGGGAGCAACCAGTCGCACAAAAATTTTACGCAGTCATTTTAGACCGAAAGAGAATTGAAAAATTTTGTTCGGAGTTATTACGATTAAATTTTAATTTTCCCATACAACGTTGACCCATCCTTCTGCATTATTACACCTCAGGAGTCTGAAATGGTGTGATTGGATGAGATCGTCTTAGTTTTGTCAAGATATCTATCGCTTGCTTTAATTTTCCTCACTTTTGAATTCCGACGAAGCACTCAACGCTATTTTTGGAATACTACCGGTAGTTTCTTATGTGGTCTGAGACTATTTTCGTGCTTACCGTTCATCAGGTTATCGGAAAATCCACGATTTGACGTGTCGCATGCATGGGTTTGGTTCGCTTTTATATTTGGCCACATCCAGCGGAACACTCGGAACCGGTTTCGGAACACCATCGGTTGTCCCAAATATAGTCTGAAACTATTTTCTTGCTAACCTTTCATCAGGTTACCTAAGGAGCCGCGATTTGATGTGTCGCATGCATGTGTTTGGTTCACTTAAATATTTGGCGGTGGAGCGGGCCTGGTTTGATGGTTAGAACTCAAGACTATCATGCCAAGGGCCTGGGATCGAATCCCACTCCCGAAATATTCACAAAACGTAGGTTCTTCCTTCGGAAGGGTAGGGAAGGGCTCCGTGATGAACTAGCTTCGAGTTAAAAATCTCGTTAATAAAGACAAAAAAAAATAATATTTGGCCACTTCCGGAGGGAACCCGGAACCGGTTCCGGAAAACCACCGGTTGTCTGATATATGGTATAAAACTATTTTTTACTAACCATTCAACAGGTCGCCTAGCAGTTCGGTTCGAGTGTTCATTGAGTGCAGACGTATGCAATTTTGCTCCTGGCGCAACACCGGTTTAGAGGCTTTGTTTGGAATAAGCGGAAAAAGTGATCAGTGTGCAATCTTTTCTACTTGTCGGGTAAAACATTAATATCAAAATAACTACACAAATTGTGCGGAAAGAAAAGTTGAATGTGATTAGAAAACGATGTTTTCCTGCCCATAATCGTGCAATCGAAAAGTGAAAAATAAAATTCATCCGAATATGCATACAACAGCCGTGTAGTTGTTCGAAGTGTGTGTTGGTTAGACAGTGCTTCCAGACATCGCGTAATATAGTGTAGCATCAGCTCTTCATAAGCAGAGATAACAACAGGAGGTGTACCTAAAAAGGCGGTGAGTCTGTTCTGACTTGGAAACTATTGGGTGGTGGAAGGTATATTTCTAACGATGCGGGCCGAAGAACAAGTTATTGAATTAACAAGCGGTTTATAAACTTGTATGTAATGTGCGACTGTGAAAATTTGCTCACAAATTATGGCAACACAGTTGCTGATACGCGACCGACCCGACGCTGCAGGAAGTTTGTGTGTTAAGCGGTGGGACGGGGGAGAGAGGCATGTGTACTGTTTCTGCTAGACCAGAGACACGTTGCCAATTTTGTGATTTTTTGTGTTCATGATGCGGTTCAATTAGGCTTGATGTGAGTGGTTATGGGAATGGGTGTATGTATTGGAAATGAACTGTATTCGTATTCGTGTTTGTTCAGTAACTGTAGAAGAAGTTAATCGCAAAGTTGCTGTTCTGCTTGGCAAGCTGGTGTCGCTGTGGTTTTTTGTGCAATGAAAAACCGAAATGATCGCTAGTGATGCGGATTGTACATATGCATGTTTTTCTTATTTTTTTGTACGAATCTTTTCTATATTACTGCCTACCGCGACCAGGATGAATTCTAACGACAACGAGACAATGCTAAATTCCAGTCGGAACGTAGGAGAGCGCGAGAACTATGATGAGAGTGTGGCGGATGGAGGGTGGTGTGATTGCGATGATTGTATGTGTATTGTATCTAGCAACAAGTCATAACGAGTAAGGGTATGCGGTATACCGAATTATTTCGCCAAATACACCTCGAAACGAAATTCCGCGGAATTCCACGGAATTCACCTAGGCGAAATTTAGTATGTTGAATTTCGTTTCGTTTCGCCAAATTCTAAAAATTTCGTCTCCAAAAAATAGACTTTGACGAAATCAAACGAAATTTCGCGGAATGTTTAAAAAATTTCGAAAACAAATAAATTGTGTAAAGGTGTAAATGTCCACATCATCTATCAAAGATTTTGCTAATCTCAAGTTACTGAAAAGTGTTTAAAAAAGAATCTCAAATAGCGAAGGTTTGGTACATGGCAAAGTTTCTGAAGAAACCCTTTTCCAAGTAATTTCCATTGGAACTCTTGAAAGAGTTCCACATCAAATCTGAATGGCAAAGCGTTATACACGGTTAAACTCTTATTTCTTTTGATGATAAGAAATTCCGTAAAATTTTATGTTCGTCTATTTGTTTTTCATTGAGCTTTTCTTAAATGAAATAGTTGGCCATATTTGAATGAATTTAAGAAAATACTGTAAAATAATATTAAGGGAATCCTTAATCATGTTTTTTCAATTGTTAAATTTCTAAAGTATGTTCAGGTGAAGACATCGATGTAGGCGCCCGTAGCGGGATTCTTGAAGTATTTCAAGTGAAAAGTATGTGATCGTAGTGATTCATACCGATATTTTTAAAGAATTTCTTCAAATATCTTAAGGAGTGAATTGAAAATGTCAAAAGGTTAGATGAGCACGATAAACTCTAACATCGATGTGTGTGCACTGCGCAGTCCACTTTTATGCTAAATTTCGGTAAAACAAAACGTTTGTTAGCTGGATTTCATCAGATTATTCACCAACATACTCTGGGCCAGTCCTGCAAAATATCAGTCTCAGTGCCTGTTTTTCAGCCGAAAATGAATGCCTGCGGCGGTCGTTTTCAGTTCCTCGATGTGAGAACTGACAGAGTCCGAGAGCTCCATTCGTGAGCGACCCAACAAGATCAATTCCCAATCATCCACACACTACTCATGCTGAAAGGCCATTCGTCTCAAGCGGTGGCTTGTGAGAGTGAGTGCCCTATACGTTAGCACGGGTGAAAACACTCAACTACAGAAAATTGAATGGAAATTTAGCCCTGTCAGCTCTCGCTTTCAGCACGGTGCGTGCGAGTGTGAGTACCTATTTCATTTCGCTCCCGTGTTGCTGATCGGAAAGCAACTTTGACAGGAAAACCAAAACGGAGAAAATGAAAAAAGCAAAATATCGCTATCATAAAGGCCTGTCGAAAAATTGCAACACTGCTCTGGGCTGGTGATATTAGGTGATATATGAGGGTTTCGACTGGATGTTTGATCGATATTTCGGGTGGCTTTCTCAGTCTTCAAGTCGTGAATGAATTGTTTTCTACTCTCCCGACGTTTTGGCTGAAAGGTGTTGGTCTTTCTCAAGGGTCGTAATGTCTATCGTCTCCCGTGTGAAAGACCAAATCCCATCGGCCGAAACGTCGGGGAGAGTAGAAAACAATTCATTCTCGACTTAAAGACTGAGAAAGCCACCGGAAACAACGATGTTAGGTGAGGTTCATATTTTATGAGTGCGCATGCATTTCTTAAGTATTCTTTTCCATTTCTATATGAGTTTTACTGGGTGTTTTCTGATAAATTCAATCATCTACATATCAATTTTAAGTTTAGATTTAAGGCCTTTCTCCAGCAGGTACGCTATTCAACAAAGCTTGATTGGTAAACATCTGGCTGATGTTTCGATATCATTACTTCAGGTTTCTGATAAACAATCGACAGTTGAGCATCTCATGGCATAGTCGCAATGATGTAACGTTCAATTGTTGTGCTCTTGTTGAGTCATTGGAGCAATCTTATTAAGTTATTGGTGTAATTATTCAAATTTTCAAAACAGGTTGTGAAAAATTGGAAAAAAAGAAATGACGCTGTAGCAAAAGAAGCTAGGGGATGAGAGTCTTTGAAGAAATGCAATTCGCGCCACCGCAAACACGCAGTATCAATTCGTACAAAATTGATGTAACTGCAAAATTCCGCGGAACTTTTTAAAAAATTTCGTTTCGTTTCGAAAAATACCGAGTGAATTCGGATTTCGTATCGGTCTCACGAAACATTTTTGAATTTCGATTCGTTCCGTACCGCATCATATCAGATATTTTATATTTCGTTTCGTTTCGTTTCGCCTTGAAAAAATCCCATACCGCATACCCTTAATAACGAGCAGCTAAAATACACAGATGTCCCAATTTTGTCACCAATCTTAGAAAAAAAAAAAAAACAGTCGCTTCAAACATTGCGGTATGCGAGGTATACGGGTGACGGGTCCAAGGCAGCATCCATTTATTACGTAACGCTAAATAAAATCGACGCTCGGCTTCCCACTCCCATAACGCGTCACATATATTATGGACCCCAACTAGGGGCAAGACACTGTGCAAACAAGAGTAACTCTGAGAAATTCTGAGTAACTCTTTTCACCAATGATCGACGAAATTTGTTGAAAAACACCCCTAAAACTGCAAGAAAGGCGAGCTATCGGGCAATATTGTTTTGATTTTGCGATGAATCAGGCAACACCCAAGCAATCCGGAGGAATTCTGAGCAACTCTGTAAAGGAAAATGTACTCTCCAGCACAGTGTCTTGCCCCAAGGACCCCAACTACATTTTCTTGTATATATTTAAGTTACAATTAGTGCACAGTTACTGTTAAATTTCACAAAATATTAATTTCCAGCCCAGAAAAGGAAAATGTTTTAAAAATGCTTTTAAATCGTTTTATACTTTTTTTTTAATTTATTTATTAATTTTTGGTTTGCAGCTAACGAGAGAGGTTTATTTTTGGTAACGCCTGCAGTATGATGTGTCGTGACTAAATAACAAGTCTTGTCAGCTTATACATCTAATTAGTAAACATGTGCTGATAGCTTATTCCAATTGAATTTTTAATAAACTATATTTTGCAGCTTCTAGGATAATTTCAAAGATTTGCGCGGCAACCGAGATGGAGACAGCGGTAATTGTTTACAATTGATCTATATTATTTATTGTAAGTTTTTAGCTTTGTGTACTTTTGTACCTATTTCAACTATGGAGTGCTCAACGTTTGACGAATTTTGCATTACATTGAAAATAAATCAATAAAAACTAAATCAATATGCGGTAGCCTCGTAGCTGTTCAGTCATCAAGCTTCCATTCTCATCATGCTAAGGGATGCGTGTTACGTGTTATGTTTCGTTAGGTATGTATAGCCGCTGGCTGAAGCCGCTGTTTAATTATGTGCTAAATGTTGTGACTTACTTTTTGACTGAAATTCTCATCACTTGACATGGTTTTTAATGATATGAGACTTGTTTGATGGAATGAGTAATAGACTGAGGCTACGGCAAACTCCGATTGATTTCTGTTTATTAATCCTGTACTATCCATGTTTGTCATTTTATAATTATTAATATTATGCTACCCTAACATCTTGATCATAAAACGAATCGTCATATTATCTTTCAAATAAACTTTAAATTGATACTGTTTTTCACTACGCTACATAACATGTCATTGCATTACATTTCAATATTTCCTTCATTTCATATTCCATATTTTAATATAAAGTTCCATCAAAATAAGTTTTTTATATTGACTTTATAACTTTATGGGTTTGGAAGGGTGCATTGGAGCATAATTTTAGTTACATCCGGACGATGGAGTGAACTGCCAGCCAGCGTATGAAGAAAACTACAGCATCGTAGTAAAGTTCCCTAAATGCAACAGTTGTAAGTAAACTCTTCACTCATTACAAACCGTCAAGTTTAACGAGAATTGACGGATTAACGAGTAAGTGTCGAGATTTACGAGACCACTACACCCCCGTTAGGCCCTCATGAAGCTGCTGAATTTAGGCTAAAGAATTGATCTATCTTTTAAGTGGAGCTACATGCAGAGCAAGCCTTAATCTAGGATGATACATACAAACATTTATGAAAGAATGGATTAAATCTAACGCCATCACAATCTTATTCTTTCAGCTGAGATACAGATAAATATGCAGATATATTTATTATTTGTGTCATTCTCTATGTTTTCATTACATACTTTTAAGGTCGATCAATATTACTATACTTTTACTTTACGTCAATTTAATCGTAAAAATATATTCGTCAGTGAAAAACATTTCGTTTAGTCACCTATCTCATTTCATTTTTATTATATTATATACAATTTGGTTATATATATTATATTACCTTCCATTGCATTACTATATTTCACTATATTATATTGCATATTGACTATATATCATTTATCGTGTAAACATTTTGTTACCATAATAATATTCTACCCCACCAATCTAGGACGTACATCTACAATTGATATCTTATTTCATTTAGCTACATTACATTTCAATACATTATATTTCATTAATATTTTTGTATTAATTATTTCATATTAGGGGTATTAGGGGCATAATGGACACCCTAAGCAAATGAGTATTTTAGGCATGTATAACAGACAAAAACTTAACATATTATCAGTTGGCTTACAACTTTAACTTGTTTCCTACGTATTTCAATCATTTACAGCTGGTAGAATGTCATTATTGTGAAGAAATAATGAATTGAAAACCGTGTGTTTTTTGGGGCTGGCAGGAAAGGTACGGGGCGAAATGGACACCCATCGGGGCATAATGGACACCCCTGCATATTTTATGCTGTATCTTTGAGAATATCGACCAGTTAAGTAATTTGCCAACGGAGATCAATACCACATATATAATACTCCATCTTAGACGAGTTTACATAACTTCAAAGTTAATTAAAACAAATTTAGGCTAAAATAATCGGATTGATTTTTTTCAAACTCTCTAAACGCCTAACAGTATGCAACGCGCGTACACCCATTCAAAATTGCCAGTGTTCATTTCGCCCCGAATAGACTACAACATTAAAATTGCTATTTTCAGTGTGTTCTGATCAAAAATATAATACTTCTTCCATTGCTAAATCTACGTATACATGTAGATAAGCTAACAATACACTTGTTTGTATGGTGGACACACTCAATCACTCGTAATGCCTTATTTGCTGCTGCTTCGAAATTATAAGAAATCCACCATATGAAGAACATGCTTCAATTTCAAGGATATTTTGGTTATTTTGAAGGCATATAAATGGTACTCTTGAAAAATAGAACAATGACTTGTTCCTTTACACTTATGCATTAAAAGTTTTAAATAAAAGTCAACGGTTTCGGCAAAAACAGGGGTGTCCATTTCGCCCCGGGTGTCCATTATGCCCCTAATCCCCCTACAAGATTTTATTTCATCATAAATTTCCTTTGAATATTATATTGAAACATTATATGACTATATAACTATATATGGGGATTGGGAGGGTGCATCAGGGCATCATTGAAGTTGAAACTGTACGACGGAGTGGATTGCCAGCCGGAGTGTGGTGAGAAGTAACTATAACATCCTTGTAGATGGGTTCTTCTATCCCAACAGTTGCAATGGATTTGACGCGCCCTTCTTGTGACAAACCATCCCGTAGAAAGCTTGACAAGTAATGTAAATTTCATTATTCACCCTGTTGGATCATACTGTTGAAAGGAGATTCTCTGAAACCCGCGGATTTCGCGTAAGTGTATCTACTTACGGGTTCGCCACACCCCCTTTTGGCCTTTCATACAGCGGTATGTTGAAGTCAGTGTGGTAATGAAATTGATCTTTACTCCCGAGCAGGAATGAATAACTGACACATAACTGAAGCGTACCAAAGTCAGGTATCATACCAAAACCAGGTATTGGTCGATTGTCCAGGTATTGAAAATAACTTATTATGGTATTTTGTAGGCATTGATAGAATACCTCAACGAGTTATTATTTTGGTTTTGAGGACTGATTGAGGTATTATTCAATTATGAAAAAATCACCATTTGTATGGAAAAATCACCGATTATTATTTAGGTATTACCATACCTGAAGTCATTATTCGCGTGTTATGCACAGGAAACACATCAGTTATTATTTTAGGTATTTTACCTCTTATGCAGGGCTTCTTAATACCTCATTCAGGTTGTAGGTATTCGGTTTTCCATACCTGAGTTTGTTATTCTTCAGCTATTTTCTCCTGCTCGGGCTGTTAAGTGGAACTGCATGCAGAGCAAGACTCAAGCTAGGATGGTGGCTACCTACATACATACATACATACCATTCAACAGGTCGCCTAAGGAGCCGCGATTTGAAGTGTCGCATGCGTGGGTTCGGTTTACTTTTATATTTGGCCACATCTGGCGGGACATACGGAACCGGTTCCGGAACACTACCGGTAGAATCTTAGGTTGTCTGAGACTATTTTCTTGCTTATCATTCATCAAGTTATTGAAAAAGCCGCGCCTTGATGTGTCGCATGCCTGGGTTTGCTTCACTGTTGTATTTGGCCACTTCCGGCGGGACCTCCGGAACCGGTTTTTTGAACACCGGTAGTTTCTTATGTGATCTGAGACCATTTTCTTGCTAACCGTTCATCAGGTTATCACAAAGGGCGCGATTTGACGTGTCGCTTGCATGTGTTTGTTTCATTTTTATATTTGTCCACTTCCGGCGGGACGCCCGGAACCGGTTCAGGAACACTACCGGTTCAGATATGATCTGAGACTATTTACCTGTTAATAGTTCATCAGGTTATTAAAAAAGCTGCGATTTGATGAGTCGCCTGTATGGGTTTGGTTCACTTTTATATTTGGCCACTTCTGGTGGGACCTTCGGAACCGGTTCCGGAACATTACCGGTTCAGATATGGTCTGAGACTATTTTCTTGCTTACCGTTCATCATATTATCGAAAATGCCGTGGTTTGATGTGTCGCATGCGTGGGTTTGTTGCATTTTCATATCTAGCCCCTTCCTGGGGTACCGATCCGGAACGCCTAAATGGCCATAATTCCGGAACGGCTGGACCGATCCGAACCATTTTCAATAGCAAACAATGGGACCAGATTCCGAGTTGAATGAACCGTCGGTCATGAAAATCGGTTGAGATTTACTGCCGAAAAGTGACGTGAGTTCGTTTTCACACATACACAGACATCACCTCAATTCGTCGAGCTGAGTTGATTGGTATATGTGACTCGAATCTCCGGGCCTCCTATCAAAAAGTCATTTTTGAAGTGAACATATAGCCTTTCCAGTACACTTAGTGCACGAGAAAGGCAAAAACGTTGCAATAATCACTTAAAACTAAATGCTCAAACGGCAGTGAACCATAGCAGAGCCACGGTGTAAAATTGTTGATTATGTCTTATCATAAGGACAAGGTATTTGGAGTAAATAGCTCAAAATTTCTAGAGCACCGTTTTTTAGAACCATTGAATGGATTTGGATGAAAATGCATCACGCATTGTTCAGTGGTTGTCAACAGCGTGATGCATTTTAATTAAAATCCGC
Organism: Aedes albopictus; assembly: GCF_035046485.1. NCBI lineage: Eukaryota > Metazoa > Arthropoda > Insecta > Diptera > Culicidae > Aedes > Aedes albopictus. Next base: position 296,095,461 of record NC_085137.1, read on the forward strand.
AATGTACTCCAAATATCTTGTCCTTAAATGCGATGCTGAGCAAATAAATGCATGGTGTTCTTCCCGGGGTTCAACCCAAAGTATCTGAAGGAGTTTTACCTGGAATGTTTACCAAAACTCCTCCTTCTTCATGAGTTTTTCACGAAATATTTCCTTAAAATTCCCGCGAGACTTCTCTCATAGTTTCTTTAAGAAGTTCTTTTAGAAGATTTCTTCCGGTGCTGCTCGTAGGGTTGTGTCTCAGAGTTTTTCAGGGATTATCACAATATTTTTCCGGGGTTTCTTCTGTATTTTCCTTTTGGGAGTTCTCCAGGAGCTTCTGCAGATATTCCTCATGATTTTCTTCCCACAATTTATATTTCAGAGCGTTATCGAGAATTTTTCCTCGTAGTTTTATCCAGAATTTCTGAGCACTGATCTTATTGATTTATTTAGGTTTCCGGGGATCGCTCGAAATTCCTACCGGAAGTTGTCCCCTATTCTGGGTGTTCATTTTGGGATTTCTCTAGTTCTTGCTCCCAGATTTGTTGGAGGGATTTTTCCTGGAACTTTGCTCAGAACACCTTGCTGGATAACCTACGAATTTTCTTATAACATATTCCCTGAGATGCATGGGAAGGAATCCTGGTGAAATCTTGCGGGAAGTTCCTAGAAGGTCTATTGGAGAAATTTCTAGAGGAACTTCGGAAGAAATCCTTAAGAAAAGGGGACATCTTGGAGAAACATGGGAGTAATCCAGTGACGAAAATCCCACGGGGAACAGCATGGAGTTCTTTTTCCATAAAAACAAACCTTCGAGTTCCTGATGGCTTGTTTGAAATGAGATCAAAACAATATTTATTCCAGGAAAAAATGGTTTGAACCTTACGTTTGGCATATTTGAGGCCATTCGATTGTCATTTCCTGAATAGACAAAAACGTCAGCTATACCAATGCAATTAAAGTTATCAAAAAAGTATCGAAGCTAATTGAGTATATGCACATGGTATTGAAAGGGTTCTCTGACCGGAGCGAAAAAGCACAATAAACCGTATTGAGATCAATCCCGAACAGTAGCCCAACAGGAGCACCGAAATGTAAGTTGTTTCGAATAACAACAATGAGCGGCAAGATTGTGAGCTGATGGGTCCCAGTCAGTGACGCGACCCAGAGGTGAAAGACAGACGCAAACCCCACGATAACGTGTTATTGATGTTTATTCCACGTTGAATATATTAGTCATTTTTCAGACTTTTCAATTGATGGGAGCCCGATCGAGGCCCGGTTGGCCCGACTTGCTGTGCAGTTGTAGCGAGCATCGATTTGTATCGATCAATGGGGGCAAAGCCGTGCGCCTCGCTCGAGTAAACCTACGCCGATCGACCGACCTCCGTTTGGGTCCCAACTCCAAAACATTGAGATCTGGAACTTTGAAGTGTGTAGGTACCAGCTCCAATCCAACACTTTCGAGAGCCATCGATTTCCGTATTGAGAAATAGCCGACGAAAACGACGACGACGATGATGACGATGGACAGCGAGGAGAGCTTTGCACAGTAGCCGTTTTCATGAGAATTTCGATTACCACCACTTTGCCTTGTTTGTCTTGGCCATGAAGGGGTCGTTTCTGAGATCGGTGTCTGTCCGCGGTTGTGATGAAGTGACTCTTGGCCTGTTGCTACCGATTGGATTGCTGCTGCCGTTGCTTCGCTGCTTGATCGGATGAACGATGTTGATGTTTCTCAACATGCTTCTTGGAAGTGAAAAATCAACGCAAATGCCGATCACATTGCTTAAGTGCCTCTAGTGGAACATTGAGGGAATGGGTCCTGTTAATATCAAAGAGAGGGAAGGGACGAATGCATAACATTGAAATATTTTGTTTTCTCTGTGTTTTTTTGTTCTTTTGAAAAATTTCACTGTTGTTTTCCATTGGAAAAGACTTGAAGATAAATGAAGACTTTCATTTGAACTTGTGAGCATTGGCGTGGGATTGCTTATTTGATAATAGCGTGTTTGAGTTCCAGTTAGGCCTATACAAATATTTAATTTGTTTTGTGTGCAATTTCAAATGCGCTTAACTCTGACTTGTATAGATAGTGAAAACCCTTCAAGTTTTTTTTAATCTAATTGCATAACCATAATCATATCCACTATGCGTTATAGCCGTGCAGCGCCAGTCTTTCGGATACTTCGAACGCCTTGGAGTGTTGGGTGGATTTCCGCTACAGTCGTAGGAAACTTTTCTTTACGTTACACCGTGTCCAATAAGTTCTCATACAAAATGCATATTCAGAAAATATAATTCTATTTCACTTCTGTGACTTATATTTTCAAAAAAAATCATTTCATATATTTAGTATTACATCAAATTCAAGATAAAACTGAATCAACAATATTTCTCCATAATACACGGTTCGTGGCTGCCGCTCTCCATCCTCGTTCGCGCCCGATGATCGCCAAGTCACGCTCCACCTGGTCCGCCCATCGTGCTCTCTGCGCTCCATGCCTTCTTGTGCCAACCGGATCAGTTGCAAACACCAGCTTTGCAGGGTTGTTGTCCGGCATTCTTGCAACATGCCCTGCCCACCGTATCCTTCCGGCTTTGGCCACCTTCTGGATGCTGGGTTCGCCGTGAAGAGCAGCGAGCTCGTGGTTCATTCTTCTCCGCCACACACCGTTCTCATGCACACCGCCGAAGATCGTCCTTAGCACGCGTCGCTCGAAAACACCGAGTGCTTGCAGGTCTTCCTCGAGCATGGTCCATGTCTCGTGCCCGTAGAGGATTACCGGTCTTGTTAGCGTTTTGTACATGGTGCATTTGGTGCGTGGGTGAATCTTTTTCGACCGCAGTTTCTTCTGGGGTCCGTAGTAGGCCCGACTTCCGCTGATGATGCGCCTCCGAATTTCACGGCTCACGTTGTTGTCAGCCGTCAGTAAGGATCCGAGGTAGACGAATTCCTCCACCACCTCGAAAGTATCCCCGTCTATCGTAACATTACTACCCAGACAGATCCGGTCGTGTTCGGTTCCGCCTACCAGCATGTACTTTGTTTTTGAGGCATTCACCACCAGTCCGACCTTTGCTGCTTCGCGTTTCAGGCGGGTGTACAGCTCTGCCACCGTTCCAAATGTTCTGGCAATAATGTCCATGTCGTCCGCAAAGCACACAAATTGTCCGGATTTTGTGAAAATCGTTCCCCAGCTGTTGAGCCCGGCTCGTCGCATCACACCTTCCAGAGCGATGTTGAAGAGTAGGCATGAGAGTCCATCACCTTGTCGCAGTCCCCGGCGAGATTCGAATGAACTAGATCAGGGGTTCTCAAACTTTTTCAGCTTGCGACCCACTTTTGATTTTCAAAGAGTTTGGCGACAAACCAGTACGAAAATTTATAAAATTTGTTTTTTTTTTTTTTGCAAATTTGGACTGCCTTTTTACATTTAATTACTTCGATAGGTTTTAGTAAACTAAGGTTACGTAGCCCTCGAACTGATTTTTTTTTATTTAAAGTGCTTTTTGGAAAAGTCTAAGAAAGGTTAAGGTGCCCAAGTTTGCATCAGTTAACTCTTAGTCTTAAAAATTTGAGAAAAGATTCCAAGTTTCATATATATTCAACTAGTCTGGCTCTAGATATAGTGGTAATTTTATGCTTCTGCAGAATTTTTAAATCTAATTGAAATTTTTTTTTTTCTTTTTAAATATCAGTTAAAAATGCTATACATATTCTCAACGAGTGGGTGAACATCAATTAGGTTCAAGAATTATAAAACTGTTGGATGGTCAGATGAGTCCTCTTGAAATTTTTAATAATATCCTTCATACGCCACCATTCCATTTATATTGATCTGAATTTCCAAAAGTTTAGCTTTACTGAAATTCGGTAAACGTAAGGTTTCTTGTCGAAGTTTGGTAGTTTTTTTCCGATTTTTGGCATTTCTACAATTTTTTGATTTTTCAACTGCTGAAACTGGCGTATAAGACTAACAGAAAATGCTAACAGCAAGCAAAAACTTGAACTCATTATTTCCCAAAACATAAGCAAAATCTAAGATTTTACCCTAAGCCTAAAACTTCCGATTGAAAACTCCTAGTTTTAGCACAGACAAACATACGTAACACTCTGATAATTCCCATCGTACGCCGTTTTAACGGTCTTTTTCAAAATTTAATAGTTGGCCAACTGCCCACCCGTGTCGCTCGCATCGTTTTTGTTCGGGTTTGATGTTTGCTCACTACCGCCACCTAGTTGATGGTCGGCCAAACTTAGTCGTTTTAGCATTGGGCGAATATGTTTCCGCTACTATGCTTTGAATCGAAAAATGTTTGAAGTGTTACGTCTGTTTGTCTGTGGTTTTAGAATCGATTTCATAATGCAGACAGTAGTTTCAGTATTAACCCTCAAAGTGATACCTTCATGGCCTCAGTTTCGTCAGTTTCGTCACGTTACGGCTGAGTGTGTTCCATCAAAGACGAGCTCCGAAAGGCACCTGGGGTCCAATGGACCCCAGGTATCCCTTTTAGGGTTAAATAAACTACAGACAAGACTTAAAATACAAAATTTTGAATAGAATATAGGGGAAATCGAAATTCTAGTAATGACTCTTCTATAACTCTTCTAATAGATACTCCAAGGGAGTATTTGAAAATAAGAAAATGACTAGCAATAACATTCGATATAAGGTAATAAAGACTTCGCGACCCACCAAATATCAGCCCGCGACCCATAGTTTGAGAAACGCTGAACTAGATAGTTCACCCGAAACCCTTACGCAGTTTGGCACACTGTCCATCGTTGCTTTAATAAGTCTAGTCAGCTTCCCAGGAAAGCCGTTTTCGTCCATGATTCTCCATAGCTCTGCGCGGTCGATACTGTCGTATGCCGCTTTGAAGTCGATGAACAGGTGATGCGTTGGGACCTGGTATTCACGGCATTTTTGGAGGATTTGTCGTACGGTAAAGATCTGGTCCGTTGTCGACCGGCCGTCGATGAAGCCAGCTTGATAACTTCCCACGAACTCATTTGTTTTAGGTGACAGACGACGGAAGATGATCTGGGATAGCACTTTGAAGGCAGCACTCAAAATAGTGATCGCCCTGAAGTTCTCACATTCCAAATGGTGCATGTATTGAAAGGCCACAAAATACTGATTAAATAAAGCATACGGTTTAGAATTACGTTATTTCCTATTTGTTTTTATAAGCCTAGCAGTATACTTCCATTTTCAGAAATTCGTGTGCTCCTGCACGCAAGAAAAATGTTCGAAAACTTTTTCATTCTACGGTAGCTAAACAGAGTCCATAAAATAAAATTTTGGGTTTTTATGCCAAGTATTGTACCAAATAGATATAATACGGCTTGAACAATAACATTTTAGTGATGATATGGTAAGAAGTTTGCAAGGTAGCTCAATTTGGGCTGATTTCCTTAAAAATGACCATTATTTTGATGGTAAACGTCGTAAAACGTGAATTTTGAACAAAATTTGCCACCGTAGGGATATAAGCATATTTTAGAAGTGAGAAAATTAGATGCAGCCATGCTTCTTTAACACAACAAATCTCATTAAAACAGATAAATTGACATTTTTGTTTAATTTACGTTTTATTTTGCACACAATTAAATGGCTTCGTACTTCACCAATACAGGATCTCATATTTTTTTTCTTTTGTGGTCATAGTTGCTACTAGCAATAGTGAGGACAGAAATCTCATTTGTTTCAACTCAAAATCATTACTCGTTAAAATGAGACGATATAACAATGAAATGGCGTGCGTGCCAGCTGAAATAGACTTACGACACATAAGCGATCAGTAGAGAAGGATAAAGGACAGTTAATTTCAAAACATATGCTGTATTGGATCAGTGTTAGTTGGCCTTTCAATAAATAAACTTACTTTGAAAATCCATATTACAGATGTAAAATGAATTCAATTTGATTTTGTATGAGAACTTCTTGGACACGGTGTACACGGAAAGTTCTCCACTATGTCACTAGATGTGATGTCCGTTTTCTAGTGTTAATGTAATTTTCAGTCTTTGCAGGCTTTGACAGAAGAAGATGAAAATTGCACAGGTACTCTTCGAAACAACGTACAAATAAATTTTCTCTTTGTACGTTATATCGAAGCAGAAAACAAGTTTATATTTTTTTACTAGTGTTTGAATTTGCAACATGAATTTCACTCGAAGGACTTTTAGAAGATTGATAATCCCGTCTTCGTTACATAGTTATCATTTTGAAATAGCTGAAATTTTTCAAATGCTTTTTAGAAATGGATCAACCAGCATTAAAGAGAATGTCTTCTTGTTTTGTGCTTTTATCTTCTTGAGTTTGAATAAATTTGCATTTTTTTTTAGATCTTAGGTAAACTCGTAACATGATTCTTTCCATATTCTCATCGAAATTCTTGATGGTTCCTTTACGGTAGACTTAGATCTTTGATGGATTTCTTGCAGAACGGTAAGATTCTGTGTTTTTTTTTCAGGACCCACATCTTGTAAAATATTCCTTTGGACTTCACATAAAACCATCAAGAACCTGAACCATAGTTCTCCACAACGGCATTAATATACCAATACACCAAGGATCGAAGAAATTGCTTGCATTTTTATACTGGACTTGTAATTTTTTCATGAAATAAGTCTTCATGATAAAATTCAGAACAGCATTATGTTAACTGAATACTACAAAAATCAGGACGAATTTCATACATTGATTTGATAGTAAATCTGAATCACGGATGTAACAGTTTAAGGCGAAACTGGATCCATTTCCTCATTTTGTGGTTTTTGATTTTTTATAAAATATTTTCAAAATCTGTTTTCGTGCACATGTAGACATTGTAGAGTATGGATCAAGGTATCTCCTGAATTTTTTCCTGGTGGAAAATGTTTTTCGTTTTTGCAGAAACCATATTTTTAACAAAATAACACAAAAAATGGTTTATGCAAAAATGGAAAACATTTTCCACCACAAAAAAAAAATCATGTGCACGAAAACCAATTTTGAAAATATTGCTTCGTTATTTTATAAAAAAATCAAAAACCAAAAAAAATGAAGAATACCTTCCAGTTTCGCCCTAAAGAAACAATTTAACTAGTTTTTGCAATTCCTTGACTGTAGGAATATGTATGTCCCACGATAGCTCAGGCTAAAACTTTCGACAGGAAAATCGGATGGTTCGGCACACTTGATAATTAGTAAAAATATTTCCGTTCGATTCAAAGTTCGGTTTATTTCTGATTTTTTAGCTTGGTACAGTGTTACTAGTTTTAAATTCAAAAGTTTATATGCACTGCAACACTCTGAATAAAAAAGGGACAAATTTCATAAAAACAAATTACATTTTACTCATTTTTACCATTCAATGTATAACTCAAATACATCCTTTTATGATAATCTTTAAAAAATTTCCCTGACCATCAACAAAAATCCCTGACTTTCCCTGATTTTCCAGGTCCAAAAATAAATTCCCTGACTGTCCCTGACTTTCCAGGTTTTTCCAGATAGTCGACACCCTGATTTAAGGCCATAAAACGTACTTTCGACTTCAGTTTACAAAGTTTTATTACAACTTATGTCCTATTTTAGATCTCCATGTGCTGCCAGTCTAGATCTATCAGGTCAATGAAAAATGGTATACATGCTGAAAAATAGTATGGCAATAATGTTATAATGCATTTGACATTTCGTTGCCCTGTATACCAGCGTACGAACTCGGAAAGGCATCAACTTCTTGAGCCAGAGTTCCACTTATGTTATGTGATGTAAGTGACGTTTTAGGGCCTTCAAGGGTTTGTTTCCGCAGGGGTCTCAGGAGTGTAAGTGCGTTCAGGGGATTACGGGGATGACGGTAATTCAAAAGGATTACGTTGATTAGTATGAAGCTTCCCAGAAACCCCTAAAACCCCCTTAAACCCCATGACACCCCCCGAAACCCTCTGAGACCTCCTGAAACACCCTTGAGACTTTCAGGTATCCCCTGAGGCTTTCTGAATCGCTCGTAAGACCTCTAGGTATCTCCTGGTACTCCCAGGGCCCTGAGACCCCCGGATAGCTCCTGAGTTCCCCTGAGACCCTCTGAAACGCCCTTTTGAATGTCCTTTTTGAAACTCTCCTGAGACGACTAGAGGGATATCTTTGAAACATCCTGGGACCCCAGAACAAAAACTGACATCCTCTGGAATGCCTCTCAGATACTCTGAAACGCCTCTGAAGCGCCTCTGAGACCTCCTGAAACATCCCTAAGACCTTATGGAAAACCGACTGCAAAATTTTCGGAAGTAGGGTCAAATTTTACCGAATGTTGGACCCAGATCGGATATCTGTTAGGTTTGGTGGCAAAATAAAAATAGGTTATTGTCGGATTATACGTCATCAATGATGAACAAAGCAACAATTTATGCTTGATTGCTAGGTCTCAGTTTTAGTCTGAATTGAATGATTGTGTTAATCATCAGTCGTTGGAGAGCCTTAATTGATGCTGAGGTACACGAATGTAAAATTGTCAATAGCTGTCGAAATTGTAAGAAAAGCTTTCAGTTGAAAAGTTGTACCTAATCGTAAACAATTTGGCTGTGTATGAGAACTTCATAAACACTGCTAAGTAGCAGACTCCGGCCCATTTGTGACGTTACGTTTGCATAAAAATAAGAAGAAACGCACATCAGCGGAATCGTGACTTACCGACAATTCCTTATTCGTTTTAGTAATAACTCGTACGCTTCTCTCTTTTACCGCCAACATCCATTGCACGTATATGCGGTTGTTTGTTTTCGGTTTCATCGCTTCGCTCCGTTCCGTTTCAGCAGCTCTCCACCGACTGTGGCCGAATCGATTTATGAGTCAGCTCCCAAAATTTATAATTTCGGTGCTTACTGTTATCTATAAATAATCCGCGACTTTTACCGCCAACGGCTACTGAAAACCATCGGACCGACCCCGGACCGTAAGGAAAGCGAGCGCGACAGGAAGAAAAAACGAAACCTGAAAAATGTAACTGAATTTAGTGTTGGCGGCGTCGTCGCGGCTGGACTAACAACTGGCAGCAGGCACTTGGAAGCCAAAAGGTCAACCGCTGCTGGCTCGGCTCGGTCCCCGTCTGGCACGGTCGAGCGGGTGGAAGTGGCCTGTGACCAATGAGCACTTCTGGGCAAATATGACCATTCAAGTCCACCAATGCGCACGCTACCGAGAATTGCCAAAAATGCTTGATTTCACGGAATTTCCCTATATCGTAATTCAATCGACTGCTACTCTGGCTCAGCCCGGTCGGGGAGAAGTAACTGTGTCCATTGCTACTGGCTCCCGAGGATTTGTAGACAGGCGGAAGACGACTTCTGCTTTATTCTCCGGAATTTGAGGCGAACGGGTCGACGGCGACGACGGCGCGGCGTCCGCAAAGTTTGTCGCCATAAGAAATCTAAATTGAAACAATAACAATAAAACGCTACCGATGTTCAGTGGCCTTTGTTTGGGTGGCTTTGGTGGTCTGGCGGCAGAAAATATGTTCCACCCAGAACAATATGGCATTGTATGAGCGAAGAAACAGCATTTTGACCAAAACGGTGGACGGCTCGCGAGCGATTGGAAATGAATTCGTTTCTTGTTTTTGACTAATAATTGCAAACGTAATGGGAGGCTCGTGTCTGGACAGAGAAATGATGTTTTGCTTCCTAGCAAGGAAAACTTTGATGTCCCAATTGTAGGTGCTTCACAAAATAAAAGAAAAAGTGCGTTTTAATAATAATAACTAACTTATGAGTAACATTCTAAATGTAATCTGGGCTCGATTCGTACCACGCTGCCGAATCTTTTCGTAATGGAAATTCTGTCTGCTCTGTCTGAAACCACAGACAAAGAGCATGTTTCTTGAAATTAGTCTTATGGGATAACGCTAGATCTGTGGTTTTCAGACCTTTTGTATCGTGGTGCACTTTTTGAAAATGAATGTCTTCTCGATGCACCTGTTCATTATTTTTAATAGGATATAAACATTTACTTCGTCGTATGCGCTTCTCGTCTCATCAGAAGAAAAATAGCTAAAAATTAAAAAAATAGCGAACCACTTGGGCACCGGATGGTATTTTGGGCACTCTTCATTATAACTCAGTCAATTCCAAACCAATTGACTGCACGGCTAGATACTATACATATCTCTTCGCGTTCCAAAAACTGTGTCAATTTGTTCAGAATTGGCTGAGTTATAGCAAAAAAGTGCCCAAAATAGGACCCCTGCACAGTGGCCGGAAGCCGGACAAAACCTCAAAAATCGACTTCAATTTTTTATTTTTCTAATATTTTTCTTCCATTATAGATACTTCAACTAAAAAAACCTCACATTTTCAAGTCATTTGGTCAAAAATTTAGTCTTTTAGATTTTTTCAAAGTTGAGGTTTTGTGTGGTATTTTACTAGTGTTATTTGTTTTTATTTTATGAGCTTTCTTCATCAGCTCTTTGTGAAACTCAGGAAGATTTGGATAATGTGTCAATATTATTGGTGTTTTCTGTATAAATAACCATTACATTTCAAGGTTTGTTTGGAATCTAATCACAAAATTATTATGTTTTTACAACATGCAAAAATATTGACTTTAATGAAATTTTATAGAAAAACTTCGTATTAAATAGATTTAGTACTTGTTTAGGAAACACCAGAAAACGACGCCGTATCCCGGATCTGACGTACAATTTTGTCTAGTTTTTGGGTATATAGGTCACCGTTTGCGCATTTTTGCGCTAAGCACGAAATTTTTGCCTTTCTCGTACACTAAGTGTACTGGAAAGGCTATATGTTCACTCCAAAAATGGTTTTTTTGATAGAAGGCCCGGAGTGTCGAGTCATATATACCAATCGACTCAGCTCGACGAATTGAGGTGTTGTCTGTGTGTATGTATGTGTGTATGTGTGTGTGTGTATGTGTGTATGTGTGTGGCCAAAAAAACACACATCACTTTTTGGCAGTAAACCTCAACCGATTTTTATGACCGACGGTTCATTCGACGCGTAATCTGGTCCTATTGTTTCCTATTGAAAATGGTTCGGATCGGTCCAGCTGTTCCGGAGTTATGGCCATATAGGTGTTCCAGACTGGTACCCCTGGAAGAGGCCAGACATGAAAATGCAACAAACCCATGCGACCCATCAAACCACGGCATTTTCGATTATCTGATGAACGGTAAGCAGAAAAATAGTCTAAAACCATATCTGAACCAGTAGTGTTCCGGAACCGGTTCCGGAAGTCCCACCGGAAGTGGCCAAATATAAAAGAGAACACAACCCATTCATGCGACACATCAAACAGTGGCATTTTCGGTAACCTGATGGACGATTAGCAAAAAAATAGTATTAGACAATATCTGAACCGGTAGTGTTCCGGAACCGGTTCCGGATGTCCTGCCGGAAGCGGCCAAATATTTTAGTGAATCAAACTCATGCATGCGGCATATCAAACAGCGGCATTTTCGTTAACCTGATGAACGGTTAGCAGGAAAACAGTTTTAGTCCATATCTGAACCGGTAGTGTTCCGGAACCGTTTCCGGATGTCCTGACGGAAGTGGCCAAATATAAAAGTGAGCCAAACCCATGCATACAACACATCAGAGTGCGGCTTTTTTGATAACATCATGAAAGGTTAGCAAGAAACTAGTATTTGATTATAGCTGAACCGGTAATGTTCCGGAACCGGTTCCGGATGTCCCACCGGATGTGGCCAAATATAAGAGAAAATCAAACTCATGCATGCGACACATCAAACGACATCATTTTCGGTAACCTGATGAACGGTTAGCAAGAACATTTTCTCAGACCAAATTTGGGACAACAAGTCCTGCCCGGGAATCAATTTTGGGTGTCTCGTCTTAAGTGGTCAAATATAAAAGTGACCCAAACCTATGCATGCAACACACCAAATCGCGGTTTTTTCAATAACTTATTTAACAGTTTGTCAGCAAACAGTATCAGACGCATATTTGGGAGAACCGGTAGTGTTGAAGAACACTACAGTTGTAAAACAAGTTTCCCGCCGGAAATGGTAAAATATAGAAGTGAACCAAAATCATGCATGGGGCCATCCAATCAGTACGTCACAATCCTAGGTGGTAGGGGGAGGGGGTTATTAAAGTATGACAAGCAATGTATTAAGTATAGAAAAACCCGTACGAAGGGGCTCCAAAATTCCCAATTTCAGCGTGACATACTTAATGGATGCTCCCCATGCAACACATCAGTTCGTGGCTTTTTAGGCAACCTGATGAACATTTGACAAGAAAATAGCCATAGACAATATTCAATGTTTTAGACAGGTTCAATGTTTTACGGATTGGTGCTCTGTCAACCGAAAGATTGTTAACCCTGAAAAGTGCTCGGTAATAACTTTCTCGAGGAAGAAAAGACCGATACGATTCAACTATTATCTTTCTGGTTCCGAAATAGGACGAGTGGATCACGTGAAGGATCTGGGAGTGATATTAGATACAAGCTTAACATTCAAACACCATGTCTCATATGTTGTAAGCAAGGCTTCACGAATTCTCGGATTCATCTTTAGGACAGCTAAAAATTTCACTGACGTATACTGTCTCAAAGCATTATACTATTCCCTGTCGCGTTCTATTTTGGAATACTGCTCCGAAGTTTGGAGTCCATCCTACAATAACGGTGTCGAGAGGATTGAATCCGTGCAAAGACGGTTTTTACGTTTTGCGCTCCGAAGGCTACCGTGGAGAAATCCCTTCCGTCTCCCTAGCTATGAAAATCGTTGCCAACTTATTGACCTAGAACCCTTACATGTAAGACGCAATACAGCCAGAGCCCTATTCATAGCGGACGCTCTGCAAGGTCGTATTGACTGCCCAACTATTTTGGAACAAATTAATTTGTACGCTGCTCCTAGAGCACTACGCAACAACCTCCTGCTTCACTTGCCACTTAGACGGGCAAACTATAGCATGTATGGAGCCGTAGTTGGCATCCAAAGGGTCTTCAACCGGGTAGCCTCCTATTTTGACTTTAATACCCCTCGCCGCATTCTCCGCCGAACTTTTTCCAGATATTTTAGCAGTTCCCGTTAGATGTGTTTAATTGCTGTGTATTTTTTGTATTGAGTTTTATGTAATCTTGACTTGTGTAATTCTACCTTTAAGTATGACAAAGTTATTGTTAAAAATAGACATTAGAAATAAGTCTAGGATTAGGTTAAACATCATTGGGGCTGTTGTTTGCCTGTTGATGTGATGTGTCCATAAATAAATAAATCTGAGACAACCAGTAATGTCATGGAATCGGTTCCAGTTGTCCGCCGGAAGTGGTCAAACGTAAAATTGAACCAAACCCATGCGGCACATCAAATAGTGGAATTATGAAAGTGAACAAAATCAATGTGAGCGATAAATCAAATCGTGGCTTTTTCGATAACCTGGTAAATGTTGGGTACCGCCAGTCGGGGTGACATTCGCTCAAAATACTAACATTTATTAAAGTGATTATAAAAAAGTGGATAGTACTTGGTAAGTTTAACTTGCGTTGACCATCCGCTGTAGAAAAAGTCACATTTTGTTGATTTTCCATTAGGAAAACGAGATGTGAATATCATGGTTAAGCGTACTGTACAAAATTGTTTTTAGGTAGACGATAAGGAAATATTAGTTTCGTGTTTTGAGAATGCTTGTTGAAGTTATATCTAAGGTATAGCGTATGTAAATATTGAAATAGATTATTGATCGTTTACTGTGAATGTGGTCAAACTTTCACGTTTATTTGCCTGTGATGTTACTTTAAAGTGACTAGACACTAAGGGGCTGTCCATAAACCACGTGGTCATTTTTTTGGGACTTCTCAATCACCACCCCCCGCGTGGTCATTAGTCCATACAAAATTTTTTATTCGTCCATACAAAATGGTCATTGGCCGAACCCCCCCCCCCCCCCATCCCTCAGGCAGGGATGGGAACACTCACTTGCAACGAGTTACATTCACTTGCTATTTTCTCAGCTCAGAAGCGTGCAATCAGGAAGCGATGTATGGGCGACTTTTTTCTTGTGATTTTGTCTAAAACTTTGCCGAATAGAATAGGGGTCGCACACGAACCCCAAGGTCGTGACAGAGCTGTGAAAGCGACTCTCCACGAAGTGAGTGTAATTTACATTCATCTCGTGGAGAGTTGCCTTCGCAACTTCCTCAAGACTTCGGTATGCGTGTGCGACCTCTACGCTATTCGGCAAAGTTTTAGACGAAATCACAAGGTAAAAGTCGTCCATACATCGTTTCTTGATTGCACGCTTCTGAGTTGAGAAAACTCCAAGTGAGTGTAACTCTTTCCAAGTGAGTGTTCCCATCCTTGCCCTCATGACCACGTGGTTTATGGACAGCCCCTAATAGGTTGTGCGCAAGCATCTATATATTTAATAGTTCTGATTTGCAAGCAATGTTTTCTCACATTGAACTATTTTGTTTGACTTTCATTATTTTTCGATTTATTCGAACGAAGTCCGAACAAAATAACTGTTTTTCATGCAATTTGACTATATACAAATCATCATGGTGCTAATGTTTTGGCAGCTCTTCGTACTCGTTTATGTTCATTATCAAAAATGCAATATTTTTCCATCAGCAGCTACTCAGTATCGTAACAAGATACAAAATCAATATTTTCAAATTCTTTAAAAGCCATTCAAGGATCATGACATTATAAATGAGTGCTCGATATACTGTAACCTATTAGATACATGTTCAAAAATTGAGTTTCTGTCAGCTTTTCCCAAAACTGGACTACTGTGCGATCACAGAAAAAAATATTCATGTAAAATTAAGCGAGAAATCATGCACATAAAGGGAATGCTAAAGTTAGTGCATATTTACATGAGATATCATGTGAAGTTAAGTTACCATTGTGTAAATTTCCACTAATAGTTGCGTAACCGGTTGGAGTCCATGACGCGATAGTTGGCGGAAATTTACACGGTGGTATTGTAATTTTACATTATATCTTATGTAAAAGTGCACTAACTCTAGCATTCCCTTCATGTGCATGATTTCTCGCTGAATTTTAATTACATATTTTTTTCTGTGATGTTAATATAAAGTAGGATATATCAACTTATTATGGGAAAATTATAATTTGTCGCATCAACACTAAATAAAGTTTTTCCAATCTCCTTTTGCACCTGAAATTACTGTGCACAATTTGGGTGCGGCTGATTGAGCCCTCGCTCTTCTCATTGCGATTTAACCTTCCGAAGGTGCTCAAAAAAAGTTACTTTTAAGATGTTCGGGTCATATTGACCCGGATTTGGTACAACAATTTCACAGTCATTTCTCAATAAAATAATAAAGTTTTTGTACTCAAAATTATCGTTAGGGCTTAAATTTTGTGGATCCGGCTCAAAACTAAGGTTCGGTTGGATGTGGCCACTTGGAACCGACGCCAGAGGGACCATGGTTTGGCCATTTTCGCAGGAGGGTATTTTTCGCAATAAGTTATGCGAAATGCAGCTGATTTGAAAGTTTGGAGTGCTAAATGCACCGGAAAAAGCAGCATCAAACTGCCCCAACCACTAAGCTAACTGACCAGATGAGTTTTGGCTATCAGGTGGCCACGGAACTAAATCTTGAGGCCTCGGAACGGCTTCTCGGAGACCCCCGATAGGTGACCATTTTACAAATATGGTGAATCCATGCCGTGCGACATATCAAAAGTTGCAGAATTTTATGGAGAATACATCAGTGACCATGTCAGAAGCCAGAAGCAAGATTGGCCACTTGGTGGTCCCGGAACCGATTCCCGGGACCCCGGAAATGTGGCCAATTCTCGCAGTTTACAAATATGGTGAATCCATGCCGTGCGACATATCAAAAGTTGCAGAATTTTATGGAGAATACATCAGTGACCATGTCAGAAGCCAGAAGCAAGATTGGCCACTTGGTGGTCCCGGAACCGATTCCCGGGACCCCGGAAATGTAGCCAATTCTCGCAGTTTATATGAGCTTGCCGTATGGCACATCGAAATTCGCAGAATTTCATTGGCAATTCACCAGTCATCAAACCAGCAACTGCAGACAACATGGTCCGCTTGGTGATCTCGGAACCGGTTCCCAGGGCCGGTTCCGAGGCCCCCGGAAATGTGGTCAATTCTCGATTTTTTTTACTATGCCGTGCGACATATCTAAATTTGCAGAATTTTGTTGCGAATATATCAGTGGCCACATCAGATACGAAAAGCAGGATTGGCCACTAAGTGGTCCTGGAACAGGTTCCCGGTAACCGGTTCTCAGGACTCCGAAAATGTGGCCAATTCTCGCAGTTTGTATGACCTTGCCGTATGGCACATCAAAATTCTCAGAACATCATGTGTAGGTAATTCATCAGTCATCAAACAAGCAACAGGAAACAACATTGTCCACTTGGTGGTCCCGGAGCCGGTTCCCAGGACCGGTTCCAAGGACCCCCAAGTGTGATCAATTCTTGAATTTTTTTACCATGCCGTGCGAATTTTTCTGAATTTTGATGCAAATGTATCAGTGGCCACATCAGGCACGAAAAGCTGGATTGGCCACTTGGAGGTCCCGGAACAGGTTCCCGGGACCGGTTTTCAAAACCCCGGAAATGTGGTCAATTCTTGAATTTTCTATAATCATGTTGTCTGATGCATCGAAATTTGCAGAATTTTGATGCGAATCCATCAGTGCTCACATCAGATATCAGAGGCAGCATAAGCCCCTTGGTGGTCCCGGAACCGGTTCCAGGACCCCGGAAATGTGGCCAATTCTCGCAGTTTGTATGACCTTGCCATATGGCACATCGAAATTTGCAGAATTTCATAGATAATTCATTAGTCATCAAACCAGCAACTGAAAACAACATTGTTCGCTAGGCGGTCCCAGAACCGGTTCCCAGGGCCGGTTCCGAGGACCCCGGAAATGAGGTGAATTTTCGTTTTTTTACCATGCCGTGCGTTGCATCTACTTTTGCAGAATTTTGTTGCGAATATATCAGTGGCCACATCAGATACGAAGAGCAGGATAGGCCACTTGGAGGTCACGGACCTGGTTCCGGAGGCTCCGGAAATGGTGCCAACTCTCACATTTTGTACGACCATCCCATGTGGCACATCAAAATTCGCAGAATTTCATAGATAATTCATCAGTTATCAAACCAGCAACTGAAGATAACGTTGTCCACCTGGTGGTTCCAGAACAGGTTCCCGGGACCGGTTTTCAAAATCCCGGAAATGTGATCAATTCATGCATTTTCTATGATCATGTTGTCTGATGTATCAAAATTTGCAGAATTTTGATGTTCACATCAGATATCAGAGGCAGGATTAGCCACTTGGTGGTCCCAGAACCGGTTCCCAGGACCCCGGAATTGTGGCTAATTTTCCCAGTTTGTATAACCTTACCGTATGGGACAACAAAATTCGCAGAATTTCAAAGATTATTCATCAGTTATCAAATCAGCAACTGGAACCAACATTGCCCACTTGGTGGTCCCGGAACCGGTTCCCAGTACCGGTTCCCGAGGCCCCGAAAATGTGACCAATTCCCTGATTTTGTATGACCCTGCCATGTGGCGCATCAAAATTCGTTGAATTTCATGGATAATTTTCCAGTTATCAAACCAGCTACTGAAGAGAACATTGTCCCCCAAGTGGACCCTGAACCGGTTCCCTGGCCTCCTAGCATTATGCCAGTTCTCGCATTTTCAATAACCATGCCTTCCGATATACCCCAATTTCCAGACTCTTTGGAGAATGCATAAGTTTTCGAGCCAGCTACGGGAAGCAACATTGTTCACTTGGCAGTCCCAGAATATGAGGACCCGGATATGTAATAAATTATTTTATTGACTATGGTAATACCACAGACAAACAGACGTAACACCTTGAACGATTTTCATGGAAATCCATCGCCCAGTTCACACTACCATCACCTGGTGGAAAAGTTGCACGAATCACTGTGTTGTGCAATATCGTCAACAGAAGGCGCTAATGTGAAACGTCAAACGCAGAGAAAAACGATGCGTGCGCCTCTGGTTGTGAAAGCCACAACTATGAAAATTTGCCTATGTTCCCCTATGCTGTTTTGCCTATGTTCCCCTCGTTCTCCACATTGACCTGCAACCTGAGGTGCCATTCTCGCCAAAAAATAGGACACTACCAACACTGAATATCCCGAGCAGCTATCTCATTGGTTCCTTGTGTGAGTGAAACTGATTTGGCGATACTGGTGTAGCAACTACTGGCGATTAATCAAGCTCATGTCTAGACAGTAATGTAACGAAATACAGGGATACCTTCGAGGAGGTGGATAAATTCGTCTACATCGGATCTTTACTGACAGCTGTCAAAAAAATTAGTCGTGCAATTCGAACGCGTACCATCAGTGTAAGTAGCTGCGGTCTAAAAGGTTCACTCACGCACCAAATGTACCATGAACAAAACGCCAATAAGACCGGTGGTCCTATATGGACACGAGACACGGACCATGCTTGAGTGGAACCTGCAAGTATTTGAAGTTTCAACCGTTGCGTACTAATCTTCGGCGGTGTGAAGTAGAAGGGTGAGTGGCGGTAAAGGATGAATCACGAGCTCGTTGCACTGTACGGCGAACCCAGTATTCAGAAGGTGGACAAAGCCGGAAGTATACGACGAGCAGGGCATATTGCAAGAATGCTGGACAACAACCCTGCAAATTTGGTGATCGGGTTAGCACAAAAATTGACGACATTTCTCCGAGAACCGGTTCCGGGACCATCAGGTGGACAATGATGTTTCCAGTTGATCGATAATTGATGAACTATCTATGAAATTCTATGAATTTTGATAAGTCTCACGGCACATTCCAGGTGTCCAGGGAACCAGGTTTCAAACCATCTAGTGGCCGATCCTGTTTCTGGCATTCAACTTGGCCACTGATGTATTCGCATCAAAATTCTGCAACTCTTGATAGATCGGACAGCGTGATCAAAGACATTGCGGGAATTGAGACTACTAGGTGGACAATGTTATTTACCGTAGTTGGCTTGAAAACTGATGAATTCATTATAAAATTCTGAGAATTTTGATGTGCCGCACGAAATGGTCATACAAAATGCGAGAATTGGCCACATTCTCGGGGTCCTGGGAACAGGTTCCAGGACCACCAAGTGGCTAATTCTGCCTCTGATACCTGATGTGAGCATCAAAATTCTGCACATTTCGATGCATCGGACAGCATGATCATAGAAAATGCGAGAATTGACCTCATTGCCGAGGTCTTGAGAACCGGTCCCGGAAACCTGTTCCGGAACCACCAGGTAGATAATGTTGTCTTTAGTTGCTGGTTTGATAACTGATGAATTATCTATGAAATTCTGCGAATTTTGATGTGCCACATGAGATGGTCATACACAATGCGAGAATTGGCCACATTTCCGGGGCCTCCGGATCCGGGTCCGGGACCTCCAAGTGGCCATTCTTGCTTTTCGTATCTGATGTGGCCACTGATATATTCGCATTAAAATTCTGAAAAATTCGCACGGCATGGTAAAAAAATTCGAGAATTGATCACACTTTGGGGGTCCTTGAAACCGGTCATGTGAACCGGCTCCGGAACCACCAAGTGGACAATGTTGTTTCCTGTTGCTTGTTTGATGACTGATGAATTACCTACACATGATGTTCTGAGAATTTTGATGTGCCATACGGCAAGGTCATACAAACTGCGAGAATTGGCCACATTTTCGGAGTCCTGAGAACCGGTTACCGGGAACCTGTTCCAGGACCACTTAGTGGCCAATCCTGCTTTTCGTATCTGATGTGGCCACTGATATATTCGCAACAAAATTCTGCAAATTTAGATATGTCGCACGGCATAGTAAAAAAAATCGAGAATTGACCACATTTCCGGGGGCCTCGGAACCGGCCCTGGGAACCGGTTCCGAGATCACCAAGCGGACCATGTTGTCTGCAGTTGCTGGTTTGATGACTGGTGAATTGCCAATGAAATTCTGCGAATTTCGATGTGCCATACGGCAAGCTCATATAAACTGCGAGAATTGGCCACATTTCCGGGGTCCCGGGAATCGGTTCCGGGACCACCAAGTGGCCAATCTGCTTCTGGCTTCTGACATGGTCACTGATGTATTCTCCATAAAATTCTGCAACTTTTGATATGTCGCACGGCATGGATTCACCATATTTGTAAAATGGTCACCTATCGGGGGTCTCCGAGAAGCCGTTCCGAGGCCTCAAGATTTAGTCCCGTGGCCACCTGATAGCCAAAACTCATCTGGTCAGTTAGCTTAGTGGTTGGGGCAGTTTGATGCTGCTTTTTCCGGTGCATTTAGCACTCCAAACTTTCAAATCAGCTGCATTTCGCATAACTTATTGCGAAAAATACCCTCCTGCGAAAATGGCCAAACCATGGTCCCTCTGGCGTCGGTTCCAAATGGCCACATCCAACCGAACCTTAGTTTTGAGCCGGATCCACAAAATTTAAGCCCTAACGATAATTTTGAGTACAAAAACTTTATTATTTTATTGAGAAATGACTGTGAAATTGTTGTACCAAATCCGGGTCAATATGACCCGAACACCTTAAACGTAACTTTTTTTGTCCTGCCCTTCAGAAACGGCCAAAATTATCGGTCAAAATTTTAAAAATAAGTTTTTGGCAAAAGATTTAAAGTCAGAAAGTTTAAAAGCTATAGCAAATCAGGATCAAAAGATATTGCGCCTGAAAAGTGCGATCCGGGTCATATTGACCCGAACACCGTAGGAAGGTTAATATTGAATGGAAAATTTTCCTTTTCTGCATTTTTTTCATAAGGTCAAATTTTACATGAATCGTATTAAGCGTATAAGTATTCTCAGGATCGGCAAACGTCGACGGAAAGATCATGAGTACATATTCGATGAGAAAGGCACTACCACCACTAGGTGGATTAATCTGGTTTTTTTTTCTATCAGGTCACAATGGAGCCGCATGGTTGCGCAGGAAGTGATATTGTTTGAAGTTTATATTTTATCTACACAAAATTCAAATTAGCTTCAGGTAATCCTCATTCTATTAAGAGGCCTTCATTAAGGCACGTGGTGATAGGATGAGGGGGAGCGGAACGTTAAATTTTTGCCAGCTTTGATTGAGTGGTAGCCTCTTTTGTTTTTGACCACCAGACAAACGACGCATACGACACTTTTGGGCGGATTATGGCGGTATTAATCCACATTATCGTTTTTGGTTTCAAGCCCCACTTCCTGCCAATAGTTTTGGAGCATAACCAGAACGCACTTGTTGCCTTACCGATCACGGATTCAATTTGAGCATTCCAGTTCAGTTTGGCATCCAGAATCAATCCTACGTATTTGACTCGATCACTAGCATGAATTTGTATCCCTCCAAGCCGAAAAGCTTTTAGGTTGATCTTCCTGCTCCTAGTGAAAGGGACAATTACGACTTTTGACGGGTTGATGTTATGACCATGAATGTGTATAGTTTAGGGCCCTTTTCATTCTCTCCGAAAAAGTTTCGTCATATTTTCCTCTCACTCGTCTGCAAAGCCCACAACTTCGAAACCTCTTTTCTTCAAGCTTCTTAGAAGATCGTCTACAACTAAGGACCACATTAGCGGTGAGAGGATTCCTCCTTGAGGGTAACCCTTTGTTACCCTTACTGTTATAGAAGAACTTCTCAACTCCCAACTCAGAGATGATTTCTCTTTTTGCAAGCACAGTATAAATCCAATGTAGGATACATTGGTCGAAGTTTTTATTCTCCATGGCACGCTTCATAGATGAATAGGAGGCATTAAAGCTCCTGCTATATCTAAAAAGGCG
The DNA here is from genome assembly GCF_035046485.1 of Aedes albopictus. Taxonomy (NCBI): domain Eukaryota; kingdom Metazoa; phylum Arthropoda; class Insecta; order Diptera; family Culicidae; genus Aedes; species Aedes albopictus. The sequence continues at coordinate 296,117,257 of NC_085137.1, forward strand.
AATAGAGCTTTTTCTTTTGCTGAAAACGTTTTTTCCACCTTTGCTACTAGCGAGTGAAGTTCCGTAACCGTTGACTTACCAGATTGATAAGCAAACTGGAAGTCAGATAGGGGATGCTCTCTTATGTAAGAAGAATTGACAAAATCCTTCAAAACCTTTTCCATAGTCTTCAACAAAACTGAAGAAAGACTAATTGGTCTCTATGCTTTCGGATACGTCTTATATCGCTTCCCCTTTTTTGGTATAAAAATAACTTTTACAAGTCTCCATTTTGATGGAACGTAATTCAATCTCAAACTAGCCTTGAACATCTCAATTAGTGACGGAACTAACACCGCTTCTCCGTTTTGAATCAGTGCTGGAAATATTCCATCAACTTCTGCAGATTTAAAAGGCTGAAAAGATCTAATTGCATTTTCCAATCTGGCCTTCGCGACTCCGTGGAGTTTATAATAGAACATCCTTCACATTCCACAGATATAGTATCATTAGAATCCACATTTAGAACCGAACCTGGAAAATGTGTTTCCATCATTAAATCCAAAGTTTAACGAGGAGTTTTGGTAAAAGCTCCATCGTCACGCTTCATGTTTCCCAATTCATTTGCGTAATCTTTTGCTAGCGTTTTTTGTAGTCTTGCAACTACGGGAGTACTGTATGAGTATGTTTCACATGTCAGCACCCAAGATTTTCTTTTAGATTTTCGTATTTCGTTGTTGTACTCAGTCAGGGCTTTCCTATACTGAGTCCACTCTCCCGTTTGTTTCGCTCTATTGAACATTTTACGAGAAAATTTTCTAAAGTTCCACCATGGCACGTCTCTAGTAAAAAACGATTGTATGGTGGGACAACTTCAGTTAAAAGAATTTTATGATGATGATGATGATGATGGTCCCGCCACATACCCCTACAAAGGTTTGAGCTAGACGATATATCTTTAAGATAATTATTAATTATGATCAATGAAATCAGATTTGCAAACTAAATACGGTCTGATTCTTTTCACAGATATAAACAACATTATAATTTGTCATACTGTACAGCAAAAACATAAATTTCGAAATACTGCTGATCTCATCTACAGATGTTTGCAAGCGTTACTAGTGATCATGAAAGATCAGAAAATCAAAAATATTGCGAGGATTGATAACGTTCGCGCGATGTCAAAACAGTCGGCAATATTCTCATTCTCAAGAAATTCCCGACATTCAACTAGACAACTCACTACTAATCTACAGAATCCTTCAACAGTAGAAATATTCCATCTGATAAATAAATACAAAAATGTAATTTATACCTGTCACCGCGCGCGAGACTCAAACTTTTGTAGACTACACAAAATAAGTTCAGTTAATAATACTACGTCAATAAATATAAAATCCATCATCATCATCGGGGCGACCATTATAGTTTGTTCGTGCCTCCTATTACAAAAATATAAATTGTCCACACAAAATATCCGTTGGTAAACTTCGTCAAGATACAAAATCTAGTCAAGAATAAAAAGTCAACAGAGTAGCTGTTCAAAAAGCAGCTTTTACGTGTGAAATACATAGTCTCTTGAACTGTGATAGAGTTACTGCATTCGTGATGTGGTCAGGCATCGAATTGAAAACATTTATACCTTTATAATACAAGGAATTTTGTGAAGCACCATGCAAAAAGTGGGGTGTTCGTATTTGATCCGCGTTTCTAGTGTTATAACTATGAATGTCACTTCCTCTTTCAATTCGATCACACAAATATCTAGGCAACATACCATTCTTTAACTTAAAAATGAACACCAACGTTAAATAGACAATTCTTTGCTTCACTGACAGCCACTGAAGGGCGTCCAACAAAAAAGTTGAGGAAGTGAATCTGTTACATCTTAAAATCAATCGCATTATTTTATTTTGCAAACGCTGTAGCCTTGATATTTGAGTTTCATTAGCTAAAAACAAAATGGATGGACAGAACTCAATGTGTGGAGAAATGATTGATTTGTACAACTGTATTTTACTAGCAATAGTCAAATCGTTTTTTAATCGACATAGAATACCATACTTTTTGGCTATTTTCTTGATGACATTGTCGATGTGAGCGTCAAACTTTAGTCTGTCATCAATAATCACGCCAAGATATTTAATTTCGCGCACGCGATCAATTGTCTCACTATCAATTTCTACAGAGACTTCATAGCTTACTCGATTCCGCGAAATGACCATGAATTTAGTTTTACTTATGTTCAATTTCAACTGTTTGTACTTCAACCATTTACTCAGAGAACGTAAATCTGCATTCATTTGTGAAACGGCTTCCCCTAAATCTTTGGCTGCAATGAATATAACGGTATCATCAGCAAAAAGATTAATATCGCAAAATCGTAAGACTCGCCGCATGTCATTTATGTACATAATGAATAAAACGGGCCCTAATACACTCCCCTGTGGTACGCCAAGGCTGTTCGCCACGGGGCTCGAAATTGAGTCATTGAAAGCAGTCCGTTGGGCTCTATCACACAAATAGCTTTCGAACCATCTGTATGCAGAACCCGCAAATCCAAAGCGCTTTATTGTTTTCAACAACAAGGGCCGAGAAATTGTTTCAAAAGCGCGTTTCAGATCCAAAAAAACAGCAACAATCGTATCTTTACGCTCTAATTTTTCTTTCCATTTTGCTAGCACCAGATTTAATGCGGTTTCACAGGAATGACCTTCCCGATATCCCGATTGTTCTGGTACTAGCAAATCAAAACTATTTAAATATGCTAACAGCTGGCCTTTAACAACAAGTTCTAAAATTTTCTCTAAAGTGTGCAACATGTTGATGGGACGAAACTCTTCGGCTTTAATCGTTCCAGCAACTTTTTGAATGGGAATCACTAATGATTCCTTCCAAACGTGCGGCACGTGCCCAGTTTGTAACGATTCATTAATCAGGTCCAGCAGGTTGTGTCCGATGACATCAAAGCAATCCTGTATAACTCTCGCATTTACATTGTCTACGCCAGCCGTTTTGCCCATAGAAAAGCAAATATTTTTCAATTCTTCCAAAGTTATTGGGTGAAAAGATTCAAATCTACTGTTAATACTAATTGGCTGTTTTAATTCGTCAGGCTCATCTACTAATTCAATTGATTGATTAATAGATGAAACACTATCGACGAAATATTCATTAAATCTACACGCTATAACTTGTTCAGACTCTTCTAGTGTGCCGTTGAAGGTTATGGACCGCGGTTTACAATTACTAGGTTTTAACAAAGATTTCAAAATTTTCCATAACTCTTTGCTGTTGTTTTGATGATGATCAATTTTCCTCTGAATATACTCGCATCTAGTTTGTTTAACCAGTTGCGAGTATTTATTACGCACGACCTTGTACCTTTTCCAATTGCTATAACTTTCTCTTCTACGCCATTTTTTATACAGTTTGTCTCTATTGCGTTTAAGGCGCAAAAGATCCAAATTGTACCAGCTGTTCGAGTTTTTAATTGAAACTAATTTTTGTTCGACTAATTGATTGGTACAAGTTTTCAAGACGTCAGTTAAAACAGCTGATTTATGATCTAAAGAACCGCCGTTTGCATGAAAATCCACATGTCTTGCGACGAGACTCGAAACCGCTTGTTTCGAATATTTCTTCCAACACTTCAATTTCACAAGATCATTATCCTCGCTACTAGATTCGTTAATATTGATAACTAAAGTTTCATGGTCAGTAAGTTTTAAATCAGAATTTGCAACGACACTAACAGAATCAAAATTTGAATATACATTAGTTTGTCCCAAAAATTGCACATGGTCAAAAAGCTTGGGGGCTCACCCTGCAAATGATAGCTAAGGGTGTTAGAAACAAACTTTTGTATGACGGCAACTTTCAGAAATGACGTTTAGAGGTCGCCCCGGCGAGATTTTTGAAAAATGGCCATTTTTCATATGAAATTTCATACAAATATTTTTTACCGTACAAAAATTGGCAATACCCACTATTTTTATATTTTTTGCAGCTTGATATGGATCCAAACTACTTGGGAAAAATAATTAACGACATGTTTTGCAGGTAACTTTTCGATACTGAATTTTTGAATTTACTTAAATTTGTCATTTTTTGATATACTGTGCCTTTTAACCATCATAAAACATATCTGAACTTAATGCTAATTTAAAACAATTTCCATAAAAAGATCGGAAATTTTATGAGGAAAAACTTTGCCGAAGACAGCATGGCGTTTTTTCTATCCGTTTTAGAGTTATTCACGATTTACTATTTAATGAAATTAGGATTTTCAGGTATTTATAAAAAAAATCACAAAAGAACTTCCCAAAAACACATACAAAGTAAAAAATCACGTATGCTCAACAAGTTTTTGATTTGATTGTGTTTAGGAATTATGGTGGCATCATTTATTGAATTTTCGTTTCCGTTAACAAATCCATTTTCTTTGATACAGAAAGGTACCTATTAGCGAGAACCTTTATCATTAGGTACCATTTTGAGATGCCTCAGTAGGCCATGGCATTTTAACGGTTATTGAGTTGTCCAAAAAAAGTCTCACGAAACCTACTGCAAGCCTATCCATATACGTGAGAACAAAAGATGTTTACAAAGTTCTTACAGATAGATTAACACGGGAAATCTGAACACAAACCACTACCACACAGAAATTTGGATTGGTCAATGTATTGACAATGGTTTATACGAGCATAATACACAATCAAACGCACGGTACATTTTCTATACCATTTAGAAGGTGATACATTCCGCAAAACATGCTGATTTTATTGCTCAATGATGTTGTTCTAATCGTTCAAAGACATGAATAATACGTTCTAGTAGTCCCTATCATTTTGATCAACATATAGGACGATAAAAATGACGTCACTTGTTTATGTCCAAAACTGTTGTTTACCAATAATAGCCTACTTTGTCTTATTGTATGCCGTTTTTGTGTTATAGTAATCAAATTGTTCTAACCTTGGATAACATTACGTTAACTCACTGGTTCATCTCATCCCATCCATCCCATCCGTTTCAATTTACCTCGGTGTATCTTATTTTAGGTGTTGATAAGATAGTTCAAATCAGTAAATGTCAAAAAAGACTTGCTCTGTTTTTTTAGAATGTCTTGAATTGGTATACATATTGGTATTCTTACGTAAGATGTTGGTAAACGCGATTTGAATTTGGTATGGAGCAACGTATTCGCCTTTATTCACTTTGCCGCTGTTTCCTGGGTTGTTTCACTAGTCCAGGACTCATACGTCTTCGTGTAGAAAAATAATTGAGAATGTCGACAGGAAAGTAAGATAAACGCAAAAATATATTTAACATTTTGTGGAGAATATCTTCAAAAAATCAATAGGCAGTACGAAGCTTGTCAATAGAGCTAGCTTTTTTAAAATCTTTGCTAGTTAATTTCTATAAGGAGGGATTGAATAACAAAAAATCAAAATCAATCAATTTAATTCCATAAGACAATCAGGACAAAAACTTGTTGAGCATACGTGATTTTTTACTTTGTATGTGTTTTTGGGAAGTTCTTATGTAACATTTTTAGAAAAATACCTAAAAAATTCAAATTTCACCAAATAGCAAATTGTGAATAACTCTAAAACGGATAGAAAAAACGCTATGCTGTCTTCGGCAAAGTTTTTCCTCATAAAATTTCCGATCTTTTTATGGAAATTGTTTTAAATTAGCATTATGTTCAGATATTTTTATGATGGGTAAAATGCACAGTATATCAAAAAATGACAAATTTGAGTAAATACAAAAATTCAGTATCAAAAAGTTATCTGCTAAACATGTCGTTAATTATTTTTCCCAAGTTGTTTGGATCCATATCAAGCTGTAAAAAATATAAAAATAGTGGGTATTGCCAATTTTTGTACGGTAAAAAATATTTGTATGAAATTTATTATGAAATATGGCCATTTTTCAAAAATCTCGCCGGGGCGACCTCTAAACATCATTTCTGAAAGTTGCCGTCATACAAAAGTTTGTTTCTAACATCCTTAGCTATCATGTGCAGGGTGAGCCCCCAAGCTTTTTGACCATGTGCAATTTTGGGACAACCTAATATACATGGTCAATCAAAGTTTTACTGTGTTGGGAAATACGCGTATAAACATTTACTGTCTGTTTCAAATTAAAAAAGTCAGCTAACCGTTTCAAATGATTCGAATTCGGATTGTCACACCAATTGATATTAAAATCTCCAGCAAGTATATTTAATTTACTATAATCTAAGAATACCTCAAGCCAGTTTTCTAAAATTTCAATAAATCGCTGGTCATTTGAACTGGGAGAGTGATATAAAACACCATAATTACCGATCCTCATGCCACGTACAACCGCAATGCCTAAGAACCAATTCCCTTCACAAACCTCGTTCAATTGAAGCTTGTATTGAACTGATTCTTTGACATAAATAGCAACTCCGCCAGTATGTCTCGAATGTGATACACAGGCAGCCACATTATATCCCGGAATACTATACTGATCAAAAGCATTTACATCAACAATATGCGTTTCAGACAAAAATACTAGATTTGGACGTTTTTCTTCTACAATCTGACGTAATTCTACGTAGTTTGTAGTTAACCCGGCTATATTCAAATATAAAATATCAAAAAGATTCACATTGCTCCTGGAACTTGGTTGCTATTCATTGAAATGTAGGCTGCTCTTTTTCCTATTATACAACCTCTTGAAAACTTCACATTCATGACTGAATGCACCGTGGTTATCGTCCAAGTTCATGTTACGCTCTACATTGACCTTTTTACAGTTTATACATTTCAAAACGGTTGCCGTACATTCGGATGTCTTGTGACTTCCACTGCATCTAGAGCATGCTTCACAATTTTTGCAATTCATACTCATATGCCCGAATTCTCCACATTTGAAACATCTCAAAACATGAATTTCGGGAACAATACGACATCTATCAAACTTTATGAATACTTTTCCGGCGGTCAACAAACAATTATGGGTCTCTTTATCGACCTCAATTACCGCATTGTACTTATTGTACTTAAGGTGTGGATTTTCATACATTCTTATTACTTTTACTTCATTAATGGCGATGTCTTCATTTTGATCTTTTAAAATCATAATGAAGTCATCGGAGGAAAACTTCTCGCTCATGCCCTTCACTTTAAGTCTTGGCACCGATGAGGGAACAACAGCATTGTAGTTTTCACCCAAATCGCTTTGAATGCCATCTTTCACAACATTAATATTGTAGCCTGTTGCACACTCAGCAATAATAGAGCCATCTTTCCCGTGTCTAAAGTTACTGATTTTGTGTTTTTTTGGATCTAATTTACTATTCAAAACTTTGCGAGTATCCTCGCTACTCTGATTGGACTCTTTTGGCTTGATCACAATGACCGGACGAGCTTTACGAGTCACTTCATCATTCGCAGTGCTTTTCTTTCTGTAACTTTTCTTTTTAATTTTAGTCCCAATATTACTTTTAACTACTTCCGCGAAACTAATACTTTCACAAAAAACATTATCCGACGTCGCGTCAACGTCTTCTTGAACCTTTCGCTTTTTGCCTCTGGGATTCAGGCTCGGCTCCGAAGCCGTTCTTGATGTACCTTGCTTACTATTCATCGCAGCTACTGTTTTAGACGGATTAAATTCGAAAAATGAACATTTCATACTTTCCAGCTCTTTGCTCACAGATCTACCAAGTTCAGAAACAGCCTTTTCCATAGCACTATTTATACTTCTCCCCAATTCTTCCATCCCGATCTTTAACGCGTCATTTATCTGAGCAGCAATTTGCTCTCGAACGCCACTGATCGAGTCAGAAATCAAAGAGATCTTCTTCATTTCTTCTTCGAACTTTTGGACGGTCGAGAGCGCCAAATTCTGCTCGCCACAACACTGGCCCGATAAACAATCACCACATTTGAATTCCAGATTTTCGTTCTCACTGACTAGCTTTGCTACAGCTTTCGTCAGAGGAGTGCACTTGTAATGGTACACTCTAGAACACCTCGAGCATGCAGTCGGTATGTCCGACGGTAGTATGGCACTACCGCAAACACACTCAGCCATCTCGTTTAGCTTACCACATACACGATACTACAGACAAACACGCACGCAACGCTAACACAGATGAGACAACACAATAAATCAAAAATTTACCAGCCGCCAGCCAGCGCTGGGGCAAAAATAAATGCACAATTAAACAAGAACAAGCACTCGAGACAATTTGCCTCCTACTTATCCTGCTTCAAAACACTATTATGCTCGCTGTAGAAATAAATTTCTAGCGGCAAATCCACTATTTCACACGAAAATTTAATTAAAATTGCACTGCACTGTAGAAACAAACTACACTGTTCACCATCACCACAAGTTGCTGATACAGTCAGGTTTTTTTTTTACGCGGGGGATACGTACCGCGTAAAAATAAAACTCAGTTCAAAATTCGAAAAACCGCGTAAAAAAAGTCTCACCATTTCTCGACGAATCATGCAAAAATAAGACGATGATTTTTTTTTTGTATGGAGTTTTCATTTACGCGGCCGCGTAAATGAAAACCGCGTAAAAAAAGACCTGACTGTACTTTCATCTACCCTTTGAGAAAATTATTCCAACTTTTGGGTTGAATCAATAGTTTCTCCCATTGTAAATGAATGCGTATTCAACAATTCTACATATTGATCCCAGTTTGTCTTCCTGGGATTTCTAAATGCGGTTCTAGAATAATCTCCACCACTCCAATTGAAGATTATGTGTTTATGATCAGATAGAGAAATCTCATCTGACACGTGCCAGTTTGTGATCTTGTCAAAGATTGCAGCATTGCACAGTATTATATTCAAGACCTCTTGTCTGATTGCATTTGAAAAAGTAGGTTCATCACCATTATTGCAAATGTCTGTATTGTTGGAAGACATATACTCTAGTCACTGCCTCGACTGTTAATATCCGTACTACCCCAAACCGGATGATGCGCATTGGCGTCACAGCCAACGATAAACGATTTGTTGTTTTCTTTACAAAATTGAACAAATGGTGCGATCTCAGGAGGAGGTACCTCAGGAACATCACCAGGAAAGTAAGCTGAAGCCACAGCGATCTCAGTTTTACCTCTAGTGATTGTTACCTCTACCATGATAGCAACAATGTCCCTTCTGATAAACTCTATAATAAGATAGCATTTTTACGTGTAACGTACTAAGACAGCAGTTCTGGGAGAATCTCGTTGCTCATCATAAAATAGTTTGCTATTTTGTGTCAGAACTCCAAGAATCTTTCGTTTATTGGACCATGGCGATTGAAGTCCTTCTTTTTTAAACCTTCGACTCAACACAGAAGAAGCACCTTTTGCGTGATGAAGGTTTACCTGTGCAAACTTGATTCCGTTCATGAAAATATGAATGTACCCACTTTTATTGAGTTTCGGGATTAAGACTTAAGAAAAGTAGCAAATTTATCCAGGAGACAAATAAGGTCCACTGCATCATTGCTCCGGTTAGCGCAGTAAGGGCAAAATACTGTGGAGGACGCCCCGGTACTCCACAGGCTCCGTTAGCGGTTAGGTTTTTATTAGACCCCCCTAGCCATTCATTCCTTGGCGCGGTAAGCATATAGCCGCATCACACCATGAATTGGGGGTCACCTGTTAGTGGATACTTACCACCGGAACAAGCGGTCCGTAGTGTTATTCTTAGCCAATTGAGACAACTGCTACCGACACTACGTAGCTATCTAGGCTGATCGAGAAAAGAAGTTAATATTGATGATCAACTTCATACGAGCTCGAACAGTCGAAATAAAAATGCATAGTTTGGCCATCCATAAACTAGGGGACGAGATCAATGTTTGACGTTTGACGTACAATCAAACGTCAAACTTGAGCGAAACCAATATGAGAAATATGCTGGGTTATCATCGCCTTGTCGGTAAACTGGACAATTTTCAATATTCGGCCTTTTGTGTTTCAGCCTTTAGTAACTCAAGTTAAGTGGCTAATAATATGGAAGTTCGAGTGTAGGCTGAGAAACTGTCGAAGCATTCTCTTTTATGCAAACCTTCTGGTGTATCATTCCTGGATCTCTTCAGTGCAGTACGAGAGGAGCCTAAAACAGACCAGCAATCAATAACAACAAATTTACTCCACATTCAACGCGTTACCTTCAAAGGGATCGTCTTTGACAGTGTTCTGAAATGGATTTTCACATTCTTACACCATTTAGATCCACATTTGCTCGAAAGGGTTGAGTGAGTTTCGTTTTGCTTGAAGGTACATACATCGCCTCGCGTGTTTGTGGGTGCGACGAATAGAAAGGACTCGTTGCGTTCGTCGTCGTTTGTTATCTGGTTTATGGAAATTTTCCGGGACAAGCAACGGTAGGGTGGTAGAGAGTGCGTGCCCAACCGAGATGGTCCCAAACGGCCATGTGGATGAGGTGAAATGAACCTTGAAGAAGGAAAATTCCTTGCAAAGGATTCAGACATGTGTAAGGACCGACGAAGAAAAATTGATGGAAGAGAGTTGGGTTGAGCTCAAGCTATTAGCCTCGACCTGGTAGTCCGAGCGCCGCACTGTGGGCGGACATGAGGATTGGCATTCCTGTTGTTTATTGATTTGGAAAGGTTTTGATTGAGGGCTTCCTTCTGTTCAAAAATATTTGTGAGCAATTCTTTCAAACTAAACATCAACGTTGCTTTGAAAGACGATACATATTGGCTCAAATACCTACTACTTAAGGGCACTACCTAAATTGAGATTCTATTTGCGAGAGCTTTCATGTGTATATCTAATAACGGCAATCAATGCCAGGAAGAACGATAGTTAAGTAAGAAACGGAATTCATTAGTCTAGGGAAAATTGCGACGATTAACGATTGACAATTAAATTACTCGAGATCTTAAACCTTCTTCATATTGGCATAACGTCACTTTCTCAGTTAATTATTGAGAGCTTCCTGTGTAAAATAATTGTGTTTATAAATGCACCGTGTTGCAGGCATGAATATATTAGGGTAAATCACCAAATGTTGCACGCCTCATAAGAGAGTAACAATACCCATAGTTCTCACAAAAGCATATCTCCAAATGAAAGCTCTGATTGAGATTCATTCGAAAAGTTTATTACCGGAAAACGACAGCAAACCAACCCAGGCCAAGCTGTGAACAAACCCATAACAAAAGGCTTACGCATGCTTCACAACGTTAATTAAAATGCTTCACCACCGCAATCCATTGCCCTCCAATTTGGTTAAGATGTTTTGGAATCACACATTGTGAAGTGGGCCAGAACACTTCCTCCTTCTCCTTATCCTCCTCCGCCTTCTTGGCAGGCGACTGACAGCCATCTTGTTGCCAGGTCATTAAATTCCACCAGCAATCTTGCTCAACATCATCTACCTACAACAACAACAAAAACAACACACCAAGATCTCTGTCCATCTAGTCGTGTGGATCCTTTGTCTTCGCATCGTTCCTTTCAGTCAGTGGTGCCGGGTTGTTTGTTTGGGAATATATGCAGTTGTGAAAAATGAAATATTGATTAGCATAGATTAAATACAAACTAACTCAAATTGTGTGTATATTTTTAAATTAAAAAAGCTTATGTAAACGCAAAATTGCAACATTCAAAGTGCCATATGAGGTCTACATAAATATGATTCGACAAGGAGTGTCCAACGTAACTCTAGTCCTCACAAGTTCGTACTTTATGCTTCCACGAGTTATTCGATGACAAAAACCACATTTTTACATGAGTTCTTAGGGGATTTTTTAGCAGCGTTTATTTCAGCTAAATTTCAGTGATTTGACTTTTTACAAAAATCAGAATACCTAAATAAATGATTCCAGTAATATATAAGTAAATAAGCGTTAATATATCTGAAAACCTATGCTCGCCATTACTATAGCACAGTGATTTCAGCCCTATCTACAAAGACGTACCAGAAGTAGCTGGGATATCAGATGATGCCAAAGAGATTTTTCAAAAATCTTTATCAGGTTTTGGTCATTTTGCACGAAAATTGCTTTTTATAGTGAATTTTCACAAAATGATGTAAACTAGCATTATGATATGATTTACAAACATATATAAATAAAACAAAACTTTTATCTTTGTTTAAGGGATTTTTAACGCGAGGCTAGTTCATCTCGAAACTCAATGACACAAATCTCCCAAATGGAGGAGAGCATTACCCTCTGGATCCAACCTACTAAACCTACGCTTTTACTTCACTTATGAGGAAGAGCCCATATATTTTAAGTGTGTAGTATCGGAATTCGAAATCAGGTCCTCAGCATGATAGTCATGTGTTCTAACCATCCAGCCGTTTCCAGCATATTCTGATCTTAAACCTAAATTGCCAGTAAACAAAATCATGAATATATAAAAATGTGGGGTTTTCTTTGAGCAGATTTGATTTCGAGAAAATTTTGAAATTCAGATGTGCGAAAGGGTTAATCGAAACTATTCAAAATAAAATAACAAAAAGTAAACAATGCGCATATCCTGGGCTGCAAAACGGTGAGTCGATAAGGAGAGCGTCCAATACAGCTCTGGTTCTCACAAGTTCCTACCTCATGCTTCCACGGGTCAAGCGATGACAAAGACCGCCAGCTAAGAGTTGTGTGCTTAGCTGGTAGTGCAGCCTGGGCACTGTTGTTCTTCTGACTTCAGCTAGATTGAGGAGGTACGATCCGAGTGTCTGTTCACCAAGGAGGTGCGGTTTAAACAGCGTCTGTTCTGGCATCCAGCGGCTGAGTAAGAAACGCTGCACCACGACCAGCTAGATCCAAGGTGGTAGCCCCATCAGCGTGGTCGTCCTAGTGTTGGTTGGGACGTTAAACAGAACTGGCACGATGGCCCTCCGGCGAGACAGGAGTGTTGGCGTTGGCCCAATAAGCCACCCGTAAAAATCCCCATTGCGAATAACATAGGAGAAAATACGACTCGATACAATCGGCAAAGATCAACGCGACGAAATAAGGACTATGATTGGAAACTTGGAACACGGAATGGCAAGTCACTAGGTTTCGCAGGATGTGACAGGATAATCTACGACGAACTACATCCCCGCAACTTCGACATCGTGGCGTTGCAGGAACTTTGGTGGACTGGACAGAAAGTGTGGAAAAGCGGGCATCGAGCGGCTACCTTCTACCAAAGCTGTGGCACCACCAATGAACTGGGAACAGGATTTATAGTGTTGGGCAAGATGCGACAACGTGTGATCGGGTGGCAGCCGATCAACGCAAGGATGTGCATGTTGAGAGTTAAGGGCCGTTTCTTCAACTACAGCATCATCAACGTCCACTGCCCACATGAAAGGAGACCCGATGACGAGAAAGAAGCGTTCTACGCGCAGTTAGAGCAAACATACGATGGTTGCTCGCCGCGTGACGTGAAAATCGTTGTCGGCGACATGAACGCGCAGGTAGGAAGGGAGGAAATGTACAGACCGGTAATCGGGCGAAACAGCCTGCACGCCGTATCAAATGATAACGGCCAGCGATGCGTAAACTTTGCAGCCTCCCGTGGTATGGTAGTACGAAGCACCTTCTTCCCCCGCAAAGATATCCACAAAGCCACCTGGAGATCACCCGACCATCAAACAGAAAACCAAATCGACCACGTTCTAATCGACGGTAAATTCTTCTCAGATATAACCAACGTACTGAGCGCTGCCTACAAGATACTCTCTCAAATTTTATGCCACCGTCTATTACCGATTGCAAGAGAGTTCGTGGGGCAATATCAGGCTGGATTTATGGGTGAACGCGCTACAACGGACCAGATGTTCGCCATCCGCCAGGTGTTGCAGAAATGCCGCGAATACAACGTGCCCACACATCACTTGTTCATCGATTTCAAATCGGCGTATGATACAATCGATCGAGAACAGCTATGGCAGATTATGCACGAATACGGATTCCCGGATAAACTGATACGGTTGATCAAGGCGACGATGGATCGAGTGATGTGCGTAGTACGAGTATCATGGACGCTCTCGAGTCCCTTCGAATCACGCAGAGGGTTACGGCAAGGTGATGGTCTTTCGTGCTTGCTATTCAACATTGCTTTGGAGGGTGTAATAAGAAGAGCGGGGATAAACACGAGTGGGACAATTTTCACGAAGTCCGTTCAGCTGCTTGGTTTCGCCGATGATATTGATATTATTGCTCGTAAATTTGAGACGATGGCGGAAACGTACATCCGACTAAAGAGTGAAGCCAGGCGAATCGGATTAGTCATTAATGTGTCGAAGGCAAAGTACGTGATGGCAAAGGGCTCCAGGGAGGAATCACCGCGCCCGCCACCCCGAATTCATATCGACGGTGATGAAATCGAGGCGGTTGAAGAATTCGTGTACTTGGGCTCACTGGTGACCGACGACAACGACACCAGCAGAGAAATTCAGAGGTGCATTGTGGCAGGAAATCGTGCCTACTTTGGACTCCGCAGAACTCTACGATCGAATAAAGTTCGCCGTAACACGAAGTTAACCATCTACAAAACGTTGATTAGACCGATCGTCCTCTATGGGCACGAAACATGGACCCTACGTGCAGAGGACCAACGCGCCCTTGGAGTTTTCGAACGGAAGGTGTTGCGTACCATCTACGGCGGAGTGTAGATGGAAGACGGGACTTGGAGAAGGCGAATGAACCACGAGCTGCATCAGCTGCTGAGAGAACCAACCATCGTCCATACCGCGAAAATCGTTCTCGAGAGTCATCCGACCGGTACAAGAAGACGTGGAGCGCAGCGAGCTAGGTGGGTCGACCAAGTGGAGGACGATCTGCGGACCCTACACTGAAAATAAATTTTGTTTCATTGTACGAAATCGGTCGTCATGTTTACAAATGCCATTCGTTGTTTTCTGCAACGAAAAGCTTCGTAATATGCATGAGTTCGTTTCGTATAAAATCGCTCCGACAAGTTTTTCTGTCTCTTTTTTTTGTCGGAATAACATAAAACATGCTTTAAAAAAATACCCCACGTTCATCCACTTAGACATCACAGGCTTCGAATCACGTATCTTCTGATTTATACCTACCAGTGCTAGCCACCCATCTGTGGACGCTTGTTGAAGCCGTCCGAAAACAACCAGAACGCTTTCCACTTTGGTTCTGTTTATAAATAACTTTTACTTTTCAACCGAGAGCATGTTTCCTTTCCTCTTCTCGCACACGCACCGTCATATGCTCATTAAAACATGTTGCTTTGTTTTCTCTGCGATCCAATCAATCGTCAGTGATGACTGCAAAGCTTTGTTGCATTCTACGAAGCGAAATTTTCTTTTTACGCATGGTTAGTAAAAAATGTTTGACATTTATTTATTTTGTTTCATTCTACAAAGCGGGAGCTAAAATCTACGAATGAGCAAGTTTAGCGTCTGTCGGATTCGTGATTTCGTACATGATACAACTCCATTTGTACTGTTTCAGCATGGTGGTACGAATGGACCGTACATGTTACGCAAATTGCTTCCAATTTACGAAAGCTGGTTTTACGATTCTGAGTGTACGCAGAGTGCGGAACTGGAGACAAACAGCCATGGACCGAGTGGAATGGAGGCGGCTACTATGTACAGCAGAGGCCACCCGGGCCTTAGCCTGACCGGTAAGGTAAGGTAATGCGCATATACATTTAACATGCGGTTCATGGAAGTAAGTCCGCATGTGCTCTTCACTTCCTCATCCCATTATAACATTACGTCAGTTTGGCATTTCGAATCCTATGATGAAATTTTGGAAATTTTGTTGTGTCTTTCTTGAAATCCTTAACGAAATTTCTGATTGATTTTGTAGCATATTTTTATAATCTATGGAAAATATTCATGGAGGAATTACTAATCGAAATTCCAGCTTTTGGTTATTTTTTTTTGGCGAAATTCTTAAATAGGGGAGTTTACATATTTTAATTTTGTATTTTGACTAGCTCATGGGAGATTTTTAGAAACCTGTAGAACTTCAAAACTTTCCCCACCAAGCTGCACTACATGACCAAGTTCCAGGCAATTAGGCCTACAAAAACCCCCCATCATGAAGAGAACAAACCTGCAGACAATATCCAAAGTCACCCTAGCTCTGGCAATATTGGGGATTTAATCACATATTTTCCAACAAAATTCATGTGTAAATTCCTATCAAAACTATGGAAATCTAAAAATATCAGAAAAATCTATGGAAATCTAAAACTCAGAACCTGAGACCTCAGAAATAAACAGCGAACACTAGACGGACACCAGTATGCCGATGAAGCTTTTAGAAACCCTGTAGAAATTTGTAAAATCTTTGGGACTCTGGAAGAACTTTTTTGAAAATTTCCTTGATAAATAATTGTTTGCGAAACCAGTAATGAGATTCTCTTCAGGATTATAAGCACAGCCAGAGAGATGGACTTCGGTAACATTTGAGCAGACAATGTCAAGTTATGTTCTTGTTGAATTTGATTCATGATTTCAGCATGAAAAAAACTGTGAAACCCTCAAACCTTTGTTCTTCAGTTCCTGACAGAAACTTTGGAGCAGTTTTTGAAAACTTCGTCAAACGAAGAAATTCTTAAGTTTTGGCCAACTTGTAATGAACTGAGACTAAGGGAGTTTCCAAAGTTTTTTTTTCTACCATGAATTCCTGGTCAGTAGTTTCTAGTGAGTAGCTTCAGAGTAATTTCTTAAATAAAGTGTAGAAAATGATGTATTAAATTGTTTGATGACTTGCTGAAGTAGAATCTCATATTATTTCCTTTGGATTTTGGTAAGCAGCTTGCTTCGATGGCAGAATACTTAGAATGCCAAAGAAAAAACTTAGTTGCCATATTATTTTCAACGAAGTTTTTCAGAATTCAACATCGGAACATGCCAAAAATGGAACATGCCAAAAACGAAATCGCACTGTCGGCGTCGGTGGTGTAGTGGTAAGCATGGTTACCTCTCACCCCAGTCGGTCGGGGTTCAATTCCCGTCGACGCCGATGGGATTTTCTGAGACATAAAATCCGTGATCACGCCTTCCCTCGGATAGGAAGTAAAGCCGTAGGTCCCGGCCCATGTGTTGATGGGTTCGATATGTAGGGTCCTCATATTCTAGAAAACCTACCAAATTTGGTCAAATAAGAGACACATAAACTGATGTCGAAAAATTATGCTCCTCGGGTAGCATGAAAATGTATTTGTTAGATGTATGAATCTTTGTATACTTTGTTCACTAAATTGAAAATATTTGAAATGGTTTCAAATAGTGTATTTCTTAATAACGCACAGTTAGCTTTCGACTATATACTCCCGTTCAAAAGTTTGGGGTCACCCCCTCAAAAACATGTCATTTTTAGGCCCATATCTCCGCCAATTTGCGTCCTATTTCAAAACCCTAGGTTTCATTCAAAAGATAATAAGTCAAAGAAACTTTGAACATGATTTAAAAGAAACTTTTTCAAAAAATTGTGTATGTAAACTTAACCCAAAGTTGCCAAATTTTCTAAAAAATGTATATAAACTTACGGCAGTGTGGCTGGAAGTTGGGTCGACCAAATTTTAAAATGAGAGCGGTAATATGACCCATTTTCTATTAGCTTTCAACTGCTTTTTACAGAACTTAGCTAAAAAAAACTATAAATAAAGTTATTAAGTAAATTAATCCTTGATGTCATCGACCAAAAGTTTGGGGTCACCCCTCAAAACGATGTATCGGCCAAAAGTTTGGGGTCATCTTTCATTCAATTTTGATTCTTCTTGGCTTATTTGAAACAAAATGAATGATACTTACTGCATAGACATTCAACCATACATATTTGTTGAAATTTATATACTAAAACTTAACGTAAATTTGCCTCATTTTTTCAAGTGTGGTGAAATGTGTTAGCTTTACATAACATTTTTATATACAAAATCGTTAAATACGTTAAGTTAAAGCCATTAAACGTAAATTTAGTTAATTATCTTTGAAATGAGCCAAAAATAATTAAAATTGAACTATAGATGGCGAAGATATCACCAAATCACTTTTCCATGTTTTACGAAAGTGACCCCAAACTTTTGGCCGATGACATCAAGAATTATTTTACTTAATAACTTTTTTTCTAGATTTTTCAGCTAAGTTCTGTAAAAAGCAGTTGAAAGCTAATAGAAAATGGGTCATATTACCGCTCTCATCTTAAAACTTGGTCGACCCAACTTCCAGCGACACTGCCGTAAGTTTATATTCATTTTTTAGAAAATTTGGCAACTTTGGGTTAAGTTTACATACACAATTTTTTGAAAAAGTTTCTTTTAAGTCATGTTTAAAGTTTCTTTGCCTTATTATCTTTTGAATGAAACCTAGGGTTTTGAAATCGGACGCAAATTGACGGAGATATGGGCCTAAAAAAATTACATGTTTTTGAGGGGGTGACCCCAAACTTTTGAACGGGAGTGTATCTCAATTTCCAAGTCTTCAGTCTATTATGTATTGAAAACCCTGCACATCTAGCATCACTGTTCCCCACAGAAGTCGGTCGGTCGGTCTTGCTTCTAAGACAATGAGCGAAGAAGTTGCTGACCCATTCCGACTAGCTGCACTATCATTGGCTGGAGATGCGTCGTGCGTCGTCGTTTCCATCTGGGCTAATATATGGGGGAGACGTTTTAAACAGTGCCTGGATACTGCTGCTGCTGGCATGTGGTGCCAAGTCGGCCGTGTGCAATGCAGCTTCACGCTATGATGGAGTCCTGCTACGGATCATCCGGAGAGAATGTGCGGCGAATGTAATCAAAACAAAACACATTCGCAATTATTTTGTTTGAATATGTATAATGCGTACCAATCTAGAACAACTGTCTTACCCCTTTCCTGCGGATGGTTGTTTGGAAGGGAAGGCGGCCGGCGGCATCCTTCCTAGGATTGTGGGTCTTACTTTTGTCTGGGGACGTGTCTTAACGATACGACAAACTGCTACTTTCCTTGGCTGGAAGCACACACTCTGCGGGTAGGTATATTAAGAGATACATATGTTTAATATCCTACGGAGGCCTCAAATGACACGATAATAAACATAATATGAGGCAATGGCAATATAATATGAGGATGACGTTGTCGGGTTTAAATTGTAATATGTTTTATGATTAAATTAAATTCATTCTTCTTCTACGTGAGCACTTGGCAACCAAGTTATTCCAATAATAAAATCTAGTAATAGTGATTTTTACTTGGAAAGGATTGTTATCTGTTGTTGGAGCTTTATTAGGAGAAAACATAACGGTTTTAAAATATTATTGGGATTTGTTCACGCATTGTTTAATTTTTTTTTGTTTTATTCAACCTTATTTATTAACATCAACACATTCTGAAAATGTATTCGATTTAATGATTTTTGAAAAGTATGGGATTTATCATGGCATTATAGTTTGAGGTGACTAAAATTAAACCCATTATTTCTAGAATTTTCAAACAAGCAAGTATATTTTAAAAAGTCAAAAACTCTGGTACCGTAAATCGGGGTCAAATTGATCTTCGGATCGAAATTGATCAGACGTTGTTCGGTTAGAAAAAGCAGGTTTTTAAAGTTTTATTTCTAGTATCGTGCTGTTGGGACATTGGCACATCTAGGATTTTTTCCTAGGGGGTGCCTAGGGGGTGCCAGTTTCAATGGCTCTCAGGTTGCTTTTGTTTAAGGAAATACCAATCCGACCTCAATTTTTTAATATTATGATATACTGCGTCGCGGAAAAATAGAATTTGTATTTTCAGTTTGAACTTAAGTACTTAACAATCATCGCGACAACCCCTGTTTTGTGGATTAAAAACAATCAGGTCCATTAGAATACATTTTCGAAGCAATTATTAGACGTGCAAATCTCGGAAACTATAAAATATCCACAACTTTGCGTGTAACTTGTATTCATCGTGACATCCTCTTTGTTTTATTACATAATAACAACCCTTATAAAAATAGCTTTCAAGAACAATTTTAAGAAATATAAATACATAAAATTTCAAAATCAGAATACATATTTGCATTTTTGGTTTGGCAACAAAATTAATGGCTAAAAAGCGTTTTTTTAATTAGTTGAATATTACCACGTGGACACGAAAATACTTTTACAGAAAAAATGTGAGTATGATTCTCAAAACTACAAAATTCCCACTCGATTATCCTGAGTTCCGTACTGAATTATCAATCCAGTTGAAACCCGGAATTTGATGCGAGTGAATTTCGATTTTTCTCATCGGCATCCTGATGTTCCTGGTTCTTTATAAATTTTTTTATCAGAAATTCCTTTAATGCTTTCGGAAAATTCTTTGAGAATTTCTTCAAATTCATTTTGTTGTTTTTTCATAGAATATATAGAACATTTCGGCAGTTTATTTTGAGAATGTATTTGGCCAATTTCCTCTGGTAATTCTTATATAAATTCTTTGGGCAACTACCTTGAAATCTCTAATGTAATTTTGATGGATTTTTTTCCGACAATTTCTTTGGGAATTTTTTCAGTAAGTTTTTCGTGAATTTCATGAGAATTTTTTTGACCAGGACCAGGACCAGGACCAGGAAATTTCAATAGCAATGAATATAAGTACAGTTAAATCATAAAGAATTTCAAAAATAATCACAATAAAATTGCCTAATAAATCCGCAAAATAACTGAAACAGAAATTGCTGATATAATTTCAGAGGAATAGCCATTGAAATTAAGCAAAAAAATCCAAAGAATTTGTTGATGAAATTCTAATGAAACAACCGCAGAAATTTTCAAAAAAAAAAGAATAATAACCATGTCGAAGGAATCCTCAAAGAAATGGTCATACTACTGTATAGCGAATACGGAGTCGTAGGTTCGAATCTCACCAGAACGCGATTTTTTTCGCAAATTCATCTCTCAATTTGTCAATTAGCAACATTCTGTGCCTTCTAATTAATTACAAGTTTTTTCCCGTACACTCCTATACGATTTCACCAGACATTTCTCTAGTAATACCTTATAGGATTTCTCTAGAAATTCCAACTTTCCCCGAAATTCGATTAGGAATTCCTCTAGAGATTTCTACTGGAATTCCTTTAAGAAGCCCAAGAAGAGTTCCAGGATTAATTTCTATAGTAATCCACAAATAAAAACTCGAGAATAATTCCTGGATGAGTCTCTAGAAAAATCCCTGGAAGGATCAAAGGCATTTCTGGAAGTATCCTAGGAACACTGCCTAGAAGAATCCTAGCTAGAAGGCCAGGAGAAATCCCTAGAGGGATTCCTGCAGGTATCACCGTGAGAATTTCTTGACGAGACCTACAGGAGGCATTCCTGAAACATTAGATGCAGCAGGAATCTTTTTTTTTTTTTAATTTTTATAATTGTGTATTATGCTAATTCTACACTTATGCAGGAATTGCTTATGGAATCCCGGGAGGAGTTCCTGGATGAAAGTCAAGAGGATTTCCTGGAAGAATCCAATAAGAAATCCATGGAGAAATTCCAGGAAAACCTTTAGGAATTCCAGAAGGAAACACTGAAGGTACTTCTGCAATGCTCCTAGAAAGATTGCCTTGAAGAATCCCAGCAAGTTTTTAAGGAATCCCTGGAGAAATTCTTAGAATAATTCCTAGAAAAATTCCAGGAGATATTACAGTAAGAAATTCTGGAGGAGTCCTAGGATGAATTGCTGGAAGAACCACAGTAGGAACTGCTTGAGAAATCCAGCTGAAATTCCTGGAGGAAGACCAAGTGGAGTTCCTGGAGAAATCCCATGAGAAATTTATGAGAGGATCCTTGAAAAAAATATCTTCCATAAAAATGCCTGGAGGATCACCGGAGAGCTTCTGGAGAAATCACAGGAAATATCTCAGAAGGTATTGTTAAAAGGATTCTGGGGTGTATCATTGTAGAAATCTCAGCAGAAATCCTAGGAGGCATTGCTGGAGGAAACTGTACAACAATTGCTTATGGAAGATTACCTGGTAAGATTCCAGCAAAAAAGCCAAGAGAAAGCTCTAAAAGAATCCGTAGTATAATTTCTGAACTACCATAATTAGAATGTATTAAGGAAGAATAGCTGGAAGAACCGCAGGAATTGCTAGAAGAATCCCAGCTGAAATAACTGGGGCAGGGCTTCTCAAAATTGGACCTGGAGGAATTCCTAGAATTCAGGGAGGTATCATAGAAGCAATTTCTAGAGAAATCCTTGAATCAGGAATGCCGGGGGTATCCCAAAAGAAGATCCTCTACCAAGTGCCCGGAGGAATACCTAAAGTTCTCCTTGAAAGAATCGGTAGAAGTATACTGGAGGAATCCCTGATAGAATCGCAGGAGGAAGATTTCCCGAAAGTATTGCAGCATGTAGATATGCCAGGTGAAATCCCTAGAAGTATTTCTGAAGGAGTTATAACGGGAATTGCTTGAAGAATTCCAGCCGGAATTCATGGAGGAAGACCAATAGAAGATCTTGGAGAAATCCCCTGCGGAATTTCTGGAATAACCTCTGGAGGAAGTTCTGGTTAAATCCTTGAAGAAATCTCTGGAAGAATCACCGAAGGGATTTTTAGAAAAATCCCAGGATGATTTTCTGGAAGAATCTCCGAAAGAACTTCCCTAGTAGAGTTCCTCAAGGTATCACAGTGAGAATTATTGAAGGAGTTCTAAGAGAACTTGCTAGAATCCTAGCCACAGTTCCCGGAGGAAAGCCAATATAAGCTCCTGGAGGAATTTTATGAGAAATTTCTGAAAGAATCTCTGAATAAAATCTCTGAAAGAATTTCTTGGAAGAATCACCGGAAGAAATTTCTGAAAAATCCCAGGAAGGTTGTCCTGAATAACCCCGCCACGAATTCCTGAAAAATCCCAAGATAAATTTTTAGAAGAATCCCTAGAAGAATTCCAAGAAGTACCATAGTAAGAATTTCGAAAGAATTACTACAAAAAATTGCTGAATCAATCTCCGCTGAAATTTCTAGTATGTACAACCCCATCTGAACTGCCTGGAGAATCCTGAGAGAAGTTTATTAAAGAAAACTCGGGAGGAATCCATAAAGGAAGTCTAGAGAAATCACTGTTTGAATAGATAAAGGTATTACTGGAGGAATCCATGGAGAAGTATGTTGATTGTTCTTACCAATATCCAAAACACCAAAACGTGCAACAGGTGTATAAGTAATTCCGGATGTGTTTAAGTTTTATTCAAATGTGCCTTTAATAAATATTGAAATTTATTGTGTGAAATTTTAAATTTTAGGTGACTGTCAAGGAAAAATTCTAAGGGGTGCCAAATTTGTTCTAGGGGGTGCCAGGCACCCCTGGAACCCCCCCTAGCTACACCAATGTGTTGGGATCTGATACTTGATGCAATTTGTAGAGAAACTATTCAAGAAATGCTTTATCTACTTGAAAATCGACTGATCAATTTCAACCCGGAGATCAATTTGACCCCGGTTTACGGTACATACAAGAAGGAACGGTAATTTAAACCTTCGAATTTCCCAATGAAGAGTTATTCCTGGTAATTATACTCACTACAACTTGGACTATGTTCGAAATCCAGAAAACATATACACTGTGGTGCATAATTGATCGGACAAAGGCCGATTTTCATACAAAATGGTCAAGTTCGAGATGTTGTAACTATGGTTTGCGTTGGTGGATTGAGCTCAATTTTTGACACGGAACTACAAATATGTTGAATTTTACGTGTACAAAGTTCCAAATGTTTTCGTTCACAGGTCTGGGCGTGGCAAGGTGTTGAAAATAGTGCAAAAGTGATCGGACAGCGGCACGCGTGTAAATCAAAGGGGTACCGCTGTCCGATCACTTTTGCACTATTTTCAACACCTTGCCACGCCCAGACCTGTGAACGAAAACATTTGGTGCTTTGCACAGGTAAAATTCAACATATTTGTAGTTCCGTGTTAAAAATTGAGCTCAATCCACCAACGCAAACCATAGTTACAACATCTCAAACTTGGCCATTGTGTATGAAAATCGGCGTTTGTCCGATCAATTATGCACCACAGTGTACATATTATTCTAGGAATTCCACCACAAGTTGCTCCAAAAACAACTTTATTATTAATTACCATGAATTTGTTCACAATTTTTCCAGATCAGAAATTTTTCAACTAATTTCAATACATATTAAGAATGTTTCATACATTTGATTTATCGTGTCCTTCAGGACTCCGCAACTTGGTTCGTTTCTTATGTTACATCCAACGCACAAACCTCATTCAGCAGCACATCGAGACCAGTCTTTTCTCACAAACCCACTGAAAGCACATCACGTCTGTCATCGTTTTGACACCTATTCACATCATCGTCACATTTTTGGCTAGATTTTGTCATCACTTGACGTTATCATTATTATCAGCATACATCAAGCACCTTTTTGCACCGCAGCAAACCAACCGAACTGGTAGGCAGTCACCTCTCATCCTCGAGATTGAGTCGCCAGGTTTACCCACTTCACTTTCAGATCCCGACGAAAACATCCAACAAAAATCCCACATTGTTGAGATAGCAACTGCTCCGGGAGTCCGTCTGTGCATGGGAAGGGGTCGCCACTCTGTGTAGGTACCTGTCGTCGAAAATTTCCCGGTCCAAAAACTCGTCCCCATTAGTACTTGGAATACATTTGCGCCTCTCGAGTGAGCGTGCGGGAAAATTTCACGCCATTCCGGGTGAAGTGGAGATGTTTCCTACGGATAGAATTCATATGGAAATTTCTAACCTTATCTAACACCGGGTTTTGGGCATGAATGGGATTCAATTTAAATTTGCCGCCTTTTTGCAGGTAAATAATACAAACCGATAACCAGGGTTGGTTCCAACTCGTGGAAATAACGGATGAATGGCGTGTAGTTGTAGGAGAAGCTATAGAACTGTAACATGTTAGGCTTGTTTTTGTCAAGTTACATGAGAAAAGTAATTCGGGTTCGGGTCTTGCTGCTAAGTGACATTCTAATTTACGAAGCTTATGTCCTCCTAGGATTCGTACAGAAATTACTCAAAAAAATTTTCAATGAGTCTCTCCAAAAATTCAGCAGTTCTCCGTAGATTTCTCTAAGGGTTTCTTCAGGGATTCCGCTAATTATGCCTGCTGGGATTCCTGCAATGTGTCAGGGCTAGCCTCGCTGGCCATCTTAATGGCTACTGTTAAGATACCGTCCAGACCCGGAGCCTTGATCAACTTAAGCGACTTCGCTATTGTAATGAGTTCGTCGTTCGTCACCGGGGCGACCTTACTATGGCCGGTTTGGCTATAGGAGACGGGGGCCCATGGTCTTGTATCGTAGCGCGGGAATAGCGTTTCCACGATCTTCTGCAGCATCTCGGGCGAGCGTTCTGGGAGTGCTGACGCACCCTTTGTTTTGGTCATGACTACTCTGTAGGCATCACCTCAAGGGGTCGTGTTGGCTGCCTGGTAGAGATTTTCGTAGCACGCCCCCTTACGTGTCTTAAACTTCACAGCGTTCCATTCTACCCTCACCATCGGTGTGAGCTCTTTGCATCCTCCTTCTAGCTCTTAGGCGCGCCAGTACACCGCGTTCATTTCTGGGTAAGGATAGCCTTGACATTGCGGCGTCATATTCACGGCAAAGGGTTCCGACTAGATCATCGCTGGATAGATCGTCGGTGTTACCCTCCATAAGCAATCGCTTCAAAAATGCCGGCTTATTAAATCGCGAGGTTAGCCATCCACGATAACGGTCGATGACCTTTGGCTTTGGCGGTCTTCCTCCGTGTTGCACCCTGTATCGAATCGCCAGATGGTCACTGTGCGTGTATCCATCGTCGACCCCCCAGTCCGAGTTTGGGTGTAGACACGGACTCCAGAGGGCCACATCAATGATGGACACTGCACCGGTCCAACTGTAGGTTTTTTTTTGTCGCCTACGTTTGCGACATCTACGTTTAGTCTAGCCATAGCTTCGAGTAGAGCCGAGCCTCTCGCGTTAGTTAGCGGCTACCCCACGCAATCGCTCAGGCGTTGAAGTCTCAACCGATGATCATGGAACTCAATCCCACTAGTGTGCTTGTTGGCGAATCCAGCATAGACGAGAACTGGTCTATCGGCCACCTGGGAGGAGCATAACAACTGCAGTAGTACACCCCGATGATCTTTGCTATTGCGAAGACCTCGTGCGACCAGTTGTATAGATCGCCACTGGCTTGGCCTTATCTGCTATCCAATTCCCGTTATCGGGAGGGATGCAGTATGGGTCCGATATGAGGGCGATGTCTGTACTTGACTCCGAGACTGACTGCCACAGCAACTGTTGAGCAGCTTCACAGAGGTTCAAGTTTAGCTGTAACCTGCATTATCGTCGGTTGGTTCGACCTCCTCGCGTGCCTGGACATTTAGGCTCGCCCGTCTTGTGACCCTTGTTTGCCGTGCAAATCAGGAGTTTTGTTTGCCAAGTTTCACTACTTGGTGATGTGGTCTTCCACTCCACACTTCCTGCCGAGTTCGGTCTTTTACGCGCCCACGACTTGTGTCCTTGCTCTTTGGCGGCGCGTACACGCACTGACCAGCCTATTTTGATTCTGCCGGTTGAAGTCGCCGTGTTGAACTCTCCAAAGGGAAACTTGATCATGGCGATCTGCGTGCCTGCCAGACCCTGGAGCGATGCACTTGGTGCATCTACCTCGCACTGCTGCTTAAGTGCGGCTGTGAGCACCTCTGCGTCGATAATCTCGTTTAGGTTTTTACACTGGAGGGTCGCACTTTTTCACCAAGTATCTCTTGCGTTAGTGCTTTGTAGGGGGTGCCTTCCTTGGCCACCTCCTTCTTCAGCGCTAGCATCATCTCTCCAGTCCTGGTGCATCGGATGCTTGTTACATTCGCGCCCAGCGATGTGAGGCGATTTTCGCCTCGTATGGCCCTCAGCACCTTATTTTTGAAGACCGGTGCGTCGCTCTGTTCGTGCTTGCGGGCTGTTTTCACTTTTCTCATCTTCTTCTTCTTCTTTTTTCCTTCCGTAATCCAAGGGTTCCCCTTCCCTTGGTCTCCGTTTCTTTAAGAGTTGGCCTTCTGGGGCTTGGTTTCCCTACCCCTTACGTGTTTCGTAACCGAATTAGGAGCTTTGTTGCTCGCGCTGGGCATCCCTTTCTTCCTCTTCGTCTTTCCGCCCGCTTCTGCTGGACGGTTCATGCAGCTTGAGTCGTAGGGCGGTTTGATCTCTCCGCTACGGCTCCAGCGAGCTGTATGGTTTCGTGCTGCATCGTCGCGTTGCCAGCAAAATGGAATTTGTTCGTTTGTGTGGACAGCTACTCTCAACTCGCATCAGCCGTACTCCGCTCTTCGTTCAGGAGACTGCACTCCTTCTTGGCTAAAACCAGCGATTTACGGAGCTTAAGCAGACCCTGTTTTAGGTACTTGCTGATGGTAGTCCGCTCACTCATGTAGACGATCAGCTCTTCCAGCTGTTCAACAACTACCAACATCTTTCGTGGCCTGCTCCTGTTGCGGTTCAGCGCCTGCGTGAAGTCCCTGCCGGTCATCTGCGCTTCCTCGGCTGGGGCTGCACTGCCTCGTACTCCACATGTTGAACATTCTGTCATTTGCTCGCTGGTGGGTACACCAGCTCCTTGTAGTGGCGATTTCGCCAGTCTACCTTGCGTGAACGGGTTCAACGCCGTTCCCTCTGCCTCTCCACTCTCGATCACATTGTTGTTGTTGTTCATGGATTTTAGTAGTCATTTCTGTTAGGTCACTCTTAGAGCCGCTATTCCTCACTGGCAGTGAGTCACTGCAAATGAAGTAGTCTTCAATGATCCTGGTGGTTATCTATGTAAGTAGAGAGCCACCCGAGGGTTGGCCCAGGCCCTTATGGGGACTGGGTTCAGTGCCGGATCAGCGTTAAGGTGAATATACATATAACGAAGCCAAACCTCGAATTTTTAAAAGCACAAATCTGAAGAACCGAGGGTTGGTTTGCACTGAAAAGTTGATCGATTGGTCACCAATCGAATCGAATTCGAATCGAATCGAAGTTGGATCGCGGGTCACCAATCGATCAAATTTTCAGCGCAATCCGTCTTTTGGTTCCTCAGATTAGTGCTCTTGAAAATTAGAGGTGTGGCTTCGTTATATATTCACCTTAATCAGGATTGTTCATCATTGTTCATTCATTGACACAGGTCAGGAACATACTTTAAGGCCATGCCACGGCTTGATGTTATTTAAGACAGTGCCGACATAAGCCCATCCGCCGTTTCAAGTCAGTGTCACCCGAGCTTACTAAGAGGATAGAATGCCGTCGCTACCAGCTCACTAGTGCATAGTTACCTAAGCGTGTGCCATCTCAGTTACCAATTACAAAGTATGACCAGTATACCAGAATCAGGAACATACTGGCGTTGTTCATGATGCATGAGGCACTCCTAGCTGGGCTGGGACACTTTGGAAGCGGTGCAACTTCGGAGTAGTTGCTTCCGGATATGTGGAATTTCTGAAGAGGCCCAGCAGAGCCCACTGCTGGGCTTCCGCCACGGCTAGGCTTAATCCGCTTGAGCATTCCATATACTCCAGTGCTCGATCACCTCCCGGTGCCAAAGGTGGTCATTTCACAATGGTGTGTGGATATGGTTCGCTTAGAGAAGAATCCTAGGCTCCCTAATTACTGAGTTACACCGTTCCATCACCTGGAAACAGGCAGGGGTGTGGTTTGGTTCGGCAAATATTTCGCGGTAATGCACAACGAAAAGGTGATCTACTCATCTTACGGGCAGGAATATATAAAACCTTAGGCCAACCCTGCTCACACCTACCTACAAAGCATTCGCCAGTGAGCGTGAGCCAAAGTCTGTCGTTGATATTTTTCGACATTCAATGGAAAATAATTGTTGAAAAATTGAATTTACTTCATTTTTCGGGCAAGACCCCACCACACCATAGCTTTCGAGTGGAGAACTGGTTGACAAAGGGGCAAAAGGTGGGGGACTGCAGCAGCAAAAGTGTGAAGATTCAATTAAAACTTTGACACCAATAGCAGCAACCGACGTGATTTCGTCCAACGTTTCCATTCTCTTGAGCATTCCGAAAATCGCTTTTCGCTTCGGCGAAAGATCCTCCATGTGCGATAATTTGCTTCTGCAGACTCACTCCCAGGTCCCGACTAAAACCTCGACCCGGCAGCCAAAGCGTCCGGAATGCCGTTTATTTTAATCGATTTTGGACCTTTTGCCGAATGAATGAATGACGGGTTTCCCCGCAGGAGTGGAGACAAAAGCCAGTCAATTGGTAGCCGGAGAACCGCAGGCCAACCGCCAAATTACAAAGGCAACCAAAGCGCTTATTGAAAACTTTTATCATAATTTGATTTTTACACACTCCGGCCGTTCGCTCTAGAGCTATGGCCTGCGGAATTCGAACTGGAACGCAAACGAAAATAAAAAGAGATCAGTTCGAGAACTCTTTCGCCGAACCCAGAGAGAGTAAAGGAGAGCAAGAAGCACCCGAAGTAAACGGACATTATCAAGACAATAATCATAAACGGTGTAATTTAAAATTACACAACGCAAGAAAAAAAAGCACCAAAAACAATAAAAGAGATGAGATGTTGTTTGGGGTTTTTACGATCCTGGTGCAAACAGAAGGTGAGCCTCCGGTTTCGGGCCCAAGTACCTACACATTGCGGTCGGATTTCGGTCGTTATTCGAAACCGTTGTGGCTGCCGAATCAGCTGTTTATGGCCTTGCGAGGGTTATGAATGCAGGGCGGAAATTGATATCTTTGATTCATTGGTTGCGTTGTCCCTTCCGGCTATGGCGGTAAATTTGGTGGTTTTCGAAGAATGATACCTTTCCGTAAAGGGTTATTGCTTACTTTTTTTTAAAGTAAGTAAATTGGCTTCAATTGGATGGCAACCTAGAAGAGATCGATTATCATCTCTTTTTATCGGTGCAACACAATAATGTCCTTTCATCAAAGAACTTCTCCATCGAATTTGAGATTGCTTCAGGAATATCCTCTCTCTCTCTCTCTCTCTCTTCTTGGCGTAACGTCCTCACTGGGACAAAGCCTGCTTCTCAGCTTAGTGTTCAATGAGCACTTCACACAATTTTTAACTGAGAGCTTCCTCTGCCAATGACCATTTTGCATGTGTATATCGTGTGGCAGACACGAAGATACTCTATGCCCAAGGAAGTCAAGGAAATTTCCTTTACGAAAAGATCCTGGACCGACCGGGAATCGAACCCGTCACCCTCAGCATGGTCATGCTGAATATCCCCACTACCCCAATACCCTTAGTATTTGTAGCTACGTCTGGTTGCTTCAGTCGCTGTATATTGTACCAAGGCCGCTGGTACCGTACCTTACCAATGACGGAAACTTTTGGGCGCAGTTTGACCCTCACTAAATATGATCAGAGTCGATGTAAACTGAGAATTTCGAAGAAGTTGCATTCATCAATCATAATGGTGTCCATTTGCGATAACGTCTGCGGTGGTAATCTGCAGGTCGAAAAAAATTCGGAAAAAAATCCAAGGAAGATCTGGAGGACTTCCCAAGACACTCCTTGAGGAACTCCAAATGAACTCCTGAAGAATTTCTCGGAGAACTCCTGAAAGATTTTTTTTTTTTCGTGGAACTCCTGGAGGAATTCCCGGGGGATACCTTGAGGATTTCTTGTAGAGCTCTTGGATGAAATCCCGGAGAACTACTTCAGGAACTCCCGGAGAGCTTCTGGACGAATTTCCAGGAAGCGTCTGGAGGAATTTCCGGAAAACTTCTGGAGGAATTTTCCGGGAACTTCTGGAGAAACTTCCGAGGAACTTCTGGAGGAATTTCCGGGGAACTTCTGAGGGAATTTCCGAGGAACTTCTGGAGGAATTTCCGGGGAGCTTCTGGAGGAATTTTCGGGGAACTTCTGGAGAAACTTTCGGTTAACTTCTGGAGGAATTTCCTGGGAACTTCTGGAGGAATTTCCTGGGAAATTCTGGAGAAATTCCCGAAGAAATTCTGGAAGAATTCTTGGAGAAATCCTGGAGGAACTCTCGGGAGCTCCTGGACGGATTCCTGGGGAACTTCTGAAGGAATTTCCAAGGATCTCCTGGAGCTTCTCGAGGAACTCTCAGGTAACTCCTGGAGAAATTTCCGGAGAACTTCTAGAGGAACTCGCGGGTAACTTCTGGAGGAATTCATGGAGAAATATCCAACGATCTACCGGAGGAAAACCCGAGGAACTCTTGGAGAAATTCCCAGTGAACTCCTAGAGAAATTCCCGGGGAGCTCCTAGAGAAATTGCCGGGGAAATCATGAAGGAATTCCTGGGGAACTTCTCTAAAAACTCCCGGGGGACTCCTGGAGGAATTTTCAGGAGCTCCTGGTGGAATTCCCATGGAACTTCTGAAGAAATTTCCAAGGAACTTCTACCGAACTACCGAAGAACTCCTTGAGGAACTCCTGAAGGAATTTCCGGAGAACTCCTGGAGGAATTCGCGGGGAACTCCTCTGCCGTAATTCTGCAAAGTGACGTAAGCGACATTGATAGTTTTGGCCCATTATTTGGTTATTATGCATGAAACTCTTGTTCATCCTCTAAGTTTCTTTCCATAGATGATAGATTACGACTAGATCTTGCATTTTAATACAGCAGGCATACCACAATATTATTTTTACACCAGATATTATATATAATATACCAAAAAATATCGACATTTTGAATGGCGCTTACGTCACTTTGCAGAATTACGGCAGTCCTGGAGGCATTCCCGGGTGACTTCTGGAGGAATTCATGAAGAAATATCCAAGGATCTGCCAGAGGAAAACCCGAGGAAATCTTGGAGGAATTCTCGAGGAACTCCTAGAGAAATTCCCGGGGAACTCTTAGAAAAAATCCAGAGAACTTCTGATGGAATTCCCGGGGAACTCCTGAATGAATTCCAAAAGAACTCCTTGAGGAATTCCCGCGGAATCCCTGGAGGAACTCCCGGGGACCTTCTGGAGAAATTCCCGATGAAGTCCTGAAGGAAGTACCGGGGAATTCCTGGAGGAATTCTCGGGAACTCCTGAAGAAATTCTCGGGGAACTCCTGGATGAATTCCAGGGAAACTCCTGGAGAAATTCCCGGGGAACTCCTGGAGGAATTCCCGAAGAACTCCTGGAGAAATTTTTGATGAACTGTAGAATTTCACGCACAAATTTCCAACGATCTCCCGGAGGAAAACCCAAGGAACCCTTTTAGGAATACCAGAGAACTCCTGGTGGAATTCCCATGGAACTTCTCGAGGAATTTCTGGGGAACTTCAGGAGGAATTTCCTGGGAGGGAATCCCGGGAAACTCGTTCCGGAATTCCTGAATGAAAACCCAAGGAACCCTAGGAGGAATACCGGAGAACTCCTGGTGGAACTTTTGGAGGAATTCCCGGGGAACTCCTGGAGGGATTCCTGGAGAACTCCTGATGAAATTTCCTAGGATCTCCTGAAGGAATTTCCGGAGAACTTTTGCAGGAAGATTTTCAGGGGCGCATGGAGGTTTTCCGATGAATTCCTGAAGGAATTCGCGGGAAACTCCTGGTGGGTTTCTCAGGGAACTTCTGGAGGAATTTCCGGGGAACTCCTACAGATTTTCTGAATGAACTCCTGTAGGAATTCCTGGTGAACTCCCGAAGGAATTCTCAGGGAACTCCTAGAGATTTTCATGATGAACTCCTGGAAGAATTTCCGGGGAACTATTGGAGGAATTCCCGACGAACTCTTCTAGTATAACTCCCGGGAAACTCCTGGAGGGAATCCCGGGAAACTCGTTCAGGAATTCCTGGATGAATTGGCTGGGAATTTCTGAAGGAATGTCCGGAGAATTCCTGGAGGAATTTCCGAGGAATTCTTTTAGGAATTTTCGGGGAACTCGAAAAGGAATTCCGAGGAACTCTTCGAGGAATTCTCGGTGAACTTCTAGAGATTCCCGGGGAACTCCTGGAGGAATTCCCGGGGAACTCCTGGAGGAATTCCCGGGGAACTCCTGGAAGAATTCCCGGGGAACTCCTGGAGAAATTCCCGGGGAACTCCTGGAGGAATTCCCGGGGAACTCCTGGAGGAATTCCCGGGGAACTCCTGGAGGAATTCCCGGGGAACTCCTGGAGGAATTCCCGGGGAACTCCTGGAGGAATTCCCGGGGAACTCCTGGAGGAATTCCCGGGGAACTCCTGGAGGAATTCCCGGGGAACTCCTGGAGGAATTCCCGGGGAACTCCTGGAGGAATTCCCGGGGAACTCCTGGAGGAATTCCCGGGGAACTCCTGGAGGAATTCCCGGGGAACTCCTGGAGGAATTCCCGGGGAACTCCTGGAGGAATTCCCGGGGAACTCCTGGAGGAATTCCCGGGGAACTCCTGGAGGAATTCCCGGGGAACTCCTGGAGGAATTCCCGGAGAACTCCTGGAGGAATTCCCGGGGAACTCCTGGAGGAATTCCCGGGGAACTCCTGGAGGAATTCCCGGGGAACTCCTGGAGGAATTCCCGGAGAAGTCCTAGAGGAATTCGCGGGTTAATTCTGGAGGAATTCATGGAGAAATATACAAGGATCTGCCGGAGGGAAACCCGAAGAACTCTTGGAGGATTTTCCGGGGAACTTCTGGAGGAATTCCTGGGGAACTCCTGGAGGGATTCCTGGGGAACTTCTGAAGGAATTTCCAAGGATCTCCTGGAGAAACTCCCGGAGAACTCCTTGAGGAACTCCTGAACGAATTCCTGGAGAACGCGGGGAACTCCTGAAGGAATTCCCGGGTAACTTCTGGAGGAATTTTCGGGTAATTTCTGGAGGAATTCATAAAGATTTCCAAGGATCAGTCGGAGGCAAACCCAGGAATTTCCGGGGAACTCCTTGAGGAATTCTCAGGAGCTCCTGGAGAGTTTCCTGGGGAACTCCTGAAAGAATTTCCAGAGATCTCCAGGAAAAACTCCTGAAAAACTCCTCGAGGAGCTCCCTGGAGGAATACCCGGGTAACTTCTGGAGGAATTGATGAAGAAATATCCAAGGATCTGCCAGGGAACTCCTGGAGAGATTCCCAAAGATTACCTGGAGGAATCCCCAGGGAACTTCTGGAGAAATTCCAGGAGAACTCGTAGAGGAATTCCGGGACAATACTTGAAGAAATTCCCGGGGAACGCTTGCGATCCGTACAAGCTGTAATGTTTTGAAACCGCTACTCGGGCGTGAATTGTTTTTGAATTCATCAATTAATTTACCCTCAAAGTTTGCAAGCTCTTTTTCTGCGAGATAATATCCAGCATTAATAATTACAACGTATTTTACATTAACGAAGTTAGCATCACTTCTTCATGAAATCCTACTTGTTATGGTTCCGTGACATATTGAAAACTGTAGGCGTGGAGATGTCATCTTCATGCTTCAATTGTAATACCTCCATCCAAGCTTCTCGTGAGCATGAGCATGAGCATGAGCATAGATGACCGTACTATTCGTAGTTGCTACTCCGTGATTGACCAGAACAATCGAAGTTGCACAAGGAACCAACAGACGGAGCTTGGGAGTAGCTTACCGTCCTCAATGTGCA
This sequence comes from Aedes albopictus, assembly GCF_035046485.1. Classification (NCBI taxonomy): domain Eukaryota; kingdom Metazoa; phylum Arthropoda; class Insecta; order Diptera; family Culicidae; genus Aedes; species Aedes albopictus. Next base: position 296,151,714 of record NC_085137.1, read on the forward strand.
TCTTCGAGAATTCCAAACTTTATTAGGTCAATAACGGCGCCGGCCACGTCCTTACGGTCATCGAGGAAGGAAAGGAATGTTATTATGACGTGCGTTGCTTACTAAAGACCGAGATCACCTCTGCGTCTCCACGTCTGTCATGGGAAGGACTTTTTGTTAGTGGGGAGGGGAAAGGGCGCATGATATGAGTTCACTTTGGTAAGTGGAGTGATTCATGCAACCCTATTAATATCAAAGCACTTATTTTCATTTGGACAAAAACAAAACACATGCCGACATCGAAGATGACGAACCATTCAGATAGTTTTCGAAGTGCGAAAATTAACGAAAGAGAAAATAAAGTGATTTGAACCAACGTGGCTTTGGAACTTGGGCCGACACTTGACGTGACGAACATTTCAATGTCTGTTGACTAAAATCGCAAAAAATGTTGTTTGTTGCATTTATCGTATCATAAATCGCCCCGTACGAAGATGAGCAGTCAAATAGACGACGACGACGACCGAATGAAAACGCGGCCTGTAAACTTTTCCTCCAAAAACTCACTAAATCACCCCGTACGAAGATGAGCAGTCAAATAGACGACGACGACCGAATGAAAACGCGGCCTGTACACCAAGGTATTTACATAATGTAAGGTTAAGCAGGTCGTTTAGTTTGTGGGGAAAAGCAGAGGAAGCCAAATTTCAAAAGAATTTGCTGAGGGGGGGTGTTTGTTTTCAGAATTTCTCACGGTGAAAAAATAATGGCCGCTCAGCCAGTTTTGACATCTAAGACTACCTTAGAATATGTAAATACCTTGCTGTACACTTTGCCTCCAAAAACTCACTCTCGCAAAAATCTAGCAAAGCGAGCGCGCGAAACTTTGCTGCTGCCGAACTACCGCACACTACTGACTGCTTGGCGTCCCGTCGTCGGAGCCCCGCAGAGAGAAGGGGAAAGAAAATCGCAAAAATCTAGCAAAGCGAGCGCGCGAAACTTTGCTGCTGCCGAACTACCGCACACTACTGACTGCTTGGCGTCCCGTCGTCGGAGCCCCGCAGAGAGAAGGGGAAAGAAAATCGCAAAAATCTAGCAAAGCGAGCGCGCGAAACTTTGCTGCTGCCGAACTACCGCATACTACTGACTGCTTGGCGTCCCGTCGTCGGAGCCCCGCAGAGAGAAGGGGAAAGAAAATCGCAAAAATCTAGCAAAGCGAGCGCGCGAAACTTTGCTGCTGCCGAACTACCGCACACTACTGACTGCTTGGCGTCCCGTCGTCGGAGCCCCGCAGAGAGAAGGGGAAAGAAAATCGCAAAAATCTAGCAAAGCGAGCGCGCGAAACTTTGCTGCTGCCGAACTACCGCACACTACTGACTGCTTGGCGTCCCGTCGTCGGAGCCCCGCAGAGGGAAGAGGAAAAAAAATCGCAAAAATCTAGCAAAGCGAGCGCGCGAAACTTTGCTGCTGCCGAACTACCGCACACTACTGACTGCTTGGCGTTCCGTCGTCGGAGCCCCGCAGAGGGAAGAGGAAAAAAAAATCGCAAAAATCTAGCAAAGCGAGCGCGCGAAACTTTGCTGCTGCCGTACTACCGCACACTACTGACTGCTTGGCGTCCCGTCGTCGGAGCCCCGCAGAGGGAAGAGGAAAAAAAATCGCAAAAATCTAGCAAAGCGAGCGCCTCAAACTTTGCTGCTGCCGAACTACCGCACACTACTCAATACCTCCATCCAAGCTTCTCGTAACCAGAAAGGGACGGATTTGAGATTGATTCATTCGGCAACTTATCGCTGTCCGTTTATCAAGACGCTCTACTTTGTAACGAAGAAGGTATGTTTCCAGACAGGACACCGTTTATGAATTGTCCAAGAGTCACACTTGTGCTATTTGTTAAACACTTTGAAAAAAGTTCGTTTGCTGTATGCAACCCCCCCCGTAATTTGACAGATGAGCTCAGTTTCGCGTACCTACTTGCAAATCGCAGATGTCGCTACTGTTCGTAAACAACGGGTCCATCCTTCACTGACGCAACATTTTTTGTCCATGCGAAAACATCTTTTTGTTTCGTGGTGAGTGGAAGCCAACAAGAGGCTAGCGTTTCGTATCAAAAGGACGTATTCAACAGAAGCGCAAAAACTAATGTTCATTAAATTGAAATTATTTATTATTTTGATTTTTCTTTTTTACCTGTTGTAAGAAATGTAATAAAAGCACATGTTCAAACGGTCTTCCATATTAATTGGTGACTGCGCATGGTAGACCAAACTGAAAATCAAACTTGAAAAAAAAACATCAACAAATGATTATTTTTAACTTCCATTTTGGCTTTGCCACCAGATATGCAGCTGTAAAATGTTAGCATAAGTAACCTAATTTATTACTTTCTGGTACTTAATAACCGCACCAGAAGAAACATGAGTTTCTTATCCATTTTATGAAAGCCGACTATTTTGCTTTTACCCGTTTTATAGATAAAATTTTCGCTTCTAGTAAACAAAATTCATCATGCCGCACTTAATTTGCATTTATCTACCACAAAAAAAGCGGAAACAACAAATTAAGGTTTCTGTTTAATGTTTTAATATTTTTTGTGCGGTTTGTTATTGTTGGTTTTCGTCCTTTTCAAAAGTAGCGCTTGCCGCTTTGAATCTGACAGTACCACCCGGACCAAAATTTTTAGGTACGCTGACGTTGTTCGGCAGCTGTCAAGAAGCTCCCGGGTTGGCTGTATGCTACTCTACTTTGGTGCTGTTGGCGAAGGTCAAACCAACCCGGGAGCTTCTTGACAGCTGCCGAACAACGTCAGCGTACCTAAAAATTTTGGTCCGGGTGGTACTGTCAGATTCAAAGCGGCAAGCGCTACTTTTGAAAAGGACGAAAACCAACAATAACAAACCGCACAAAAAATATTAAAACATTAAACAGAAACCTTAATTTGTTGTTTCCGCTTTTTTTGTGGTAGATAAATGCAAATTAAGTGCGGCATGATGAATTTTGTTTACTAGAAGCGAAAATTTTATCTATAAAACGGGTAAAAGCAAAATAGTCGGCTTTCATAAAATGGATAAGAAACTCATGTTTCTTCTGGTGCGGTTATTAAGTACCAGAAAGTAATAAATTAGGTTACTTATGCTAACATTTTACAGCTGCATATCTGGTGGCAAAGCCAAAATGGAAGTTAAAAATAATCATTTGTTGATGTTTTTTTTTTCAAGTTTGATTTTCAGTTTGGTCTACCATGCGCAGTCACCAATTAATATGGAAGACCGTTTGAACATGTGCTTTTATTACATTTCTTACAACAGGTAAAAAAGAAAAATCAAAATAATAAATAATTTCAATTTAATGAACATTAGTTTTTGCGCTTCTGTTGAATACGTCCTTTTGATACGAAACGCTAGCCTCTTGTTGGCTTCCACTCACCACGAAACAAAAAGATGTTTTCGCATGGACAAAAAATGTTGCGTCAGTGAAGGATGGACCCGTTGTTTACGAACAGTAGCGACATCTGCGATTTGCAAGTAGGTACGCGAAACTGAGCTCATCTGTCAAATTACGGGGGGGTTGGGTCAAACTGAGTGTCACATAATGTCACCCTTGCAAGTCAATTGAAAACATATCCCTCCCACATATCAATCACCGACAAGCGGCTCCCATCGTGCGCATTTTTTAATTAAGTCACCAATAAAATTCATATGACGCACTTTTATTGCCCATTCTAAATAGGATTATACCAATTCCGCATTTCTTATTAGACGTCTCCTGGCACAATGTGACAATCCTTTCAATGTTTCCTTCCCCTTCCAGCCGGCAAGGATTAGGCAATTGGAAGCGGCGCAGAAAAAAATCCAACCAGAAGAAATCCAATTTGTGTAACCCCAGCCAGACCCAAACATTCGAGCAGCTGGAATTCTTCTATACGTTTGTGAATATCCTCACCTAAATTGGGCACTGAACGACCCTCTAGCTAGGAGGAAGGGGTTACCATGGATTTTCGAGCACAAGAGTGTTGATGAAGCGCTACAGCCGGGCCGCGAAAGGATGCTGCCGAGTTAATAAGAAGTTTTTTTTTACGGTAGCTCTTCGTCCGTTTCCCCTAATTTGATTCGCAACAAATGCGAAAGGCTGTTGAGCACTGATTTCGGGTCGAATTAAAAATCGTAAATCGTTAATGAGGAGGTACGGCGGAGGAAGAGTCCTGGCAGGTGATGGGGTGGAATTTCGGGCCATTCCTTCACACGCGGATGAAAATGATTTTTATTTTTTTCTAACAAGAAGTTTGAACCGAAAACAGTCATACCATAAACACTTGATGCAAATTTCCAGGTGCCATCGATCAAATTTGAATGGCTTTGAACAGAAGCCCCGGTGCCTATCTTCGATCGCTGATTTGCATCTCAAGCTTGGCGTTGCATGTTTTGCTTCCATTCACCGAACAGCATCCAAGCGAGAATCTTACAGAGATCGGCTGAAGCTGGCAGATCGCAGCATCGGTGGCCAAGAAGACGCCAAGCGTCATTTTAAAAGTCATAATATTTAATTTGTTTTCACCTTCTGGGTGTTTTGTGATATCACATAAATTTTTCGCCAGCATTTCTGACACCAAAATTTGTACCTCGACGACGACGACGACGACCACTGAAATCGTCTCCTCCCAGCAGCGCCACAGTTGTGTCCACTCGCCGATCGTTCAGTGCGGTTCTTGCAGACTTTTGGACTTTCGTTCGAGGAGAAATAAACCACCGATCAAGTACCGACGTGCCGCACCGCCCAGGTATTCCTTCTAGAATCGGGAAATTATTGGCTCTCCCGTCTGTAATTTATCGATTCCCATTCGGAATCACCGTTGGCCGGTTTGCTTTCGGTGCAAGTCGAAATAATAAATCATTTAATTTCTATTATTTTTAGCCCCTGAACTCGTTTTCTGTTGTTTTTGCCTCATTCACGCTTGGTTCCGCCGCGGCCAACGCTAACGGGTGGTTCTGGTGGGGTTTCAATTTCGTTCTGCTTTATGATGTTTTATTTTATGTTTCATTTTATCCCGAGGACTGTTCCAGGTCTGCCATCATTCCTGCGGGTCAAACCTGGAACGCCAGGATCGAAAGTATTGAAACATTGGTGTCCGATTGTCCTCAGTACGATTAGACTGGGGACCCGAGCAAAACATTTTGAATTTCCATGATATATGAAAATGTCTTCGTATGTTTCCTGTCAGTTTACTGTCAATGTCAGAGGAACCTGTGTGCTTCAGTGGAGAACACTCAACGGCAAGGGCGTAGCCAGCTTTTCGGTCAGGGGGGGAGGCAAGCACCCTTAGTAAAAATGTACCTACTAGCTTTTATAACTAAGGGGCTGTCCATTAATTACGTAAGGGAAATTTTGCGATTTTTCGACACCCCCTCCCCCCCTTGTAAGATTTTTTGTATGGAAAGCCAAATATTTTTGTATGGCGCGTAAGATTTCTCAAACCCCCCCTCCCCCTATAAACCCTTACGTAATTAATGGACAGCCCCTAAACGCAACACGATGAAATTGAATATAGAGTATGTGTGCCATCAGTAATCTCATGTTCCCATTTCCATCCTATTTGAAAACAACCGATTACGGACCGATTGACTCCGTTCTTTTCGTTTTCATGGGTGCTCACTTCTAACAAAAAATACAAAAATAAGAAACAAAACAAACAGCGCTACAATCCTTTGTTTTTCGTGGGATGAAAATGGGAGCCACATGCTTATTAAGGGAACCAATACCCTAATAACATTATATTCTAAAAGCTTTATTTAACCCTTAACCCTGTTGTATTTTGTACTATACGAATTTCTTGGTTCTTGTATGCTTCCATTTATCTTCCAATACTATTTGCTGGAAAAATTCCTCCAGAATTTTTTGAATTTTTGAATTCCAGAAGGAATTTCTGTAAGAATTTCAAAAAATAAACCTGTACGAATACCTGGATAAATTATGGAAGGGATACCTAGTGAAATTTCTGAAGAGATCACATGAGGAAATCCTAGATAAATTTCTGGAGGATTCCTTGGAGGAAATTCTGGACGGAATCCCTGGTAATATTTCATAAGAAATGTCTTTAAAAATTTCTATATGAAATCTTAGATAAATTTGTGAAGATATCCTTGGAGGAATGCCTGTAGAAACTTCTGAGCAAATTCCTGGAAGAATTCCTGGAGAATTTCCTTGAGCTAATTTTTGAGTGAATTCTTGGAATCCCTAGGAGAATTCTGGGAGAAGTTCCTGAAGAAATCTCCAGAGGAACTCTGGGAGGAATTGCTGGAGAAATTTCTGAAAATAAACCCTTGAAAAATTCCAGGAGGATTTCCTGAAAGAACCCTTGGAGGACTTTCTGGAGGATTCCCTGGTGGAATCTCTGGAAATAGAGGTATTTCTTTGGGAATTTCTGGAGATTTCTGGGAATCCTTGGAGGAATGCCTGTAGAAACTTCTGAGCAAATTCCTGGCGTAATTCCTGGAAGAATTCCTGGAGAATTTCCTTGAGCTAATTTTTGAGTGAATTCTTGGAATCCCTAGGGGAATTCTGGGAGAAGTTCCTGAAGAAATCTCCAGAGGAACTCTGGGAGGAATTGCTGGAGAAATTTCTGAAAATAAACCCTTGAAAAATTCCAGGAGGATTTCCTGAAAGAACCCTTGGAGGACTTTCTGGAGGATTCCCTGGTGGAATCTCTGGAAATAGAGGTATTTCTTTGGGAATTTCTGGAGGAATCTCTAAGAGAAATTCTCGGAAGAATTACTGGATGAATTTCTAGAGAAATTCTGGGAGAATTCTATTTCTATTCTATTATTTTTCTGTTTCTGAAATCCTGGAGGAATTTCAAGCGGAATTTCTGGAGGAATTCTTGGATAAATCTTTGAAAGAATGCCTGAAGGAATCTCTGGAGGAATCCTAGAAGCAGTTAGTAAAGAAGTCCCTGGGGGAATCCCTGAAGAATTACTGATGGTATTCCTCCAGGAATTTCCTGGAAGAATTTATGAAGAAATCCCTAGAGGATTTCCAGGCAGAATCCTCTGGAGGATTTCCTGAAGGAAACTCTGAAATATTGAATGAAGGTATTCCTGGAGAATTTCCTGGAAGAATTTCTGAGAAAATCTCCAAAAGAATTTCTTGAAAAATTCCTGGAGAAATTGTTGACATAGTTTCTGAGGGATGTCCAGGAGCAATTCCTGGATCAATTCCTAGAGAAATTTCTGGAGGAATTCCTGATGAAATTCTTGGGGTAATTACTGAAGAATTTTCTGGAACAGTTCTTGGAGATATTCCTGGATAAAATCTTCGAGGAATTACTAGAGGTTCTCCTTTGAAAATTGCTGGCGGAATCCGTGAAGGAATCTCTGGAGGAATTCCTTCAACAACTTCTGGATGAATTTCTGGGGGAATCTGTGGAGAAGCTCTGGGAGAAATTTCTGAAAAAAATCCCCTGAGAAATTCACGGAGGGATTTCTAGAGAAATCTCTGGAGGAATTCCTGGAGAAATCTCTGGAAAAATCCCTGAAAAAGTTCCTGGACGAGTTTTAGCGAAATTCCTAGAGACATATCTGTAGCGATTCCTGGAGGGAAAACTGGAAGATTTCTTGGTGGAATTTCTGGAAAAATTCCAGAAGGTATTCCTAGAAAAAACCCTGGAAGAATTTCTGAAGCAATCCCTAATTTATGATGGTGTTCCTTGATTAATTCCTGGTGTAATTCCTGGAGGAATCCCTGAAAAATTCTTGATGATATTCCTGGAGAACATTCTTGAAGAATTTCTGAAGAAATCCCTAGGGGATTTCCTGGAAGAATGCTTGGAGAAACTTCTGCATGATTTCCTGGAGGAATCTTCAAAGAATTTCCTGAAGAGATTCCATGGAGAAATTTCTGGAGGAATCCCTTAAGCAATTCCTGATGGAATTTCATAAGAAATTCCCGGAGAAATACCTAGAGGAATTGTTGACATAATTTCTGCAAGAAGTCCAGGAGCAATTCCTAGAGAAATTCCTGGGGGAATTCATGTAGAAATTCCTAGGGTAATTCCTAAATAAGTTCCTGGAGAAATTCCTGGATAAAATCCTGGAGAAATTACTAGAGGTATTCCTTTGGGAATTTCTGGAGGAATCTCTAGAAGATTTTTTGGAAGAATTACTGGATGAATTTCTAGAGGAATTCTGGGAAATTTCTAGTTTTATTCTATTATTTTTCTATTTCTGAAAAAATCCTTTGAGAAATCCCCGGAGGAATTTCTAGCAGAATTTCTGGAGGAATTCTTGGATAAATCCTCGAAGGAATTCCTGAAGAAATCCTTTGAGAAATCCTAGAAGCAGTTTGTAAAGAAATTCCTGGGGGAGTCCCTGAAAAAAATGCTGATGGTATTCCTCCAAGAATTTCCTGGAAGAATTTATGAAGAAATCCCTAGAAGATTTCCGAAAATAATCTTCAGAGGAACTTCTGGGGGATTTCCTGGAGGAATCTTCAGAGAATTTCCTGGAGGAATCCCTGAAAAATTCCTGAGGGTATTCCTGGAGAATTTACTGGAATAATGTCTGAAAAAAATCCAGAAAAATTTCTAGAAAAAATCCTGGAGAAATTGTTGACATAACTTCTGAAGGATGTCCAGGAGCAATTCCTGGATCAATTCCTAGAGAAATTGCTGGAGGTATTCCTGAAGAAATTCTTGGGGTGATTCCTGGAGAATTTCCTGGAATAGTTCTTGGAGAAATTCCTAAATAAAATCTTGGAGGAATTGCTGGAGGTTGTCCTTTGCGAATTGCTGGCGGAATCCTTGAAGGAATTCTAGGAGGAATCTCTGTAGTAATTCCTTCAACAATTTGTGGATGAATTTCTGGAGGAATCTCTAGAGGAGCTTTGGGAGAAATTTCTGAAAAAATCGCCTGGAAAATTCCCGGAGGAATTTCTGAAGAAATCCCTGGAAAAAACACTAGAAAAGTTCCTGGAGGAGATTTTAGTGCAAATCCTGGAGGAATGCCTGTAGCAATCCTTAGGGATTGCTCTTAGGAATACCAGAAATAATTCCTCAAGAAATCGCAGATGGAGTTCTTGAACAAATTTGGGAGGAATCCTTACAAAAGTTTCTGAAGAAACTCCAGAAGGAAACCCGGAAGAAATTTCAAGAGGAATAACTAAGGGAATCCCTAAGCAGTTCCTGGAGGAAATACTGAATTAATTCCTAGAAAAGTTTCTTAAAACAATGAGGAATTGCTGGAGGAACCCTAAAAAGAGTTCGTGGGAGAATCTTTGGAGGATGTTTAAAATAAGTTGTTTCAGAAAGAATCACAGAAGGAAGTCCCGAGTTAAGTCCTGCAGAAATTCTTGGAGGAATCCCTGGGGGGTATCCTGGAAGAATACCCGTAGAGATTAACGGAGGAATCTCTAGAAATACTCCTGGAGGAATCTCTATAAGAATTTCTGTAGGAATTTCTGGAGAAATATTTATACGCATTTCAATTCCCAGAGGATCCCTGGAATAATTCTTAGAGGAATCTCTGAAGAAATTCATCGAGAATTCCCAGTAAAAAGTTCTGAAGAAATTGCAGATGGTATCTTGGAAAAATCCCGAAGGAATACTAATAAGAGTTCGTGGAAGAATGCCTTGGGGAATCCCTGTAGCAGTTCCCGAAGAAACCCCAGGAGAAATCCTGGGGAATTCCTAAATAGTTCCTGGAGGAAGTATTGGATTATTTTTTGAAGATCTTCTGAAGGAATTCTAAAACGTGTTCCTGGGGGAACCCTTGGAGGATTTTTTCAAATAATTCCTGGAGTTGTTTCTGAAGGAGGAATGCTTGAAGAAAATCTGGAGGAATCCCGGTAGCAATCCCATGATAAATTCCTTAGGAAATCCCAGGAAAGCTTTCTTACACATTCCTGGAAGAATTTCTGTAGGAAAAAAAATGAAGGCATCCATGTCTGCAATATTTTTTAGACGAATTATTGTTGGAATTTTTGGATGGAGAATGTTTTGTACAAAGATTTAAGGAACTCCTGGAAATTTCTGGAATTTTCGAAAAAAGCACAGGAACAATCACTGAAGGATCTTCTAAAGATATCCCAGGAGAAATTCCCGGAGGAATGCCTGGTGAAACCCATACAGGAATTCTTGGAAAACTCTCTGGAGCAATCCATACTAGAATCACTGAAGGAAGCTATGGAAAATTCCTGAAGGAATTCATCGATGTATCCTTGCAGAAGTATTTGTAAAAAACTGAAGGAATCGTGGGGGGAATTCTTAAAGCATTTCTTGGAACAAACCCTAAAAAACTATGTATCTGAAGATGTCTGCAAGATGACCATGGAAGAAATCACGAAAGAGAAACTCCTGGAAATGTTCCTTGAGGAATTTCTGAAAGAATCCTTGGAAAAGTTCCTGAATAACTGCCTAAAGGAATTTCTGGAGATATCATTGAAAGAATTTGTAAAGAAATCCCAGGTATAATTATCATAGCATGAAAATTCGTGTAGCAATATCATATAACTGCACTCTATAGCAGCATATAATTCTACAAAGTCCTTGTTTTTCCCTACCGGAAACTTGCCATGCTGTTTTTGTGTTCCATGAATAAACATCACAAAATTTAACCATTCATCCAAACTTGTTATTTGGTTAAATTCTATGATAAGATTGAAGTAGATCTCTTGGAGAAATACTTGGCGAAATTTCCTGTGATTCTCAAGAAAAAAAAGTTGGATAATTGTGGATAAAAACCTCAACTATTAGAATAGTCTAGAGAATAGATTTTTTTTTCATATAATTTCTGGAGCACTTGAATTTAAAAAAATCTGTCGGCCAGGGGGGGGGGGCCACGCCCCTCCCCTGCCCCCTCTGGCTACGCCCTTGCTCAACGGATGTAAGTCTTCATCAACAGATGCCTCCGGTATATAATTCGTGCATGGTAGCCTCATAACTAGATCTCCAATGCGAAGCTCAATGAAGCTTTGGCTCTTCGGGCCTCAGAAATTTGTGAGCGAAAGTGGAGCAGTGGAAGTGGGTCGACCACACTCGGACATGCGAGTAAAAAACTATACAACACGTTAAAAAAAAACCTTGGACTGGAAGCGATTGGTCCAGGAACAGATCCACTAAAGAAGGATTCTTCATTCGGCGTGGGCTACATCGTCCAGTTGCTGTGTTTTTAGTAGATCCGTGCTTGAAACATCGAAAAAAAAATCACATTCTAATGAGGTCCTCTCGTATTCCAAGACAGTACATTCTTACTCGGGATCGCCCTTATTCAGCATCAGCAGCTCAGAAATTCATACTTACGTACAAAGACCGCAACCATGTTCCCTTCGGCATAGGTTCGCCACCATCGCCAAGTAGACATCTCTCGTCGCGATTGTACAAACCAGGTTTGGGTTCATTCAAATATTACGTAACGCAATGGGGGGAGGGAGGGGGTCTAGCACTGTGTTACGCTTCATACAAAATTGCAAAATCTTCCATACAAAATTTATTACGTGGGGGAGGGAGGGGGTCTAAAATTGTCATATTTTGCGTTACGTAATATTTGAATAAACCCTTTCCATCACCCAGTGCAGTATATCTCAGTCAATGCTAACAAACATCAGGATGGTCCGAGCTGGTTAGTGGTAAAATCTGGTAAGAGATTTGTGTTACTTGTACTTATACTTTATTTATAGAGCTGTATGAATTTCAAATCTTAATTTTGACAACTTGGCAACAATACATACATATTACGCCGCAACAACAAATCTGTATTGAAACTCTACATTAATTATTGATATTTGGTAGTGTCCAGATTTCACCGCAACCAGAAGTCATGCCTCAAAACCTAAAACGCAAACCCATCATCCACCCGAATTGCAAGCAACAACGAACCGCTGGCTGCAGCAGCATTTGGCAAAAGCCGTGAAACGGGAGATAAAAGACGAGCCTTCGATAAGTACGATGTCCGTTGTAAATTTATTGCCGATGAGACTGGATAGCGACGTTTGACTGCTACCGGGCATTGCAGATGCAACTTGAATGATGCACTTTTTTCGCTTTTTTGCTTGCCCACGCTTCGTCTGGTGGGTACCTACCTGGGATGCTGCACTTCGGCAGAAGACTCTTCAGCCAGTCAGTCATTGCCAGCAGCCCAGCGAAAGTGAATGAAAGGAATGGTCAAAATGCAGTTACCGTGATTTTGATTTTGTTTTTGGCGTTCGTTTTATCGAATTTTATTTCGTTTCGTACGTTCAATAGAAATTGATGGCAGCGGCCGGTAACTACCGGTGGTGGCCGGTCAGTTTTTAGTCATGTTTTTTTTTAGCGGGAAAAAGTACTGGTGACGCTGGAGAAAAAATTCCCTAAACCAATGTTGGAAATTGCAAGTTTGGTGCATATCCTCGGGCTGAATGGGCCGCCGCAGTTACAAGGGTGCATGAAATGCAGACTCTGGAATCGTGGTCAAACACAGCACGAAACGCTGCTAGCGGATTGACCAGTTGTGGGATTCAGTTCATTGAGAAATAATTTTTGGTCGTAAAATTGAAATATAACATTTGGTTGGATCTTTGTCTACTTTCACATCGATGCTTGAAGAAAACGATCGTGACACAAAGTCAAAAGTAAATTAATACAATTCATCTTTTCAATGGAATTTAGTGATTTCGAATCGCACTTTTAAAAGTACAAGTTCTAAATTTGCGGATATCCCATGCTGTGTCATTGTCATTGTTAATCTCGCTATAATTTAACTAGTGAGGCATATGGTTAAACATAATCTTTTCTATTTGTATCTGGAATAATGACCACAATGGTCCAAAATGTCAAAGCTTTCGAACCATTTCTTTCTGTTACGATCTTTGACCTGAGAATAATCAACCACGCAGAGCTATTGGAAATCATGGTCAGCCGTTACCAAGGATCCGAGGTTAGAGAATTCCTTCACCATCTCGAAGGTATTCTCACCTATCCTTACACTGCTGCCAAGGATTGTCCAGTCTCGCTCAGTTCCACTTACCAGCATGTACTTCGTTTTTGATGCATTTAGCACCAGCCCGACTTTCGCCGTTGCCGGCGGGTACTCGATATAGGTCCACTATGATGGCGATATCAGTCCTCCATTCAGAAACCACCTGACAAAGCAGTTGCTGAACCGCGCCACAGTTGTTCAGGTTCAGCTGCGTTACCTGTACCATGATTTGTTCGCTGCGGCTTTCTTAAAGGCCGGGCAGCTTCGACCACCCTTAGCATACCTGTTTTTCACGGACTTCCCGATACATATGATACAAATGGGTGCACTCGTGCAGCCTTGTGTCTTATGGCCTTCAACGTCGCATCTCCTGCACAATTTGCGCCTGTCAGGGCCTTTGCAGTCCCATGACTTGTGTCCTGGTTCCAGACACCTAAAGATAACCTCCGGTGGCTCGTAGAACGTAAGGTGACATACGAACCAGCCAACCTTAATCCTCCCTACTTTAACGGATTTTAGACGTCCGCCACAGGTAGCTGAACCAAAACTATCTGTGTCCCTGCTAGCCCGTTTCGTAGCCTAACGGCTGCGGCGACCACCTGAAAATCGCACTGTTGACGCAGTGCCGTGACGAGCTCTTCCACTTCGGTGACCTCGTCTAGGTCTTTAACCTTCAGAGTCGCATCTTGTGTGAGAACTTCGCCTCTTGTGTGAGAGCTACAGTCGCCTCTTGTGTGAGAGCTACAACTCTACTTCTTCACCATGGAGCTCTTTCGCTAACCTCTTGTAGGCGGCGCCCTTGCGCTCCTTATCGCGCTTCAGCTCCAGGATCATCTCGCGCGTACGAGTACGTCTAATACTGCGCACGTCGGCTCCCAGACCCTCGAGCTTGACGTCGCTTTGCATCGTCTTCAAGACGTCCGAGTACTTCAACTGTTCTGTCTTGATGACGTGCGCGTCGCTTTTCTCGCGCTTGATACCTACTCTTTTACGCCTTGGTTTGGCGTCCCTCACTACTTCTTCCCATCCTTCCGGGACGGTACGGGCCAGCCTTTTCAGGCCCACCCTTCCCAGCATTCTACATTTGACGGATGCTTCGCCCGCTTCTGCGAGAGATTGTCACGAACAGTCGCATGCACCACACCTCTTGGACTACCTGCGAAAGCGAAGACCTCCGTCTGGGTGGACTTCGTATCCTTTTCCTTCACAAGTTCCACCGATACTGCAGTCATTATCGCGAGTACCGAGTTTTCCTGCTTGGCATCGTCCATCGACATACGTAGTCAAAACAAGGCCGTTTCCAGGTCCTTGCTAATGTTCCACTTCGTGGTCGCAAAGTCGATGATCTTGCCAAGCTGATGCTCAGGAATCTCGATTGCGGGCAGTCCTCTTGTGTTTTGGTAGACGGCCCTCAACAACCACACTCTATCCATTATCTACACCGGCTGGATTACCGGGGTGTGGACCGGAGCTCCCACGCTTGAGATGCGTGCGCAGCTTCCCGCACCTAACTCTTCACTTCTCCTTACCGGAGACCTCACCAACGCACTCCTTACGAAGCGATTAGCATCACCACTGATTTTGTTTCATGATTAAATATCACGAGTCGCACGGAAAAACAGGTCCACCACGCCAGAGCCCTGCATTAACGCGGTAAGGGACGAAATACTGTGGTGTGTACCCAGGTACCCCACAGGCTCCGTTAAAAATTCAGCATCTATTTACTCCCTCGATCACTCATTCCTCGGCACGGGTAACTTCACACATTGATGAGGAGGCCCCATCTTGATGAGTTCAGACGCTGTAGCATCGTTAGCTGCCTTATTACTCTTGAGTTGAATGACATCCTTAGCTTCACTCAGAGAGGGAGTTGATTGGTTCCCATCATCCACCGTACTGACGTAATCATTTTTTCGGTTACCTTTATCGTCAATATCCGTAGTATCCGCACAACTACTGCATCAATTATTCTGCAGCATATGGGAAACCGCGACATTTCCGGCCGACTGGATGCAAGGCGTCTTAGTAAAGGTACCCAAAAAGGATGACCTGACTGTTTGCGATAATTGGCGGGGCATCATGTTACTGTGTATCGTTCTCAAAGTCCTTTGCAAAGTGATCCTTAACCGAATACAGGAGAAGATTGACGCAACTCTCCGATGGCAGCCAGCAGGATTCCGTGCCGGACGATCCTGTGTGGGCCATATTTTCACGCTCCGTATCATTCTGGAGCAAATCAATGAATTCCTCTGCCTGGTGTTCATTGATTACGAAAAAGCTTTCGACCGTCTCAATCACGGAAACATGTGGGAAGCCCTCAGGCGTAAGGGTGTCCCTGAGAAAATCATCGGCCTCATTGAAGCACAGTACACAGTTCCTCATCGTAATCGACGAGATCCTGGTAGGTGCGATTGACCGTGAACCAAATCGTGGATTGCTGTGGCAACCCATTACTATGGAGCACCTAAATGATTTCGAGCTTTCTGATGACGTTGCTCTCCTAGCTCAACGGCGCTCTGATATGCAGAGCAAGCTCGATGATCTTGCCAATCGCTCTTCAGCGGCAGGTCTTACCATCAACGTCAACAAGACCAAATCGTTGGATGTAAACACGGTCAACCCTTCCAGCTTTACGGTAGCTGGGCAATCAGGTGAGAATATTGAAAGCTTCCAATATCTTGGTAGCCAAATGGCAGCCGATGGCGGCACCAAGATCGACAAAGGTGCACGGATCAAGAAGGCGAGGGCTGCTTTTGCGGAGCCTACAAATGAGAAAGTGCCGAAGTTTACCCAAACGGAGGCCTTCTCCTTCGCAGGAAGTCCAAATAAGGCGGAAGCGACTGCTCGCGACAAACGGGGCAAGCAATCGCAGAAGCGGGCGAGGCAACCGTCAGGCGAGGAGCTGTCTGGCGGTGCCCGCAAGGCCAGGCGAATCATTACCCCGAAAGTCGGTAATAATGCCGGAAGGTCGGACCCCAGCCAGGGTTCCCGGAAAGCTGGGAAGGGTGGGCCTGAAAAGGCTGGCCCGTCCCGGAACGATGGGAACAAGGGGTTGCGACCGCTAGTGGGCCCTCAACAGCCACAGAGTAGGGCGATCCAAGGGGAGGACCCCCCTTGGACGAAGGTAGAGCGGAAGAAGAAGAAGGCGAATCCGCAGGTAGTAGCGCAGGACGCCAAGCCAAGGCGTAGGAGGGCAGGTGCCAAGCGCGAGAAAGGCGACGCTATCGTCATCAAGACGGAACAGTCCAAGTACTCGGACGTCTTGAAGATGATGCGAAGCGACGCCAAGCTTGAGGGTCTTGGAGCCGACGTACGCAGTATTAGACGTACTCGTACGGGCGAGATGATCCTGGAGCTGAAGCGCCAGAAGGAGCACAAGGGCGCCGCCTATAAGAGGCTGGCAGAAGAGGTCCTTGGTGAGGGTGTGCAGGTGAGGGCTTTGACACATGAGGCGACTCTGAAGGTCAAGGACATCGATGAGATCACCGAAGTGGAAGAGCTCGTCACGGCACTGCGGCAACAGTGCGATGTGCAGGTGGCCGCCGCAGCCGTTAAGCTACGGAAAGGGCCAGCAGGGACACAGGTAGCTTTGGTTCAGCTACCTGTGGCGGACGTCAAAAAGTCCGTTAAAGTAGGGAGCATAAAGGTGGGTTGGTGTGTATGTCACCTGACATTCCACGAGCCACCAGAGGTTTGCTTCAGGTGTCTGGAACCAGGACACAAGTCGTGGGACTGCAAAGGCCCCGACAGGCGCAAACTGTGCAGGCGATGCGGCGCTGAAGGTCATAAGGCCCAAAGCTGCACGAGTCCGCCCATCTGCATGATCTGTACCGGGAAATCCTCGAACAACAGACATCCGATGGGTGGTCCAAGGTGCCCGGCCTTCAAGAAAGCCGCAGTGAACAACAAATCACAGTGCAGGTAACGCAGCTGAACCTGAACCACTGTGATGCGGCTCAGCAACTGCTTTGTCAGGCAGTTTCTGAGTGGGAGACGGATATCGCCATCATATCGGACCCATACCGAGTACCCGCCGGCAACGGCAACTGGGTCGCGGATGGGACCAGAAAAATGGCGGCGATATGGACGACGGGTAAATACCCCGTTCAGGAGTTGGTGTCTACTACCTATGAGGGCTTCGTGGTCGCCAAAGTAAACGGGGTCTTCTTCTGTAGCTGTTATGCGCCTCCGCGGTGGCCGATCGAGCAGTTCACGCAAATGCTGGACCGCTTAACGACCGTGCTAACAGGGCGAAGGCCGGTGGTAATAGCGGGCGACTTTAATGCCTGGGCCGTGGAATGGGGAAGCCGTTTCACGAACCAGCGGGGTCAGATCCTGCTAGAAACACTGGCCATCTTAGATGTTGACTTGGCTAATGTCGGTACCAAGAGTACCTTTAGTCGGAATGGAGCGGAGTCAATTATTGACGTGACCTTTTGCAGTCCTGGCCTAACAAGTAGTTCGAACTGGAGAGTAGATGATGGCTACACTCACAGCGACCACCTGGCGGTTCGCTACAGTATCGACTACAATAACAGCAGACAGCGGATAGAAGAAGAGGCGGCTAGGCCAAGGCCAAGCCCTCGCAGGTGGAAGACATCATACTTCGACGAAGGGGTATTTAGGGAGGCGCTCCGCCGTGAGCGAAACTTAATCGGTTTAGACGGCGACGAGCTGGTAGCGGTGCTCTCACGTGCGTGTGATGCGACCATGCCTAGGCGAGTCCACCTTAGAAATGGGAGGCCACCGGCTTACTGGTGGACCGACGCGATTGCGGACCTGCGCCGCGCCTGCCTACGGGCTAGGCGGCGGATGCAGCGAGCACGATCAGAGGAAGAGCGAAATGAACGGCGGGTGGTGTTCGCCGCTGCAAAAGCCGCGCTTAAGACCGAGATAAGAGCAAGCAAAAAGGCCTGCTTTGAGGGTCTCTGTCAGAGTGCCAATACGAACCCGTGGGGTGACGCCTACAGGATCGTTATGGCCAAGACGAGAGGTGTGATGGCTCCTACAGAGCAATCTCCAGAGATGTTGGAGGGGATCATTGGAGGACTTTTTCCGCGTCATGATCCTAGTCCTTGGCCTCCTTTCGTAGGACAGCCGGGGACTGGGGCTGGCGATGAGGAGAGGGTCACCGATGTGGAACTTGCGGGGGTAGCTAAGTCCCTTAGCGTAGGTAAGGCCCCAGGTCCGGACGGAGTTCCGAACCTGGCCTTAAAAGTAGCTATTGCAGAGGCTCCCGAGATGTTCAGGTCTGCTATGCAGAAATGCCTGGACGAGGGAGTTTTCCCAGAAGCTTGGAAGAGGCAGAGCCTGGTACTATTGCCAAAGGCGGGGAAACCACCCGGAGACCCGTCGGCATATAGACCAATATGCTTGATTGACACGGCGGGGAAGGTGCTCGAAAAGATCATCCTCAATAGAATGTTGCGGTTCACCGAGGGCGAAAATGGTCTTTCGAGTAACCAGTACGGCTTCCGGAAGGGGAGGTCCACCGTAGACGCTATCTTGTCGGTTACAAAAACCGCCGAGAAAGCACTCGAGCCTAAGAGGAGGGGAATTCGCTTTTGCGCGGTAGTGACTCTGGATGTAAGGAATGCGTTTAATAGCGCCAGCTGGTCTGCTATTGCCGATGCGCTCTTGCGTCTGGGGATACCGGAGTACCTGTACAAGATTCTCGGAAGTTACTTTCAGAATCGTGTACTAGTCTACGACACGGAGGTGGGTCGGAAGTGCTTTCACATAACCTCAGGAGTCCCGCAAGGTTCCATCCTGGGTCCGGTGTTATGGAATGTCATGTACGACGAGGTGTTGAGGTTAGAGTATCCAGTGGGAGTGGTGATTGTCGGATTTGCCGACGACATTACGCTCGAAGTCTACGGTGAAACGATCGAGGAGGTAAAGTTGACTACCAACCACTCGATCAAGGTTGTGGAGGCGTGGATGCGGTCCAGGAAACTGGAGCTGGCTCACCACAAGACAGAGGTGACGGTTGTTAACAACCTGAAGTCGGAGCAGCAGACGGAGATCAGTGTAGGAGACTGTACTATCCTGTCAAAGCGCTCCGTCAAACACTTGGGCGTGATGATCGACGATAAGCTTACCTTCGGTAGCCACGTCGATTATGCCTGTAAAAGAGCCTCCACAGCTATTGCGGCACTGTCCCGGATGATGTCCAATAGCTCTGCGGTGTACGCCAGTAAGCGCAAGCTTCTGGCTAGTGTTGCTACATCCATACTTAGGTATGGCGGCCCGGCGTGGGGCACCGCGCTAAGTACTAAATGCTACCGACGGAAGCTGGAAAGTACTTACAGGCTTATGTGCCTGAGGGTTGCGAGCGCGTACCGTACCGTGTCACACGACGCTCTCTGCGTCATTACTGGTATGGTGCCTATCAGCATTCTTATCAGTGAGGACATGGAGTGCTTCGAAATGCGCGGCACAAGAGGCATACGCAGGACTGTCAGGATGGCCTCTATGGTCAAATGGCAGCGCGCGTGGGACAGCTCCACCAAAGGAAGGTGGACCTATAGGTTGATACCGAGGGTAGATAGTTGGATTAATAGGCGCCATGGGGAAGTCACATTCCACCTGACACAGGTCCTTACAGGTCATGGTTGCTTCCGACAGTATCTACACCGTTTCGGGCATGCGGATTCTCCCGAATGCCCAGTGTGCAATGGTTTAGAGGAAACGGCGGAACACGTTTTGTTCGTGTGCCCGCGTTTTCGCACAATGCGTGACCGCATGCTTGCCACATGCGGGGAAGACACAACTCCGGACAACTTGGTCCAGAGGATGTGTAGGGATGAGTTTGGCTGGAACGCCGTTTCAACGGCTATTACCCACATCGTCTGGGAGCTACAGAGGAGGTGGCGCGTGGACTCGGAGAATGGCTAGTCCAGATGCAGTACAAGAGGTGGTCCAGGGGTTCGGAGTCGGCTTCGTAGGTCATACCGGTGCCCTGCGGTCGAGATCGACCCTTACAACGATTAAGTGGCCGCGGAGAGGAAGTCCCGGTAGCGGTGCTGTCGTGGCGTCGGTCTACTGGGTTGGATCCGAGCCCGCGGTTGGAAAGGGGTCCCCGGCAAGGGTCGGGGTAGGTGAGATCCTGCTGTCTGCAACCTACGGGTGCATCTGATAGGGCCTGAAGGGTAGTGATACCCTTCCTTGCGGGCAGGTCAGATCGGGTTGCACGTGGGCATCAGTTCTTGATGTCCGCTCAGCAGTAGGGCGCGGGCGGGGTTGACCCTGCCCGCCTTCCGAGGACAAAGGGAGTGGCGAGGACCACTCGGGAAACTGGCTAAGCGCCAGCATGCTACCGTGATGGACTCTCCAAAGCGAGTCATCGATGTTCGTTGCTGCAGGCTACGCAGCTAACCTTGTGGGTGCGATGTGCACTAGCCCCTCTCTGAAGCAATACCTTCTTGGTGGTTCCGGAGAGACGTAGGGTTTGGCGACCATAGGAATGGTTTAGTGGGTACGAGGAGAGAGTAGTCCTGGATTTTACTTTTGTTGTAGAAGACGGCCTGTCAGACCTACACTACCCTAACCTTCTGTTAGGGTGTCTGTTGAGCAGATTATCCCCCTATGGTTTAGAAGGAAAAAAAAAAAAAAAAAAGGGCTGCTTTTGCGAGTTTAAGAAATGTATGGAAAAGCAACCAGATTAGTCGACGCACCAAAATCCGAATTTTCAACTCGAACGTGAAATCTGTGCTGCTATACGCCAGTGAAAGCTGGTGTGTATCAGTGGAGAACACGCAACGGCTGCAGGTCTTCATCAATAGATGCCTGCGGTATATAATTCGTGCGTGGTGGCCTCACAATTGGATCTCCAACGTGGAGCTCTACCGTCGATGTCATCAAAAGCCGATAGCGACAGAAATTCGGGAGCGAAAGTGGAAGTGGGTCGGCCACACTCTACGCAGGGGCGGAAACGAAATCTGCAAACAAGCGTTAGACAGGAACCCAGCAGGACATCGCTGCAGAAGCAGACCCAGAGGCTCATGGCGGCGCAGCCTCAATATCGAAATCAAGCAAGTTGACAGAAATTTGACTTGGCCACAGGTCAAGGCGATGGCTGGCAATCGCCCAGGATGGAAATCTTTCAATTCGGCCCTCTGCACCACCGTGGGTGCCCAGGACTGAAAGTAAGTAAGTAAGTTTATCGTCAATGCCTGCAACATTCAGGTGTTCTTCGAAGCTCTACTTCCACCTTTTAAGTAACTCTTGTCTGTCTATCAGAAGATTCCTTATTTCTGCACATCTCGACTCACGGCACGTAGCCTTTGCGGGATGCATTGAGCTTTTGGTATAACTTTCGTATTGCGAACGGTATACACAGCAAATCCATGTTCCTCGCACTCTGCTTTTTTCCAGGCGGCATTTTTTTTCTTCCTAAAGAGGTTGATCTGTTGTATCCGCTTCTATATGTATGCTATGCTCCAAGTTCTGCCGGGATCCATGCTGCAGCATTATCGCTTGCGCCGTGTTATTCTTTTTCATAATCGCTCTGCACTCCTCATCGAACTTTTTGTTCAGCTGTCTTCGTCTTCAGCCGATGGTACTCGTATCTGCGTCGTGCTTCCAGCCGTCCACATCGGCACACCCCTGTCTGGCAACGTTACCTCGTTATTCTGCGCGTATGCTGAGGCGGTCGCTGGTACTGCACATTGTTGTTTATGTTCGGTTTGACTACCGCAGGTATTGACGGTATCTATTATCATGTGTAATTTTTTCAAAGAATGGGCTATATTTTTAACTGTGTGCAATATTATGTTAAGGAAAAGTTGCTCAATTGAAAATTGTCGGCTCAACGGTTCAAGTCACGAAACATCGCTCGACTACAACACAGATTCTCACAACATTTGCCCAATCAAACGTCATCGGTCAATTTTAAATTCCGAACGCTTCTCCAACCTCTGTCAGGCGGGTGCTTCTGATGATGAGTTCCGAATTATGAAAGTCATAGCGACGCTAAAGAGCAGGTAATTGATTGAAAACGTTCTCTTTTGGCTTTTCAGGCTTCGTTTAGGTAGGGCACCTATCGTCCATCATGCGGCTGCCAGCTTGATTCGTTTCTTGATTTTCGACACGGAAAATTGGCCTTTCTCCAAGTCATTCAAGCAAGTGAGACCACTAAATGCGTGGCAAAGCTCGGAGATGGGAAGCAATTGGGTTGTTTAGTGAAAAAAATATTCCTATTTTCTATAGCCTAATCGAAAGAGCTCATTTTACTGAGTATAACGTGATTTTATTAGATTCCAATACCTTTGTTTTGATGGTAAAATTAACAAAAGAGTTTCAATTTTCGTGGACAGAATGACAGTTCAATCGATAAAATGACAGTTCGACCCGAACAAAAAATTTTCCCCATACAGACTTAAAATTCATTTTAAAAATAGTTCAAAGACTCCAAAAATTATGAAATTTCGGATTTCCACTGATTTTTGGGCGGAGAATCCGATTATGAAATAATCCGGATACCCCTAAAGAACCCAATTGTTTTCTGAACTAGAAAAAGATAATAGTGTCATTAGAGCGATTCCAAGCAGCAGCATCAAAATTAAGGAAATTTTTAAATTCATGATTTTCTATTGAACTGAAACTTTGCACAGTTTTTCAGTTCCATCTAAATCGCCATTTTCCGATATCAAATTTTTTTTTTTGAATCACGACTAACTTTTCAAAAGGGTGTATGTGAAAACGGTTCAAAAATATTCAAAAATCTGCACAGCCAAAATGGTTCGTTCGATTGCTATGATTTTTTCAGCAAAGTTAGATAACTAAATGGTGATTCCTAAGAAAATATACACTGTGAAAAAAAATCTTTTTTAACATTAAAAAATATCATTTTTGTCACAAAAACTCAAATATCTCAAAACCCTATCTTTTTACCAACGTAATTTTTTTAGGGAAGACGGTCCATTGTATTAGCAATCTACCATAAAAATTTGGTGATGGTAAACTAATAAACAAAAAAAGTTATAACATTTCAAACATTTCACAATTTTCACATTTGGTAAATATTTTTTTCTGTGTAAATTATTTCGGGCAGAAATCGCAGTTTGATGATGATTTTATTGTTCAGCAAAGTTAGATAACTAAATGGTGATTCCTAAGAAAATATACACTGTGAAAAAAATCTTTTTTTAACATTAAAAAATATCATTTTTGTCACAAAAACTCAAATATCTCAAAACCCTATCATTTAAACAATGTATTTTTTTTAGGGAAAACGGTCCATTGTATTAGCAATCTACCATAAAAATTTGGTGATGATAAACTAATAAACAAAAAAGTTATGACAATTCAAACATTTCACAATTTTCACATTTAGTAATAATTTTTTTTAGTGTAAATTATTTCGGCCGGAAATCGCAGTTTGATGCTGATTTTATTGTTAACTAGCTGTCCCGGCAAACGTTGTCTTACCAAGCTGTGGTGATTTGACAATTGTAGAGCTCGTCACCGCACTCTAGATTGGTTTCATTTAGATCGTGTTGATTTCCTTCCCAGCTCATGAAAATCAGTAATTTTCGAATTTGCTTACTTTTCTAGTTGATTTTCGTAACTTTTTCTGAATATAAACACAGCCACCATGAATACGAATCAAACCCTGCATAAGTCATCCTGATTAGTTCACCCGTTCGTAAGTTTTGTTGCCTCAAAGGGACTTCAAACTCATTTTTATATATATAGATGGGCTTGCGTGAGTAAAACAAGCCGTTTTTATTATGTATTATGTATACAGTCGAACCTCCATGAGTCGATGTTCCTTGACTCGATATCGACTCATGGAGGTAAATTTTTCCATACTGAAAAATAATTTCTGGGTTACTATGATGGTCCCCCCAAAAAGCTTTCCAAAGGATTTTGTTCCACTACTCGATATTTCCTTGAGTCGATGGTCCCTTCAATATCGACTAATGGAGGTTTTACTGTATTATATGTACAGTACTGTTCCGATTTTATCACGCCCTCCGCGCATTAGTCGTTTATTCATTAATTTGCTGTTACATTTGAGGACAAGTGTTTTCCCTCTTCTTCAAGATGAATGTTGAAAGCGTGTTTTGCAACGCTAAAAAATATTGAAATGGGTATAAATGTTGAAGTATATTTCAAAGCATTTTTGAAAAGGGGCGTGATTAAATTGTTTAAACAGATGTCGCTGATGGTACGGTGGCATGACTCTCTGCACTTAGCACTTCTGGCAATTTCACAGTTGTTGTCGATTTCGAACTTCCTGCGCCCTGCTTTACCGATGATATACAGATGGCTCGTTTGTCAAAGTCTAGACGGCAGGACGTGCAAATGCGTAAATTTGTAGGGTATGTGTTCCATCAGTAATCTCACGCTCCCTTTTTCATCCTATTCGAAAACAAGCGATTACGGCACCGATTGATTCCGTTCTTTTTGTTTTCATGGGTGCTCACTTCTAACAAAAAATACAAAAATAAGAAACAGAACAAACAGCACTTCAATCCTTTGTTTTTCGTAGGATGAAAATGGGAGCCACATGCTTAATATGGGAACCAATACCCTATTCAATTTGGGCATAACTAGTCTCTTTCAGTTTATCTATGGTGCTTTCGGTGAGATTTCGTAACTCTTTTGAACATTTTTTTCATCAAAGGGTCTACAAGAGAGCGTTGAGTTGAAGACCTTTGAGAAAGCGACTGTTCATGTTGTTCGTTAGATTATAATAAACAACATCACTTATTAGTTTTAACTGACTAGTTTGGTGTTGTTTGCTTGGACAAAGACAAAATTTACTATAAAATTTTTAATATCCATAGCGGTAGTATTTTTTGCTTTTTCGTGAGCATTGTCATGGTATGTATACAGACAAACAAACGTAACACTGACGAAATTTTTATTGACCACGCCTTTAACGATCATTTTGAATCTTGGTTATGGCTTTCATAACCAGAAGAGTGCCCATCGTTTTTCTTTGCGTTTGACGTTTCACACTAGCGCCTTCTGATGACAATATTGCACAACGCAGTGTTTCGTGAAACATTTTCACCAGGTGGTGGTAGTGTGAACTGGGCGATGGATTTTCACGAATATTGTTCTAGGCGTTTCGTCTGTTTGTCTATGGTATATACCTCTCATGCATTTGTTGTTGTTGAAGTTACTCGCATTCTTCCGATCATAAAGTCTGTTCTCTAAGAGGTATTTTTTTTTTGCAGATCAACTAGACGTATACGCGTATGTATATATAAAACTTTTATTATGCAGTTTTCGTCTTCAAAATAAGTTTAATTCCATTTTTCTTATGATCAACAGCTTTTCAACACTATCAAGGGATTTTTTCACCAGACACGTACAATAAAAAGTATGACACTCTCAATATTTTTGATCACAACACTGGATCGCGTCTAAGGTTCAAATAGATACTATAGTAATTATGATTAATCAAACAAAAATTTCATGAAAACAACTTGTTTAATTCAGGCGGTAGCCTTTACAATAAAATCAGCATCAAAATATAATTCTCGAAATAATGTACACAGAAAAATTTTTTTTTTTGTTACTAAATGTAAAAATTGTGAAATGTTTGAAATGTCATAACTTTTTTGTTTATCAGTTTACCATCACCAAAATTTTATGGTAGATAGCTGATATAATGGGCAATTTTCCCTAAAAAATTAACGTTGGTAAAAAGATAGGGTTTTGAGATATTTGAGTTTTTGTGACAAAAATCAGATTTTTTTAAAGTAAAAAAAGAAATTTTTTACAGTGTATATTTTCTAAGGAATCATCATTTAGTTATCTAACTTTGCTGAAAAATTCACAACAATCGAACAATCCGTTTTTGCTGTACAGCTTTTAGAATATTTTTGAACTATTTTCGCATACACCCTTTTGAAAAATTAGTCGTGAGTGAATATGAAGGTTTGATATCAAAAAATGGCGATTTAGATGAAATTGAAAAACTGTGCAAAGTTTCAGATATTTTGAAATGGTCGCTCAGGATCGACTGACATGACTCCGTGGAATTCCTCATTAGGGGAATCCTGTACAACACGCGTGAGGGCTTTTTTGGTGGTTGCTAGAACAAACAGCAGAGGTTGGTCGAGTTGTGGCATCACCGTGTGTCGAACGAAAGTGAGAAACGCAGCATTCCTGACGAATGTTTACCCTGTTCTTTCACAGAGTTCGCCTCTTGAGTGGAGAGGCCTTTCCAGGAAAATGCGTACCAAGGAGAGCGTGTTCTGTGGTGATGTTGTTTTTGGTGGTCGTGCAGCCAGTACAGTGCACGGTGGAGGATACGATGATGGCCGGTATCTCTTTCACTTAATCGCTGCTATGCGCAAGCAGATGTAGGCTTGTACTAGAACGCACTTCCCTCCGATGAATGTCCGACCGCCTATCGTGCTATCTCTGATGGACGGTTGTCCGAGCTGATGAGAACGATGATGATGGTTGATTCCGAAAGTCAGTGCTCGACTAACTATGTCGTGCCAATAGGGGCTTATGGTGCACATAGACAGGTATTCTGAGTCGACATATGTGCGTAGAGCAACCCGGGAGCTTCTTGACAGCTGCCGAACAACGTCAGCGTACCTAAAAATTTTGGTCCGGGTGGTACTGTCAGATTCAAAGCGGCAAGCGCTACTTTTGAAAAGGACGAAAACCAACAATAACAAACCGCACAAAAAATATTAAAACATTAAACAGAAACCTTAATTTGTTGTTTCCGCTTTTTTTGTGGTAGATAAATGCAAATTAAGTGCGGCATGATGAATTTTGTTTACTAGAAGCGAAAATTTTATCTATAAAACGGGTAAAAGCAAAATAGTCGGCTTTCATAAAATGGATAAGAAACTCATGTTTCTTCTGGTGCGGTTATTAAGTACCAGAAAGTAATAAATTAGGTTACTTATGCTAACATTTTACAGCTGCATATCTGGTGGCAAAGCCAAAATGGAAGTTAAAAATAATCATTTGTTGATGTTTTTTTTTTCAAGTTTGATTTTCAGTTTGGTCTACCATGCGCAGTCACCAATTAATATGGAAGACCGTTTGAACATGTGCTTTTATTACATTTCTTACAACAGGTAAAAAAGAAAAATCAAAATAATAAATAATTTCAATTTAATGAACATTAGTTTTTGCGCTTCTGTTGAATACGTCCTTTTGATACGAAACGCTAGCCTCTTGTTGGCTTCCACTCACCACGAAACAAAAAGATGTTTTCGCATGGACAAAAAATGTTGCGTCAGTGAAGGATGGACCCGTTGTTTACGAACAGTAGCGACATCTGCGATTTGCAAGTAGGTACGCGAAACTGAGCTCATCTGTCAAATTACGGGGGGGTTGGCGTAGAGTCGTAGAAAATGACACTGCATCATTGATCCAGTGACTCCCCATTTATTGGAACAAGTAACCAAGTTTTCTCTACACACTTGTTTTTGATCAACCATAAATACCAACTCTCCCCGCATAAATTCAAATTAATAAACACTCATTATCCAGCACCCGGCCTTAGGAACATAGGAGGGTACTGTTAAAAGAGTCATAATGAAAACGCGTCGCCTCCGCTAAAACAATTTAGGCTGTCTACTTACAATGATTTAGATCAGTCGTTTTGCACAATCAACCCAGCCACAGCGAAAACCCCAGTTGAGAAAAACTCGAAAGCAACTCTTTGAACCAAGCACTGAGCGTGGTTTGCGGCAGAGCGGAACAAACATTCTGAGTGCTAAACACGCAAATTCTACGCATATGAGCTTTATGTCTCCATTGCTACAACAAACCCTCGCTTCGCGTGTCCTTCATTTAGAATCCGACCGAGAACCAGGACAACGACGACGATTACGCAGGCGACGACGGAGGGATTTCGCTTCGGCGGCAGTTGAGGACATCGCAACGAAAGAAGGAAACTTTGCCACCACACTCCTCACATGTCTACTATTTAAGATAATTACGTTAAAAAATTATCTCGAGCGCAAATAACTCGCCAAACGGCGGCGACTGACTGTCACAGGCATGGTTTGGTGGCGGCAAGGATATGGTAGCACGCGCTCTCGCTTTTCGTATCAATTGCGTTTCTTTGGTGGTGGATGTCCTGATAAAACAGCCAACGCAACGACAAGAGAGGGTTCATCGCCAGCGTCGAAGGAAAAACATGTAATCAAATAAAATTTTTGCGTGGAGGAAATAAAATGATAATCATTTTATATGGTGGCAGATGTGAGGAATATATTTATAATGTTCGCGTATAGACGCTAACATGTGATTATGTGGAGTGTAGCGTGAAAAGCCTCCGGAACTTGAAGAAGTCGGTGCGCGGAGCAGCGTCCAAGGAACGAACCGAACCATTCCACGTTGACTCTTACTAAGACACTTAAGGCAGGGGAGAACCAGGCAGCCCGAATGTGGCAAATGATTCCAGAAAATTAGCCACGGTGTGGTTATGTGTGTATTTTACGGGCTCGTTTTTGGTTCCTCCCTCGATTCTCTCAATGGCCCTAGCGCGTCGTCGTCGGCGTCGTCATCGTCGAGCCATTGAGCTGCTGTCAGCGATTCTTCTCGTCACGAGCATGTCGAAAGGAGTAACGGATACGTATGGATGCGCTGTCTGTGGATTAGTTCCGCGCCAGCAGGGCACCAAGGAAGGGTTGGCCGTGTTAATATTTGTTTTCCAGGTTCAGCGCCGTGTTTGCTTTATTCGGTCTCATTTGAAAATAGACTTTGACTGGGAATTGATTTGCAAAAACAGTTTTAGAGCCGAGTATGCACGGATGGAAAAAGGCATATCTAGGTTCTTACAGTCAAACTTGCATCAGTTAATTTTCTGCGCTCATCTTATGCCTTCTTATGCCAACCAGATTATTAGCGAACCCCAACTTTGTAGGGTTGTTGTTCGGCATTCTAGGAACTTGCCCTGCCCACCGTAGTGCAGCGAAATCGTGGTTCATCCTTTTGCGCCACAAATTGTTCTCCTGCACACCGCGAATATCGTGCTTAACACGCATCGTTAGAAAACTCTGAGTGCTTGCAAGTCCTCCTCGAGCATGGTCCATATCTCGTGTCCGTAGAGGACCACCGGTGCTATTAGCGTTTTGTACATGGTACTTTTGATACGATGAAGAATCTTTTAAGGCTGCAGCTCCTTCTGCAGTCCGTAGCAGGAACGACTTCCGATGATGATACGCCTTCAAATTTCACGACTGACATTGTTGTCAGCTGTCAGTAAGGATCCGATGCAGATGAAACATTTCATAGCATGATGGAAGGACAGACAACTCGGGGATTTTATACAGGGTGTTAGGTTCCTGAGTGCAAACTTTTTAGAGGGTGATAGAGGACCATAAATGGAGAAAAAAATTGTTCTACGCATATGGTCAAATCTCAACCGTTACGTAGTTATTGAACTTCCCATGTTTATGACTCTTATTGCCTTAACTGGCAATAACTTGAAAATGGTCAAACTTATCGAAGTTTTTTTAACCTTGTTCGAAAGATTATTGAATTTTCTAACAAATCGCATCTTTGAATAGATTGGTTTAGTTAAATAACTAAGTTTTCTAGAGCAAAATAGCTAAAAATAGTGTATTTTTTATTGGTTTTTGTCAGTTATCTTTGAAACATGCGTAATAAATTAAAATTCTTTCTTTCACAAAGTTGTGGCCCCTGTTCAACTCTACAATCCGTTCTTTGACACCAAACTTCTATCTCTTATCGTTTTGTTGCAATTTTGATTTTAACATCGCATTTCAGATCATAAATTTGCAACTGTCATGGAAAGCACTTTTTTGCGCATTGTGCCGCACATTTAAATCAAAATTGCAAGAAAACGATAAGAGCTAGAAGTTTGGTGTCAAAGAACGAATTGTAGAGTGTAACAGGGGCCACAACTTTGCCAAAGAAATAATTTTAATTTATTACGCATGTTTCAAAGATAATTGACAAAAACCAATAAAAATACACTATTTTTAGCTATTTTGCTCTAGAAAATTTAGTTATTCAACTTAACCAATCGATTCAAAGATGCCATTTGTTAGAAAATTCAATAATCTTTCTAACAGGGTTAAAAAAACTTCGATAAGTTTGACCATTTTCATGTTATTTCCAGTTAAGGCATTAAGAGTCATAAACATGGGAAGTTCAATAACTACGTAACGGTT
Organism: Aedes albopictus; assembly: GCF_035046485.1. Lineage (NCBI taxonomy): Eukaryota > Metazoa > Arthropoda > Insecta > Diptera > Culicidae > Aedes > Aedes albopictus. The sequence goes on from NC_085137.1 coordinate 296,181,769, forward strand.
GAGATTTGACCATATGCGTAGAACAATTTTTTTCTCCATTTATGGTCCTCTATCACCTATTAAAAAGTTTGCACTCAGGAACCTAACACCCTGTATATATGATGATTCCTACAGAAATCCTTCAGTGATTTAGCCAGAAGTTCCTTCAGAGATCTCTGCAGGGATCTCTCCAGGATTTCCTTCGGCGATTCTTACAGGAGGATCCAAGGACACCTCCAGCAGAATTCAAGGATTCTCCCAGAAGTTTTTTCAGGGATTCCTACAACAGGAGCTCATTTAGGGATAAGTTCAAAAGTTCATTTTAATATTCCTCCAGGAATTCTTTCAAGGATTCCTTCTGAAAACACTTTGGGGAATTCCTTCTAGAAATATTTCTAGTAGGGTGCCAATGAAAATCGAATTTTTGAATTTCAAAAACGGGTAGTGCTCAAAAGTTTCGTCTCCTCAAAAAAAGTCCCCATGCAAAATTTCAGCTCAATCGGACTTCGCTAAGGGGTGGCCCAAAGCGGTCAAAGTTTGGCTGTTTTGAAACACGAAAAAAATCCCAAGGTAGGGATACATGAAAATTTCGAAATCGAAATTTTTTTTTTGATGCCAAATGCCTTAAAAGTGCATGAAACGTCGAGATCTGGTGTTATCTCAAAAAAAATTTTTTTGGAAAAAAATTGACTTTGTGGACTTAGAAAATTTTTGAGTTGGGGGAGTGAAATGAATTTGAAATGGAGGATTTGAATTTAGTTGCTGAAATATTCATAGCAACAGTACTGGAAAATGTCTTATATCATCGTTGGCACCTGCTAGCATATTATATATCATATATCGTTAGGGTGGTTCACTTATTTTGCATTAGGGTGGTCCTTTTTGTAGAAAAATTTAAAAAATAAGATAATAGTATTAAAAATCTCTTATATAACTGTAAGTCATTTTCAATATTGAATATATATAATATTTCATTAGGGTTGCTCATTTATTTTTAATTAGGGTGGTTCTTTGAGATGTAATTTCCAGAAAATTTGCCAGTCATATTTTTGTATAGTTTAAAACCATGATCCTTTATTGGCATGTAACACTTTGTTAAAATATTCCTAGACCAACATGTGGAAAGGGCGTAACAACCATTGCGAATTTATACTTCTCCTGTCCCTCCCGGGCGTATCACCAATTATTTATGAAATCTTTTATTTTCATTTTTAAATTTTGAATCTTTTTTTTTGGGTGCTTCACTTATTTTGCATAAAAGTGGTCCTTTTTGTAGAAAAATAAATTAAAAAAAAACGATAATAGTATTTGTATTTGTATTGTATTTTCCGTTAGGGTTGTTTTTTTTTTGGAAATTAAGTTCAAAAAATTCTTCCAGAAAATTCAACCAGGTAATATTTTCCGTATAGCTTCAAGCCATGATTTCCTACAAATCTTTCGGTGACTTATCTATAATGAGATATTCTCTAATTATTATCTCTCCTCTCGTTCTATTTCATAAATCACGGCATCAATATAGTGATTAAAACCGATTTCTATCTACAGAGTTAAATATTGTGGTACGGACTACCAAAGAGATTTGTTTACTAGAGAGGTTCATCTCATTGTAAGATTTTGAAAAGTTTTGTGAGACTTAATTTAAAAATTCAAGTAAATATTTATTCAGCTGTTTCTATGAGGAAGAAGAGTTTAGTTTGAAGAGTAAAACTGTTTGTTGAACCCCTTAGATGGGGAAGTTTTTCATTAATGCGGTATTTGCAGATATAATTAACTTTTGCAATGCTCATGGCCAAGCATGTCCGTACTGAGCGGATGAAATGTGTGCTCTTTTGATTTACACCAACAAAATTATCGTATTCATGCAATCTTCCTATCTTAACTGATAGAAGGATGTTGAAATAATTTAAATGTTTTTTCGAACTGTCAAAAAACCTCAACGCAGTTCCGCACGGAGCGTTAAAATTCACCCGAGTGAAATTCTCTCCGTGTGCTCAGTGTGGTACTGCGGTGCGGTTTTCTGACAGTTCAAAAAGACATTTAAATTATTTCAACATCCTTCTATCAGTTAAGTTTGGAAGATTTCATTAATACGATGATTTCGGTGGTATAAATCAATAGAGCATAATTTTCATACGCTCAGTGCGAAAAAGCCTGGTCGTAGTAAAAGGGACGTAACGAAAGAGTGGGAACGGTTTTGTGATATTTACTAAATTCATGCTGATAGGTTTTTGGTATCGTAATCTGGGGGGAAGTTGATCAATTTTTGTCTATTATTTTCTATGAAATCAGTTACGTAGCGCATGTTACCAAGCAAATATTTTTAAAACATGTACTGAAGAGACCTCCATCAAGCTCCGGTAACAAAATTCTTACAAGAAATTACAACATTTTGTAAAAAATAATCGAAGGGCCAAATTTCAGAACTTTGAATCCGGGGTGAAGTTGATCAACCAATGATATTGAATTCTAAGATTGTGAAATTATTAAACAATCAAAATTTGATGATGCTGAATCTGAAAAAAAGTATTGAAATTCTTACATCTGGTGTATTTCGTATGTAAATAATAAAATGAAGTTCAATCAATTACAAAATGACCCGCGTCAAACGCCTAAAGGCAGGCAATTTTTTTGAAAATGGTTAGATTTTCGCGAAAAAATATGAATTGCTAACCCCAATTTTTACGCATATCTAAGTTCAAGATAGCTAAAATGATTGATTAAAAGAGTTTTTTTACGCATATCTAAGTTCAAGATAGCTAAAATGATTGATTAAAAGAGTTTTGCAAGCCATCCCATGTACAAGATGTTGATGGGAGGCAATATTTTGAAAGGCAATCTTTCATCAAGCTATATTACATATCCGGAAAAATCGATATTTCTATATCAAATTTGACATCATTGGCATGCAAATTATCATAAAATCTTCAATAATAATTACATCATTGATTTTTTTTTTTACTTATTCGTTTATTTGGAAGGCTCGGGCGCCACATGGGCATAACTGAGCCGAAATCTTTTGTTTTTTTTACAATGGTTATACATTTTACAATTTATTACTGCCTTAAAACTATGTTAGTTTGGGAAGCCGAAGTACTCGCGGCTGTTTCGAGGTTAAGGATTGAAGAAAAAAAAATGGGAAGGACGGATTTATGGGTTTAAAACTAAATTATTTGCTAACTTATACTAAAACTTTGATGGGACAAATTGTCCATATCTGTAACGGAACCAAAAAGAAAGGACTTTATCGGTAGTAAACGACAAGAAGAGGACAAACGGAAGGGGGTGACGACAGACAGGGGCGAACAACAAAACCAAAAGGCGGACAACGAAAACAAGGAACGTACTACATCAAACTCTGACATCAACACGTTTCAAAAACTGGTAAATCAGGTTCATGTATTCCAAATCAAGTCCTGCCAACACTTCTCTAACGGGTTTCTGTTGTTTTCCTCGGACCCGGAGAATTTCATGTAGCTCAGATCTGACCTCACGATACTCATTGCATCCCCACACGACATGTTCGATATCCTGGTAAGCCACGCCACAGACACAGAGATTGCTTTCTGAGAGCCCAATACGGAAGGTATGTGCGTTCAACAAATAGTGGTTGGACATCAACCGACACATTACACGAATGAAATCGCGGCTCAAATCCAACCCTTTGAACCATGGCTTCTTCAACACCTGTGGAATGATGGAGTGCAACCATCTACCCATCTCTCCATCTCTCCATTTGTGTTGCCAGCTGATCAAGGTCTCCTGACGGGCCAATTCAAAAAATTCGTCGAAGGCGATTTGACGCTCATAAATATCGCCTTCGCTAGCGCCCACCTTAGCCAGAGAGTCCGCTTTCTCATTGCCCGGAATTGAGCAATGTGAAGGGACCCAAGCTATGGTGATGATGTATGAGCGTTTGGACAAAGCACTCAAGACTTGGCGTATTCCTTTCAGGAAGTACGCTGAGTGCTTCATCGGTTTCATTGACCGAACAGCCTCCAGAGAGCTTAGACTGTCGGTAAAAATGAAGTAGTGCTCAGGTGGGAGAGTGCGAATGTACTCTAAGGTGTAGTATATAGCCGCTAGCTCAGCAATATATACCGAACATGGCTTTTGAAGCATAAAGGTGGCGCTATAAAATTCGTTGTAGACACCGAATCCAGTCGAATCATCGGTTTTGGAACCATCTGTGAAGAACTGTCTGGCCCCGCTAACATGCCCGAACTTACTTGCAAAAATTTGTGGAATACCTATGGAACGAAAAGATTCCGGTATACCGGTGATCTCATCCTTCATAGAGAGATCAAAAACCACAGAGGAGCTGTCGAAGTCTGAGAAGTTGTCACGATTGGTGTTAACCGGAGATGGGCTTACCTCCAGCGTCATGTACCAGTAGTACACACTCATAAAACGAGTTTGGGGATTCTGTTCGAGCAGCTTTTCGAAGTTTTCTATGACCAACGGATTCACAACCTCGCATCGGATGAGGAACCGGAACGACAACTCCGCAAAGCGGTCTGTCAGAGGCTGTACACCAGCAAGTACCTCTAAACTCATTGTGTGAGTCGAGTTCATGCAACCTAACGCGATCCGAAGGCAACGGTACTGAACCCGTTGAAGCTTCAGCAAGTGTGTTTTCGCCGCGGCTTGAAAACAGAAGCTACCGTATTCTAAAACCGATAGAATGGTTGTTTGGTACAGCCTGATCAGATCTTCCGGGTGTGCTCCCCACCATGTTCCGGTAATAGTTCGCATAAAGTTGATTCGTTTTTGGCATTTCTGTATCAGATACACAATGTGCTTCCCCCAGGTGCATTTGGAGTCGAACCAGACGCCGAGGTATTGTGAAGACATGCTATGAGTGATTGTCTTACCCATCAGAACGAGCGGAAACTTTGCCGGTTTGTGTTTTTTAGAAAAGACAACCATCTCAGTTTTCTCCGGAGAGAACTCGATACCCAGCTTGAGAGCCCAAGTAGACAAATTGTCCAAAGTATCCTGTAGTGGTCCTTGCAGATCGACTGCTATTGATCCCGTTACAGAGACAACACAGTCATCCGCAAGCTGCCTTAACGTGCAGTTTTCCATGAGACAATCATCTATGTCTCTAACATAAAAGTTGTAAAGAAGGGGGCTTAGACATGAACCATGGGGGAGGCCCATGTAGCTAATTCGTGAAACTGTCAAGTCACCATGAGCGAAACTCATCTGCTTCTCAAACAGCAAATTATACAAAAAGTTGTTAAGAATTGGGGAAAGGCCACAGTCGTGTAGTTTGTCGGAAAGAACATCGACACAAACTGAATCAAAAGCACCCTTAATATCCAAAATCATTGATTTACGGCAAAAGTTCTTCCATTGAACTAAAATTGTAGCATCCTCCCTCAGCAATCTTTTAGCGAAGTATAAATTTCCAAATTGTATTGAAATCCATTTCAAAACTTCGTGTTTCATCTTGCCCCACCCGTTTCAACTTGCCCCGGTATACCTTACGTTTAAAATCAGTTTATTATTCCTTATTTTAAACCATAATAAAGATCTGGACCAACATTTGTGTTGCGGAACAACCATTGCAAACGCTTACTTTTCTCGTCCATCCTGGGCGTATCCTAATATTTTATGCAAACTTCTCCCATTAACAGATAGAGGAGAGTCAGCTCTATCTGTTACTGGTGAAAGAATCCAGGGACACAAGAAGCAGAAATTCGCAATGGTTGTTACGCCCTTTCCACATGTTGGTCTAGGAATATCTTAACAAAGTGTTACATGCCAATAAAGGATCATAGTTTTAAACTATACAAAAATATGACAGGTAAATTTTCTGGAAATATTTTTTTGTTCTTAATTCACATCTCAAAGAACCACCCTAATTAAAAAAAATGAGCCACCCTAATGAAATATTATATATATTCAATATTGAAAATGACTTACAGTTATATAATAGATTTTTAATACTATTATCTCTTTTTTTAAATTTTACTACAAAAAGGACCACCCTAATGCAAAATTATTGAACCACCCTAACGATATATGTATGATATATAATATGCTAGCAGTTGCCAACGATGATATAAGACATTTTCCAGTACTATTGCTATGAATATTTCAGCAACTAAATTCAAATCCTCCATTTCAAATTTATTTCAATCCCCCAACTCAAAAATTTTCAGTCCAAAAAGTCAATTTTTTTCCAAAAAAAATTTTTTGAGATAACACCAGATCTCGACGTTTCATGCACTTTTAAGGCATTTGGCATCAAAAAAAAAATTTCGATTTCGAAATTTTCATGTATCCCTACCTTGGCATATTTTTCGTGTTTCAAAACAGCCAAACTTTGACCGCTTTGGGCCACCCCTTAGCGAAGTCCGATTGAGCTGAAATTTTGCATGGGGACTTTTTTTGAGGAGACGAAACTTTTGAGCACTACCCGTTTTTGAAATTCGATGGTCAAATTTTTCCCATACATTCCATTGGCACCCTGATTTCTAGGTGTCCTCCTTCCTGGAAAGTATCCCCTTGGATATCTTCCAAGGATTCGTTCTGGAATTCTTTAGAGGATTCCTCTAGAAACTCCTTCGGGGATTCCGCCTGCAAATCCTTCGGAGATTTCTCCTGGTATTCCTTCGAAGTTCCTACTGAACCATCTACGGGAATCTTGCTGAATTTCTTTCGAGGATTCCTTCAGGATTCCTGCTGAAATTCCTTTAGGGATTCCTCATGAAATTCCTTCGGGCGTTCCTCCTGGACTTCCTTCAGTAATTCTTGCTGAAATTCCTTCGATGATTCCTCCCGGACTTCCTTTGGGGATTTTCCCTGGAATTCCTTCGGAGATTCCTCCTGCAATTTCTTCTTGGATTCCTCCTGGATTTCTATCGAGGATTATTCATGGAATTCTTTCGATCTTTGGGGATTACTCCTGCATTTTTTTGGGAATTCCTCCTGCAAATCCTTCTGGGATTCCTCCAGGACATCCTTCAGGAATGCCTTCCTCCTGGACTTCTGTCGAGAATTCCATCTGGACTTCAATCGAGGATTTTTCCTAAACTTCCTCCGGGGATTCCTCCTGGATAATTTTCGGGTTTTCCTCATGGATTTCTTTCGGGGATTCCTCCTGGAATTTATTTGGGAATTCCTCCTGGAATTTCTTCGGGGGTTCCTCCTGAAATTCCTAAGAGGAATTCTCCTGGAATTCTTTCGGGGATTCCTCCTAGGCATCCTTCGGAGATTCCTCCAGGTATCAGTAGGTCGGCTCCAGAGGCACGTTCTCCTCCATTTGGGAAATTTGTGCCATGATTCCTCCAGGGCTTCCGTCGGTAATTCCTTCTGGACTTCCATCAAGGACTCCTCCTAGACTTCCTTCGAAAATTCCTCGGGGAACTTCTCAGGGAATTCTTCATGAAAGTCTTACTGCGATTCCTTCTGGATTTTTTTTTCGAGGGTTCCTCCTGAACTTCCATTGGGGATTTTTTACAGAAATTTCTTACGGAATTCCTACAGAAGTTCATTCGGGGATTAGTCCAGGAGCTCCTTCTAAGATTCCTCCAGTTGTTCGTTACTGAAATTCCTTCGTGAATTTCTCATGGACTTTCTTCGATGGTTCCTCCTGGACTTCCTTTGGGGATTCCTGCAATTCTTTCTTAGATTCCTCCTGGAATTCCATCGGGGATCACTCCTGGAATTCTTTGGAGGATTTTTTCTGGAATACCATTGGGGATTACTCCTAGAATTTCTTTGGAGATTCCTCCTGCAAATTCTTCTGGGATTCCTCCTGAACTTCCTCCGGGGATTCCTCCTGGATATTTTTCGGGTATTCCTTATGGATTTCCTTCGGTGATTCTTCCTGGACTTCCTTCGGGGATTTCTCCTGGAATATATTTGGGAATTCCCTCTTGGAATTTCTTTCGGGGGTTCCTCCAGAAATTTCTTCGAGGATTTCTCCTGGAATTTCTTCGGGGATTCCTCAAGGGCATCCGTCAATAATTCGTTCTGGACTTCCATCGAGGATTCCTCCTGGACTTTCTCGGAGAATTTGTTAGGGAATTTTTCCTGGAAGTCTTACTGCGATTCCTTTTGGTTTTTTTTTCGAGGATTCCTCCTGGACTTCCATCGGGGATTCTTACGAAACTCCTACAGAAGTTAATTTAGGAGTTCCAGGAGCTCCTTCTAAGATTCCTCCAGTTGTTCCTTGGGCGATTCCTCAAGAAGTTCATTTCGGGGTTTTTCCAGGATTTTTTCTAGGGATCGCTCCTGGAGTTCTTTCGGAGATTTTTTCCAGGAGGATACACGGATGTTTCTAGGAGTTACATCAAAGATTTCTCCAGAAGTTAATTCGGGAAACCCTTTGCGGATTCCTCCAGGAATTCCTTTGGAGGCTCCTGCTGGAAATCCTTTGGAGATTCCTGCTAAATCTGCATTGAGATTTCTGGTGAAATTCTTCCGAAGATTCTTGCTGGAATTTTTTCAGGAGTTGATCATGGATTTCCTACAATCATTTTTCCTGGACGGGGATTCCTCCTGGATTTTCTTCGGGGATACATTCTAGATTTTTTTTCGAGAATTCCTTCAAGAATTCCTTCAGGGATTCTTCCTGGAAGTTCTTCTGGAATTCCTCTAAAATTCAAATTAGTGGTTTCTTAAGAAATTTCTGCAGAGATCTCTCTAAGAGAGATTGCTGAAACACCAGGAGTTCTTACAGAAGTTCCTTTAGGGTTTCGTGCTGTAGTTCCTACAGGAACTAGTCCAGGAGTTCTTTCAGGGATTTCACCATGAGTTCTCCTGGTATTCCTTCGGGATTTCTTAAGGAAATACTTAAGGGATTCCTAAGTCTCAAAAGTGCGACCTAGTACCGACTTTTTGAATCTTTCATGCAGAATACCCTTTTCGAATGAGTGTTATCTGTTTCGTTCCTTTAATTTCACCTTTTAAACCCCCCTTATCCATTGATAAATTCGCGTGTTTCGATAAGCGTTATCCACTGGATTGATAACTCATACTGAGGAAGATTACAAGCGGTAGTCAAAATACGCATATCTGTCAGTTACCAGTTATTTTTTTTTTAATTCGTTTTCAAAAAAAAATGAGACTTCGTCTTCGATTTAAACATGTTTTGGAAGATGATTCTTTTTAATTCTCGATTTCGTGAATTTCAGTTTTTGATTTTCCTAATTTTTATTTTTGAACATCCCCACACTTTTATATTTTTCCTGGAAGCCAATTTGGGGAACGGATTTTTTTAGATGAAAACATTTTGAGATTTTATGATTATTGTTGAAATATTATTATTTTAATATTTTTTCGCAGAAAATTTCATTTTCCGTGTAGTTTTGAGGAAAATAAGTTTAGAGTGTATTGGATTCCCCTAAACTATTAAACAAGGATAGAATGATTTGGGAAAAATTTAAAATATGTTAATTGTAGCGATTCGATACAAAATAAACAATGACTTCTAAAAGGTGATTAAAACATCAACTTTTCAATGATTTTTAAAAAATGTAAATACGCTTTAAAATACACCAAAAACCATTTTGAGATATACAGAACAGTCCTAAATATCAGTCAAAAATATAAAAAAATGATTTTCAACGAAACAAAAATTACAAAAATGCTCAAACTATACCCCGTCTAAAGGCGGGATTGGGTATTAGAGCAGTGATCCTCAGCCTAATATTGCAAAATTTGTGAAGTCCAACGAACAATGAACACGGACAAGTTTCTTGTAAAACCCATGGATCCAGTTTTGACAAATTGCCGAATGGAGCTTAAGGATTTTTTGAAAAGTATATCGAAATCTTGGAACTGTGAGTTTTTTTGGGAGTTCTCGTAGATTTTTAGAAATTTTAGAGTTATTTGTTGGGATTTCAGGGTTCTCGGTAGAAATTCCGAAAAAAATCCTGGAATAAATCCTTGCTAATTATTTTTAAGTTTTTCTTGAGTAATTTCTTAGGAAGCCAATCAAGAAAAACCTGCAGAAATGATTTTCTGAACAATATGTGCAAGTATTTGTAGCTGATTTAGAATAGATATTTTAAGAAGAATTACCAAAAGTATTGCTAGGGGAATTAAGAGTATCTTGCCCAATCCCTGAAGTTTTGACGAAATTCCGAAAGTTTGAGCAACACTTCCTTTTAAGAGATATTGTAGGCAAAAGCTATAAATTTTTATGGAATAGTTTTACGGTAGAAGAGCTGAATTTATAGTATATCGAATACAAGATTTTTTTTCGCTGATTAAAAAATGGAAGTTACTAAGATTTTATTTTTGTGAAATTGAACAAATTACTTATGACGGATTCTGCCACAAGTCTCAAAAATCCATGGCAGAGAACCTGTGAAATTAAAAGACAATTCACACCGTCTTCAGCCAGAGGCTGCACAGACTGAATACATTACTTACACTAGACAACGGACAACACAGAACACTCAGCACAACAACACAATTTTTCGTTTGACGAAAAGTTTCCACCGACTGGAGCGGGAATCGAACCCACACTCCAAGGCTTACGACACGCCTAGACGACTGCCGTCGCTAACCGCACGGCCACGAAGCCCACAAGTTTATAGCAGTTTATAAAACTTTCAAAAATCATACTTCTTTTGTACATCTCTGTGATATTGGCTAAATTTCAGTAGTTAGCAGTGAAGAGAATTGTCAGACAAAAGAGGCATAAAACAAGCAACAAAGAAGACGCGGCGATTACTCTTTATCCCAACTGGTAACAGATAATGACATGATCTCGAAAATTTTTGTTGCAGACAAAACGGATGCTGAATTTGTTGCGTACGTTTCAGCTCGTGAATAATCAATTATTACCATCCCAAAATCGAAACTTTTTGATGATACATCTGTTGGAGTCTAGTCCACCATGGCCACGCAGGCCATGGCGAGGCTAGCTCCGTCGATGCCTGTTTCTTAATAATAAATAAAAAGAACGCTAGACATCTTCCATCAAACTAGACGGCTGCCGACTGATACCTCAATCAGCAACCGCCACACTCTTTATTCCATTCAGGTATATACAATTCAACATTCTTCTTCTATAGCAATATACCTACCAACAATACTACCGCCGTTCACGTACCTGAAGGTTCGACGCTACCCGAGCGTTCAACGCTACCTTACTTCCAACACTCCTCCTTAGCGTCGCAACCTTCGAAACCACGATCACCTCCTCCTCTCCTCATCACTCCAACTCTTGGCAAGTGGCCCAACTCCGACGCTTGCACCAGCTCTACATCAGTTCCGGCTTCGACCAGGTCCATCTCCGAGCTCCACCTTCATGTTGTCTTCCGGATCACTCCTCCTGTCGCCAACCTCTTCGTCCAGGTGCGACCACCGAGCTGCATCCGATCCAAATCAACAATCCTCGAGCTCCTTCCGGTGACCAGCCAGCAGTCATCCAGTTGACCCGTATCGCCAACATTCCCATGGATCCTGTCCTCCGTTGCAGCCAATCCATCCGCCCAAGGATCCCGTGCTGCGACTCCGCGACTTATGCGGCCGATCCTTCTTCCGGTCGATACGTGCTGTGGAACACGCTCCTGGGCCCATAACCTGTTGGAGGCTAGTCCACCATGGCCACGCAGGCCATGGCGAGGCTAGCTCCGTCGATGCCTGTTTCTTAATAATAAATAAAAAGAACGCTAGACATCTTCCATCAAACTAGACGGCTGCCGACTGATACCTCAATCAGCAACCGCCACACTCTTTATTCCATTCAGGTATATACAATTCAACATTCTTCTTCTATAGCAATATACCTACCAACAATACTACCGCCGTTCACGTACCTGAAGGTTCGACGCTACCCGAGCGTTCAACGCTACCTAACTTCCAACAACATCTTCAGCAGCGTTGCAGTGTTTACCGACTCGAAGTTACCGCTCGAAAATCACAATGCAAGCTTTAAAAATCCCTAAATTCGTGGTGCACGATCTTTGTCCTGTTCTGTTCAAGTTGGGACAAACCTATGTCGCATTGGGCAACAAATTCAGGTTGCGACATTGTCGTTATTGTTGCGCGATGGTTGAATTTTGATTCACTGGTAGTTAGTATTCATTCTCATGAAAGTTTTAAAATATGGTGAAATTTCTGATTTTTATTATGGAATCTATGAGTGGGCCACATCCTATCCTAATACATTTCAAAATAAGTTCACGGGCCGCACAAAACCTGGTCGAGGGCCGCAGTTTGGTGATCACTGCATTAGAGGGTTAAATAATCTCTTGAGATAGTTTTAGAAATTAAAATTCTGGAAAAATCTTTCGTTAAAATTCATGGACAGATTCAAGAAGGAATTCCTGGAAAAATCATGGATGCAGTTCAGAAGAAATTGCTCAAGGAATACCTGAGCAAACAAATGGATGAAATATTAAAGGGGAAAATTACATGTTGGATATCGCTTTTGGACCTCTTCAGAGAAACACACCTTTTTGTTTGTGTTGCAATTCTTGAAGCTGAAGAAAGTTTATTAGTCAACATATACTAGTGCAACGTGAATTTATACTTACAATTTAGTCTTCTTAGTGCAAACTATCCAACAAATGGTATCCACTCTTTCTTATAATTGTTGATTACCTGGGGACTAAACAATGAATTCAATTCTTGCCGAAGGATTTTAAAGCCAATTCATGTTACCTACTATTTATATCAATAATACTTAATTAGTTCAACTGCCCATGTACTCAACCTAACTAATATGATTGTTTCTAGGGGCGTTTCAATTCAACGAATTCAATATATTAAATATTTGCAGTCAATTTAGTCCTGATCGTGTAGAATATACAAAGTTCTGACTTGCATAATTTAATGTTTGTTCCAACTGAAACTGACAACTGACTCAAGCTATGGACATTTTTGACAGTTTAGCCATAGGTATCTCTCCCATGTCACTCGCGTACAAAAGGGCAGACTTCGAACCAGGGGCATCGCTAAACGATTCCAAGCAGTGCTGCCAGTATCGGCAACATTACATTTCGAAAATCCTGTAAATTTCTGAAATAATGAATGAACAAACTCAAGCAGGTATCTGTATCGGTAATCCTGGAGGAATTTTGAATAACATGCATAGAAGAATACTTGAAGGCATTCCTGTAAGAATTTCCGTATGAATTTCTCCAGAAATCCTGGAATTACTGAAAGCAATCAACCAAGAACCTCTGAAGAAATTCCTGGAGATATTCCTTCGGGAATTTTCAAAAGCAATCGCTGGAGAAATCCCTGACGGAATCCGTGGAAGAGTTTGTGATGATATTCGTGTGCTAATTTCCTGAACCATTTCCCGAGACAGTCTGTGAAGAAACCACTAGAGAATTTTTTTCGGAAGAATTGGAAGTCCCTGTACAAATTTCTGAAGGATTAACTGGAGATTATGAAAGATTCCTTGGTAGATTTTATGAAAGAATTCCTCTAGTAGTTTTTGAAGGAGTCCGCGGAAAATTTTCAGAGAGAGTTCCTAGAGATATTCCTGTAGAAAATTTGGCAAGAACGCATGGTAGGGTTTCTGAAGGCATCTTTGGAGAAATTTGTGGAAAAACTTTTAAAAGTATACTTTACAAATAATGGTGCGAGTGTAAAATGGACAAATTGAGGTGAAGTTTGCAAAGAAGGTAACTCGTCTTCTCAGTGAGACTCGAATTCACGATTACCACTCACTCCTACTCCTTCTCTAACCCAATGGTTAGGTGGTTCACTTCACTATCTTAAATTTGGATGAACCCAATTTACAGTGACACTGCCTTAAGTTTTATTATTTTTTAATGTTTCAATTTTAAATAAAGCTTTCATGCACAAATTTATAAAAAAAAAATCTTGTTTATCACGCCCAAAGTTTATTTTGACTTATTGTCTTTTGAATAAGAACCAGACCTTTGAAATTGGATGCAAATTGTCGGAGAAATGGGCTTTAAAATATGTGTTTCAATGGCTGACCCCAAACAATAGGCAAAGGGGCCTCAAGGGTTAAAGTTGTTTATATTCGGTGTGTGACAATCTCTCACCCATTATTAATGATTCCAACAGGAATTTAAAATGCACGCGCGTTTTTTTTATGTATTTATTTTTCCCGTTAGAAAAGATCTTCCCTCCAAAAAGTATCACTGATTGAGAAGCAATTGGATAAAGGGGTGGTTTTCGTGCTAAACACTGTGCAATGTGCATACCTTTACCCTTGTCGGTTGCATTCGCATTTGTATCGCCTATTTTTCGAGCAGTTCCCATTGGAAGGTTCGTATCTTTGCTCTGGGATTTTACCTTTTCCATTCTCAGTGCAGCATCCACCAAGCTGTAGATTGTTGCCACGGTGGCAGTCAGCGTTGATATCCTTCGGCGGTGCGCACCCTCCGCGATGCCAACAGAAAGGAATCAGCGAAAAGTGAGTGAGTGATTGTACATAAAACTGTTTTACGACAAATAACGTGCTCCTGCAATGGGCACGATTGCAATATCGTACCTAACATAAATCGCTTAAAACTATCAAATTTGATTAGGTAAAACGAAATATTTTGCATGAGTTGTTAATTTAGATGTTAATTGACCAATTAACCTTTTGATTGCTTAAAAAAATATTTCATTGCTTAATGGCTTGCAGGCAAAGAAGCCCAAAATCGCATATTTTGCCCTATAAATAGAGGTATAGCTCAAAATTGTGACGTGTTAGAGCAAATCTGAGCCCGGATTCGGATTCAGCGACCCAAAATCCTTCGGAGACACATAAGTTTGCTCTTGAGACAAAAAAAAGTTGCGCTGTGTTTTCAATAACAAACTATTGACAAATTGGGAAAAGTGTAGCCATGTTTATTCCAGCCAATCACGATCGAGCACATTTTGGATGCTCCCGTCGCATATAAAAGCTGCTTCTTTGCATCTTCCCTCATTTGTCTTTGTCGTCTCGTGCTGAACGCATCGAACGAGAGCTACCCACTTTCTTCGTTTGCGTTTTCGTCATTCTTCTTTGACGGCCGTGTCGCTCGGTGGCGGTGGTTTTCGGCAAGGATGCTGTTGCACATTCACCTTCTAACCGTCTAACGCGGCAGACCAAGGAAGTGTTTCAACATCAGATTGATCGACGGTGGTGGTAGAGGCAGCAGCAAAATCCAGAACCGCCCCCACGGCAGCAAGCGGCTGGCCAATTTCCGATGGCTTCCAGCAAACAGCACGGAGAAATCCAACACGCATTGCGTGGCATGATGAATTGATTTCAATTTCTTCCTAAAACCCTCCATAATTCAAACGGTTCTTTTCAGGACCATCGAAAATGCTTCCTAGGGAGTTTATTGGATACATTTCCTCCATCGATCAAGAAAGTGTAGTGAAAACAAATAGTGAAAGATTGAAGTCTTGGTGGTGGTTCAGCAACAGTGAAGGCGATCACTAATCGCATCCACAGCAGCAAGTGGCGGGCCAATGCTCGACGGCGTTCAGCATTCATCACGGGGAAATCTAACACGCATTGCGTGGCATGATAGATTCATGTCAATTTTCTATCTGAAATCGTGAATATTGGACGGTTCTTTTCAGGACCATAGAAAATTATTCCTCAAGAGTTGTGAATCAGATAATTATTTCATTCCATCGCTCGGTAAAAGTGTGGTGCAACCGAAAAGTGAAAAATTGTATGCTTGGTGGCCCCGCAACAATAATGATGCCGGCCACAAATGATTCCACCATGAATTTAGCAACGCTTTATCCTATCCAGACCATTTTTCGTGAAACATTGTTTAATTTAACCATTTTTTCGAAATAAAATAATCTAATGCCGTTTTTCTTTTTGAACCTGGGTTGGAACTGGATTGGCGGAAAATGGATAAACAAACAAACTCAAACAAACTTTAGTACAAGGGAAACCGAAGTCGGGTTAGGGTTGAAACTGTGATCTCATCCAGTTCCAACCCAGGTTGGAACTGAATCAAAAAGAAAAACGGCATTAATCTTCCAATATTTTGGTAACTTTATTCGTTAAATGAAAATTTTCTCATTCCTCGGTTGATTAACCGTTTCAAACGTCTGGTGCATACGGGGCGGGACATGCAAACACAGCAAAGTGTGACGACTCATACAAAAATTTCAGAGGTCCCATACTAAAAGTGTGACATAGGGATGAGGAGGGGTTGAAAATGACTAATTTATGTGTGCCGTAATTTAAGGACGATCCCTTGTTTAATTCTAGCATTGTTCGAATTAAAATGATCTAAATCTTTTTATCTTTTGGTTACTTTATTAATGAAAATTTCTTTCATTTCTTGGTCGAAAATCGTTTGAAGCGTCCGAAGCATGCGGGGCGGGTCATGCAATCGAAATAAACTGGAAAGCCAGCCGAATGGGAGGAGCTTCATCTGCTAATCCAGGAGCATAAAAGCTGTTCCCTCTGATGTCTTTCGTCATTTTCGTTGGATCAGTCAGGGAGGGTGGAGGTGGATATCACGTCCACGGCTGCGCAGCAGCACGTCAACTGCGACGAGTGATAGCACCAGGAATCTCATCCACTGATCACGGCTGCGGTGGGCCAGGCAATGGAAGTTACCTCCGCAGCTGGGTAGCTGCGCACCAACCCAGCGCCGACTCTCGACTAATCTATCTGATAGAACCAGGAATCTCATTCACGGCAGCAGGCGGTGGCAGTTTTCGATGGCTTTCCGCATTCAGTGCGGATAATTTTCAATAGGAAGCAATCAGTGAAGTACTAGATTGAAAGTAGTGAGCTGGATTTTTGTATGGTGAGATGATCAGTTCTCCATTTCTGCAATGAAATGATGCAAACAACGTGGGTTATATGGTTTCTTGCCTGATTTGATGCTATTTGAGCAAAAGTTTGGGTAACTGTGTTGTTGAAGTTGCAAGAAATAAATAATACAACAACACAGTTACCCAAACTTTTGCTCAAACAGCATCATTACATTTTGCGACATTCACTTATTTGCTGACGACACTGTATTATTTATTGGTGATAAAAATCCATCTACCGCTATTATGAAGATGAGAGCGGATGTTACAAAGTTGACCAAATGGCTAAAATTTGAAAAATTGAAATTAAATGTACAAAAGACAAAATCAATGGTTATATCTAATAAAAAACAGATCAACCCAGAGGAACTGACACTTGTGATTGACGGATCTGCTATTGAAATGGTAGAAGTATTTAAATATTTGGGAGTACCAATTGACCACAGATTAACGTTTAGTGGACACATAGATAATTTAGTAAAGAAAATGGCTAAGAAATACGGTATGTTAGTACGTCTGAAAAGTCAGTTAACATTTTGGAGTAAACTGTTTTTATATAAATCATTAATTGCGCCAAGTGTAGAATTAGCTTTAGTTAAAATACACAGAAATAAAAACCAAAAAAAAAGTTGCGCCACACATTGATTACTGTTCCTCAGTTTTGTTTCTTGCAAGTGACACACACCTATGTAGACTTCAAAAATTGCAGAATAAGTTCATGAGGTTCATTTTAAACTGTAGTAAGTATACCCCAAATCGGACTATGTTAGATACCTTACAATGGCAATCTGTCAAACAACGAATTATTTATAATGTACTTTTAATGATATATAAGCTGACGAACAATTTTTTACCAATGTACCTATCAAATATAATTTTAAGATCAAGAAACCTACATCATCATAGAACAAGACGAGTTGACGATTTGCGTGTTGTGCCGTTTACTATGACTTCAAACCAGAAATCGATATATTACAAAGGAATAAGACTATACAATGAATTACCTGAAGATATAAAAAATGTAAGCACAATTGGAGAATTCAAACGGAAATGTACAATATGGATTAGAATTAACATAGGTTAAGCTTTTTTTTGTCGTATGAACTATGTAAACAGTATATATCATTGTATGAATTTCTTGTAAACTATCTAAAAGATAAATAAATGAACTACTACTACTACATCAAATGAGGCAAGAAACGATATAACCCACGTTGTTTGCACCATTTCATTGCAGAAATGGAGAACTGATCATCTCACCATACAAAAATTCAGCTCACTACTTTCAATCTAGTACTTCACTGATTGCGTCCTATTGTCTCTCTCTAAAATCAACCGTTATTTGAACGGACCTTTTCAGGACCAGAGAAAATTATTACTTAAGAGTTATAAATCGGATAATTTTCAAGACATACTACATATAGGGTGTCCCAGAAAGTATGGGCACAACTTTGCAGCTCTGCCATTTGGGAATGGATGCATAAACAAACTTTATTTTCACACATATTCTGCCTCTATATATTGACATCAAATGCCAATTAATAAAATTTGCATTTTACACTTCGTTTGGATGCGAGGGAGCTTTCCCTAAAAGACCTTTTATAGCTTTTGCACAAATTGCTATATTTTTCAATAACATCGCTTAACAAATTCTTTTCTACGTATGAAATTAAGCTCGATAAAAATTTCAAAAAAATATATCCGTGTATTTCTACATGCGTATCTATTATACAACCCTTAGTTTGAATTGAAAACATATATTTTTGAACCTGAAAAATGAACTCAAACACAAAAATAGATAATTATGAAAACCCGTTTTTCTAATAGTTGAAAACAAGCTTCTTAATTTATATCTCAGCATGCAGAAAATTACAATTTAATTTTACTATAAGTAAAATATTTGCTTTAGCTTTATAAAGCGTAGATTAAAATATTTTAACTCTTGTTAAAACATGTTTTAAAATTCAAATGTCTGTGTGCATATCTTATCCAAAAATAGAAAATTTGAATTTTTCAGTTTTCTCAAAATTCTAAAATACCCGTACGCACAGGCAAAACACATTTTTATAAAAAGTTCAAATAAACCATCTGAGGAAACATGTTTTCGAATATATCATGCGAAAAAAATTCGAAAAAATTGTTTCAAATTTGAGTATTTGGCAAAACCGTAAAAAAGTAGTTTGTGCAGAAGTTTTAAAAGTTGATTTTTCATTTTAAACATTCTGCATACAAAAACCCTTTTAAATGTATAAACTCTTTACAAGTATCAATGAAAATACTTTGAATAAAAATACAAAAATATAAAAATTGTTGTTTGTATTTTCGCTATACAAAGTTGTGCCCATACTTTCTGGGACACCCTATATAATCAGAGATTCTCTCAGGCATTTATTAAGGCATATTCTTAAAGAAAATTCTCATTGCATTCTTCTAAAAGTCGTTTAAGGACAGACTTGTTAGAATTCCAAAATGGCCGCCACAATGGCCGACTTTGGCATCTACTCACGATTTTGAGCGCACAAATCTCTTCGTAAACAAAACCAGCGTAACTGATCTTCTTATTTTAAGCTTATTACAAGTGAGCAAGAACAGAATAATAAAATGCACTGTTGTTTGAAGCTTTCTTCTTGAGATTTGTGCGTCTGAAGTTCTGATGCACTGTTGAAACGGGACTTTAAGACGTTTGTCCTTAAGGATTATCAATAAGTTACTCCAGGTATTCCTCCTGCAGGGATTGGTTGGAATTTATTGCTTTCTTCAGGGATTCTTTGTTTTTCTTTTGGGGAATGCTTCAGGGATTCCTCCAAAGATTTTCTAAGCAATTCCTGCAGAAATTAGAGGAAAAAACTGGGGTTAAAAAGGTATCTTGAGAAGTTTCTACAGGTTCTACTCTCTCGGGCATTCTTCCCGAAATTCATCAAGAGATACCCGAGCACAATACCAATGCGAAGGGCAACCTGTGCTCTAATATCTAAAATAGTTATTGTTATATTACTCAACGAAATGTTTCAATAACATCACAATAAAAATTTGACGTATTTGAATAAAGTTTGGTGTTCATATGATACTTGTTGGTTTGGCGTGAAAATAACTAAAGAACAAGTTTTGTTATTGCATCATGGAGCCATCGAAATAACGTACAATTTTATAATAATAAATGTAATTTCCTTTGAAACGCAAATACGACACTTGAAAATTTAGGCATCTATTCATTATTGGAATAACAAGACTTGCTATTTTTAAGATGTTGTTTATAAATAAATATAGTGTTCGTTTTTGTAATGTTGCCTCTTATTACCGCCTAATAAAGCGCATATCGGGATGTGCTATTATTTAAGACTAAAACCATCATGATATGTTTGTTATTCAGTTGTTACAGTTTTTGCTCGAGTAACTTCAAAATTGTTTGTAGGACTTTTTGTCTACGAATTTATTCAGATTTTTTCAAGAACTGTTTCAGGGAATCTTTACAGGCATAGCTTTTCATAGATGTTCCAGCATTTTTTATGCATTTTTTGGAACATTCCTCAAAAATCCTAAACTGAATTTCTTAAACCATTCTTGCAGGAACCTCTGATGGAACCCCAAAAGACATTTTAAGCGGAAGCGCAAGCGCAGCTCCATTATTCCAAGAATTTGCGAAGGAACATCTGCAGATTTTGTTTGTTTATAAGATATTCATGAAAAAAAAGCCTCCTGTTAAATCTATTAAAAAGTCTGAAGAAAATCTTAAACTTCAGAAAAAGTCTCTGTACATAGTTTTGAACGAGTCCGAACACGAACTTCCGTACAAAACCTTAATGAATATCTGAAGAAATTTCATTCATTTATTTAGTATTACATCAAATTCAAGATAACACTGAATCACAATATTTCTCCATAATACACAGTTCGTGGCTGCCGCTCTCCATCCTCGGTCGCGCCCGATGCTCGCCAAGTCACGCTCCACCTGGTCCGCCCATCGTGCTCTCTGCGCTCCACGCCATTCTTGCAACATGCCCTGCCCACCGTATCCTTCCGGCTTTGGCCACCTTCTGGATGCTGGGTTCGCCGTAAAGTGCAGCGAGCTCGTGGTTCATCCTTCTTCGCCACACACCGTTCTCCTGCACACCGCCGAAGATCGTCCTTAGTACGCGTCGCTCGAAAACTCCGAGTGCTTGCAGGTCCTCCTTGAGCATGGTCCATGTCTCGTGCCCGTAGAGGATTACCGGTCTTATTAGCGTTTTGTACATAGTGCATTTGGTGCGTGGGTGAATCTTTTTCGACCGCAGTTTCTTCTGGAGCCCGTAGTAGGCCCGACTTCCGCTGATGATGCGCCTCCGAATTTCACGGCTCACGTTGTTGTCAGCCGTCAGTAAGGATCCGAGGTAGACGAATTCCTCCACCACCTCGAAAGTATCCCCGTCTATCGTAACATTACTACCCAGACGGATACGGTCGTGTTCGGTTCCCCCTACCAGCATGTACTTTGTTTTTGAGGCATTCACCACCAGTCCGACCTTTGCTGCTTCGCGTTTCAGGCGGGTGTACAGCTCTGCCACCGTTCTAAATGTTCTGGCAATAATGTCCATGTCGTCCGCAAAGCACACAAATTGTCCGGATTTTGTGAAAATCGTTCCCCGGCTGTTGAGCCCGGCTCGTCGCATCACGCCTTCCAGAGCGATGTTTCGAGATTTGTTGATTTTTTTCGGTGAAAAAAGACTTTCCAAATCGTTTTGGCATAACGTTTCGGCCTACTTCATTCAGCCATCATCAGATCTGTGAACATTTATTGAGTCAAGTTAGTACAATTTTCCTTCTTGGTCTACAATTTGAAATTACCACCCACTTACACAAAACGTTTGTTCTCCACCACTGTGGCCTATCAACTAACCCTAAATCCTATTTCTATGTATATTATTTCGTCAGATTACGTCATGCGGTTCGTCTCGGTTGTGTGCGCTTCGGCAACGTTCGTATTTTGCACACTAGTCCGTTGTACGCTGCGTCTAGCGATGTTGAAGAGTAAGCATGAGAGTCCATCACCTTGTCGCAGTCCCCGGCGAGATTCGAATGAACTAGATAGTTCACCCGAAACCCTTACGCAGTTTTGCACACCGTTCATCGTTGCTTTAATCAATCTAGCCAGCTTCCCAGGAAAGCCGTTTTCGATCTGAAGAAATCTCCAGTAGAATATTCGTAGATATCTCAGCGTAGCGACGGGGGGTTTTAGGGTTGAACCACACCTCTTTCCACTCCAACCCGGGCTCAACTGCACCTACTGGGCAGCGCACCCCACACACACCGCACTCATGCATCACGACCCGAGCCACACGGTCACCTGGGTTGCTTCTATCTGCATGACCGCACTCAACCCGTAACGCAGAGTTTAAATCCCTCTCTTGCATTACAAAGCACCCCCTCTTTCCAAAGTCTGTGCGTGGTATAAATGAGATCATAAAAGCTGAAGAAATCGTCACCAACACAACCGCCAAAAATGAGCACTCAATGGTGTCGGCAGAATCAACCTCCTCAGTCCCAAACCCAATTATCCTACAATACCCAAGTAACCACAATGCTGAAGCCGTATGCACTGCATGTACAAAGTACACTCAGACCTAGGGGTGATACACAAATTGTGTCAAGCAAAATCGACTTTTTTCAAACCCTAAAACCGCCCCCCCCCCCAATGTCACACCTTTTGTATAAAGCCTCAAAAATTTTTGTATGGGTGGTCACGGTAGGCAAACACCCCCCCCCCTTCCACCCTAAAAGCATGACGTAATTTGTACATGACCTCCTACCCACATTGCTCAAACAAACCACTAAGGCCGAACACAAGCGAAAAGCGGCGCCACCACTGCTGAACCACGACTATACCCGTATATTCGCAATTCAGCAATCGTAGATCCATTCCCCGCTCCTACTCAGCCCTAACGATCCATAGCAATGCTTGTCCATATATGCACCCCACACACGCAACCCCCACAACCCAACAGTATGGTCACTTGAGTATCCTTCTTCTTCTTCTTCTTGGCGTAACGTCATCATTGGGACAAAGCCTGCTTCTCAGCTTAGTGTTCTATGAGCACTTCCACAATTATTAACTGAGAGCTTCCTCTGCCAATGACCATTTTGCATGCGTATATCGTGTGGCAGGCACGAAGATACTCTATGCCCAAGGAAGTCAAGGAAATTTCCTTTACGAAAAGATCCTGGACCGACCGGGAATCGAACCCGTCACCCTCAGCATGGTCGTGCTGAATACCCGTGCGTTTACCGCCTCGGCTATATGGGCCCTTGAGTATCCCTGGGGTTTTAATTACATGATGGTCAGGGATCACAGCCATCAAAACGTTCCACACCTTACCAGGGCTTGCGATCTGTAGTCATGATGATTTC
Organism: Aedes albopictus; assembly: GCF_035046485.1. Lineage (NCBI taxonomy): Eukaryota > Metazoa > Arthropoda > Insecta > Diptera > Culicidae > Aedes > Aedes albopictus. The sequence goes on from NC_085137.1 coordinate 296,204,842, forward strand.
CGCTATGGAAAACCATGATGGCTAGGGGTGTTATGTACGCGTACGCGCCAAGCGTATCATGCTATAAAAGCACTAATAACACGAAAGCTATAACACATACTATGACATGCATGATCATTAAGGTGGCCCACACTTATATGAAAACCAAAAAAATCGAAAAATGCCAAGTCTTACCACCAAAATCAGTTGTTTTGGACTCCCAGAAGCTACGTTCAAAATTTGAGGAAAATCGGTTGACCCTAAGGGGCGCTCAAAACGCTTGAAGTTTGTATGGGAAAACTTGGCCAAATGTATGTAGTAATTTAAAATTTTGGAATTTTGCCGCTAGGTTGCGCTGTAAGCGTTCAATAAATAAACCCTTTGGTATTATTGTAGGTGACTATATGCCAAACAACTTTGCCGAAGACCGCAAAGTGATCAAGCGTCTGTGAAAAAAGTTATACCATTGGTAAAGTGAGGATAAACTTTTTTTGTTGATTTTCCAATACATGTAAAGGAATAATATCAATAATGAAACCTCAATACTTTGTCAAACCATAGCTGGGGTCAGATAGGCTCAGTGTAGCGGTTATGGCTATAGTACCTCAAATTCGCCATAGTTGATTTTCAAACTTTAAAGATGCAGATCAACAGAAAAATTTCGTGAACAACAGATCACGTTCACAAGAGATGATTGCAATTATTCTATTTTCACAATTTGCTCAAATTATGATTGAAATAAATCATTTTCCTTAACTTTTTGGCCTCTTTGCACTCTATTTCGCAATAGTGTACCAGTTATGGTAAATCCTATAAGGAATGCATGCAAATAGTGCGAAGTGGAACCCAAATTAACAAATGTGTCCATAACTGGTACAGGGTTCCTATCATTGGCACACGCCGTAATAAATAATAAAAGTAGTTTTGGCTCCGTTTCTATATTTTTCCTGTAAAGTATGCATACTATGCTATAAGTGGCGTTACCTAACAGAGGAAGCTGGTCTCCAGTGTGCAAGTTATGAGATGAATCCGCTGGATTAGAGAGTAGTTCGAAGCTCCCTTAAATAATAATAATAACATCTTGGGATGCATCCATCCATGGTTAATAGAACACTGATCTGAGAAGCAGGCTTTGTCCCAGTAAGGACGTCACGCCAAGAAGAAGAACAAAGTGTGTAGTCATATAATTACCCGTTTCCTCAGCAGAATTACATATTTTTAACCAATTCACCAAATTCAGTTTAACTTCGAAGCCCATCTGGGTTCAATCGACATTACTGCCACAGGTAACTAGTAATTTATGCAAGAAAAGAGAATGCTTGTCCTGGAATTTGATTTATGTTGAATGCCATCTGACACAATCGAGTAAACGAAGTTTGACAATTTTCCATCCCAACAACCCTGCCCTGCCCGCCAGCAAACAGAACCCGAGGTGTTCGATTCACCCTCCCTGGTGCTCTCCTATTCCATGCTCATTTCTCCGATTGGCACCATTCGTCAATGCTTCCTTCAATTTTTCAATTTCATTTATAGAAAATGAAACTGCACAAAATTTGCATAAAAATTGTGTGTATCCAACGTGTCAATTTTTTCTCCTATTCTCACTCTCGTTCAATTCACCAAACCAAACCACCACCGGCAAACGGATGGATTCCGACCCGAACCCAATCAATCCTCTGCTACCTCAGGTCCTTCGGCCCGGCGGACTCAATGTAGAACCCTTTCCGCTTGGACCGCTTAGTGCTACTGCTGCTGCTGGTGGTGATGAAATTCGATTCAAATGATGGTTTGTTCTCGATCGGTTAGGGGTGCTTCGATTTCTGGGACATGTGAGACCAAAATAGTTGCAGCCTTACAGGTTTGCTCAGATTTGAAAATATCGGTGCTGGATGCTTGTCAAATGGAACTTTTCTGGAGCTGATTAAATCAGCCCTAGCAAAGGAAATGACATCATGACCTCGGGGCAGTCGGTTCAAAATCTTCCCATTCCCGTTTTGTGGTGGGATTCTATATAGTTGCAGTGTTTGCATTTGTGCTGAGGGCTTCTTGCTTAGGTTCTGCACAGGTTTTGGCCCCCAGAGTGCAAATGTTGAAGCCTGATGTTCATCAAACGGAAATCGTCTGCCATAAATATAAATTCGGTGCAGCCAGTCAGTGGCCTGCGAGGAATAATGGCTCATGGCTCCCGTCGTCGTTGTCGTCATCAAGCTAGGGACCCGCGCGCCTAGCTGACTAGGGGCTGTGTAACCAAATAATTTATATCGATTTAAAGATTATAGGTCTTTTTTATATTGTGTGGCCTTTGCCGTTTGAACGTTTGATATTGATTTTCGACGGATGGATTGAGCGGATGTGCCCGTGAAAGCGGAAAGCAGTGGCGGTGGAGAGAGGACACGCATTGAATGTATCAAATAAATCTCATTTGCATATTTTCGCTATTAAATGCGAAAAAATTTCGATACATCCTCTTTGGGTGATCCTTTTTTTTCTAGATTCGTCCTCGTACGCTGGCTGTATCGCTTGCTTGCCGCTCAGCAGAGGAAACCAAACCTTTTTTGTGTCATGTTCCGCTGATGGGAGGGTAAAATCGTGGAAATAGATTACACTCTGCTGTTGTGGCTGTTTCCAGGATGTGATTTTTCCATGTTTTTCGTTTGTACAGCTTCAACAGTGATGTTTGTTGAGATTGGATGTTCAGTTCCGATTCTAAACATTGATGGATTTTGAACAAATCGCTGCTACTAAAACTTAAACAAACTTGTTTGTATCTATTCTCGGAACGTGGATAATACTGGCTCCGTAGAATGAAAATGTAACTCATCCTAGATGTTAGGCGAATGTTACATAATGATTCTAATAAATTAAAATTAAAATTTACTTACGACATATCCTACCGTGGCTTTGCAATGTTTTGATGTATTGTTGGTTAGATTTTCCTCTATCTATCTATATATCAAGCTTAACTTTACAAAACACCGTATGTCGCAAATGTAAGCAAATCGATTTTTTGATGATTCTGCATACAATGATATAGATTCAATATGTAAAGCTTTTTTTTTCAATTTCTCATCGTAATAGGCTGTTTTACTTTACGCAAATCTGACAGGAAAAGGCCTACTTTCCCACACCAAATTAACAGTGCTGTAATGATTCATTACAGCACTGATTTGCGTTGCGTAATGAACCATTACAGCACTGTTTTCAGTTTTGATCAACTTCTTGATGCTTTCTTAACGCAGTTTGAAAAATTGTGACAACTGCACTGTATAATCTGCTATGATCAGATTTTCCTAAAGATGGCTATGAGCATCAGTTTGCAGTTTGATAAAAAAGTTTTGTGAAAATCTATCCTCAAGCGGTAATTTATGAACTTGCAAAAAACGTCGTAACTAACGACTCGTGCTGTAAAAATCGTCATTCTGCACCTTGTTGCGTAAACTACTATTTCATTGTCAAATAGCATTCCAATAGTTTATAAGAAATAAAATGAAAAACACCCTATGTGACAATATATCATAACAAATATATTTGTTATACATTAGTGACCCGATTTTGTCAGCCCCTTTCCGGAACACAATTTTTGCTTTTCTTAAAAATTTGAACAGTTTATCAAACTTTTTATCCCTGTATGACAAGGGCGTAGCCTTCCAGAGGGGGCCGATAGATTTTTTTTAATTCAAGCCGACTTAAAGATTGTGAATAATTCAAGTGTTCCAGAAAAAATATTAAAAAAAAACTATTCTCTAGACTATTCTAATAATTGAGGTTTTTATCCACAATTATCCAACCTTTTTTTCTTGAGAATCACAGGAAATTTCGCCAAGTATTTCTCCAAGAGAGCTACTTCAATCTTATCATAGAATTTAACCAAATAACAAGCTTGGATGAATGGTTAAATTTTGTGATGTTTATTCATGGAACACAAAAACAGCATGGCAAGTTTCCGGTAGGGAAAAACAAGGACTTTGTAGAATTATATGCTGCTATAGAGTGCAGTTATATGCTATTGCTACACGAATTTTCACTTGTATTCAATTCAAACAAACGTCATGCTAAGATAATAATACCTGGGATTTCTTTACAAATTCTTTCAAGGACATCTCCAAAAATTCCTTTAGGCAGTTTTCAGGAATTTTTCCAAGGATTTTTTCGAAAATTCCTTAAGGAACATATCCAGGAGTTTCTCTTTCGTGAATTCTTCTATGGACATCTTGCAGGGTTCAGATAGTTTTTTTTAGGGTTTGTTCCAAGAAATGCTTTAAGAATTCCCCCACGATTCCTTCAGTTTTTTACAAATACTTCTGCAAGGATACATCGATAAATTCCTTCTGGAATTTTCCATAGCTTCCTTCAGTGATTCTAGCATGGATTGCTCCAGAGAGTTTTCCAAGAATTCCTGTATGGGTTTCACCAGGCATTCCTCCGGGAATTTCTCCTGGGATATCTTTAGAAGATCCTTCAGTGATTGTTCCAGTGCTTTATTTGATAATTCCTACAGAAATTTCCAGAAGTTCCTTAAACCATTGTACAAAACATTCTCCATCCAAAAATTCCAACAATAATTCGTCCAAAAAATATTGCAGACATGGATGCCTTCATTTTTTTTCCTAAGAAATTCTTCCAGGAATTTGTTAAGAAAGCTTTCCAGGGATTTCCTAAGGAATTCATCATGGGATTGTTTCCGGGATTCCTCCAGATTTTCCTTCAAGCATTCCTCCAAGGATTCGACCGGGAATATCTTCTGTGTTTATTTCAGAAAAAACTCCAGGATTTAAAAAAAAAATCCTCCAAGGGTTCCCCCAGGAACACTTTTTAGAATTCCTTCAGAAGTTCTCCAAAAAATAATCCAATACTTCCTCCAGGAACTATTTAGGAGTTCCCCAGGATTTCTCCTGGGGTTTCTTCAGGAACTGCTACAGGGATTCCCCAAGGCGTTCTTCCACGAACTCTTATTAGTATTCCTTCAGGATTTCTCCAAGGATTCCATCTGCAATTTCTTCAGAAATTTTGCATGAATTTCTTTAGATATTCCTCTAAGAATTAATCCAGGGATCCTCTGGGAATTGAAATGCGTATAGATATTTCTCCAGAAATTCCTCCAGGAAATCTTATAGAGATTCCTCCAGGAGTATTTCTAGAGATTCCTCCGTTAATCTCTACGGGTATTCTTCCAGGATACCCCCCAGGGATTCCTCCAAGAATTTCTGCAGGACTTGAATCGGGACTTCCTTCTGTGATCCTTTTTGAAACAACTTATTTTAAATATCCTCCAAAGATTCTCCCACGAACTCTTTTTAGGGTTCCTCCAGCAATTCCTCATTGTATTTTTAAGAAACTTTTCTATGAATTGATTCAGTACTTCCTCCAGGAACTGCTTAGGAATTCCCTTAGTAATTCCTCTTGAAATTTCTTCCGGGTTTCCTTCTTGAGTTTCTTCAGAAACTCTTCTAAGGATTCCTCCCGAACTTGTTCAAGAACTCCATCTGCGATTTCTTGAGCAATTTTATCTGGTATTCCTATACGATTTCCCTAAGAGATTCATCCACGAATTTCTCTAGGAATTACTCCAGGAAATTCTTCAGGGATTCCTTCAGAAATTCTTCCAGAGTTTTTTCTAGGAATACCTTCTGGTTTTTTTTTTCAGAAATTCCGCCAAGAAATCTTCCATTATTCCCTCCAGGAATTGCTACAGGCATTCCTCCAGGATTTGCACTAAAATCTCCTCCAGGAACTTTGCTAGTGATTTTTCCAGGGATTTCTTCAGAAATTCCTCCGGGAATTTCTTAGGCGATTTTTTTCAGAAATTTTTCCCAGAGCTCCTCTAGAGATTCTCCCAGAAATTTATCCACAAATTGTTGAAGGAATTACTACAGAGATTCCTTCTAGAATTCCTTCAAGGATTCCGCCAGCAATTCCCAAAGGATAACCTCCAGCAATTCCTTCAGGATTTTATTTTGAAATTTCTCCAGGAATTACCCCAAGAATTTCTTCAGGAATACCTCCAGCAATTTATCTAGGAATTGATCCAGAAATTGCTCCTGGACATCCTTCAGAAGTTATGTCAATAATTTCTCCAGGATTTTTTCTTCTGGAAATTTTTTCAGACATTCTTCCAGTAAATTCTCCAGGAATACCCTCAGGAATTTTTCAGGGATTCCTCCAGGAAATCCTCCGAAGATTCCTCCAGGACACCCCCCCCCCCTCCCCAAGAAGTTCCTCTGAAGATTATTATTGGAAGTCCTCTAGGAATTTCTTCATAAATTCTTCCAGGAAATTCCTGGAGGAATACCATCAGCATTTTTTCAGGGATTCCCCCAGGGACTTCTTTACAAACTGCTTTCAGGATTCCTCCAGAGATTCCTTCAGGCATTATTTCAAGAATTTATCCAAGAGCTCCTCCAGAAATTCCGCTAGAAATTCCTCCAGGATTTCAAAAACAGAAAAATAATAGAATAGAAATATAATTCTCCCAGAATTTCTCTAGAAATTCATCCAGTAATTCTTCCGAGAATTTCTCTTTGAGATTCCTCCAGAAATTCCCAAAGAAATACCTCTAGTAATTCCTCCAGGATTTTATCCAGGAATTCTCCAGGAATAACCCCAGTAATTTCATCAGGAACTACCCCAGGAATTGCTCCTGGACATCTTTCAGAAATTATGTCAGCAATTCCTCTAGGTATTTCTCCAGGAATTTCTCCCGAGATTTTATTAGGAATTGCTTCCTGATTCCTCCAGATATTCCTCCAGGGGATTTCCCTCCTGAAGGGATTCCTCCAGAGATTTCTCCATGAAAAGTCTCTTCAGGAAATTCTTTGAAGATTCCTTCAGGAAATCCTCCAGAAGTTTCTCCAAAGATTCTTCCAGGAAATCCTCTAGAGATTTCTTTAGAAATTCTTCAAGAATGTTCTCCAGGAATTCCTTCAGGATTTTTTCAGGTATTCCACCAGGGATTCCTCCAGATATTCCTCCAGCGATTTCTTCACAAATTTCTTCAAGGAAACCCCCTGGGAATCCTTCAGGAATTTTTTCGAGAATTTCTCCAGGAACTCCACTTGCAATTCCACTAGAAATTCTTCCAGGAATCTCTCAAGGGGTTCTTTCAAAAATAGAAAATAACAGAAATATAAACACAAATCTCTCAGAAATCTTCTGGAGATTCCTCTAGATATTCATCCAGTAATTCTTTCAAGAATTCCTCTAGAGATTCTTCCAGAAATTTCCACAGAAATACCACTAGGAACCCCTCCATTTATTCCTCCGGGATGTTATCTAGGAATTTCCCCAGGAAATTTCTTCCGGAATACCTCCAGGAAATACCCAAGGAATTTCTTCCGGAATATTCCTGGCATCCTTCAGGAATTAGCAATTCGTCCAGGAATTTCTCCTGGAAATCCTCTTGGGATTTCTTCAGAGATTCTTTCAGAAAATTCTCCAGGAATACTTTGAGAAAATTTTCAGGGATTCCTCCAGATATTCCTCCAGCAATTACTTCAGGGATTTCTCCACGAATTTTTCGAGGGATATTTCCAGAGATTCCACCGGGGAACCCTCCAGAAATTCCTCCATGGGTTCTTTCAGGAAATCCTCCTGGAATTTCTCAAGGGATTTTTTTTCAGAAATTTCTCCAGTAATTCCTCCCAGAGTTCCTCTGGAGATTTCTTCAGGAATTTCTCCCAGAATTCTCCTAGGGATTCCAAGAATTCACCCAAAAAATTGCTTAAGGAAATTCTCCAGGAATTACGCCAGAAATTTGCTCAGAAGTTTCTACAGGCGTTCCTTCACAAATTTCTCTAAGATTTCATTTATGAAATTTTACTAGGGATTCCGTCCAGAATTTCTCCAGGAATTTCTCTAGAATTCCCTCCAAGGAATCCTCCAGAAATTTATCTAGGATTTCCTAATGAGATCTCTTCAGAAATTTCACTAGGTATCCCTCCCATAATTTATCCAGGAATTCGCACAGGTTTATTTTTTGAAATTCTTATAGTAATTCCTTCTGGAATTCAAAAATTCCAACAATTCTGGAGGAATTTCTCCAGCAAATAGTATTAGAAGATAAATGGAAGCATACAAGAACCAGGAAATTCTAGGATTATCCTCAAAAGAGTTCAGCTATAATTTCTGATGAATGTTTTGTAGACATTGACAAACAAATCAGAGCAAAATATTGCACGAGTAAATAAAAATCCTTAATCTTCCAGAAATTGGCCATCGCTACCAGCACCACGTTGATTTGTGTAGATCAGGCAAGTTTTTGTTAACGTATTGTACAAAATACAACAGGGTTAAGGGTTAAATAAAGCCCCCCCCCCCCCTGACCGAAAAGCTGGCTACGCCCTTGCTGTATTATCTGCCTCTCAACAGTAGTTTGGTAATGAACGTAAATGAATTGGTTAAAGTTTGGTTAAAGTTAAAGTCACTTTTTCCCGCATTCGAAAAACCCAACCTCCGGTCACCTATAAGGTCACCTAGCAGTAGTATAATGGGTGAAACTTTATTTCAAATGGTCGGCAGTATAACGCTAATGCCGGTTTCAACACAATCCTTTGCATTACCAAAGGCTAAGCTTCAAGTCCTATGGTGATGCTGTAGGTATATGTACATCAGGCAGAAAGATCGTCATTACCTGTTACATCAACCAAGACACCTCAGAATCTGGATTATGGAGACGAGTCCTGGATATTGGAATTGGTTCTTAAGCCCCCCTACGCATTTCATCTAGTGACGCCAATGTTTTTCTGTGGATCCACGTCGTTGATCTGGGAAAATTATTAAGAGATTCCAAAAATATATTGTACGCTTGAAAACGGCACTGACCCACCTTGCCCCCTGACCCAAGGATGTTTTTGATCACTTGGCAACCGTTTGACTTATTTGTCCACAACTAGGTTCAGAAGCATAATATTGAAATGTGATGTTCAGCAAACTTGTAGATTAGTGTTTTTCCTATAATCATTACCAAGGACGCCATATTCTAACTCTTATGTATACGATGTGAAAGCGCTAGTACCACCTACTCATACTAAACGATCGAAAAATTCGATCGTTTAGTATGAGTAGGTTGTACTAACAGTTTTACGCCGTAAATATTAGAGTTAGAATATTGCGTCCTTGATGATAATTGTAGGAAAAACAATAAACTACCTACATGTTTGCCGAACACCACATTTCAGTATTATGCTTCTGAACTGAGTTATAGACAAATGAGTCAAATGAATTCAAGGATCCGTGTTACTGGAGCACCTGGCAGCGCTACACCATCCGGAAGAGTTTTAGTGTCTTGTACAGTACGTGTTTGAATTCCGCTGCCAGCAGGCAAGCGGTACCGAAGCTCGTATAGAAAGTGTCGAAATAAACCGTCAATCCCGCGTGTTATCATTAAGTAGCTTTTCTGTTATAAATTAGTTGCGATGTGATTTTGTTTGGTTCCTGTTTTTTCGTAGTGTTTCGCTGATATGTCAAGCCGTCAGATTCGCGAATCGGTCGGTACACCACGCTATCAATGGTTCGCGAGTGGTTCCAGAATCAAACAGTGTGGCCTAATATTTATAATTAGGTGAGAGGTCAAGTGACGTGCGTTCTAATGATGACTGAATGCGTGCGCGATGGTGGTGAGACGAGAGCATGCCGAGGAGCAGCCGATCTGCGCTGTTACGACGTTCCCATGGTGATGGCAGCGCTACCTTGGATGGATTCCGGTGAGAATGTTCTGATTATCGTTTCTACATCAAATTGAACTAAATACGCGCCAGTTTCGAAGGTTACCTTTGAAGCAGGAAGTGTGTTTGCATTATCATTTTCCATTTGATAACGGTAATACACACATGCGGGGCTTGTTGTAAGTGAAAGTGACCTCGGAATGGACGTGAGTAACCAGACATTCTGAAACGGGTCACTGGATCCCAACAGAGCTATCACCTTTCAACTCCCGGGCTAAAGATGATTTCAGTTGTGAGTGTGAAATTCATTAAAAACCATACAGACAACTGCAGACATCTTTCTTCCATAATACCACTGCCGGACAGTGGGAGTTGAATTGTATACACACACACACACACACACAATGAGTCAAATGAATTCAAGGTGATCGAAAACATCCTTGCCCTGACCCATCTTGCCCCACATATCATACAAAAAGTCTTTAAAGGTTTGCAAATGTGTGCGAGGTCATTTCAGGTCTGTGAAGATGTATGTACGAAGTATCATACAGTTTTTAGTAGATCTGTGAAGATCTGGGAATAATTGAAAAAAAACGCACATGCTGTGAAGGTCTGCTAAAATCTTAAAAGACCAGAAAAACAAATAGTGTTGTTGATCTGGTAGAATTTCTCAATGAGGTCCAACATGATCGATAAAAATGTGCAATAATTGATTATTCTTTACAAAGATTTACGGAAGTCTAGATTAATACGCTTAAACTGAATGTGAATGTTTTGAGTATATAAAAGTGTATTCTGCTTCGTACTAGAACTCAAACAGTTTCAAAAATTTACCGTTTGTGATACCCGCCGCAGTCGAGCCATTCACGAAAGAAAGTCCCATCAGTCATTTAGGACTTATCAGTGGTTCCATTTATCTTCAGCCGGCGAACCGTGATAGTGGTAGGAAAGGCTGCAAAAGTCCATTCCAAGTGAAAATGCCTTCTTATCCGTCATCCGAGTCGGCTGGGCTCGATGAATGCTCGAGAATTCCACCGCCTACTGCCGGTCGACCGACACCGGAGGGATAGACCTTCACCTTTGTGCGCAATTGGACGGTGCAGTAGGCAACTGAACGGCGAACGAAACTAGAGCATCATCATCAGTGATAAGCTCACTCAACGGAAGGCTGAGCACGTAATTCCGTCAACTGTGCAGGAAAGCGGCGTGGTTGGTTCGACCTGGATGAATTATCACCAAAATGCCGAAAAAAGCAGGCCCCCAAAATTATTAAATGAAACATTCTGCTCTACAACACGGGTCGCAGACGCAGGCGTTGCGATAGCGGACGAGGTCTCATGTGTAGAAGCGAGGAATGCGTGGCGAAGAGAAAAGTTTCTGTAAGCACGTTGGATACGGTTAATCGTTACTTTTGTAATTTAATTAAAGATGAAAAATTCAGGTGTGCTGCCGATAAGCCACTATAGCGGTGTGGTTGTTATCGCGAGAGAAAATTTTCAACGTAGGTCGTTGTCATGGTGAGGAATATGCGAGAAAATTTGTTACTATACTCTCTATAGAGAGTTAGCTATAGACTTCATTGCAGAGTAGATATTATTTGTATTACTGTACTAGTACTTGTTTTTAAAATATAAAACACGTGTAACGTTTGCTTAAACAAGGAAATTATACAAGAAAGATCAAAGATTTTTATCAATGTTACCGCGGATTACAGTACCTATAAACTTTCTGTTCTCAGCTATTCTGGACATGAACAAGTTTAAGAAATTTTAGTTTTAGTTAAAAAAGTGATTTTTTGTGGTTGAATTCGTATACTTCAAAGGAAATTGCATATCTTCAGGCGTTTAATGGTTAATTTGAAAATTTAAATATGTTATTTTACAGCTGATTCCATTGAGAGTAATGGCGCGTGTTTTTTTTTTTTAACTTAAGTTTAAATCTATATATATAAAAATGGATTTCCGTCTGTCTGTCTGTCTGTCTGTCTGTCTGTCTGTCTGTCTGACCGCTATAGATTCGGAAACTACTGAACCGATCGGTGTGAAATTTTGTATGTGGGTGCTGTTTGGGCCGGGGAAGGTTCTTAGCTTGGTGCGGGACCTCTCCGGTCCTTGGAACGGGAGGCTCCCATACAGATGACTTTGCGGGGGACGTCCCTATGAAGCTGTACGTCAAAAAACACAGTAGGCAGGCAGTACGACGTTTGCCGGGACAGCTAGTTTATTGAATAAATCTGTCACGAACTTTCATAAAGATTAACCCGGTACTGGTATTGCAGAAATGCTTATGTCAACATTTGAAATGCTACCAATGTTACATGCAAAAATTAATTAAAAGTGATTAATTTGACTCTGGATTACGGTACTTTTCCTAAAAAGAATATTAGTGAACCTGTCAGCATTATTCATACAGCCATTTACAGCCTTTTATCGTAATGGATGTATTAAACAATCGTGTCAGCTTCCTGGGGTATCACCAATGAATGGAGTCAAAATACCGTATTTTTTCGTAGCCGATGATGCCTTTCCGTTATGCAAACGCACAATGAAGCCATTGAGCAAACAGATTTTTAAGGAATAAGATACTTTTTAATAACTGATTAATCAGAGCCAGGAGACGTATCGAGAGTGCATTTGGCATATTATACACAAAATAGGCATGTCTGAAGAAGACCCTATATTGCTATCCTGACAGGGCGCAAACAATCACAACAATATGATATCATCTTCACAACTACTTAATCTCGAATCATTCTAGAGCTTAAATACTATTCGCCGCATGATACCGATAGGTTGGATGTAGTAGGCAGATATGTAGAAAGCAGTTGAAGAAGAATGGGCGGCTCAGAGTTATTGTATTATAGGTATTATTCGCATCTTCAAACATGCGCAGGAAGGAATTCAAAATGCGGAAAATAAATTTGAAATAATATTAGGAATAACACTACATCTACAGAAGGATTACTATCTTGGCCGTGTAAGGTAGCTAAACCAAAATACCGTCAGGCGGGGTGACATTGGGGTCCAATAATTGGGCCTAGGGAGTACTTAGTACAAATTAGCCATTTTTAGGGTGACTTTGAGGCAGATAACAGCAATTCAATCAGTTCTAGAACCCTATAAATGTTAATTTAAACAACTGCAGGCTAGTTCGCACTGAACTAAGCGCATTAGAATTCTGCTGTTTGGATTTACACCATCAAAATCGTAATGAATTTGCAATCTTTCCAGCTCAACTGATAGAAGGATGTTGTAAAATGTAATTAAGAACTGCCAAAAAACCGCATCTAAGGGCTACACGGAGCGTTAGAAGTTACATTCACGGGAGTGTTTTCACCCGGGTTAACATCTTTTGGCGCACACAGTGTGGCTCTGCGATGTGGTTTTTTGACAGTTCGAAATGACGTTCAGGATATTTTAACGCCCTATGCGCTCTTCATAAACTACGTAGATTTATTTTCGGTCATCTCAGCTGAAACCAAAGAAATATGGTCGAAAGACAAAAGATCGAAAGGACATAAGGTCGAATTTTATAAAAAGTCGAACGGTCAAAAAAATTGTATAAAGAATTTCGAATGCACATCGCGAAAGGCCTAGGCCGTGATTGACCACTGTGAATCCACCTATCCAACTTCCAAGATTTCGCGGTCTTTTCCAGGGCTGGATTGATTCCAAAATATTCCTGCATCGAGTTCTGCCTGCTTTCTGCTCAATATTGAGACATTAAAAGATGCTGAAAGTTAAAGATAAAGATAATTTGAGGAAAAGTAGCAGCAATAACCAATATTACCTTCGGTGATGTGATAGATGCTTGGGTAGAGGACATTTGAATGAGGTTAAATTGCCGTTGTATGATGGCTTCGAGCTGCACTTTCTTCTCCTCCTCCTTGGTGATATTTCGGTGCTATTTCTCGCTCGTGAGGGTTTTTTTTTCAGGTCAAGTTTCTGCACAGTAGATCTTCTCGCTGGAGTGATACAGAAAACTTCTAATTAATGCCAGATTGAAGCACAAAACAACTAAATTACCTGCAGGAATATTGAGATCATGATCTCACTTGCGCCATAGCTGGAGAGGTGTCGAGTAACTCCCAGGCACATCCAAACTTAGGAATTATATGTGGAAGTATATAATTTTTAACTATTAGATTTCACCTTTACTTTATATGAGAGCGCAAACATAAATTCAAAGAGTCCGTATATATGTATTATAGGCCACCTTATATTATACATGCTTGCACTGTTAAAAATAATCATTGAAAGACCTTATGAATTCTAAAGGTTTAAGTCGAATAAAATATACGTTTGCAATTTTATCAGTGTAGTTCTGCAAAACGGCGAAGAAAAAGTTGTGCTTTGTTGAAAAGCACAAGATTTCTGGGTGGTCAAAGTGGGACCAGCACAATTGTGCTGTTCCGTCCCCAAGGCGGTCCAAGTTCCATCGGTAATTGCCTATTCTTAGGCGTTTTATGGTATATAAGGTTGATTTTAATTATTAAATCACTACAAAGCAATGATGCAAATTATCACCTCACTAGTGCTCATCACAACTCATCAACTGTATATTTAACGCGTGCGATTGAACTGTGCACTGATCAGCGATGACCAGCAGCAAAGAGGTGGCAAAACGAACATGATGTAAATCACAAACGATTTTGCACACATCTGACTGTGCCGCCACACGCTCGCTCGAACAGCCGAACCATACCGAATAGGTTGGTTAGCGAAGCTACGGCACGAACGCTCGACACGCACACAGAAGCAACATTCGCATGTACCGATACCATACACCAATACCAATAAAGCTTCCAGCCAACGATGCTTCGCGATAAGCTGTCGAAAAGCATCGAAAGCGATGAAAAGATATGCTTGGCTAGAACGCAACGGCTCAACGGCGAAAAGGAAGAGTCAACTATGCTGATAAGTGTTGAGTCCGTTCGTGTGCTACTCGTATGGGAGGTTGATTGAATAAAGCGAGGATGGGTGAAAACGTATTCGTTGTCGAAAGCAAATCGCATTATTTCGCGAATGTTTTCATCAAATAGCAAGCTTGCTACAAAGTGTTAGTTTGTAAAAACTTAGACGTATAATTTCAACTCAAGGAACACGCTCAGCTTGTACGAGTTTTTTAAAGAACTTTGAATACTTGGGTGAAAAAATATTACTCCATATTATCGAAATCATGCATTAGATTGGAACAGGGATTTGCTGATCTTATTATCTTCTTTTTATTCACTTCTATGATTTGAATACCCTGTCAAGATGATCTCGTGTTCCTAGATTTAAAATTATATGTCTAAATTTCTACAAACTAACACTTTGCAGTGATTTAATAATTACAATAAATCTTCTGTACCAAAAAACGCCTAAAAGTAGGCAATTTTTGCAATTAGTTAGAGAGCATCGACCGGCTTGAGGACGGACCAGCACAATTGTGCTGGTCCTAATTTGACCCCAAAAAGTGCATAGGTGGATAAAGTAGCCGAAGTAAAGAAAATTTTATTCTAGAGGACGTTAAGTTTATAAGAGAAAATTTGAGATAATCATTCTTTTATAGTCCGTCACGAAAGGGATAAACTCCCCAAGCAACACACATGTTATAATAGAGTTACGACAGCGCAAGTTTTGGTTGTATAGAAGTTTATTTTACGTAATTCTAACATTGTGTTGAAATAACGTAAAATATACTTCTATACAACCAAAACTTGCGCTGTCGTAACTTTTATATAACATGTGTGTTACTTGGGTCTTCACAGGTATCAATTAAAATACTCTGAATAAAAATACAAAAATATAAAAATTGTTGTTTGTTAAGAAAAAGATTGTATTTTCGCTATACAAAGTTGTGCCCATACTTTCTGGGACACCCTATATGGGTCAGTCAAGAAGCAATTTTTTTCATAATATGAATCGATTTTCATACACAAATAAAACTCATTATTTTTATTTTATACTAGCCGTCCCCGGCAAACTTTATCTTGCCTACTGTGTTTTTTGAAGTTCCCGCGATCAAGCGGAACAAAATTCTCATAAAAAAAGAATAGGGTAAAAAATATAATTTGGACATGTATATAATTTGGACATGCACGGCGATGTATGCCTTGTTCCGGAGAGCTAATTCGCCTTGACGGAGGCTCTCTGAGAGAATTGCGCTGTGCGTGAAAACAATTTTTTTTAACATGGGAAAGGATAGGAGCTGCATTTTCAAATGCTTCTAATTCTTTATAGAAATTTTTTTAAGCAAAACGTTCTTAATGTTATCGAATGAGATTTTGATACGCTATATTATAGACATAACATTGTGATTTAAAAACTTTTTGTCTAAAACCAGTTATAGTGTAGCTAATTGAAAGTATATTGCAAAACATTAACTCTTTCTTCATTCTGAAGTCCCTAAAATATTTTAGAAGCATTTGAAAATGCAGCTCCTATCCTTTCCCATGTTAAAAAAAATTGTTTTCACGCACAGCGCAATTCTCTCAAAGAGTTCCGTCAAGGCGAATAAAAGTAGATACTTCTCAATATCGATTATTGGATCAAATAAACCCTATTCTGATGACTTACGTTGAAAATACGCTTAACAATTAAGAATTTACTTCAAAATTATCGAGAATGTAAATAATTTCACTAAAACCCCTCAAATGCACAGTTATGCAAGACGACATACACTTCACAGTCACATACAACATTCACCTCAAAATCGTTGAAATAATAATTGTAAGAAATTTAAAAGCCTTATTGCATTGAAACATTTTCAATAAAGAAGCATTAGGCAGCCAATCTCTCAACATTCATCTAGAACGCTTAAAATAGGTGGTGTCCAAAATACATTACAAGTTTTCTACTGTAAATATATTTTGGTCATCTGACGAACTACATGGGGATGCACTGCGATTACATACTTGGAGGCGTATTCTGTGGGTCTGGCGATATTTCCTCGATTTCAACATAAACTGTGATAGTTATCAAAATAGATGCCTGTTAAGCGGAGAAATTTGATTATTTGTAAGAAAATATTTGTTAATTTATGCTACTTTCATGATTTAGCAGTATTCATGGCTAAACATTGAGATAATTGCCCTGTCCAAATTATATATACCTGAGGGTGTCCAAAACATATATTCGGTGTCCAAAATGCAATTCTTACAGGCAATCGGAAATTGCGATTTTCTCAGCTTAAAATGCTTTCGTTAAGGTTTTTGTCACCAGAAACGCAAAGTACCGTAATCCGGGGTAACATTGATCAGAATTTTCGATCTTTCTTGAATAATTCTCTTGTTAAAGCAAATTTTACATGATTTATATTTTTAAAACAAGTACTGGCCCTCTGAGTATGTGTTAAGCTATTCGAAAAAGTATTGTGAAACTTAAGATCATGTTAAAATAAGCTTTTTAATCTAATTTTTGATTTTGTAGATTTGGGGTAACATTGATCATGCCAGTCATCAATGTTCGTTTGTGTCAAAAATACCCTTACTTACTAAATTCGGGGTCGCTGATTTCGAATATGTTGTCCAAATTTTTACAAGTTATGTACTTTTTTAGTTATTTTGAGAATAAAATCCTCCAAATCGCGAATAACGCCTAAAGGTAGGCAATTGCTTAAGGAATTGGTAGTCTACTTTTAATAAATCGTATATATTATTACAAAAAAGCATTTTCATAAAAGTTTCGTTCATTAAATCCATCTCTAGGATATCATATTGAAGTAATACAGTGATTTCTATCCTCATATTGTATCTAGTATTCATGCCAAGCATGAATGTTTGACAATGTATTTCATTGCGTTACGAAACACAGTTATGGAAAATCGATTTATTTCAATGTTTATGAAATTCAATTTTGAAGAATAACATGTCATTTAATAGCTAAATAACAGCAGATTACGATATACCATTCGATAGCAGAAACTGATTCAATGTAAAATACTTGTTTGAACATTTTATGAGGTCGGTCAAGCCGATCAATGTTACCCCGCTGATCAATGTTACCCCGGATTACGGTACAATCATATAATAAGCGTATTGGTAACTTTGCAAAATAATCAAATGCTTTCTAAGGAAGCTAGGGGACGATTTTTTCAATGTTGTCCTCAGCCTGTCCAAAATACATAAATTACCCTAGTGCATTCGCCGCATCACATTCAACAGTAATACCGTGCCATTGCTTTGTCATACATGTTGTTTTAAATAATTTATCATGTCTTTGTCAATCATTTTCAGACTTGGTTCGAACTTCATTTTGTCTTTCAAATCAATGTCGCTCATTGAGAGGCGATGCTTGTCTTTACTATGGGTTTGAATTAGTTCTTTGAGGTGGGATGTCGATACTTTGAATTTTCCTAGAATATGAAAATAATAATGTTGACCAAAAATATACGTTGACTAAACTCATGTACCCATTTTAAGATCAAGATTAAGTCTAGGATCGCCGTCTGAAGCTTTCGCAATCACGTTTATTCCCTGCTCCCTCAATACCATTTCGATACATCTCCATCGGTTTAGGACATCCGTGGCATCGAACTTATTATCCGAACAGGCATGATACAGAACGAAAAGAGCTGCACCGACTGCTAATGGTAGAGCCACATGGTTTCCGGTAAGGTAATATTCGATCATTTGTGCAATTTTGTACGGATTAGAGGCCTTAAATAAACCCGTTTGTGGTAAACCATTTTCATTCAGCGGAGCCACTAGCTCTCGCAATGAATCAGTGGTGTAATCGTATTGAACTCCGGAAGTGATTCCTGTTCCATCTTCACACAGGCAAACCACAAGTGGAAACTCATTGTCGATCAAATACTTTTTCAATCCGGAAACATCTACATATCCTTCCACAACGTTTTTAGTATTCTGCTTCAAATGTAGCTGGATTGTTTTTACACTCATTATTGATGAATTTCTACAATGATATTTAAGTAAAATTACTTCTGCCTGCCGCTAGAAATTCGTAAGTATTAATATCCTTGTCTGAATTTGTGAATCTACGTTCCTGAGGCTCGGTATCCTTTGATTTATTATGAATATTTATCAGTGATTCAAGAACCGGGGCGTCCAGAGCACTGGTTGAGCGATTTGCCATTGATTGTCTTGAGCGACCTAAAATTGTATTTCATACAATAATTAAAATATGTTGTAAACATTCAACAAATAATATTATCACCTTCGCAAATATGGTTGCATGCCAAACTATCCATGGGAACCCCAATCCAAGGTGTCAGGCGACCCGTGCTGAGGGATGAATGGTTGAGGGGGTTTAAAAGATGCTCGATCTTTAACGGAGCCCGTAGCGTGGGTAGATCGCCTTTTTGGGTTGCGTTACGGTGATAGATCTACCAAACCGAAATCTAGTGTCGTCCTATTTTCCAATTTTGGAATATGTGTTCTGGTAATTCAAGGAATTATAGTATTTAGTCCTTACTACTGGTGTTTTGGTGACTTCCAGTTTTTGAATAAAACTGAGTTTACCAACTTTACTTTGCATATAGTTAAAAACCTCACCATCTGAGGCTAAACTCAATGCAAAGGAAATCAAATTGGGTTAGGGATCCATGTATGTACTAACTCTTCGAAGACTGGAAAGTGCTAGTACGCAAGGAACATACTAGAATCCTTATTACTGAACACATGTTCCATTATTGGAATGATATTGCTGCTAATGTTAAAACCCGGGTCCTAAACTTCCTACTGGGGAGAATTTAGCAGTAAAACAAGGGTGATGCTAGATTTCCGATGCATGGCCACTATCAGTACTCTTGTTTTGTTTTCTAAGAAAACAAAACAAAAACTGTATCAAAATCGATACTTTATTGCCCCTCAATGGCAATTGAGTAATGCGACATGCACTACACTAAGGATACGGGTAATGTCACAATAGATCTAAAAACTGGTCGCAGTGACAAACCCGAACAGGAATAAAAAAAATAAAAAAAAAAAAAAAAAAAAAAAAAAAAATCCATGGGAAGATTGAGATGAATTGCTATACAGTTTGTCGACAATGTTGTTTCTTGGTTTGAGTAGTCTGGAAAATATTTCACGTTTAATGTAGATATTAACATTAAATGCTATTTTATAACAACAATGGAAATGAAAACATTTATTATATGATAGAACAAATAAATGGCAAATTAAATCAAATATTATCACCTTCCCAAAAGCTATTGCAAATTTGATTGCATTCTGCATCTGCTTCATCCGAATCCAAGAAACGGTCTGACTCGCTTTTATTAGTAGTGTTGCTCTCTGATATTGTCGACGAATGAATGGAAACTGAATCAAACTCAGTTCCTTTTTTTTCTTTGGAGCAGAGGTCACGATCTCTGCTGAATTTCGTTTTCGGTGAATTTCAGAATTTCGAACGCAGTAGTGGTATTGGAAACTATGTTTTACAAAATTTACAAGCAACCATGTTACCATTGGGGTTTCCATCAACTTGACGGTTTTCTCTGCTTTACACATTTTGCAAGTGACCATGCCGATGACCGATCCATCTTTTTGTATGCTCACGGTAGCTGTCAAGCCGTCCAGCTTTGCAAAAAAAGCATACGAAGTCGATGGTATCCACGCGTCTGAGAACAAATGATGTAGATTCAGTATTCAAAGTTACATATTCTCAATAGGACTCATCTAGATCCATAATATAATTTAATTTTTCGGATCAATACATCGGCCAGGTCACTGCTTTTTGCCGATGGTCTAGAATCTGTGCATGGCTTTCCGCTGGTTCCAGGTAGAAAGTGATGAATCGCTCATATCGCTTTGGATTTGGGTAACGTCGGAATCCTGCGAATCCATATGCGTGCATTTTTCATGGCGCGTGTACTCAGTACACGGCGCTCCCGGGTTAATCCCAATATTACTGATATGACCACCCCTTGTAAAAATTGCATCGTTTTTGGAGTAAACTGTTGGAAGACCACTGCGTTGAAACCTTTCAAAATAGTTTTGAATGAGGCGAAATACACATCCTTGACGCTTGCATTTAGGAAAGGCGTAACCATACTTCCCATATTCGCATAGTCGACGTAAGCGCCAATGTAGTTTTCAACCAATTTTCAACAAACTTTTGAAATTTTACCAACACACTCGGTTGAGCCCGGCTAATTTTCATTCTTTTGCCGAGATTCGCACAGCCGAGCGCTCTGCAATCGCAATTTAACAGAGATATCAGCTAAAAGTCAAGTTTGTTCATAGCAGCACCCACGGGTACCGCTAGCATCAAACATTAAACGTCAAGCGTTCAACCGAGATTTCAGCAAATGAACTTTAACCGAGATTTTCACAGCCGATCTCGGCATTCTGTTTTAAGTTGTGTATGCTGACTTTGTCTATTGTGGTTACGTCGACTATGCAAACATGGGCAGCATGTCTGGAAGCATCACCAGAACCAGAATCGAATAAATTTGAGTGAACCATGGAAGTGCCGTGGCAATTGTTCCATCCATCATCCACGTTTGAGCCGTAGATAAACGATGGATATTGTCATTGGTTGAAAACAACAAAGCCGTGTCTGTTATACACCTAACAAAAAATCCGTAACGTCCATGGTTTTTTTAAGGTATTCTGGATTTCACCAAAGTTTCCAGGAATTTGTTGTTTGGATATTTGTCACGGGTTGTCGGATACTGACTGTAGCAGATCTTGCGCTGAGCCGGCTTCGAAACCATGGTTTGTTTACAATTATCGAGACCGGCGGAATGGAACCAGCCAAAAATGAGAACGAACTAAATTTGGATACTGTGATATGAAGGTTTGTAAGAGCGAACTGCTTAGTCTGGAGGTTCAGATAAGAATGCTTGTCATTTGTATTTCCATCTGATCACGCCCTTCGGCTACTGATATTCGTTCGGAATCGTTCGTCGGAGGGATGAACGTCAATTGACATCTGAGCGCGTTGGGGGTGCACAAGTAAAATACAATAGTTTGCCCATGAAAACAAATATTTTCTCTTAAATTCACTAATAACATTGATTCTGCAGCACCTTACCTCATTTGACACCTTTTTAGCACACTCTTGGATTGGTGGTTTATAATGTGCTTCCGAACGTGTCTTCAACTCATTCCGCAACTTTCTACATTTGACGGTCGGGGATGATTGTGCTTGATTGGCGTATTAGCAACACGTTCCTTATCTGCAAACTTTGTGACAATCGTTGCCAGGCAACTGCTTTCCTTGGTCCGTTTTTTTCACGCATGTCTAATAATGCACATTCTCGTTCTAAATCAATGGGGAAATGAAGTTTAAAATTATCCCAAAATACATTTGTTAGATGCAATAAGTGAACCTTCGTTTTTGTTCAAATAATAAGTGTATCCATTCTTCGACAGCAGAGGTTTTCCCTTATTTTGATAACATCATCCGACACTCCGACTCATTATTTTCTCGAATTCTTCCGATCGATTTTGGGTCGATGTGGCAGTTGCTGGTTGAAGGGACACCGTGGATTTTTTTTTTGCTTTTTCCGGAGATGCCCAAAGCTGATCAAAGTTTTTTCCAAAGAGGAACAATCCTTATTTTTGACTGCAGGTTCCGGAAATGCTGTCCCGAGTAGAAGTAAAAATCAGAACAATATCATCATTTGATATTCCTCAGTGAAGTACTCAAGATCATAATTAGCTATTGGTTTGTTTGACATAAGAGATAAAAGATCAAAAATAAGATCAAAAATTAGCATGGGGAAGATCATAATAATATCTCATTTTGATGTTATGAGATCATAATATCTGGGGAGATCTTTACTGTAGCACATCTAACCAATATCATAAAATGATCTGACAGGTGGATTAGAGTAAAAAAAAAAGAAAAACGGCCGCGACTAGAATCGAACTTATGACCTTGTGATTTATGAGCAGTGGCATTACCACTGCACTACACTCAGCGAAAAATACTAGCGAAATTCATCGAAATACCTTATGAAAATTTGCTATAACTAATTCTTATGGATGACATGAGAATACCTTATGAAAATTGATCGTGCTTGCTATGACAAATTTCATAAGATAGGCTTATGAAAAGAACAAAAAAATCTTAAAATGATGCAGACTGGATTCGATCCATGAACGTCGGAATCACCGAGCCCGTGTTTTATCCACACGGCTACCGACGCTTGAGAATACCAAGTTGCTAAACATCAATAAAAGCCAAGCTGTGAGACGATTTTACGTTATAGAGTGGCCTTATGAAATTCATCCGAATCATTATGAATTATTTAAAGGCCGTTTCATAAGTTGGGCCTTATGGAAATCTTAAGGTTATTTGGCTGAGTGTACGACTCATCTGAAAATAGGAGGTAACAAGAGCACCAAGTTCTACGTTTTCCAAGGTGTTTGCGAGTCATGGTAGTTGTGTTGGTTTGGTCCCGCCATGTTGTAGATGAGTGTGTGAAAGAACTAATTATGATTTTGAATAGTAGTTTTCAGATCTTACAATTTTCGGATGTTATAGATGAATGTGTCAAAGAACTGATTTTGATCTTGAGCAGTTATTTTCAGATCTTTCTTATTCTGGATGTTGCAGATGGAAATGTGAAGAGCTAATTTTGATCTTGAGCAGTATTTTTCAGGTTTCTCAATGATTGCAGAATATTAATACAGTTTCCACCCAAAATTTGCAAACTGACGTGATGGTATGGAATATAAAAATGAATTAAGGCTCAATTAGGAATTGCATATTTTCCTAAGGGGTCATGCACAAAATACGTCACGCTTTTAGGGGAGAGGAGGGGTTTGCCATAACGTGACGACCCATACAAAAACTGTTGAGGACCCATACAAAAACTGTGACATAGGGGGAAATAGGGAGGGGGTTGAAAAAGGTCGATTTTTGCGTGACATAATTTGTGTATGACCCCTAAACTAAGAGAGCACTTTTCTCTAGATGATTTCACATATTATGCTCTTTCTCTGAATAAGCCATTTTATGAGACGTTTCAGAACAGCTGATCGCAGATGCGGCGTCAACTGACAGAATTCCACGCACGTTTGTTTTGCTGGAATATCGTGTAATTTTTGAAAAGGTACTTGTTCGAAAAATTGGTGATATGAGAAATTTGAGCCAAAATAGACTCAAAAGCTGTCGTAAAAGCAATACAAAACTCAATAATTAATCAGGTATTTTTTTTCGTTGCTATTCACTCGTTAATTTGCGAAAAAAAATAAATAAAAATTTCCAATTATGGTTTTAGCCAGTTTCAAAAACTACGCTTGACTTGCGCGCAGTCATTAACCATCATCAGCCGGATGATGATTGAAAACGTAAACATCAGAGCGCGTACTTCTGTCGTTTGACTAGCCTCATAAAATAGACTATTGTTAACAAAGCTAGTGATCCAAACGACATGCGTAGAAACATGTTTGGTTTATTGCTAATTTACAGAAAACTTTCCGTTTTACGGTAGATTGAAAAGCTACCGCAGCTGTCAGATTGATGATTTTCACCAAGGTATCATCAATCAGTCCAAGGATACCTTGGATCGAGCCTTGAATACGACGCCGATGATCATTGTTTGTTGTTGTTTTTCAGAACATTTCACTTTGCAAGCATGCTTTGATTTGCCAAACTTTTCAATGATATGATGATTTTCATAGCTGCGGTAGGACTCTGACAGCTGCGGTAGAACTCGGCGGCTACCGCAGAGTGGAAAATTTTCTAAAAATCCGCAATATTTTGCGCCTAAAACAGGACGAATTTCCACCAATAGGCCGCAATCAGTGAAGTACTAGATTGTAGTAATGAGCTGAATTTTTGTATGTTGAGAAGTTAAATTCTTAATCTATGCAACGAAATGACGCAAAAGGCCTGGCTA
Organism: Aedes albopictus; assembly: GCF_035046485.1. NCBI lineage: Eukaryota > Metazoa > Arthropoda > Insecta > Diptera > Culicidae > Aedes > Aedes albopictus. The sequence goes on from NC_085137.1 coordinate 296,229,279, forward strand.
TTATGATTCCATGCCTAACTAAATGGTGTTCGAGCAAAACTTCAGTTACCTAAAGTTATTGTTTTCTTCATTTCTTGCAACAAAGTTTTCCAAAGTTTTATTCCAACAGCACCAAATAAGGCAAGGAATCATAATAGGGCACTGCATGAAATTCTTTCCCTCTCTTTCACTCTTACAGACATTTTGTAAACAACAAGGCCAAGAAACGTCAAAATCCCATACAAAATCAAAACAATGCAGTGCCCTATACCCACGCCTCCTGCATAATTTCGTTGCAGAAACGGAGAATTTACCTTCTAGCCATAAAAAATCAACTAAAAATCTAGTATGTACTTCACTGAACGTGCTCTATTGTGAATTGTCGCCCAGAAAAGCTTAGGAAACATTTAGAAGATCGTAGTCGTCACGACTGTCGTCTGTTCGTATACCCGAGGTAGAATCGCTACGCAATTCGTTGGTTGAAACTCAAAAAGCTTGTCGTCTGCAGCTGTATGTTTTGTTGAATCTAGAATCAAACGGTCCGTTTTTCGAAATGGACGTATTTTGCTTAGCGGGCCGATAAAGGTCGCAAATTGTCCGGTGATTCATTTATTGGATTCGTACCACAAATGCAAGATCGACATCGAGGTCCAGCTCATGTTGTCATCGGACTCAATTGGAAAACCTCTGCTGGTTTACTCACAGTGAAATAAAATAATTATAAACTGGGATTAAGAAATCTATCAGATAAAATCAGTATATATTTTTATGCTTTTTTTAAAGAAAAGCAAATTTAGATTATATGCATTTTTGTGCCGATTACTCTGTTTTTTTTTTTGTTCGATTGCCGCATCCATGAACCCGCTTATTGAAAATCAAGGCCACTTCTACTTCCTTTTTGTCCCAGTGCTCGTTTGTAAAATTTGTGGTGTACATAAGGGTACATCTATTTATTATGTAACGCTAAATTTGATATTTTTGAACTCGGTGGTTGGTTCATTAGGATCTGGCGGAATCCATAATATGCCTTTGTATCATAACTCCAACTTTTTTGTATGGGTTGTAACGCTAGGCTGTATTCCCTATTCCACTGGAGCGTTACAAAATTTATTGAACCCCTATCTCCTGAAGCGTTACGTTATTTGGGGATGGCGCATAATGAAAGTTGAAAACTTAAAATAGTTTTTATGCGCAATGTTGGGAAATTTCGACATTTATACAGCGGGTTGCACTAGGCTTTCCAAAGATCAAATTAAGTACTAATTTTGAAATCATATCACGATGAGATATTGAGCAGATATTTGGCAACTTTTTGAATATCTCATCAATATCATATTAAGACATAACTTCAAAAATTGATCGTTGTAAGATATGATTATGATATTCAGGTCTACCCGGGGTCCTTGAACAACTGTTCAATGTTGGGCAACTGACTGGAGTCCGTACCGATGGTGAACCGCCTGGACCTTGCAGTGATGGTTTTGAATCTTCTCTTGCGGTTCTTAATGAACCACTGTTTTAGTTTTGATGTCCAATTGGTGTTGGTAAGGCAGGGAAATTCTCTTCGGATTGGAATTCCTCAGGATTGAAGAAAACGCAATCCAAACCGAATTCCTCCCAATTGCCCTCACTGGACATCTGTTCTTTATGAAAAACCCGATGTGGATTTACCCATAGGTGCGGCGATAGGAATCTAGTCGGCTCTTCCACTCCTACGGCGTTCTTATGGGAGTGACGTCATGTTTACAAATATGGAACATGACGTCACTCCCATAAGAACGCAGGCGCAGTAGGAATGAAAGAGCCGACTAGTTTCCTTTCGCCGTACCTTAGGTAATCCACATCGTGAAAAACCATTGTGAAATGTTACAATTTTCCTAATCATATTCAATGCTTAAGCACTAGGTACACGCACATCCGTTTATAGGAGGATGGCTGATCGCTAACAACAGTAAAATCTTGATCAATTCGTTTTTCAGATTATTCCAGTGCTATGGGCAGATCCCAAGTAACAATTCAAAATCATTAATAAGCATGTCAGTTGATTAAATGTGCTACAAAGGCGCCGACAGTTGTACAAGAGTTTATGTTGAACAAAATGGCGAATAAATGTTTCATGCAGTGGAAACTGCACGTTAGTTAAACATATTTGTGCTCATTGAATAAACAATGGTATAAAAGTTTAAAAACAGTTGCTTAAGTATGTCCAATAGTGCTCTAATAATGATAGAATACGAGCTGCTTCCAACGCATTAGATGCCGTTATTCCACATAAGATCTTCAATGGAACAAGTAGCCTAAATAAAGTTTAACAACTTTTGCTTGATCATTTTATTCAACTACACTGATATAGCTTAACAACAAGATATTACCATGTTTCTTTAATACAAATGTTACACTTTTATTCAAGCAATGTTGATTAGCAGTGGTACTGTGTCACTTAATTATCGTTGTTCGCCCTGCCCCTTTTTGTAAACACGATTGATGATTAGGAGCCTAAAAAGAGCAACCGCGGCTACAAGCTTCAAGACCAAACAAACTTCTTGCAGCAGCTCTAAATATCATCTCTTCACACTTTTAAAAACATTCTGACTTACCTTTTACATTACCCGCTCCAACGGCAGTAAAATCGGAAACAAAAACACCAGAAAAAGTAGCAGAAGTGGATCCTGGGCGGCTCCTGGGCGGCTCCTCTGTTTGGTATTGACAATCTACTCTATCCACTTTGTTGCCACCGGTCAAACCGGGTTTATCTTTTTTATGTCCATATCTTATAGCTGCCTGGAGATATACACAAGTTTTACACATTCTCCTCCCGACACAAAACAGGAGCAGTGGAAATAAATAAAGTTCACTTATTTGGACGTTCAAATGAAAAAAAAGTTCGAAGCGATACCAATCCTACAACACGACACCGTGAATTACTGACAGACTAGCAAAATAATTAGCATGCATGCCTTATGATTAAACGTTGCGGGGACAATTATTCAAACATTGATCAACTTCAATGTTTATGAAGACAATTAGTTGAATAAAATATGTAAGCAATGTTTAAGCAGCATATGTACGGTAATGTATTCGACTCAGGAATTGAATATTTATATACTGCTTTCAATCTGCCGATTCATGTAATTCGGTTTGGAGCAGAGCGGATGCAGACGAGTGTGAATCCAAAGGTCCAGAGTTCGAGTCTTTCCATTGATGTGATTTGTCCCATAAAATGTAATAAAATAAAGATGTTGGGGGTACATAATCAGAGAGATCTATTCCAGATACAAATGCAGAAACGTTGAAAGTTGAATCATTTTCTCATTTTATTGTTACATGATGTAACATGATGTTGAAGGAACGTTTAAGAATCGTTTTTGTAGCAAATTATAAAAGCATATCTATAAATAGAAAGAAATTTCGTAAGTTGTATCACGGCTCCAGCATGTTTTGATTGTATTATGGTGGAATTAATATCGAAGAAAGCTTGTTATTATGCGCTATGCTGCTAGTGCACAATAACGGTTTCTAAAACCATTCTTAAATGATTAAACAAATAGCGTCATACAACATTGTTTAATAAACGTTGAAGTAAAGTTTATGATGTTTGTGTAAATTGCTGATGGTTCTAACGTTGAACAAGAGTTTCACAATCGATGTACGATCATTGGATAAACATTCATTTCATCGTGCTTATAGAACGGTTGACGTTGAATAGATTCTCATTTTTGGGCGAACAAGAGTTGAAGAACAGTTTTATTTCAAAACTATTCAAATATAATACGACTTCCAGTTTAATAACGTTGCTTTGAGAAACATTTCTTAAAGCAAAAATTGTTTCTTGGGATGCTTTGCTACAATAGATGGTAGAACAAAATCATCGTCATCATCTTAAGACATCGTTACACTATTATCGGAGCAGCATCATTTAGATCCAAAATTCGAATTTGTTTGTTGTTCAAATTAAATGATGATTTAGTTGTGTTGTGGTTATTTCAAAATTTTACCAAGTACGTACTGACAACAAGCTTTGCATTATTTAGGACATCATACTATTAAGAAGGACTGCGCACAATCAGTTATATGATATGATCTGTGACGTACAGTGAACATTATGAGGTCATCAACGTCAGGATTCACCTGCATCGCGTCAAGTGATGACTGACTTACCGGCACCACCCATCCACCACCCCAGTCAGCGCATGCAAAGGTAGGTAATGATGATAGCTGATGCTAAAGGGGTTAATTAAATCAAAACCTCAAAAGCCTCACGTTCGATTGTGTCCTTTTTCCCCATGGGTTCGTTCCGTACTTACCGCGCCGTCCAAGGGAGAGGGCGAGTGCGTCCTTAGTTAGCTCCTAGCTGAGAGAGGAAGCTCCGGTTAACATCGACAACCGCATAATTATTCAAATGATCTGATTTAATTCAAATTTATTCAGTACATGTCCCTCCTCTTGTACACCTCTCCAGAGGGCCTGACCGACCATGATGGCGCTGGCTGAGGTAGTGGCCAACCGCTGAAGCACGCGGCCAAAACATAGGCTTACTCACTTGATCATCCGTCAATTAGCATAAATACGTATCTTGTCTTATGCTACTGCTACTACTAGTGTGATGGCATTTTTTCATGCTCAACCCTGCATTCTCGCTTCCGGTGTTTGTCTTGCAGTAGTTCCGTGCGTCTGTTTCCAAATTTAAATAATTTTCCGCGACAAAACAGTTCCCAATTCGGGCAGAGGGGGAAGTTTCTCGCACTTGTAGGTATACGTCTGCCTTGCATCTCATTAGCAGCTAGAAATCCCACCAAGAACCAGAAAGCCTTGACTGCCAAGTGCAGCGGAATAAAATTATAAAAATTATTACCATCTGAACTTGACCTGATTCTGTTTGGTCGTTTGTTCCAGAATGGTAATCCTTGCTTGGTTTTGAAACTGAAAGTGAAATTCTATCGGATGATGAAGGAAAAAATCCGACTCAAAAAAAGCGAGAGCGAACGCGACGAGAGATATTCAAATTGACGAGAAGAAACACATGGAGGATTGCATATGATTTGAATATTTATAAAGTTTTTTTTCGTTGATACTTCTTCTGACGCTTCTCGGCTTTCGGACAGACGGGATTCCCGGTGTGATATGCGGCACTGGCGCTGGCCAACCTTCGGATTCCGCGTGTAGCCGGATCGCCGATTTCGGGGGATACATATTTTCGGAAGTCGCATCATTCGAACAGGTTGCAGCTCAGGGTCATGAATAATTCAGCAGTTTTAGAAGCCAATATTGGAAGACATTCTGCGCTGCTTTCGAGGATTGGAAAAACGGAGAATTGCAGTCTTTTCTTCACTCGGTTCGGTGCGAGCGGATATCGGTGGCGGAGTTAAGTTTGTTTGGTTGGATTAAGTTAGCGGGAATGATTTGCATACTATCAAATCCCAAAAACAAACGAAATAAAGTTGTCAGCGCAATGTGATGGCTGCAAATCCATTCTTGAACAACTGGGTACGGGCTCTTGATTGGTATAGATTTTCGAGAGATGTTGAGACAAGGATTGCCTATCTGAGATCAATTTCAAATTGAAACAAAAATTGAGCTATAATGGGATTCGGATTCCCACGATGTTTCGGTCGAACATCTGTCGCAAAAGTTATTCGTGATGTCTTAAATAAGATAGCAAGTGGCAAAACCTTTAGTGTATACGGGACTTAACCTGCCACCAAAGTGAGTAGGTATGACCAGCATGATAGTGTTCTAAGCCGTTATACGGTGCTTCCTTCAAGAAGGGCAAAAGCCATAGCAAATTGAAAATGCTCCATAGAAAATCAAAAAGCGGTCCATAAAGAATGAATATATGTTCCATGGAAATGTGAAATATTATCAATAAATAGTTAAAAACGTTCCATACTTTATAGAAAATGTACCAGTAAAACTTTAATTATTAGACTGGGTCAACAAAGTCGATTTTTCGGAACAAAGCTTTTTCAATTCATTTTAGCGTCCAAAGTAACTGTGCAAAATTTGGGAGCGATTGGTTGCTTCCCCGTATTTCGCATTGCGATTGAAATTTGTATGGAATTTAGTATGGAAAAACGTGCTTTTTGCATTTTTCTCATAAATTGAAATTTTTCGTCTAAAACAGTTCAACCAATGACGGTAAAGTATAGCCTAGGATATGCCGAAAAACTTTGCCGAAGACCACAAAGTGATCCGACACTTGTGAAAAAAGTTATAACGTACAGATTGCCCAGTGGTGCTTAACATTTAACATGTAAAGAAATAACATCAATAATAAAATCTTAATTTTTGGCCTAAGTTACCAGGCGAATAACTTTTTTCACAAGCGTCTGATCACTTTGCGGTCTTCGGCAAAGTTTTTCGGCATATCCTAGGCTATACTTTACCGTCATTGGTTGGACTGTTTTAGACTAAAAATTTCAATTGATGAGAAAAATGCATCTTGATCTTGATCGCCATCTTGAATTTGGAGTCGCCATTTTGGATTCAAGTCCGCCATCTTGGATGTTATAGAAGCCATTTATTGGACTCCAGACATCTACCCCATACCAAATATACTCATATTGCATGATTTAGAGCCTAAAACACCATTAAACAGCCGCCATTCTGAATTTTGAGCTGCCATCTTGAATTTTAGACCGTCATCTTGGTTATTATGTTCGCTATTTTTTGAGTCCAGACCTCTTCCCCACACAAACTATACCCATATTGCATGGTTTTAGGGCCTAAAACTCTATTAAAAAGCCGCCATTCTGAATCTGGAGCCGCCATCTTGAATTTTAGGTAGTCATCTTGAATTTTGGGCCAACATTGTGGTATATCTGGTCTCCAGTGTTGATTTCCGTACAAAATTCGTCAACCATTCTAAAAGTTACAAAAATCGCCGCAGTTTGATGGGTCGCATTGGGGCTTGGTTCAGTTTTATATACGTCCAGTTCTACCGGGGCTGGTCCGGATCACTCAAATGGCCATAACTCCGGAACGCCTTAACTAATCTTTACATAAAAAGACAATAATAGTAAGTGACATTTCAACACACGTACACTAGCTTGAATTTTTCCATACACAAAAATGCACGCCAATTCAAAGGTTATTCAGATTGCATATGAAAATATTACCCAACTGGTTTTGGTAAAACGGCTAAATAATGATAAAATTAGCAACCGGGTAAGAGTGAACATATATTCCCCCAAGTTTCATAACTACATCTACAAACGAGACACGCATTTGAACGTGATAACCACTAGGGGAACTTACGTATTTTCGGCAGTTTTGTTCGCTTCGTCATGGGGTTTTTTTTGAAACCTGTTGATCTCAGAGTTGGCCTCAAATTCTTCTCAACAAAGTTGAGTTATATGCCCAAATTCCAGGCAATTTGACTCACAAAAACCCCCATGACGAAGAGAACGAACCTACCGATAGTATCCTTTGTCACCCTATTTCTTTTTTTTTATCAAAAGTTCAACAATTTTTGCTTAACATATTAACCCTAAAAGGGATAACTGGGGTTCATTGGACCCCAGGCGCCTTTCAGAGCTCGTCTTTGATAGAACACACTCAGCGAGGTGACGAAACTGAAGCCATGAAGGTATCCCTTTTAGGGTCAAAAATAAAAAATGTTTTTCAAGCCACTTCTGAGCTGCATTTTTTTTGAAACTTTCAAAATTTATGGTCAGCTACGTATGGAATTTTTATATCTAACCATGGAGGACTAGGTGAACTTCAGTAAAGCAAAAAAAAAAAACAGCAAGTTTGCCTGCTGCAGGGTGATAATCCTCTTTGAATTTCTTCAGGCATTTCTTCAGAAGTTCCCTCTGAATTTCGGAAGTTTCTTCTCATTAAGAATTCTCTAGCAGTTCCTTCTAGGAATGCTTCAAAAGTTTTTTTTCTGTAATTTTTCAAGGAGTTATTTCTGTGATTCCTCAGGAAGTTTTTGGAGGTCTTTCTTGGATTCCTTCAGAAGCTCTTTCGAGAATACCCTGAGGAGTTCCTTTACGGATAGTTCCCAGAGCTTCTTCTAGGATTCCTCTATCATTTTCCAAGATTGATCAGGAGTTGCTTCTACGATTTATCCAAGAGTTCCTTCAAAGATTCTCTCTTATGAGAATTCAAACCGTGATTTATTCCATTATTCCTCCAGAAGTTCTTTCTGAAGTTCACTCCTTCCTTTAATGATTTCTTTAAGAGTCTTCTGGGGTTTTTCAAGAAGTTTCTTCTTAAATTTCGGAGAAATTCCGAAGTAACTCTGGAAAACACCACCGGTTTTTTTTACACAAATTAGGTAACGCTAAAATCGGCCATTTCAGACCCCCTCCTCGCCCCCCCCCCCATATGTAGCGCTTTTTGTATGAAAATCAAAAAAAAAATGTATGGATCGTAACGCAACGCTGGACTCCCCCCCTCCCCCTATAGCGTTACGTAATTTGTGTACGATGCCTAAAGGCTCCTTGAGGGAATGGGGTTGCTTTTGGAATGTCTTCATCCCTGGAGAAATGTAAACCCGGAAGGAGCTTTTGAAGTAAACCCAGAACGTACGTATTAAATCACGGTTAAAGTTTCCAGAAACAGAAATCTTAAATGAATCTCAGAAGCAACTCCTGGTCATTCTTGGATAATATTGGAATTCCAGAAGAGACTCCGAGAGATATCCGTGAAAGGATCCCTGAGGGAATTCTCTAAGGAGCTTCTAGAGGAATTCAAGGAAGACTTCAAGATCTCCTCGAAAAATCACAGAAAAAGCTTTTCAAGAATTCCCAGAAGAAACTGCCAGAGAAATTCTCAAAGGAAATCCTAAAAGGAACTTCTTGAGAACAGAAGTAGAAAATTTATGGATATCAAAACGTAAATGTAATGACAATGATGTAAAAAATTGCGTTTTTTAGAAAAAGATCCAAAAATTGTCAATGCGTCATAACTTTTTTCAACGTTCAAAAGTACCTATGTTTTGAAAACTTGTGAAGCATTAATATATTGTTGATAAACGTTCAAAATTTCATTCAATTCGGTTCGCTGGCTTCCGAGATATGACAGCTAAAAAAAAGTTGTTCAAAAAATTTTGATTTACGAGAACGATTCTAACTTCGCGAAAGATTAACCAATCGAGCTCAAATTTGCAGCAATGATAGCATAGCATAGCATAGCATAGCATGAATACTTGCACAAATCTTGGGTGGAGTTGCAAAGTTGAATATATCCATTGACATTGTTGATGTCGCTACTATCTTTAATGTCATAGACCCACTCAACTTCACACACCTGGCCAAGTCCTTGCAAGCATTTATTTATTGATCCATTCATCAACTTAGAAAGAGCCCAGAACTGAAGCAGCTTCCAATAGATGAACGGATGTTGAAAATAGCGAATTTTCAATTTATATGTAGTTATGTACAAAGAATGTAATCAGAAAGATCTCACCCAGTTCCATCGTAGCGTAGTCCACTGACTCTGGCGAGGCTGATGAGAGATGATGAAAGTAGCGCATTTACTGCAGACACCACCTTTTCGCGATACCCGATGCAATTTTTTTTTCTAAAAAACCCCGACAGTAACGTTGCACAAATTTTCTCGAAAGGTTTTGTCTTCGTTATTTCAATTGCTTCTTGTGTTTTCCACGGGGAAAGCACCGCATGCAGCACATCACTGTTTTTCGATTGCCCTCTTCTCCGTGGTGTACGACGGGAGATCTCTCCAGAATATTTTCACAATCTCACAAATTATCACTTTTTCCGACCGCGCTCTCCCCGTGGCCGCACTTGGACCACTCCCGCTGGGGCCCGGTTTGGCACGCCGGAAGGGTAACACTGACAATACTATGGTTATACTTTAGAATAATCTTTAGTCAAATCACAAATCAATCGGCCGAATCGAAATTTCGCGAACACGAAAACACTGACAGCCAAATTTTTCCACACGTCCGCGCGCGTTCGTGGACTGCTGCGAAAAACTATTCAAATGAGCTCAAATTTGCAGCAATGATGCACATATAATAGGTTTACAAACAGTCAAAATTTGAGAATTTTTGATGCACTCTATGAAAAGTTACAGCTTGTTGAACTTTTTTAGAGAGAAAAAAACAGTTGCCTATCCCAAACACTTTGGCCACTCCCCGTATATTGTGAAAATTATAAAAACTGATATTTTGACCACTTTTGCATATTAATTTTTTATTTTTATTATCTTTTTATTTGTGAAAATAGATTGCAAATCGGTCGCTTGTGGTTCGAAAGTTATGTCGGTTTGAAAGTTAAAAAGAAAGAACTGACGGTTTTTTGAACCTTACACTGGGCAGAACGTTGTTATGGACAGATAAAACCTGTAGTGCTCTGGATACCCATCCTAGAGGTTTGGTGTCTTTAGAGAAGTTTCTTGTAAAAGTTTTTCTAAAATCTGGTTACACAATATTTGATCTAGACAAGTTGCAACTGATCTAGGTCAGTTTTGATCCATAGATGCGTCCTAGAAGAAAACTTTCTTCTGCAAAGTTGTTCATTCTGCTATTTTTGACACTTCTTCCGAAGACACTTATTGACCAATCCAAATTCCTGTGTGGTAGTGGTTTGTGTTCAGATGTCCCGTGTTAATCTATCTGTAAGAACTTTGTAAACATCTTTTGTTCTCACGTATACGGATAGGCTTGCAGTAGGTTTCGTGAGACTTTTTTTGGACAACTCAATACTGTAAAATGCACAAAAATGGCACAGTGGGCCACTTTACTAAAAAAAGTCGAAAAAAAAAACAATTTCGATCAACATTTTCAAGGAAAATCATTTGAAAAAATTAAAAAATCACGGAAATTGGAGGTTTTTCTTATTAAAACAACAAAAAAAGGTGAACTACAATTCATTTGATAACTCATGAAACAGCAGGTGGAGGCAGCTATTTTTTTGGCCAAAACATGTCAATACCACTAGCATCGATATTTTCTGACTTTTTTTTTCAATGTAACATGCCTGGATAATAATTGAGTTGAAGCACAAATATAATGAAAATAATATTTGGTGCTGCTTCGGCCGAATTCACCCCCCTTCAGGAAGTCATTCCTAACGGTCGTACCGCGAAGGTAAGTAAGAGAGAGAAAGAGGTTTCAGTGTAAACTCCACATAACTCTTGGATATCTGTTTAGCAGATTTCTTCTTTCTATAAAAAAAGAGTCCAACATAGGTTCTCTAGCAGTGGAACCATCTCGGTATGGCTCCTATTTTGGGCACTTTTCTCAAACGACTCAGCCAGTTTTGAACCAAGTGACACATGTTTTGAAGCGCTGTAAGATACGTATGATATCTAGCCGTGTACAAAATTTCATGTCAATTGTTTTGGAATTTACTGAGTTATAGCGAAGAAGTGTCCAACATACCAGCCACTGCCCAAGTGGCTCACTCGGTACACTAGGGGCCTTTCATAAACCACGTAGACTTTTTGGGGGGAGGGGAGTCTGGCCGTCTGGCCAAAGTCTACGCTCCATACAAAATTTAAAATTTTGATATGGACAAAAGTCTACGAGGGGGGAGGGGGGTCTGAGATGATCAAAATTTGGTCTACGCAGTTTGTGAACAGCTGCCTAGTAATAACTAGGATTTGATTTTTTTTGAAGAAATGAGGAAAGTTTTCATCTAGATTGTAAACTTGAAACTACGAACACTCGTTTGGTTTTCATTCATATTTTTTAACTGAATTTGAACTTTCATTTCAGTCAACTTCGTCGCTCGCCACTTTTTTCATAATTGATAGTTGCGCCAATTCTAGAATTTCTCCAACGGAAATCTGTTCTAACCGAATTCCGTCCCCTGTCGAATCCATTATAAAATTGCCAGTAATTTATGCAAAAAAAATCTGCAACGCTATAATTTTATCATCATGCCATCATCGGTCTTGAATGTCACTCACATTTTGCAGTTTCCAGTTCCACCGAGACCGAACAATGTTCATCAAAATGTTGATAGAAGAACCCAATCCCGAACCCAAATTCCCATACACTAGATAGCGACACCCGAAGAGGAACCCTTTCGTCGTAGTCGTCGCCCAGCGCAAGGAAAGTGCGTGTCGAGTGGAAGCCTGTTTCGTTCGCTTCGGGTGCCCGGAAAACACGCTCGGAGCGCAGAAATTTACGCATAAATTATAGCTTTTTTTCAATTCCAACCCAACGTGGCTCTCCCGCTTCCGAGCATCAACCCCTTCTTTGCGTAATCCTTTCCACCCCTTTGGATAGGGAAAAAAGCACGTCTTAAATTTCGATAGTGCAAGTGTAAAAGATTGATCAGCGTTTTTTTTTTCTTCCTTTTCTCGCTAGATGTGCGTCGAAATAGCGAGGCACGCAATAAAAAGATATATTTTCAAACTTGTAAGCAAAAAGGATGCGGTAGTTCATCTATCTGAGGACATGTAGACAGGACATGGGCGCTACCTGAGGTGATCGTTTTCCCTTACGATGAACCGGCAGACAGACAGTGCCTTCGGTTCAGGCGGATTATTTTCGTTTCATTATTAAATTTTCCCTCCATTTAAACACGAGAAAAGGGAGTCAAGATCGGGTGAGTTGTATTCTGGTGTCTCGAGACTCTAAACTGATTTGCATTTGAATTCATCTGTGGATGTCGATCAAGCACGAAGTGTAACACGGAAGGATTTTTTTATAGAACGTTGGCGAAATAGTTATTTATGTAACGAGTTGCAAAAAGTTGATTTTTTCAGCACGAGTCGTACATTTATCCAACGAGGCTTGCCGAGTTGGATAAATACGAAGAGTGCTGAAAAAATCGAGTTTTGCAACGAGTTCCATACAAAATTTTATGCAATGTTTTTTTCATAATGCAACCCATTTGAGTTGCATAATGTTCATAATGCAACTCAAATGAGTTGCATTATGAACATTATACAACTATTTCTCATTATGCAACTTATTTCAGTTGCATAATGAGACAGTTCGGAAAAATTGGCCATTATGATACCAAAATGAGTTATATAAAATGTAAATTATTATACTGAATTGCATAAATGTTCTTTATCTAATTTCTTAGCAACGATAACTGGAACAAACTCAATAATTCTGAATCTGAATCAAGTTAGAAAATTCTTTCAACTGGTGTATATCGGATGTAAATGACAAAATAACTATCTATCCTCGGGATCAACCTGTGGGTCTACCTTTTTTCAGTGAAACTGTCCCACGCACGCTGCCATTTGACCATCGTGGTCATCCTAGCAGTCCTCATACGTAGGACTCTTGTGCCGCGCATTTCGAAGCACTCTACAGTGTATCAAACAATTGTCCGTACAGCAATTTTTCGTCAAAATAGTTTTCCATTCAAATGTTAATAATTTTTTCATACGTCAATCAAAAACACTGAAATCTTGAGCAATCATTGACAATATATTTTGAGCGAGATCGAATAAGTTTTCTGAAAGTTATAGAACTTTTCGTAATCTTATAATATTACACAAATTTTTAAAACACTATATCTTAAAAAGCACTTTATGAAACTTTTTCATTTTTTGTTTTGTTACAGTTTATACATGAGGCTTACAAATGCTGCTTTGTTCGAGGTTTTATATTAACTACAAAAAATATGAAAAATCTGTATATGTTCAGAGTATTATTTGGAATTTTATCATATTTTGATCAATAAAAGTGCCAAGTGTTTTCAACTTTTTACAACTATCTTAATGTAATATTTTTATACAGGACCTACTAAACTACATATGCAGGGTAGGTCCTATGCATTCTTCGGTCAATTAATGCACTTTTATTAGTGGAAAACGTTTGGCAGATTATATGGGCAAAATATGATCAATTTATAAACATTGTCAACTACATACGTAGATTTTTCATATTTTTTGTGGTGAACAAATTAACCCTACCAAGATTGCGTATTAAATCTTCATGTATTAGTGTTCCCTGAAAAAAGTTTAAAAATATTACCAATATTCTTCGAGATATAGAGTATTGCCACCACAGACAAACAGACGAAACTCTTTGAGGAAATCTATCAAAAACTTTTGCCCGGTATCTTTTTCATGAGCACACTGCCACCTGTTGGTAGAACCGCGCGAGACACTGTCGGCCATGATGGATTTTGATTTGACGTTTGTCTAACACGCACACTACTACACAAATCACACACTACGATTCAGATGATCCAGCTCAGTATTTTTTTTACTGAGTTCAGTATATTTTCCATCTTTTTACTGAGTTTTCAACAGCAGATTTATCTCGGTACACTCGATAATCATATTTACCGTTCACCAGTAACGATATTTACCGTGCATCAGTAACTTTTGACACTTTATTAGCTGAGCTCGGTAACTCATTAACGGAATATCCGCAAAAGAAATAACCGAGCGTACCGAGTAAAAGCTGCTGTTGAGAACTCAGCAAAAAGATGGGAAAAATACTGAGCTGATCTTAGTGTGCACCTGTAAAATTTCGTTAGCATCATTCAGCAACGTGTTGTACACTAGCAAACGTCAAAGCGATCGAACACTAGCGCCTCTGGTGGAAGAATCGCGCAAATCAAATGAAATTTGAATTGATCGTTAAGTGCATGTGCCCAGTCGTTTTGAAGAGTTTTACGTCTGTTTGTCTGTGGTGCCACAATAACTGTGGACGTTCTTTTGCAGACGTAATCAACGTGGCTACCGAAGGTAAGCTTACCGTCCATCATCACCCCAAGTTTTTAACAGAGCGCTTCGCTCCGATTAACCGACTCACCGATAGACAGTTATGTTGAGAGCCAATTCCAGTTTCCTGGATCTCATTCACTCTTCCACAACCGCGATCGAGTGGGCAGTAGGGTAAATCGCCAATTATTACACACCTTAAAAACTCGCCAATTTTTAAACACTCCGTGCTTATTAGGCGTGCAACAATTGGCGAGTTTTTAAGGTGTGCAACAATTGGCGATTTGCACTAGTAAATTCCATTTCTTCGATCGATTCACCGTAGACCTCCTGCGTAATGTCCTCAATCTCCACTTCCACCGGAAACTCTAACCTCAACACCTCGTCGTACAAGGCATTCCATAACACCTGTAACGTAAGAATACAACATGTGAACCCCTGTGCACCTAATGAAAGTTCTTTGTGTCTTCCTTGTGTGATTTGTTCTACTCATTACTGTCAACCATATCAGACGTGGTGAAAACATGAGACGGAATGCATGTATAAAGAACTCACCGAAGTTGTAAGTGTCCTTTTATATGTATTATTTTATGTAAATAAAATGTTTTTAGCTTTGTAGCATGCGGTTTAATAAGCTGTGTTTTATTGGCCCTGCTGGAAGAGCGGTGTTTCCGTCCTGTTTTCAACAACACCAGACCCACGATAAATCCTTGCGGGACTCCTAAGGTTATGTGAAAGCACTTCCGACCCACGTCTGTGTCGTAAACTATTACTCGATTCTGTACTTATGCTTTCAGAATTTTGTTTAGGTACCCGTACCGTTTCTGATTCTTATGCAGAAGGTCATGGGTTCAATCCCTGGCCCGTCCCTTTCCTTTCTACTTTGTATCTTTCTATAAACCTTCTCCTGCCTCTCTATGTATACCCAAACCTCTATTTAGGTAATTACTCAGGACTGCCTAAACAATGTTTACCCAAATGGATTCAGTTTATTTCCAAAAGGGATTTGAAAATTGCAAAGAAGTTTGAAGAGCGAGTGGCCTGGAGATTTAAATAAGGGCATGCGGGGTTTCAGAGGGCTTTCAAGGGAGTTTCAGGATGAGAGAGGGGTCAAAGGCGTACAATTCAGCGAGATATCATGCACATAAAGCGAATGCTAGTGGTAGTGCATATTTACATGAGATACCATGTAAAATTACATTACGATCGTTTAAATTTCCGCTAATAGTCACGTAACCGGTTGAACTCCATGATGGTTTACGTGATGGTATGTAATGTAATTTTACATTATATTTCTTGTAAAAGTTCACTAACTCTTGCATTCCCTCTATGTGCATGATTTCTCGCTGAATTTTAACCCTAAAAGGGATACCTTTATGGCAGGGCTGCCCAACGCACGGCCCGCGGGCCGGATCCGGCCCGCGAGGACATTTTGTGCGGCCCGCGGGACGATTGGACAAAAATGATAGAATTTAGCCCGAGATATTATTATTCTGAATATTTTCCTTTTTCAATGGAAATGTCATTCATTTCATTTATTTAGTTCACATCAAATTCATGATAATACTGAATCAACAATTTGCCGCCATAATACTCGATTTGCAGCTGCAGCTCTCCATCCTCGGTCACGCCCAACACTCGCCAGATCACGCTCCACCTGGTCCGCCCATCGTGCTCTCTGCGCTCCACGCCTCCTTGTACCAACCGGATGGTTAGCAAACACCAACTTTGCAGGGTTGTTGTCCGGCATTCTTGCAACATGCCCTGCCCACTGTATCCTTCCAGCTTTGGCCACTTTCTGGATACTGTGTTCGCCGTAAAGTGCAGCGAGCTCGTGGTTCATCCTTCTCCGCCACACACCGTTCTCCTGCACACCGCCGAAGATCGTCCTTAGCACCCGTCGCTCGAAAACTCCGAGTGCTTGCAGGTCCTCCTCGAGCATCGTCCATGTCTCGTGTCCGTAGAGAACCACCGGTCTTATTAACGTCTTGTACATGGTACATTTGGTGCGGGGGTGAATCTTTTTTGACCGCAGTTTCTTCTGGAGCCCATAGTAGGCACGACTTCCACTGATGATGCGCCTTCGTATTTCACGGCTCACGTTATTGTCAGCCGTTAGCAAGGAACCGAGGTAGACGAATTCTTCTACCACCTCGAAAGTATCCCCGTCTATCGTAACATTGCTGCCAAGGCTTGTCCTGTCTCGCTCAGTCCCACCTACCAGCATGTACTTTGTCTTAGCCGCATTCACCACCAGTCCGACCTTTGCTGCTTCACGTTTCAGGCGGGTGTACTGTTCTGCCACCGTTCCAAATGTTCTGGCAATAATATCCATGTCATCCGCAAAACAGACAAATTGGCTGGATTTCGTGAAGATCGTACCCCGGCTGTTGAGCCCGGCTCGTCGCATAACACCTTCCAGGGCGATGTTGAATAGTAGGCAGGAAAGTCCATCACCTTGTCGTAGTCCCCGTCGAGATTCAAATGAACTGGATAGTTCACCCGAAATCCTTACGCTGTTCTGCACACCGTCCATCGTTGCTCTTATCAGTCTAGTCAGCTTCCCGGGAAAGCTGTTCTCGTCCATAATTTTCCATAGCTCTGTGCGGTCGATACTGTCGTATGCCGCTTTGAAGTCGATGAACAGGTGATGCGTTGGGACCTGGTATTCACGGCATTTCTGGAGGATTTGCCGTACGGTGAAGATCTGGTCCGTTGTCGACCGGCCGTCGATGAAACCGGCTTGGTAACTTCCCACGAACTCATTTACTTTAGGTGAAAGACGACGGAAGATGATCTGGGATAGCACTTTGTAGGCGGCATTCAAAACGGTGATCGCTCGAAAGTTCTCACACATTAACTTGTCGCCTTTCTTGTGGATGGGACAGATTATCCCTTCCTTCCACTCCTCCGGTAGCTGTTCGGTTTCCCAGATCTTGACTACTAACTGGTGCAGACAGGTGGCCAACTTTTCCGGACCATCTTGATGAGTTCTGCTGCGATACCGTCCTTACCAGCCGCTTTGTTGTTTTTGAGCTGGTGGATGGCATCCTTAACTTCCCTCAGCGTGGGAGTTGGTTCATTCCCGTCCTCTGCTGCACCAACATAGTCATTTCCTCCGCTGCCTTGGTCCTCCGTGCCTACATTCTCTTCGCCATTCAGGTGCTCGTCGAAGTGCTGCTTCCACCTTTCGATCACCTCACGTTTGTCCGTCAGGAGGCTCCCTTCCCTATCCCTGCATATTTCGGCTTGCGGCACGTAGCCTTTGCGGGATGCGTTGAGCTTCTGGTAGAACTTGCGTGTTTCCTGTGAACGGCACAGCAATCAATCAATGGAAATGTATTTTATGTAATAATTTAATTTTAACAAATAAAATGACTTTTTAGAGAATATTTTGTAATTTTTTTAAAAGATTTAAAAATATGCAAGCATTTGGTTTGAGTGTCCTACAGATTTGAAGTAAAAGATTCTTAACAATAAAATAATGTGTAATGTGAAAATTCGCTTGATAAGATTGTAAAACAAAATAAAAAGATTACGTCATAAACTTAATTTAGGAAATACATGAAAAATTTAATCACAGTTTTTTAAGCTTTCAGAGATTTTTTTGTGCCATTCAATAGCTCTGTCTGGTACTACATTGAAACATGTTATTGAAACTTCCTAAATACTTTGTCAAGCTCCAATATTCTGCAAGAAATCAAAAAAGCTTTCAAATTTCATTAGAAACATTAAACTGCAAAAAAGTTCTTTTCTATTATCTAGCCATGCTCAGAAAAGATAAAGAAATAATGTATTAGGGTATTGGTTCCCTTATTAAGCATGTGGATACCATTTTCATCCTACGAAAAACAAAGGATTGAGGCGGTGTTTGCTTTGTTTCTTATTTTTGTATTTTTTGTTAGAAGTGAGCACCCTTGAAAACAAAAAGAACGGAATCAATCGGTGCCGTAGTCGCTTGTTTTCGAATAGGATGAATATGGGAGCGTGAGATTACTGATGGCACACGTACCCTATTAACGAATTTTTATTTCTGGCCCGTCGACTGGTATGCAGTTTCACCAGTGGCCCGCGGCCGAAAAAGGTTGGGCAGGCCTGCTTTATGGCCTCAGTTTCGTCACCTCGCTGAGTGTGTTCCATCAAAGACGAGCTCTGAAAGGCGCCTGGGGTCCAATAGACCCCAGGTATCCCTTTTAGGGTTAATTACATATTTTTTCTGTGTACTATTTATGATTGTAGATCCGATAACCTAACGCAAGGCAGCACAAGATTCTTAAAATTGCATGAGGCCGTGTGAGCGTGACTTTCATTCAATCATTCAAGCACACAAGTTATGTAGGTGAATTTGATGACTTATGCTCAAGAAAATCATTAGGAAACCTTAAACAGTCTCAACCCCCTCCCCTCGTCATCGATTCCCCTGAGCGCGCTAGTACTCTCCTTAACTATACTCGTTACTTATTTTCCGTAAACCAACCTTATCATTGACCTAAAAAATTCCAACTGCTACAATGAGATTCCATTTGGATAACGTTACCTGAATGGAGGGACCTTAACAGATTTTACCTAATGGATTCAACCTAAATGGAGTTTTGTGTGTACAGAAAAGGCAACAGACGAGCGGTTTTTCGTAATTCTGACAAAAGGCGGAAGGAAACTTCTTGTGAAACTTCATAAAGAAATCCGACATGGAGCACAGCGAACAAGGTGAGCTGTCTAAGTTGACAACATTCCTGAGATTGGAAAAAAGCAGCAGCTAGTCGTCATATGTGACGTAGAATTGTATACTTAGACTTATATACCTATGTAAAATGTTTCAGGGAGGTTTCAGAGGGGGGGGGGAGGTATGCGTGCGAGGCGTTTCAAGGCGTTTCGGATCGTTTCAGGAAGTTTTAGAAGATAAGCTTCTTTATGGTTTCTGGGGGATTGCAGCGGATTTTCAAAGTATTTCATACAGGTTCAGAGGGATTCTATGGTGCTTCACAGACTCTCTGGTGAGTTTCAAGGGGTTTCAGAGGTGTTTAAAACACTTATCGGGGTGTCTTAGGGGACTTCAGAGGGGTTCCAGCCTACGGTTTAGGGAGTTTCAAAAGCTCGCGAAACATTAATCTCCCTATGCCTACCAAACGGAATTCACACACCAACGGAAACCTCTGCCAAATACTAAACACTCTGACATCCGCATGAACTGGGTCGACGTGATTTTTTTTTTTATTTATTTTTTTTTTTTTTTTTTTTTTTTTTTTTTTTTTTTTTTTATTTGTGAATTTTAACTTATTGCTAATTCTTCACACGTCAAGTCGAAAAGGCCAAGAGAGGACCTTTTCTAAAATTAATACTAGGGAGGGTAGCCCAGAGGGGGCCCCCTTCGAGCCCAACCAGAGGGGTCTCGCCGGATTGCTCTTAAAACTAACAGTAATGCTTTTGACAGAACAAAATTACTAACAAAACTTTCTTTAAAAGTACAGGAATAACAAGCAATTGACAAACATTTGAAACTAAAACAAAACATTTTAAAAGAGAAAACTAATTCAATTCGATTTAAACTTTGAAAAAGAAAATTTTTCCGTGTTTCAACTTTGGTGCCCAGTGGGTTGGGGCACCCCGTTTGGAGGCGCTTTGACAGGCGGGCAAGATCTTGACGTTTGTTTTGCTTCCTCCTTTGCTTGTCACGAACCGGCAGTGGTAGTCTATCAGTTTTTTCTTTCGTTTTGCAGCGGCTGGACGACTTCGACGACGCTGGTGGTGGTTAATTACCATCAGCGGAAACCTCGTGGGCGGATGATTCGGCGGCCGCCGGAATTCCTCTTGGCACCTGCAATGCGGGTAACCGAGGATGGAAAGACGGTCTCCGGTCATTGCATCGAGGCGGATCGGGTTATTTTGGTGGGGATCGGTGAGGGAAAAAATCATTCCACAAGCGCTGCTCCACAGAGTCTCCCGGGAGAACGAAAAAGGCTGCCGGCCACTCGGGCTTTAGGCCTTTACGGTGTGTTTTTAGTGAGAAAGATTTTACTGGTCACAAGCGAGCGTCACAGAGTCCCCCGGGGGAACGAAGCAGGCTTCCGGCCATTCGGGCTCTAGGCCTTTACGGAGTGTTTCGTTGTTTAACTTTTCTGGTGGAGGAACTTGACTTTCGGCCAACCGGGCCGAAGGTTTTTTCGGTCGAAGGCACCGTAGTGCGCCCCGGGGCGACGAAGAGCTTCCGGAAGAACAAGGTTTTAGTGTTTTAGTGATTCGTTTTGCCATAGAGCCCTCCGGAGGGACGAAAAAGGCTTCCGGCCACCGGGCTTTAGGCCTTAACGGAGTTGCGAGCTGCGTAGCGCCTCTCGGGAGGACGAAGAAAACCTTGTTCGCTGGAAGTTAGTGTTTCCGGAAGTTGCACGGTGCTCCCCGGGGAGACGAAGATTTTGTCCGTTGTTTTCGCGAAGCACATAGGAGGGTGGGTACTTCTGGGTTTTTTAATCGTAATCAGATCCCGATCCGCCTCGATTTCGCCATTGCGCCGCACCTCCCACCCCTGGCACCCTGGGGACGGGTCCGCCACGCGGGGGAGGTTTTTCGTTGCTGCTTTTGTTGCTGCTCCCACCCCTGGCACCCTGGATCGGGTCCGCCACGCGGGGGAAGTAATTTGATCGCGGTTTTGCCGCATTCTCCCACTCCTGGCACCCTGGCGACGGGTCCGCCACGCGGAGGAAGTTGTATGCTGAATTCGGAATTGCTGTTACGCCGCAGCTCCCACCCCTGGCACCCTGGTCCGGGTCCGCCACGCGGGGGAGGCAATGCGGAGGAGAAAATCGACGAACTCCCACCCCTGGCACCCTGGAGGCGGGTCCGCCACGCGGGGGAGAAGGGCGGAGTTAGCCGCCATCGAGAATAGGACTCGTTGGATTGATGGTTAATACCTGAGGACAACCGGACTAGCAACTCCCACCCCTGGCAACCTGGGTCGATCGTCGTCGGTTTTTCGGTCACTGGTACCTTGGAAGGGGTCCACCAGCTGAACCGATCGTTTGGGGATCCTGGGTCCTAGAGATTGCAGCCCAGGCGGTCTGTATCCCCCTGCGCTGCGGAGGCTGCCAGTCCCTGTCGGATGACAGTAGGGGCTGTAACGGCGGTCGCGGGTGAGTACCTAATGATGTAGTTCTGTTGGTACCATTGGTTGTAGCTTTTTTCCTTTTAGGTTCTCCTTGAAAATTTACCCAGGCCAAACCAAGATGAGGATGCGCAGACGGTCAAAAGCGTATTGTCTGTTGGAGACGGTCGAGACCGACGGACGGTGGATAGGATCCCGTTGATGGAACGGCCATTTAGCTCTGGCATACTCGGGTGAGTCACTTGGCAGCGTCATTGGGTTTGCAATGGCGCTGGGGTGGATGGGGAAATTGCTTATTATTTGTGGGGTGGGACTGACCCCCCGGTCTTCTCCTTCGGGGGTGCCCACCTGTGTCCTGGTTTCGGTGGTAACTCGTCGGCAGTTCCATGGCTTTGGTTTGTTGTAGCAGTGTGGGTGGGTCTTACTCCCTGGCCTTCTCCTTCAGGGATGCCCCCCGGTGGTCCTAGTTGTTAATGTGGGTTTCATTTGATGCTACGATGTGGGTGGGCCTTACACTCTGGACTTCTCCTTCAGAGATGCCCCCCGGTGGTCCCTGTATGGTGATGTTGTGGATGTGATTGATGCAACGATGTGGGTGGGCCTTACTCCCTGGACTTCTCCTTCAGGGATGCCCCCCGGTAGTCCCATTAGCTGAAGTTTGTATACTCAAAATGTCCACGTTTTTAGATTTCGCTGTACAGGTTCGCATCCTTTAAGAAGCAAAATAGTGCCTCTTCGGAAGACCTATCGTTCTGCAGTGTCTGGCGAAGACTTCCCAATCCATAAGTTTCTCTGAGGAGCTCTAGAGTTGGGCAATGGTAGAGGGCGTGTTCAACTGAGTTGTGTTCTTGACAAGTTTCGCATATCTTCCTGAAGTTGGTACCTCCTCCCATAAGTGGGACTTGGTTTTGGCGGTGTTGCTTCTCGAGTGTTGGTATTTGGTGGTAGGGTGGGGCTTACTCCCCGGACTTCCCTTCGGGGATGCCCCCCTGTGCCCTTGGATGTTCCGCTGTTGTTCTGCCTACTTTCACCCGTCCGATACCGGAGTCGACCCGCCCATGCCGGTCCCCGAACGGCTTCCGGTTGGGCGGCGCCCCGATGATCGGAGGGACTTTGTTCGCCCCTGGGCTGGTCGTCGCATGTCGCTGTTTTCCGACCTCGAGGGTCGTCGGGGGCTGAATGGGACTTACCTCCTGGGCTAGTTGGCCCAGGGTGCCCAAACAGTTCTTTGGGGTTGACGTTCGTTTTGGCTCTGCGAGTTTCCAGCCCAGAACGGTCACGGTTTTGGTCGATGACGTTAGGCCTTGGTTGATCCCTTTGTGGTTGTTGGTTTCCCGGCCTGTTGGCTAGTTTTTTACTCCGCCTCAGGTCCAGGATGTTTTCCGTGTTGCTCCTGCTTGTTGTAATGCTTGTCCGGCCTCCAGGGGGGCTCTGCCAGGTCAGTCCTCTTTCGACTTCTGACTGGCAGGAACCCGGGTTGCCAGAAGATTGGTTCCGACTTGTTGTGCTTACAATGTTCCTGAGAGAGTTGTGACATTCTGGGTTGTTGGTCCATTGGCTTCCCTGGTTTCGAGCTGACCACCGATCGTATTCGTTGGCATCACAGAGCACCTCTGCTGGTAGTTTCGTCGGGCCGGTCTGTCCCTGGAGCATCTCCAACCATGCCGGTCCCCGTGAAGCTTCCGGTTGGCTGGCCCTCCAGTTGACAGTGGCTGCCCTTGGTTGTTCCCATCCACATTCGCCTGCCGAGCGTAAGAGTCGACCCGGCCGTTCCAGTCCTCTCCTGGCTTCTGGTCTGCCGGCGCCCAAACTACTCGTGGCATAGAACTGTTCCTCGCTTGATCCCGCGTTACCACGATCTTCTGGTTCATGGGTTGATGATTCTTGACTGCTGTTCTTAGAGATTTCGTTGGTTTGCGCTGCTCTTTCACCCAGCTGATACCGGGGTCGACCCGCCCATGCCAGTCCCCACATAGCTTCCGGTTGGGCGGCGCCCCGATAGTCAGTGGGACTTGGTTTTGGCGGTGTTGCTCCTCGAGTGTTGGTATTTGGTGATAGGGTGGGGCTTACTCCCCGGACTCCCCTTCGGGGATGCCCCCCAGTGCCCTTGGATGTTCCGCTGTTGTTCTGCCTACTTTCACCCGTCCGATACCGGAGTCGACCCGCCCATGCCGGTCCCCGAACGGCTTCCGGTTGGGCGGCGCCCCGATGATCGGAGGGACTTTGTTCGCTCCTGGGCCGGTCGTCACATGTCGCTGTATTCCGACCTTGAAGGTCGTCGGGGGCTGAATGGGACTTACCACCTGGGCTAGTGGGCCCAGGGTGCCCAGACAGATCTTTGGGGTTGATATTCGTTCCGGTTCTGTGATTTTCCAGCCCAGTACGAGCGAGGTTTTGGCCGTTGTCGTTGAACCTTGGTTGATCCTTTTGCAGTTGTTGGTAACCTGGCCTGCTGACTGGTTTCTCACTCCACCTTGGGTCAAGGTTGTTTCCGGTGTTGTTCCTTCTCGTTGGCCGATCGGGTTTTGGAAGAGCCTCCGCAGACAGTGATTCCATTTCTTTTTTGACTTTTAGAGATTCCATTGGGAGAATGTGTGAACTGGTTGGCCAGTCCGAGACTCCCGGTCGATGGCTCTGGGGCATCGAGGGGAGGCAGATGCCGGCCTTGCTTTGAGGGTCCTGGCGTGCTTGCACCTAGGTGCAGGCTCCAGACCCGTTTTTTGACTGGGGATGCGGCGGCGGTTTGGGTTAAACTGTTTAGGAGGCTCTCTCCTGATGACGGTATTCTTCTTGTGGGTGAGTTCACTGTGCTGGTCCAAGTACCTTATATAGCAGCAGCTCCTGCCGCTACTGGGATTCCAGATTTCCTTTTGGTTCTCGTTTTTGCAGTTCATCCAAGTTTCGTGTTTCGATGGGTGTAAGAGGAGTGGTCGCAAGTGTTGGGTGGGACTTACTCCCCGGACTTCCCATCGGGGATGCCCCCCGGTGCCCTTTCGCCCCTTTCTAGGGAAAGTTTGCCATATCGATAGAGCTCTGTTTGAACATCCTACGAGCGGGGTAACGTCTTCGGGTTTGTCCAGCCATGCGCATATCTGGGTGTGGTTAATCTGGTCGCTTCTTCCGGTTTCGCCGGCCTGGTGCACAGGTCGGGTCGGCCATTCCGGTCCCCGTTCGGCTTCCGGTTGGCCGTCGCCCGTGCTCCCAGTGGCTTTACCTCTTGTTTTTCCTGTGTGTTGTGTTGTTGGGGTGGGCCTTACATCCCGGACTTCCCTTCGGGAATGCCCACCGGTGCCCTTCAGCCTGCTTCTAGTTTCGGTTTTTCTGGATTCTGGTTCGTTCTCTTCCTCGGGTTTGGTTATTTCGCTGTTTGGTATCTTACGTTCACCCAGCCGATACCGGGGTCGACCCGCCCATGCCGGTCCCCAGATGGCTTCCGGTTGGGCGGCGCCCCGATGATCGGTGGGACTTGGGTTTGTCGATTTGGTTGTCTGGTGCCCGGGGCAATCCGACCATACTGGTCCCCATAGGGCTTCCAATTGGCCGGTGCCCGGACTGCTAGTTCCTTTCGTGGTGTTTTTCCGTTTACCATTTTCATTACCGTTGACGTTGCTGGGTCTGAAAGCAGGTTGGTATGGAAACCGATGCCTAACGCTTACCGAGAGTTCCGGGTCCGTTCGAGGTATTTTTGTGCTTTGACTTTTTGAACCGCTGGGCCAGAGGGAGTTCCGATCCGGCAGTGAGCGGTCTCTTTGGCGTTTTTTGAAGGGCAGCCTGAGGACTGCCTATTTTCTGGGATTTTTGCGAGTTTTGGGGTCGAGGGGTGTCATTGGTGGGGGTTAGGTTTGGGCTGGTGTCGGGGGTGACGTCTGAATCGGAGAAGATCTCGTCCAAATAGGGGTCTTCTTCTGCGGGAGTGGAGGCTTGTTGTTCCTTCTCCGAGGTTGCACTGGTGGTTTCCTTATCTGCTGTTTTCGGGGTGGTAGCGGTCGGTATGGTTTTGGGAAAGGATACTTGTCCGGCAGGCATTACCATTCTGAGGAAAACAGTGAGTTGCTCGGTGAGAGCTTCGATTTGTTTAGCTTGCTGCTTAACTAAGGCCTTAAGGGCTTCAATCTCTTCGATTTGAGCCGGCTGTGCCTGGCGTGCGGTGAGGGCCGCTCGCAGTTCCGCAATTTCCGTATCCTTTCTTTCCACAATACCAGTTAACTTGTCGACTTTTTCGTTCAGCCGCGCCAACTCGCTTTGGTTGGCGGCGTCGACTGTGTTTGCGTATGTCCGACCTCCGGTGTTCTGTTCCACGATTCTGCGGGCAGTCGGGTACGAAACGCCTTGGTCGACTTTTACCCTTTGAATTGCATTTTCTTTCCGGTATTGAGGGCAACTGCGGCTTGATATTTGGTGATCGGTACTGTTACACTGCTTACAAAAAGGATCTTTGTTGCAGGTACGATCTTCAGCGATTGGGTGCTCTTCCGAGCATTTGCCACAAATTGGGTTCTTGCTCCGGCACCGGAGCCTGGTATGCCCAAAGGCCCAACAGTTGAAGCACTGCATTGGGCTCGGGTAATAGGGGCGTGTACGGCATCGGATAAAACCAAAATCCATGTGCTCCGGCATTATTGTCCCCCGGCAGGTAAGAATGATGGCGGGGGTGTTTTCCCTTTCCGCGCCAGCTTTCCTCGTGATTCTCCTCACCTCTTTAACGCCTTGATCCTTTAATTCTTCCAGGAGCTCGTTTTCTGGGAAGCTGATGACATCGCGACAGCTGACAACGCATCGGGTGGAGTTTAGTGTGGGGTGTTCGGCGACGGCTACTGGAGTTCCGTCCATAAGGGCGGTCATGGTTAGCAGCTTGTTGAATTGTTGCTCTGAGCGAACTTTAAGGGCGTAGGATGCCCTATTGGCTTCCGGGAAGGCACCTTCAATTCTCCCAACGAAATTTTGTATGGAACGGCGGATCATGAAAGGTGCATTTGGGAGCGGCCCGTTTACCCCGGATATCCGGAGCAGGTGCAGCTCTCCATGTAGTTGCTCGTGGTCCATGTAGGCTGGCAGCGTTGGGCCAGCGAAAGAACCATCCACATAATTGCCTGCCGTATCGGGAGGTCTGTCCCCCCAGGAGTTAGGGGGAGGACCCCACCCACTCGCCGCCATGGCGGCCCCCGGACGTTAAGGAGGTGCTAGGACTTACCAGTTGCTTCGTCGTACCAGACGAGTTGAACCGACCGGATGAGTGCCGATCTTCGGAGAGTTTCACCAGGGGCACTCCCTCTCTGTGAGTGCCCGTCAAGGAAGTCTTCTATTCTTCGTCTAGGAGATGAGTTACCGCACACTGTTCCAAATAAACGTTGTAGTGTTGTCCTTTTCAGACACACTATGGGGGGGTTATTGGGTAGCCCTCTCTGCCCCTGGCCACCGACTCCTTGTAGGAGGATGACAAGAGGGACACTAGTCACTTGCACTGTTCTTCTTCGCTATTGTTAGGGCCAACAAAGGATGGCCGGCGTTTCTTTTTAGACCGCGACTTCTGGCGCTGCCTACTAGGGCGCCGCGTACTCTTCCTTTAACACCAAGCTGCGGTATCACTTTCCCCTTTCCACTCCCCGCACAAAGGTCTCTTCAATGCTCTTCGACTTCGCACTTTTTCTTCCGCCTCGCAGGTCTGTATTAGGCGACACTTTTCCCCACTTGGCCTGAGGCCTGGTCACTGCCACCAAGATCCACTATGGCCCAGGCACTAGGGCCTTGCCGACACTCCGCACTCCCCCTTCCCCGGTATGCTAGGGTAGAAGGGGGTTTGCGACGCACTTCACCGAGGTAGGTATCGGACTCCAGGTAACGTATGGCAAGAAGCCCACTTATTCCTTCACCCCCTTGCCCAGTAGCTTGGGCGCAAGGGGCCCGCGAGAAGACGCGGCACTTTACACTGCTATTCACAGGATAGGCCTTGGAATGGCCACTTTAAAACTCGCGTCGGCCGTGACGCTTCACTTTCTTCCTTCACCCCCTAGCCCAGTATCTTCGGGTCGTAGGGGGCCCGCGAGAAAACGCGGAGTGTTATTCGTACTTAACTAGTTGCTAGTCCTAGTTAAACGCACTAATTTGGCACGAGGTCACTAAACGGACACAAACTGGGTCCACCGGGGACACCACAGACAAATTAAAAAACGGTTAAAACCGTGCCACAGCACAAACGAATAAAATGACGCGTTTAATCGAGCCAGCGAAAAAAGCACGTCTTATCACAAGCGATATGCGTTGCGAACTGGGGTCGACGTGAGTTAAAATTTGATCCCTTAGGTCGTAATGTCCAAGACCTTAATCTTCCAGGTCTTTATGACGCATTTTTTCTTGGTATAACATACAGATACATCTCAAATCCCTAGGAAAGAGGGCATATAATTTTATGACGCATCCTGGCTTTTAACCGTATTTAGCATAAAAACGCTGCATAAAGACCGAGATATTGATCCGGGACGTAATGATCCGGCCCCCTTCGGAACAGTTCCAGATATTGCACGCTCATTTGGGTTTAACCTTGCAGGACGCGCGCTGTTGTAAAAAGTACAACACTTCCAAAAAACCTCGTTCGTCGTATACAGCGTCAGCGCGGTGCAGTTTTGGTTATTTGATGCCACGCGCGCTGGAAGGTTAATATTCATGCACCAAATTATGTTTATTTGAAAAAGGATTCATCAACAGTGATACAACCAAACGTTATTTGGTTGAATCGTGAAGGTAAAAGCATAAAATATTTAGTTCCATTAGAATCGTCCGTTGACAGAGAGATTTGTTGGCACTAAAATTAACAGTGAATAATAAATATGTATACTAATAGATATTCAATCTGCGGACTATGTACATTTTTATCAAACAAGCGCAACAAACTATATCACACGCCCTAAACCAGGTGGACTGGATAGTGCTGGAATGGAACCATTTCAGGCCACGCAATCCGGCGCAAATTAGCGTGAAGATGACAAGATGTTGTGCGCCTTTCTCCATTATTGCCCGGCTTGCCTAATTCTGTTCCTAACCCGCGCTCTACACGCCACTTGCAACACTCCACTGACTGGGTAGCGCAAACAATCCAAGAGGAAATTATAAATCACAATTTTAGTGACAATTAAATACTTGGCTTTGATTAAATTTTTGTTCTGCGAGCTTCTCGGGCCACCAACTACCGTTCTCATCGCACTTTTTCCCCCGGTACCTTCCAATGACCATCGCATCGAATCGTCGAGGTTCCGCTCGTTGAAGCTGCCAGCGTGTGTCACACGATGCGATGCGATGATACGGCCGTTGTTTTTAGGGTCTGTTTCGAGAGAGGTACGAAAATAGTTTTGTGTGCAAGCATGGCACACAGGTTTTATGGCTTAATTTATGATAGGCGGACCATGCGTCGTCGTCGTCTGTACGATTACTCCCGAGCAAGTCGCAGTCTCAATTGCCACTCTCGAATCTAATTCAGCCAAATTAACGGAATGTGTAATTATCTTCGCTGACCTGAGCTTCACATGGCAGCAGTAGTGGAGACAGCTTTTTCGGTCACTCTCGAGCGGACGACGACGTCGGATCTACACGTTTCATACCTCGACGCGTCAGATTGATACCATGAACCATGTCAACTAAGTGATCTATTGTCTCCGTCGTCGTCCGAGTTGCTGTCCGGTTCGCTGATTCGACCTGCTAGGAGTGTTTGCTACATTTATTGTGACTGGTTTTATAATTTGTTAATTATAGCCATTCATTAGGGAGTTGGTTATCACCACAGCATGGGCAATGCATTTGTAACGTTTTGACGTTTTTATTCTGTTTAAGTAAAATAAAATTTGAATTCAGTTAGATTAAATTGTTCTCTTCTCTCTCTCTTCTTGGCGTAACGTCCTCATTGGGACAAAGCCTGCTTCTCAGCTTAATGTTCTTTGAGCACTTCCACAGTTATTAACTGAGAGCTTCCTCTGCCAATGACCATTTTGCATGCGTATATCGTGTGGCAGGTACGAAGATACTCTATGCCCAAGGAAGTCAAGGAAATTTCCTTTACGAAAAGATCCTGGACCGACCGGGAATCGAACCCGTCACCCTCAGCATGGTCATGCTGAATACCCGTGCGTTTACCGCCTCGGCTATATGGGCCCATAGATTAAATTGTTATATTTTTTGAATATTTCGATTTTGATTTTAAGATTTGTTTTTTTTTTATAATTCATTATTAGTTTTCATGATTATTTTAGTTAATTTGTAGCTTTTGACGTTTTTATTTTTTTTAAAGTAAAATCTCATTTGAATTAGATTCGTTGACTTTGAGTTTGAACCGTTTCCATTCGTAGAGATTATCCGTTTCATGTAAGGTTTGTGTCTAGGCTAAGCTAATGACGATTCATGTTACATATCTTATAGGACTTTTTCGATGGCGTTAAATAGTTTTTACGGCCATGTGCGATTTGAATTTGGCGCACTTGTATATAATAGTTTTTAGATTGAATAGACGACTGCTTCAATAGAAGGAAATTTACTTGACTAGGGAATTCGACTTGACTCCATCACTTTAAGTTAGAGTCGGCTGGTGAACAGAAGTGAGCTTCGGCGACCTTCTCCCAGTTTGTCATTTTTAAAAATGTGTAGTGCTTCTTAGAGTTGTAGTTTAGTAAATTGGTGTTTTTGAAGTGAATTTGTTTCTAATGTTCTTTGTTTTTCGTTTCTTTACCCGTTCCGTTTCGTCTCGCGTCAGTGACAGCGCGAATGTCACTCGCGTTGACAGTACGTTTCGTTACAGTTGGTAGTAGAACTTGCATGCAAGATTTTATGCTGTCAGTTTACATTCGATGTTTACATAGAGCTGTTCGATATTTTTAAGCAGATTCTGAGTTTTGTCAAATTAAGTTTGATGTTTGGAATTTATTTCTGCTTACGTTTATGCAGCGTTCGATTGCGAATGAGTCAAACAGAGCTTTGATGGTGCAATCGGCTGCGGTTTAGTTCCGTTACGTTATACTTATGACACACATGTGATACAAGAATCACTGTACAATTGCGCTTGAAATGAGTGCCATACTGAAAATTCTCTCAGTTCAAGTCAGTCTTGCTAAAATTTTCTTGACACTGCGTACCGTTGTACAGGAATCACACTCGTATCACATGTCTGTCCGGGGTATTAAGGAGAATCAGGGAGGTCAGACGCAATGAGCTGATGGACTCTGATAATCCGAGTTTAAACAGTTAGATTTGCGAATGCGTCAACGAAGGCGTTGATGATGCAACTAACTGTAGTTCCGTTACGTTAAGATCACGGCTATGTAAGTTTATTGACATTGAGGAGTTCCCATTGTGGTAATCGTTGAACGAGTAACGATTATGTAAGTTGTTTGACAGTGGAGAATTCCCTTCGTGGTAGTCGTGTTCGAGTCGTTCTGTGTTGTTAATTGCTCTATGACCATCAATGTAAACTGGACATAAGTTTTGTGTTTTACGTTAAGTTTGATTCAACTGTGCAGTTTTTTTTTTTTGAGTATTTTGTGAGTTATGAAAATTTGATCAGTTTCTCTGATCAAATTTTCATAAAACTGGGTGGTGTGATGTAACGTTTTGACGTTTTTATTCTGTTTAAGTAAAATAAAATTTGAATTCAGTTAGATTAAATTGTTATATTTTTTGAATATTTCGATTTTGATTTTAAGATATGTTTTTTTTTTTATAATTCATTATTAGTTTTCATGATTATTTTAATTAATTTGTAGCTTTTGACGTTTTTATCTTTTTTAAGTAAAATCTCATTTGAATTAGATTCGTTGACTTTGAGTTTGAACCGTTTCCATTCGTAGAGATTATCCGTTTCATGTAAGGTTTGTGTCTAGGCTAAGCTAATGACGATTCATGTTACATATCTTATAGAACTTTTTCGATGGCGTTAAATAGTTTTTACGGCCATGTGCGATTTGAATTTGGCGCACTTGTATATAATAGTTTTTAGATTGAATAGACGACTGCTTCAATAGAAGGAAATTTACTTG
Source organism: Aedes albopictus (assembly GCF_035046485.1). Classification (NCBI taxonomy): domain Eukaryota; kingdom Metazoa; phylum Arthropoda; class Insecta; order Diptera; family Culicidae; genus Aedes; species Aedes albopictus. The sequence continues at coordinate 296,260,977 of NC_085137.1, forward strand.
ACTAGGGAATTCGACTTGACTCCATCACTTTAAGTTCGAGTCGGCTGGTGAACAGAAGTGAGCTTCGGCGACCTTCTCCCAGTTTGTCATTTTTAAAGGTGTGTAGTGCTTCTTAGAGTTGTAGTTTAGTAAATTGGTGTTTTTGAAGTGAATTTGTTTCTAATGTTCTTTGTTTTTCGTTTGATAGTTTGAATTTGTGGATTTTGTCGCCAGCGGCAGACACTCTGTTCCCTGAGCGCTTGTTGTTTCAAAGGTAATTATAAAAGTGAATTCGTTTAGTGTATATTATTTTTCACGAAGGATCGTCAAAATGTATGTGTGTTGTGTGTGTGTATTCATGGCCATGAGTGACATACCTGCGCAGGGTTTGTTCGTCGACGGTGGTTTCTCCTGGCCAATCGTCGACGTTAGATCGCTGTCCTAAACATTCGCCGGACTATAGGTGCGGAGGGGCGTCGGCGGTCCGGTACTCTGCCCGATCGTGCGTCGCCGCACGCAGGTAGGCCGGAAATAATTCCCCTGTACTCCGTTTAACTGCCAATAACTGGCGGGCGAGGACGAGCATTGTGGCAGCAAAAATGGCTTAAAGCCCAAAATAAAAAGCGTCTTTGAACGCTGAGGTCCAAAGAAGAAACACAAATTAAAACAATATACACTAAACGAATTCACTTTTATAATTACCTTTGAAACAACAAGCGCTCAGGGAACAGAGTGTCTGCCCCTGGCGACAAAATCCACAAATTCAAGCTATCAAACGAAAAACAAAGAACATTAGAAACAAATTCACTTCAAAAACACCAATTTACTAAACTACAACTCTAAGAAGCACTACACACTAGCGTGGTTCAAAAAATCGTTTTTGCTCCACACCGCTTATTCGATTCCTAACCAGATTATATGCCTTCTCACAAAATTTGAGCTCATTTGGTTGAAAATTGAGACTGCACAAGCCCGTCAAAGTTTGTATGGGAATTACTATGGGAAAACGATGTTTTTCATTCAATCGACCGTAGCATTTTCACAAGTGCCCTATTGGGTTAGTCGACCCTTGGTCATACTAGACTACTCTATCAGCTACAACTTTGCCCAAGACCGCATTCAAATCGGACGCCTCATTAATTAGTTATCGATTTGTATCCAACTGGGCAAACTTTAGCTATGATCCTCCAGCTTCCCAGCAGGCAACATTGCTGCATATGGCGCCAAAGATAGCACACTGAAATCATGGCTACTATGTTCGACTGCAGAATGCAGTGATGCCCACCGAATAGTTTAACCATCATGAGTAAAGATTTCGATTCTGGATAAAAATCGGCAACTAATTGATGAGGCGTCCGATTTAAATGCGGTCTTCGGCAAAGTTGTAGCTGATAGAGTTGCCTAGTATGACCAAGGGTCGACTAACCCACTAGGGCACTTGGGGAAATGCTATGGTTGATTGAATGAAAAACCTCGTTTTCCCATAGTAATTCCCATACAAACTTTGATGGGCTTGTGCAGTCTTAATTTTCAACCAAATGAGCTCAAATTTTGTGAGAAGGCATATAATTTGGTTAGGAATCGAATAAGCGGTGTGGAGCAAAAACGATTTTTTGAACCACGCTACTACACACCTTTAAAAATGACAAACTGGGAGAAGGTCGCCGAAGCTCACTTCTGTTCACCAGCCGACTCTAACTTAAAGTGATGGAGTCAAGTCGAATTCCCTAGTCAAGTAAATTTCCTTCTATTGAAGCAGTCGTCTATTTAATCTAAAAACTATTATATACAAGTGCGCCAAATTCAAATCGCACATGGTCGTAAAAACTATTTAACGCCATCGAAAAAGTCCTATAATTATAGGACTTTTATATTTAATCTAAAAACTATATTATATTTAATCTAAAAACTATTATATACAAGTGCGCCAAATTCAAATCGCACATGGCCGTAAAAACTATTTAACGCCATCGAAAAAGTCCTATAATTATAGGACTTTTTCGATGGCGTTAAATAGTTTTTACGGCCATGTGCGATTTGAATTTGGCGCACTTGTATATAATAGTTTTTAGATTAAATAGACGACTGCTTCAATAGAAGGAAATTTACTTGACTAGGGAATTCGACTTGACTCCATCACTTTAAGTTAGAGTCGGCTGGTGAACAGAAGTGAGCTTCGGCGACCTTCTCCCAGTTTGTCATTTTTAAAGGTGTGTAGTGCTTCTTAGAGTTGTAGTTTAGTAAATTGGTGTTTTTGAAGTGAATTTGTTTCTAATGTTCTTTGTTTTTCGTTTGATATGTAACATGAATCGTCATTAGCTTAGCCTAGTCACAAACCTTACATGAAACGGATAATCTCTACGAATGGAAACGGTTCAAACTCAAAGTCAACGAATCTAATTCAAATGAGATTTTACTTAAAAAAGATAAAAACGTCAAAAGCTACAAATTAACTAAAATAATCATGAAAACTAATAATGAATTATAAAAAAAAAACAAATCTTAAAATCAAAATCGGAATATTCAAAAAATATAACAATTTAATCTAACTGAATTCAAATTTTATTTTACTTAAACAGAATAAAAACGTCAAAACGTTACACATTTCAGATGGAGCAATGTGGAACTCCCGAAAAGCTATAACACGGCATAAATGTCACAAGGCAGGCTAGTAACCTATGTAAACATACATTTTGGATGTAAACATGTGACGTTATTCTAATCGTTCTTCACATGATCAAATTGATGTGGAGTACTAGATCGCATCTGAACGATTTCAATTACGTCATCAAAAAACTGTCAGTTTTCCGGAAGATATCACATCACCTTCTAAATGTTGTACACCGTGAGCTATACGTACAACATAATATAAAGTACTAGCTGTCCCGGCAAACGTTGTCTTGCCAAGCTGTGGTGGATTGACAACTGTTGAGCTCATAACATCACCGCACTCTAGATTGGTTTAATTTCGATCGTGTTGATTTGCTTCCCAACTCATAAAAAATCAGTAGGCTCAGTGTACCAGTTATGGCTATAGTACCTCAAATTCGCCATAGTTGATTTTCATTCTTTAATGATGCAAATCTACAAGAAAAAAATCGTGAACAACAGATCACGATCACAAAAGACGGTTGTAATCATTCTAACTTCACAATTTGCTCAAATTATGATAGAAATAATTAATTTTCCTTAACTTTTCGGCTTCCTTCCACCCTATTTGGCCATAGTGTACCAGTTATGGCTAACCCCGTGAGAAATGCATGTAAATAGTGCGAAGTGGAATCGAAATTAACAAATATGTCCATAACTGGTACAGGGTTCCTATCATTGGCACACGCCGCAATAAATACTAAAAGTAGTTTTGGCTCGGTTTTTATATTTTTCCTGTAAAGTATGAAGACTAATCTATCATTTGACATATCGATGACATTCGTCGGTCTTCTTCTTATTTTTGTAGAAATAGTTTTCCTTAGCTAGTGCGATAACTGGTACAGGCACCCTACTTTATCAATTTTCTTACTTTAAGGTTCATTTTTGAAACTGTTTTTAACTTATAAACACAGTCACCATGAATACGAATCAAACCATGCAAGTGTCATCCTGATCGGTTCAGCCGTTCGTGAATTTTGTTGCCTCAAAAGGACTTCAAACTCATTTTTATATATATACTTATTATAATGAATAGATTTCGACCTGAACGAGTACATCAATGATCTGCAATCTGCATCAGCCGGGAATCGATACGGAGCTATTTTGATGCACGGAACAAACGAAGCGCCGAAATTGCGACCGACCATCATCATCTGATCAGCAGGATCCGATTGCGCTTTGGTATAGGTAATTCAACGACAAGAGGAGAATATCGAGCACCTGTTCAACACACGCCTACTGGAAGTTGCTGCGGTGAAAAGAATCTTCATCGAAGAGTTGGAGAACTGTGCTGCGAATATTACAGAAGGTGACAGCATCAGAGATCAATGAGTACCATCAATAACGCCTTCTCCGCCACCGGTTAGAATAATTTAGGTGAACTAGGCACTCAGAGTAAGTAGTGGTTCACAGATGTCGCCTGAATAAAGATTGATCGAGTGAAAACACTTGGAACCAATACTGTAGCCCGGCTCACAAGAAGGAAGTGAAACGCTCATGTTGGTACGGCAAAAACTAACGGCGGACTACCTATCCAGATCATCTTCGACAACATTTTCCGGTGTTTCTGAGGCTTTGGCTTGGAATTATCTGAAACTAGCTGTCCCGGCAAACTTCGTCCTGCCGTTTTGTGGTGGTTTGACAACTGTTGAGCTCAAAATAGCACCGCACTCTAGATTGGTTTCATTTCGATCGTGTTGATTTCCTACCCAGCTCATGAAAACCCAGTACTTGATCAATTTTATTATTTTTCTAGTTGATTTTTTTAACTTTTTGTACATATAAACACAGCCACCACGAATACAAATCGAACCATGCAAGAGCCATGCTGATCGGTTTAATCGTTCTTGAGTTTTGTTGCCTCAAAGGAACTTCAAACTCATTTTTATATATATAGATTATATGGATCAAAAAGCTTCTCACAAAAAAAAAACTGCTAAAAATGTTTTTTTTCTATTCTCAATACAAAATTCAAATTCTAACGGATTTGGATGACAACTAGAACTAAGTAGAATAATAAATTAAAATAAAAAATGTTATACCAAGATTAAATTTCATTATGCTTGATGATCAAAATATAAGAATTACATTTATTCAAGTCATTCTTTTTCCTGATATCTAGCATTCTGATTAGATTTATATCTGCCAGTCTGAGCAATTTAAATCACATCGACGGCGTCCCTTTAAAAATGGCGTTTTGCGCCAAAACAGGAAACCGTTACAGCCATTCGAGCATATGCAAAAATACGTTGCAGAATCGATTAATTTAAATACCCTTTCCTTAACGATACGTTGAAGGATCTTCAATTAATCCTTTTTTCCCTTTAAAAATCACCTTCCTCTCAACTGACAATTTCTCTTTAAATCAACCGAAAAATGTGGTGCATCTCCTTTCAACGGCTTCAGATTCGCTACCTGAACCGCGGCTAAAAGTGCATCTGTTCCATCACGACGTTCAACGGTTTGCAAATTTTATTATAATTTTCCCATCGACCGCACCCGATCGGTTCACTTCCTTGTAAGGACCCCGCCAAGAAATGACAGATAGTTTGCACCGTTCCAAAGCAAATACAATGAATTATCGATTTATTTGCATGAGCGTGTAAAAAACGGTTGAAGATTCCTCCAGGTTGTATGCAAAAAGGTGCCTCATCCTTTTTGTTATTGTTCTATTTCGCTCGCTCCTGAAGAACGAACAGCTCCCTTTTCCGCTACTGGCGAGGTACATTAATCTTGCCACGGTGCGCTGCAAGCTCTGTTTGCGCAAGGATATTAAAATTTCCTCACATGCAGCTCTTCCACTACCCTTTCTATTTTAATGGCACTCTTCCTCGCCCAGCAGCGTATTCTTTTTCTTCACCTCGGAAGATCCTGGGAAAATCTTACCCTTTTTTACATATCCCAAATTAAATATATGCAAAAGATGACCCCGTATATGCATAATATAGGGATGATACTGTCATTGAAGAGTTCGTCTTCAACCCCTTTTGCCAGTCGCTGCTGCGCTGCGGAATCCTTTTACTTGTATCTTCTCCATCCTTCGGCATTATCCTTTTCCCTGCTTGCGCGGCGACGAGGAGAAAATAATGATGTATTTTTCGCCAGAAGGTAAATTCAGTTCACGGTATTCGGAAGTATCGTCGCAGGTAACCGAGCACGGGGAGGGATGGAAGCGTTAAAAAAACTTTGCCACTAGAGACGATCGTCATCGTGCAGGAGAGTAGTGGTTTGAAGAAGATTGTATCATTTTTGCTGTCTTTGATCACATCTTGTCGTAGCTGGATGTCGTTCATCGATTTATGCATGCGTGTATTCTCCATAGGAAACGGTTAAGTTTGATGATAAAATTGTAAATCTAACATAAATGTTATCGTTTTCTGCAATTAGAATAACTACAGTTCTGCAGCAAAGTAAAAGTGAGCAATGAAAACTCTTTCGGTGGGCTGACGAACTGATTGTTCTTTGTGCATTAGGTTTATTCGTCAATACGCTACCCAAATGTAGAACAGTTTCTAAAAATCTTAGTGTAAATCGAACTTGAGTAATACTCGTTCAATGTTAACGGCTAATGCAGATGCGTATACATAAGTGACAAATGATACAAATCATATATACTTTCCATTAAACAAAATTGGTTAAAAAAGTGATGACATGAACTGCACAATTCTTAGAATCGATTTTAAGACATTGCTGTTACGAAATAAGTTTGGCTGCCAACTTGACCATAAATATCAAAGTCACACCATAGTTATAAGAACTGGGAGGATGTTCTTTACACTTTTACATTCTTAAAAAATACTTTTTTGTAATTACGTTGCTTATTGCCCTACTTTTCACTCGCGGTTGCAACGATAAAACGGCCTACTTTTCTCCACTAAAGCAAAAGTGCCGAAAAGTACTACTTTTCGGCACTCTTAAAAGTGCTGAAAAGTAGCACTTTTCGGCACTTTTGCCAGCACATACATTTTGCTCACTACCGCGTTTTCCGTAGACACAGCTGCTGCTCCTACATCTAATTAGCAGCTCGAATCCAAATCAGGACTATCCACGTTCCGATTCGGGCCGTTGATGAAGTGCAGAAGCAGCAGCAGAAGCTACTTTTGCTCCTTCTCATGTTGCTGATTGACGACGACGACGACGACGACGGGAACATGAAAATTTGTGACACCTTCTGCACCACAGCCTACCTGATCGAACAAAAAACTGCGCCGGTGCACATGGATGCTTCCACGTGGTTCCTCCTGATTTCATGCATGTGTAGCTAGATAGATTATCCGGAACGGGAATTTTTCGTAATTACAAAAAATGTTGTATGCAACTCGTTGCAAAACTCGATTTTTTCAGCACTCGTCATATTTATCCAACTCGGCAAGCCTCGTTGGATAAATGTACGACTCGTGCTGAAAAAATCATCATTTTGCAACTTGTTGCATAAATAACTATTATACAATTGCATTGTGAAAAATTCTACTTATCAATTGCCTGACGTATGAAAATGGCCTAAATTTTAACACCGTTGCAAGTGTGCCGTAAAGTAATTGTAACACAATTTTAACTATTTTTCGAGTCTTCCGTAGTTTCAGCTAATGCTCCTGCACCCTCTGAACAGCTCGAATATGACTTCTGTGGGCAACTCGTTGCAAAACTAGATTTTTTAACTCGTTATCTCAATCCATCTCGGCAAGCCTCGTTGGATAGATGTGCACTTCATTTCTTGCATCACACTTCCATCATGTATACATGCCCCAATTGTTGAACACTACCACAACTTAAACTGTTAGGGGTGATACACAAATTAGGGGCCGTTCATAAACCACGTAGACTTTTTGGGGGGGAGGGGGGTCTGGCCAAAGTCTACGCTCCATACAAATTTCAAAATTTGTGTATGGACAAAAGTCTACGAGGGGGGAGGGGGGTCTGAGATGGCCAAATTTTGGTCTACGTGGTTTATGAACAGTTCCTTATAATTATGTCACGCAAAAATCGACCGTATCAACCCCCCTCCACCCCAAGTTACACTTTTGTATGAGACCTCAAATTTTTTTTGTATGAGTCGTCATGTTATGCAAACCTACCTCCTCCCCCTAAAAACGTGACGTAATTTGTGCATGGCCCCTTAGCATGACTATCAGATTTTTGAGAATGTTAAAGATTTCAGGGGCATCCCAGGCATGTTCCAGGTTCCCAAACTTTCAGGTCGCACGACCCCCTTTTGCCACCAGACGTAGTTTTCGCGAACCCCCATAGAAATTCCCTCATTTGTTGTCTCTTACAGTGAAATATTTTATTGTCCCTCTCGACCCCCTGGATGAAGACTGGCGACCCCTCGGGGGGGGGTCGCGACCCACAATTTGGGAAACCATGTTCTAGAACGTTCCAGGAATGTTCTGAAGCGTATCAGGAGCGGTTCATGGGTTTTCATGAGGATTCAGGAGTGTTCCAGAGGGTTTCAAGGAGTTTTATGGACGTTTCAGGTGTGTTCCAGGGGATCCAGGAGTGATCCAGGGATTTGAAGGGGTCTCCGGAGCAGGGATGCCAGATGATTTTTCCAAAAATCTGTATCAGGATTTTAGAAAATCTGTATTTGTCTGTATTTAGAAACTGTGACTGAAAGCCAACAAAACACCAAATTTTCGTAAATCCTGTCAGACCCTGTTAGAAATCTGTGGGTTCAACATGTAAACAACATCGAACATTTTCTATGTGTAGTAAGTTTTCACTAAACGTTGTAAATAGCAGAACGTTATGGTTTTGAATAGTAAAAAAAATATGTCTATTCTTAATAATTCTGAACTCGTTTCCGAGGCGAACCAGCCTAGGGCTGAAAGCCTCGTAAATAAAGCTAATAATAATTCTGAACTTTCACGTCGCCGGTATTCTGTGAAAATTTCTCCAGGGGTTCTTTCAAGAATTTTCCCTGGGACTTTCCTGGGAGTTTCTCAAAAAATATCCTGAAACTGGTTCATGGGTTTCCGCGAACTTCTTTTCAAAAATCCTCATGGGATTCTTTAAAGGATTAAAGCGAAAATTTCTTCAGGGATTGCTACATAAGCTATGCTTGTATTTCTTAATATATTTTTTTTAAATATTTTTGGGGAAACTCCTCCAAATTTTTTTCCGGCAGTTTTTCTATAGCATTTCTCCGAAAATTTATCAATGAATTTCTCCATGGGTTTCTCCATGAATTTCTTCTCACGTATGTTGAAAAATGCAATTCCAGGAAATATTTTTCTTTAACAAACATTCAGAGATTCTAACAGAAATTAAGAAACTTTCAGTTTGTATGAAGAACTAGCATAAGTTAAAATACACAAAAATAGAGAGATTATAAAAAATAATCTTCAAGAACCATTCTAGACATTTTTGCTAGAATTTCTACCTAAAGGATTACTCCATTTTTTCAGAAATTTTCTCGGGATTTTTTTGGAAATTCCCCTAGAAATTCACGAAAGATTTTTCTGTAAATTTCCTCCAGGAGATTATCCAATAGCTCCTTGAAGTTTTCCTCTAGGCATTGCTTTGGATTTGTTTAGACCTTTCTTAAGGGTTTTTTTTCATTTTTTTTTCCAAAAGGTTTTCTCAACAATTAGTTCTGCAGCAATTGTTGGGAGAATCCTTTGGAACTACTAATAAGCTTTATTCAAAGATTTTTTACTAGAAATGTTTCAAAGTATATTTGTAGAGGGTTCTCCAGTTCTTATAGGTTTCTCAAAGATTCCTTGAAAAATCTCTTTTTTTATTTCTTTATTGGTTCTCTAAAATATTCTTCCAAGAAATCTCTTCATAAACTGCACGAGTGTTTTTTTTTTTCGATAAATCCTTCAAAAGTACCTCCAGCAGTTCTTCCAAGGATTCCTTCAGACAATCCTCCAGGGAATCTTTAGAAACTCAATGAAGGATTTCTTAAAAATAATCCACAAGTACCTTTGCATTGTTTTTAAGAGATTTATTTAGAAATTCCTCCACGGATTTTCCAGGAATCACTGCAGAAATTTCTCAAGGATTCTTGCATTGATAGAGTTATTTCTAAAGTTCAGAAGTCTATCATTTTTTCTACAAAAAGCATGAAGGAGTTTCTGCAGGAATCACTGAACGAATTTCTCAAAAAATCTTGGAGATCCCTGGGAAGAGTTTTCGAACAAATACCTCTAGGATTTGTGAATAGTTTACTTGAAGAATTTCAGATTTTTTTTTTCTCCAGGTATACTCCATGAAGGAACTTCTAAATTTTGAAATCTTGATGAAATCTCTGGAGATAGATATATCTTTACATACGAATTTCTAAAGAAATCTAAGCAGAAAATTCTTAAATAAATCTAACTCTTAAATAAAGTAAAGTTAGTGATAAGTAAAAAGAACATCGGGTTCTGTGCCTTTGAATTCCACTATGAATTTGCATCCTTTGACAGATACGTATTTCGACCTCAACTGTAACTGGTATCTCGTACTTGACTCGACTTCAGTCAAGTCCAGTCGAGTCAAGTGCGAGACACTGAAGACGACCTTACAGTTGAGGTCGAAATATGTATCTGTCAAGGGATGCAAATTCTTAGTGGAATTGAAAGGAACAGTACTTAACCTGAATTTCTTTTTTTACATCATAGAAGAAGTACCCGGAGAAACATTTCAGGAAATCCTTGGTGGAACGCATTACAAAACATTTGCAAAGGTCCCAGAAAAAAATTCTTCAGGTATTTCTTGAAGAATTTTCGTAGAAATTCTTTGGAAATATTCCTGAATGAATTTCTTAAAGAATCCGTGGAGATATCAATCGAGTTATCCGTCGACAAAAAATTTCGATAACTTTTTAAACAAATCCCCAGAAGAGTGTGTAAAGTTTTTCTTGCTGGAGTATAAGAAGGAACCCATAGAAATCTATTCAAAGGAATTCCTGGAGAATCTTATCAAGGAATATCTTAAGAATGCCCTCTAAACATTTCTCAAGGAATCCCTGCAAGAATTTCTTTAAAAAAACTTTTCCCATTACCGGTGTTCCATACACTAGACGCCTCTCCGCCTTTTACCGAAATTAGAAAAAAACCCCTCTCATGCCGCCTTCTCTGTGCTTCAACAAGCTAAGATGGGCAAAATTGCTAGGGCGTGATATTCACACCCAAAGAACCTGAGTTCAATTCGCGTTCGCAATTCTTTTCTTTTCATCTGCAAGGTAGGGGCTGTCCATAAACCACGTGGTCATTTTTTTGGGACTTTTCAACCCCCCCCCCCCGCGTGGTCATTAGTCCATACAAATTTTTTGATTTGTCCATACAAAATGGTCATTGGCCGGACCCCCCCCTCCCCCTCAGGACCACGTGGTTTATGGACAGCCCCGTAACGTTGAGAATGTTCAACAATTTCCATCACATATGAAGTGTTCCTTTTGCTACATTCGATGCATAATATTTTTGCAGGTTGTATTCGTACTCTGTAGTTTCCAAAAGCTCTATCGATTGTTTATCTTCAACACAATTTTATAGTTGTGTGAAAAGGTGTGTACTGGCTATTTCTTTTCAGGTTCGATTCGATATTATTATTTAAAAAAAAAACTGTCATTATTTTCCATTTACAACGAAAACATTATTCGTAAGTTTTCTCATTATTTCCATTCAACATATAAGAATGAAAAGCATAAAGAAAACCAGGTCTTTTGCTTAGCAAAGTTTCCAACTTTTATTTCATTTTTCATGTACTGAAGCTTAAATTTTCCTTACATCATCATATTTCACTGGAAATTCTCAACTCTTGCAAATTGTCAAGCAAACAACAATACACATAAAAAAATCAGCAAAGATACAGTTTATTCGATTTTTTCTTATACTAACATAATCTTTGAAAACTTGCTTTTTTTGTTTATATTAACGTGTATTTTAACTTAAATGCTAATTCTACACTTAAAAAACTTGCTAAAAAACTTCATTTTGTGCGAAGGTTAAAAAGTTTTATATTACAATATTAAGATTTCAACGTGATGAAAACATAAAAAACGTATGCTTATTACATATCTAGGGCGTTTTATGTTTCGTAATATTTGTTTTATTAAATTCAATTCTAAAGAAAAAATTTCCTGTAATAAAATGATTGAAAATTGAGGTAAAATGTAAAAAAATATATATATAATTCAATGGGTTTGTACTCTCAATAATTTTTATTACTTTATTCTCCATCTTACATGAATGTTTGAGAAAAAATAATATGTGAAGGAAAAATCTGTATCAAGATCATGAAATCTGTATTTTTTCTGTACTCTGTATCCTGTCTGTATCAATCTCTAAAAATCTGTATAATACAGAAAAATCTGTATATCTGGCATCTCTGCTCCGGAGTAACCCAGGGAGCTTCAGGGGGTTTCTAAGACGTTGCAGGAGGTTTCAAGTGCGTTTCAGGGGTGTTGCAGGGGTTGCAAGGGGTATGCAAGGTGATACAGGAGTTTTATGAGCGTTTCCGGCGTTTTCAAGGGGCTTCAGGGGCTTTCAGGGGATTTCAAGATCGTTTCAAATATGTGGTTTCAGGGGTGTCCCATGGGGCTTCAGGGGTTTCAGATTGACTCAGAAGCGACTCCTGAGTGTTCTAGGGGATCTCATGAAGCCTCAGGAGGCTTTGAAAACGCTCCACGGGATTGCGGGGAGTTTCGGAGACGTTCATGGGGATATTAGGGGCGTCCCATGGAGCTTCAGGGGCTCCATGGGGTCTCAGGAGTATTCCTAGATGTTCAAGACTTCTAGAGGATCTCAGGGGGATTCAGGGGATTTCAAAGGCATTCCAAATGGTTTAAGGGGCAGTCCATGGGGCTTCAGGAAGTCCCAACGGTGTTCCAGACAGTGATCACTTGGCGGTTCGCTACAGTATCGACTACAACAACAACAGGCAGCGGGTAGAGAAAGAGGCGGCTAGGCCAAGAACAAGCCCTCGTAGGTGGAAGACATCATACTTCGACGAAGGGGTATTTAGGGAGGCGCTCCACCGTGAGCGAAACCTACTTGGTTTGGACGGCGACGAGATGGTAGCGGTCCACCCTTGAAATGGAAAGCCACCGGCTTACTGGTGGACCGACGCGATTGTGGACATGTACCGCGCCTGCCTACGGGCTAGGCAGCGGATGCAGCGAACACGATCCGAAGAAGAGCGGAACGAACGGCGGGTGATGTTCGCCGCTGCAAAAGCCGCGCTGAAGACCGAGATGAGGGCAAGCACAAAGTCCTGTTTTGAGGGTCTCTGTCAGAGTGCCAATGCGAAGCCGTGCGGTGATGCCTACAAGATCGGGATGGAAAAGACGAGAGGTGTAATGGCTCCTACAGAGCAATCTCCTTATATGTTGGAGGGGATCATCGAGGGGCTTTTCCGCGTCATGATCCTTGACGTCATTTCGTAGGACAGCCGGGGACTGGGGCTGGCGATGAGGCGAGGATTGCAAAGTCCCTTAGCGTAGGTAAAGCCCCAGGTCCGGATGGAGTTTCAAACTTGGCCTTAAAAGTAACTATTGCAGAGGCTCCCGAGATGATCAGGTCTGCTATGCAGAAATGCAAGGACGAGGGAGTTTTCCCAGAAGTATGGAAGAGGCAGAGTCTGGTTCTATTGCCGAAGGCGGGCAAACCACCCGGAGACCCGCCGGCATATGCACCAATATGCTTGATCCACACGGCAAGAAAGGTGCTCGAAAAGATCATCTTCAATAGAATGTTGAGGAACACCGAGGGTGTTAATGGTCTCTTGACTAGCCAGTACGGCTTCCGGAAAGGGAGATCGAACGTAGTACAAAAACCGCCTGGAAAGCACTCGATCGTAAGAGAAGGGGGATTCGCTACCGTGCAGTAGTGGCTGTACAATAATCCCGGAAATTACTTCCAGAATCTAGTCCTAGTTTACGACACAGAGATGGGTTGGAAGTGCTTTGACATAGCCTCAGGAGTCCCGGAAGGTTCCATCCTGGGTCCGGTGTTATGGAATTTCATGTACGACGAGGAGGTTAGAGCTCCCGGTGGGAGTGGAGATTGCCGGCTTTGCTGACGACATTACGCTCGAAATCTACGGTGAGTCGATCGAAGAAGTGAAGTTGACTACCATCCACTCGATCAAGATTGTGGATGAGGATAGGAAACTGGAGTTGGCTCACCACAAAACTGAGGTAATGGTTGTGAACAACCGGAAATTGGAACAGCAAGCGAAGATCAGTGTAGGCGATTGCACTATCACGTCGAAGCGCTTCGTAAAACACTTGGGCGTGATGATTGACAATAAGCTCACCTTCGGTAGCCACGTTGATTACGTCTGTAAAAGAGCCTCCACAGCTATAGTGGCACTGTCTCGGATGATATCCAATTGCTCTGCGGTATACGCCAGTGAGCGCAAGCTGCTGGCTAGTGTCGCTATGTGCATACTAAGGTATGGCGGCCCAGCTTGAAGCACGGCACTAAGACCAAGCCCACTCGTGGGCTTCATACTAAACACGCAACAGCACGTCGTTAACGATTTTTAATTTCGTTATCCACCCATTTTCGCACCGGTCGTTCGTTTCCATGTGGGTAAAATAATGATCGCTCGCCTTTGCGCACCGGTGGTCTCTATTCTATCCGTACCATCGGTTTTTTGCACTTCTGTAAATCATCGCAATATTTTGTGTATTGATGTTATTGCAAATCTTATTCAGTATAATAATCTGTGCTCATATTTTAAAAGAAGGGGTTTTGGATAAGACTGAAAACAGTTAGTAAAAATTGAACTAACATAAATAATTCCCTTGGAGATTTGTACCAGTTTTGGTGCGTTTAAAGATATTGTTTTCTCAATAATGTATGATTGTATTTAATCTCGAAATTCAAGCAATCTTTTTTTTAATTATGTGTTTGTTGCTTACTGTATGACTTGTAGGTTGTATTTTTATCTAAAATATTATCCATCTTTTCGATATCCAAATCTTAATATATATTGCGATCCTTTGGATGCTGGTATATGAATATTTTGTTGGAAGCAGATTCTATGCGCTTGAAGTAAACTGCGTATTTGTCAAAGTACATAATGAGCCCACTCTCCTTTTTGGCACTTCATACAACAATTGATGTATTTAACATCCAACACCTTGCTTTTTCTATAACGAGGAACCTACAATATGGCAATCCTGCACACCGCCTATTTTAATTGATGAAACTTGGCAGCTCGACTACATTTTTTTAGATTATTCTCGGTATGATTAAAGTTTGTTTTTACAAAAAAAATTACTAAATTGTTTCTATGATATCTGAATTGAGTAAGGTACAGTCAAAGCATCTTTGAAAAATCGTAACTTCTCGTATCTAATCTTATACATACCCAGCCAGTACGGAATCACCCTGGAAAGCAATCGTGTTTCTTTTCTTGTCAATATTGATGCTTGCAGCATATCATAGATATGACACGTGCATCAAAGCGGCCAGGTCTACTGCGTTGTATTTACGCGCAAAGATGATTCTTCGAAATACTTGGAGTACAGAATATTTTCTTTCGGCAAGGTACTTCTCGAATTTACAGGGAAGGAAGCCAGATAACATGTTGATGAATATGTTTTAAACATATGAAAATGTGGATAAAAGAGCTGTGAATAAATGTGTAATATTGGAAAGGTCTCCCCAATTGTTGGGTTGTTTTTATAGATCTAGATTAGATTAGATAGATTAGATCTAGATAGATTAGATCTAATGTCGAACCTCCTATTCTGTATGATTGGTGTTATTCGCATGGGGTCTTCGCAGATTTTTTTTTCTGCTTTGCCTTATTGTTTCTACAAGGGTGAAGTTACCCATTTCGCACACTTTCTTCCTAACGTCTCGTTTATTTAATTTATATTTTTAAATTTATATTTGATAAACCACCCACTGACGACCACCATTTTCAAAAACAGCAATCAAACCAAAACTCCTTTGCCTTTTTCGAAATATTCACGACAAAACGAAAGGCGAGGCACAGCTCTTTCAAAGCGGGGGATCTCAGCCCGGAAAGTGAAGAAAGAAAACCTTGTGGTCACATATTACCGTCAAATGGTATCTTTCCGGGTTAGAAAATACGCACATCTTCTCACCGGAATCTGCGACGGATGACGATAATTTTGGAACTTGTCGGAACGAACTTCGCGAGTTATTTATTTGTACATTTTTCTAAATGTGCGAAACCAAACTTTACTTGCTGCGTAGCAACCCCGGCTCAAACATGTACGTGTTAAAATAGCAAAACTCACTGAATCACTATACATTTCTTCAAATATTAGTTTCGAAACGATCGGCAGAATCAAAAACTAAAGATGTGATTATGAACAATCGTAACTATTTTTATAAGAAAATCAATACATTTTCGTTATGCAAGATCCTAAAATTGGCGAAGAAGGGAAAACTTTATTCATAACATACTTAAGCAAAGCTTGTCAATTTAAACCTATTATTTTTCTGCGTTTCTATTGTCACTCTATCACAATTGTATGTCAGACAATTTGCTGTGTTATTCGTGTAACGATCTATGATATTGTTTGGTTGAAAATTTCAAAGCAAGTAAAAATAAAATTTTTTAAATATTTGATACAAACTAAAATAAATTCCTACCTATACAAAACAAGAAAATCATTTTCTATAAACTATATACCTGGCAACAAAATCCATACTCATGTTCTTTCGTCTCCTCTTTACGCTACCCAGAGAGTTAAACGCGAGAGAGCGCACGAGCCTACAGATAGAGACCGTACTTTGCGTGTCTCTATATTCTAAGCCCTGCTACGAACCGTACGTAAACTTTTCGCTTTCGAGCCCTACTTAGCAGCGACCGGTGCGGTTCGCTTCTTTGTTCGGGGCTCTACTTAACGTTAAAACGCTTGATTGAGCCCATGAGTGGGCTTGGTCTAAGTACCGAAAGCTACCGTGGTAAGCTGGAAAGTACTTACAGGCTTATGTGCCTGAGGGTTGCGAGCGCGTACCATACCGTGTCACACGACGTGCTCTGCGTCATCGCTGTTTTGGTGCCGATCGGCATCGGAGAACATGGAGTACTTCGAAATACGTGGCATAAAAGGCATACGCAGGACTGCCAGGATGGCTTCAATGGTCAAATGACAGCGCGCGTGAGACAGTTCCACCAAAACAAGGTGCACCCAATGTTGCGTTGGATCTTCCTCGTGAGCATTCATTTTTGCATCTTCGCGATCCATTATTCACAAGCATTCGTTTTTTCATTTATGCTTCGCGAAGAACACTCTAGCAAGTCAATGGGAGCAGTGAACGAGGAAGTAAGTTGATCATTTGTGCAGACCACATGCGACTTCCATTCGTTCATGGTGCTCACTCCTTAAATCGTCCTCTTCGTTGCGAGTGCATTTTGACAGTTGCGTTGCGGCTAATCTGGTTGGGAAAGACCTGGCATCAGGCATTAAAATTCTACGCCGAAATCCGGATTTTCCGCAATCCTCGGTGACCGCTCCGGCTCCCCCACTCAGTAGAAGGTGTTTTTTTGAATCGAATTAGCCCAAGATTGCTAGAATTGGCGATAAATGGCAAAAATATGACCATTTTTATTTAGCAGGTACCAGGCTACCATGTTAGCTAGAATGCCGTGCAGCGGGTGCCGTTCACGAAGCTGCTCGTGCGAATGGTTTTCTGATCTTCGCGAAGAGCACGCATGATGCATCGAAGCAATCATGTCTTCGGGCGATGAAGTTTTTTTTTCCAGTCGTAACGAGCGACGACGACGCTTTGTTGATGACGAACAAAGCTCAAGCATTGGCAAACCTGTTCACTCGCAGTTCACATGTACATGGCGAAGCAATATTCATCGCCCTTCGCATGTTTCATCAGTGTTCAGCAGCATTGGTGTGCACCCATCACGGTGCTCATAAGCAGAACTGAACATAGGGTAATCATCATGAAGGAATGGAACAAAAGTTCAGCTTATTGGACGCAGTGGCTTAATTTCCCCAATAGAAGAGGCCACAACTCTGGACAATCTCGTCCACAGGTTGTGTAGGGATGAGTTTGGCTGTCAGGCCGTTTCAACGGCTAGCATCCACATCGTCTTGGAGCTACAGAGGAGGTGGTGCGTTCAGGGGTTCGGAGTCGGCTTCTAAGGTCATACCGGTGCCCTGCGGTCGAAATTGACACTTTTAGCGATCCAGTGGCCGTGGAGAGGAAGTCCTGGTAGCGTTGCTGTCGTGGCTCCGGTCTACTGGTTGGATCCGATCCCGCGGTTGGAATGGGGTCCCCGGTGAGGGCCGCGGCAGGTAGAGACCCTACTGTCAGCAACCTTCTGATGCAGCTGATAGGGCCTGAAGTAGAGAGGGGCAATCAGATCGGGACCCGTTCAAAAGATTCGTATCAATAAAGTGAGTGAGTGAGCCGTGGATCTTTTACAGACGGAGCCGGGTCACTAGTGTACATGCTTCTGTGAGAAAGAGCCTAAAAGAACCGATACATGGAAAGATCGATGTACACAGAGCAAGGAGTAACTTTTACGCAGCGATCGAAAAGACAAAAGATTTCATGCAAACTTGTGTGAAATTTTACGCAAATTTGTGTAACACCGGATCAGCACTTTTTTTGTGCTGATTCGGTCGTACGCAAATATGAGTGAAAAATCCTTTGTCTTTTCGCAAGTTACTCATTCGCTGTGTACTTTCGTTTAAGGGTGCAGAGCTGATCTTAACGACACGAACTCACACATTATCATTTCTTTCGTTCGGTTCTTCCGCAGTGCACTGGTGCTGGCGCTGGGAGAGAGATAATGCGAGTATGTTAGGTATAACGGATCAAGGAAGAATCATTCCATATCTGAACCGCTGATCTGCTCAAAAGATCCGGTTCACTAATTTGATGGATCCAGTTCGGATCCGATCACTGAAGTGAGCCGTTTTGCCCACCTCTAGCTTGAAGGATAGTGATACCCTTGCTTTCAGCAGGTAAGATCTTGTTGCACGTAGGCATCACTTCTTGATGCCTGCAAAACAGATGGGCGCGGGCGTGGGGTTGACCTTGCCCGCCTTGCGAGGACAAATGAAGTGGTCCTAGGGAAACTGGCTAAGCGCCAGCATGCTACCGTGATGGAATCTCCAAAGCGAGTCATAGATGTTCTTTGCTGCAGGCTACGTAGCTAGCCTTGAGGGTGCGATGTGCACTAGCCACTCTCTGAAGCAATGCCTTCTTGGTGGTTCCGGAGAGACGAAAGGTTTGCCTACCATAGGAATGTTGTTGTGGGTCGAGAGAGAGAGTAGTCCTGGCTGAAAGACAAAACCATGATGGAAGCTAGGTGGAAGGAGCACTTCGAAAAATTGTTTAATGGCTTTGTGAACGATATTGATCTCATCGGCATTGGTCGTAGGATAGTGAAGGAAGCTTATGCTCCTCTACCTCTACCAAGGTGAAGTACATAATTAATTGCGGATAGAGATGTAGACAAGCCTAGTGGTGAGGTAGTGATTTCCGGAAATGTGATTCAAGCTATTGGAGTATTTGTTTATCATAAATATTACGTTATGACATGTGACAATGACATTTCCCGTGAAGTAAAAAGGAGTATTGCAACTGTGAATAAGGCTTTTTACGGATTGTAAAATACGGCATACTTTAGTGGGCTGGTTGAATGTGAAAAGTAATAATAGCAAAATCAATATTCAGCAAGAAAACAGGTAGCGTTTGGCGACTTCGTAGATGGCCGCTAACGCGCTAGCTGCACGCGGTTGAGGAAGACCTGGGAACGATACACGTTCAAGGACACTAGAGGAACATCACCCAAGACTAACGAAGACTCTACGTTTGGCACTGTAATAAGATTACTTTGTGGCACATAAAATATCAAGATAGGAACCATATTCTCAAAGTATATTTGTGAAAGCTTCGGTACGCCCACCGCTTTTTATTGAATACTTGCATAAGAAAGACTCTCGCCGTAAAAGTGAGGAAACTGATAAAAATGCTTCACGGTGTATCATGGTTCAAATTTTTGTCAATCACCCGTATTCACAACATATTTTCTTAATTTCCACGTAAACGTCAAGTGAGCAAAATGGTCCTTCGAAATACCAAGTTAATTACTCTTCATCTTAAGGGTTTAGAGACTCACCACAGTGTTCGACGCTAGTCAAAGCAAGTTGACCACCTGCACCTAATCGATCGATTATCACCCGATTTAGCCATTGTCGCATTAAAGTAGCATGCTGGTAACTGCCGTAGCCATAAAGCCATCCTCGGCGCAGTCGAAGCTGGTCAGATGACTCAGCTCAGCTTAGTTGAGCCAAGTCGGACAATTTTCATTTCAAACATTTTCATAATGACAGCAATCAATCAATCAAACTTTGAGCTGCACTAACTACACACAATGTGCGCAAAAAAGTGAGTCTGATCGTACTTTACGTGTGCGGTGCGTGCAGGGCACGGATGCCAGATTTTTTTTCTTTTGCCGTATAGATCTTTTACCAGGTGTTTGCACCAATTACAGATTACGAAAAACAATAAAACAATTGCTTTTGTACAACATTAGAATGCAACACAAGCATTGAATGTTAAAACAATACGATTTGTTCAAACTGTGGCAGATTCGCGAAGAAAAACTCTAGCATCACTGAAGAAATGCATCGGACATTTCTGAATCGGTGCTGATTCCGGCGTCCATCAATCGATTGTCCCCCCGGGTTTTTGATGCTCGAGGTTTGTAGTTTTTCTTACCCATATGAAATATTTTTCTGCATTATGATTGCCTCGGGTCGTCAAGTGGTGTGATTTGTTGTTTTTCGCTTCAGACGGACATCGTCGTCGTCGTCGCGGCGATGACACATTGCTGGAGCCGAAGTTGACAGGAGAGTGGAGATGAATTTGTCCTCGGCTGGTGGACGGCCTGGTTGACATGTCCTCGACGTGGTTCTGTCCCGACCGTGTATGCGATATGGACGAGGAATTCATAATTGCTGTTGCGGCGACATTAGTGCTGTTGATCGAAGCTTCTCCACGTGAGCCGTTCTCTCTGAAGTCTATTCGATCATGAAGTGAAGGAAGGCCTACGTGGGCTGCAGGTTTAACCATTCGTCGTGCGCGCGCAATGGTAGAACTAGTTCAATTGACGATATTTATTGATCGAGTCGATTACGTAAGTGGGGAAATATTTGCAATGGCTTTATTTCTAGTCATGACGTGTGATCGATCGCTTACGTAACGCGGCAATGCGATTACATCGCTCAATGAAGCTAACAACAAAGGTATCCCAACTAGGATAACATATCGAGATAAACACCAATCTTTATTATTCTCAAGTATCAACAATTGTTGTCCCGTTTGGAAGCTAGTTCTTATTCTTTTTTGTTGGAGTAACGTCCCCACGGCACTAAGGGGATTCAGGTGGCCAAAAATAAAAAATTGACTTTATTTAATTTGAGATTCAGGTTCGGTAGTTGGAAGTAGATCACTTGGACCAATAAACCCTAGAATATTAGTTTGCAAATCCTTATACTTATCGAGATATTGGCAGCAGAATGGAACCATTGCCAATTTTTGGTAAAATTGATGAAATGTTCAACTTGGCATATCTTCGGCTTAAATGAAAAATGTTAAACTTTTAAAATAGTTTCTAAAAGCTTGCTTATCAACCTTTCGAATAACGTGTCAGACGTTGGAATGTTGATTATAAAACTATTTAATGCTGCCACTTTAAAAAACACAAATTTTCCCCATAGAAGCCGTTTCTTACAAAAAAAGTTTCACTGAGTTTCGCTTCGGGACTACATACTTCTATGTCTTTGTTTAGGATCCCTGGGAGGCATTGGAATCAAATTTAGCTGCTACTAGCTGCTATTCTTCAATTCCAATCATGTTGTCGGTGATGATTGAGATATTGCTATATAAAATCACTCTATTGGCCATTAAATACTTCTGAGTGAACATTTGGTCGTCATGGCCACTTTTATCGGTAGATCCATCATAGTGTAGTCTAATACTGGTCTTGGATCCCTTAGCGAAGCGTGTTTCTACGAATTGGAATCCATTTTGTAAATAGAAACAGAAATCCTTAAACGCCTAAAAGTATGCAATGCCCTTATAATTTCATGCTGTTTGAAACTGTCGTGTTGAAACAACCTGTTCAACAAGTTTTTCATATTTTTCAGGCATAAACCCGACGAATAAGAGCAAGACATTATGAAATTGATGTGAAAATATTTTTGGCCACCTGTTTGTATGGAGCCGCCCCATAGTGCACGGGCACGAAGCTTGTTTTAAGATAAGTGTTCCTTGAGTACTTCCACAGTTATTAACATAGAGCTTCCTCTGCACAGCAAAAAAATTCTTGTGATATCGCATCATTTTCGCTGCACATCAGTCGCGTCTTGAAAGTGTTGTACAAGTTACATCCTTCCCACGCAGCAAATTAGTCGCCGTAGCTTGAAAGTGGGTAAAGCAATCGCTAGAACCGGAACGATGGATGAATCATATATAAGTAAAATATTGACATGGATTCGTACACGGATCCGTTGATTGTGAGGATATCCCTTACCTCTCGGCTATTTCACCGAGTTAGAAAGCAGATGATAAATATGATACTGCTACTAAGTATCTGCTGGAATGGGTTTGTTCACAATTTCCGGTGCCAACCAGGGTGTACATGGTGAGTGTGATAATAGTTGGAAAACGATGCAACAGAGCGAAATTACGTTCGAAATTGGATACGTCGCCAGAAATTACGCGCCTGGCCATTTTACATGAGTAAACCTTGTGGAAGGCACAAAGATACTCTATGACAAAAAGTATATAAATTATGATACCCGAGGGGGTTTCGGCGTTTTTAAAAACTACGACTGCGCCACTTCAGTTTCAGCTGAAGACTCCCTTTCTGTATTGTGCGAATCAGTTTTTATAAACTAACACTTCCCGATCGATCATGATTATTCCTGATCTAACCTAACTGAACTTGAACTTGAAAAATATGTTGCGCCACAGCTATGACGATGATTCTACGTCGTATGATGTGCGTGCGGGTGGATGTTTATGTTTGGTGCGATTCGGCTGCAATGGTGCTCCGGCGAATGGATGTTTATGTTGACTCATGATGATTGCGTCTCAGGCTTGGATAGCGAAAGTGGCTTATTGACGAATATCGGCATGATCGGTGGTAACGGTTTAATTGTGGTCAGTGGAAACGGGTTGCTCGTAACTTATATACTATAGTAAACACTAGAGTAAACATTGTCTGATTTGTACTGGGTAATCCGTGAACAACAGGCATCCAATGGGTGGTCCAAGGTGCCAAGCCTTCAAGAAAGCCGCAGTGAACAAATCACAGTGCAGGTAACACAGCTGAACCTGAACCACTGTGACGCAGCTCAGCAACTGCTTTGTCAGGTGGTTTCTAAGGAAGGGGGGACGGATATAACCATCATAGCGGACCCATGCCGAATACCATCCAGCAACGGCAATTGGGTCGCGGATGGCTCCAAATGACTACAGGATCGTGATGGCCAAGACGAGAGATGTAATGGTTTCTACAGAGCAATCTCCAGGGATGTTGGAGAGGATCATCGAGGGGCTTTTTCCACGTCATGATCCTAGTCCTTGGCCTCCTTTGACAGCCAGGGACTGGGACTGGCAATGAGGGGTCACCGATTTGAAACTTGCGGGGATAGCAAAGTCCTTTAGCGTAGGTGAACCTGGTCAGGTCTGCTATGCAGAAATACATGGATGAGGGAATTTTCTCAGAAGTATGGAAGGAGCACAGCCTGGCTCTATTGCCAAATGCCGGCAAACCACCCGGAAACCCGTCGGCAATGTACTTGATCGACACGGTGGGGAAGGTGCTCGAAAAGATCATCCTCAATAGAGTATTCAGGCACTCGGAGGGTGTAAATAGCCTCTCGAGTAGCCAGTACGGCTTCCGGAAGGGGAAATAGACCGTAGACGTTATCCTGTCGGTTACATAAAACGCCGGGAAAGCACTCGAGCGTAAGAGAAAGGGGAATCGCTACTGTTCAGTAGTGACTCTGAATGTCAGTAATGCATTCAATAGCGTCAGTTGGCCAGCTATTGCGATGCGCTCCTGTGTCATGGGATACCCAGGTACCTGTACGAGATTCTCGAAAGTTACTTCCAGAATCGAGTACTTGTCTACGACACAGAGGTGGATCGGAAGTGCTTTCACATAACCTCAGGAATCTCGCAAGGTTCCATCCTGGGTCCGATGTTATGGAATGTCATGTACGTCGAAGTGTTGAGGTTGGATTGTAAGGAGTGGAGATTGTCGACTTTGCTGACGACATTACGCTGGAAGTCTACGGTGAGTCGATCGAAGAAGTGGAGTTGACTGCTACCCACTCTATCAAGGTTGTGGAGACATGAATGATGTCCAGGAAACTGGAGTTGGCTCACCACAAAATTAAGGTGAAGGTTGTGAACAACCGGAAGTCGGAGCAGCAAGTGGTGATCGGTGTAGGCGATTGCACTATCACATCGAAGCGCTCCGTCAAACACTTGGGCGTGATAGTCGATGATAAGCTTACCTTTGGTAGCCACTTTGATTACGCCTGTAAAAGAGCCTCCACAGCTGTTGTGACACTGTCCCGAATGATGTCCAATAGCTATGCGGCGTACGCCAGACTGGACACTACAGTGTCGCTACGTGCATACTAAGGTATGGCGGCCCGGCGTGGGCACTGCGCTAAGTACCGAAAGCTATCTTGGTAAGTTGGAAAGTACTTACAGGCTGATGTGGCTGAGGGTTGCGAGCGCGTACCGTACCGTGTCACACGACGCTCTCTGCGTCATCACTGGCATGGTGCCTATTGGCATTCTTATTAAGGAGGCCATAGAGTGCTTCGAAATGCGCTAGAGGCTGTTACCCGGCGGGTCGGATGGACCTGCCCTAGCACGAGAGACTCTTAGGGTCGGCGTGAGCTCGTCAAGGGTTCAAGAAAACGCACTTTTCGGTCTTCAACGATTTATTTAAACTTACGAGGTGTGTGAGTGTGGGAGGTGTGGCCTGTACTCGATGCGGCCGGCCGATGAAACTGGGGTTCTGGACGCTCTGACGGGGCTTTGGACTGTCCATGGGCCCAGGACGTCCTCGCAGTTCTTTGAAGTCTTCGGGGAAAACAAAAAGGTCGACCGGGGTGCGACTTGACCGTCGAGGCGGATGCTGCAGAGCACTGGGGTCTTCCAGGGTTGCACCAAGGGGTCAGAGGACGCTATGGACTCTCAAACGGGTCGTCGTACTGGGCACTTTTTGAACGAAGGCCCTAAAGCAAACCTTCTAGGCTGCTTCCAGGTGTTCACCACGGCATTTGGCGGCTCGTGGTAGACCTTTAGCAGGTTAGGTAATGGGTCCTAATAGGGGTTTGGATTATATTTTGCATTGGGGGAGCTACTGAGTTTCGTGGGAAATACTTAAAACGGCAACCTTCTGCTTAATATTCTGGTAAAACTATAACTTTTAGTAGCACCAACTACAAACTTCCAACGGTCACTTTAATTAGGTGGATAGGTTTTTCTTGTCCATTCGCTATGAGCTCGAGATTAGAATAGGTTTAAGCCTTAGCGCTATTCGACCCAGTAGCCTGCTCCCCCTTATCCTTCCTTTTCCCTCATTGGAATATTATATTTCTCTTTCTTTTACGTGGCTTATACATATGGCAACTCTATATCAATGTGTATTCGTGTGTTAACAAATTTTGTCCCTAGCTTTCTCGGAGTGTTTTACAATATTAACAAGTTTTAACAATAATTAACAGTCAAATAATAATTTTACTAACAATTAACATGAAGAACTAATTAATTTTAACTAACAATTAATAACATCAATTCTAACAATATTCTAAAAAATACAAATAAACAAACGCAGATCATCGCAACGGTAACAAGGCAAACGCAGGACTGCCAGGATAGCCTCCATGGTCAAATGGCAGCTCGCGTAGGATAGTTCCACCAAAGGAAGGTGGACCCATAGGTTGATTTTGAGGGTAGATAGTTGGATTAATAGGCGTCATGGGAAGTAACATTCCACCTGACACATGTCCTTTCAGGCCATGGTTGCTTCCGACAGTTTCTACGCCGTCTCGGGCATACGGGTTCTCTCGAATGCCCTATTTGTGCTGGTTTAGAGGAAACGGCGGAACACGTTTTGTGCGTGTGCCCGCGTTTTCGTACAATGCGTGACCGCATGCTTGCCGATGGCCGCGGAGAAGAAATCCTGTTGGGCGTTGCTATCGTGGCGTCGGTCTGCTGGGTTGGATCCGAGCCCGCGGTTGGAAAGGGGTCCCTAGTAAGGGCCGGAGCAAGTGAAAACCCTACTGTTAGCTATCAGCAACTTTCTGGTGCAGCTGATAGGGCCTGAAGGGTAGTGATACCTGCCTTCAGCAGGTCAGATTTTGTTGCACGTAGGCATCAATTCTTGATGTCTGCAAAACAGGTAGGTGCGGGCGTGGGTTTGGCCCTATCCGCCTTCCGAGGACAAAGGGAATGGTGAGGGCCATTGGGGAAACTGGCTGAGAACCAGCATGTTATAGTGATAGACTCTTCAAAGCGAGTCATAGATGTTCGTTACTGCCGGATACACAGTTAACCTTCACGTACCCGACCCCCAACATCTCATTTTCAAAAAGTTTGCATTTCGTCAATTTAAATCCAATTTTTTTGAAGTCGCTCTCAATCGATCATAAATTGGTGCCAGTTTATTACACCCAAGTGGCCATGCAATATCCGGAACCATTTCGGAGATATTCCGGATTGAACTGGGGTCATGTAGGGTGCCGAAATGGCTAAAAATGATTATTTCGTGTGTTATTGTGTTTCAACCATCGATTGTCAGCTGAATTTTCATTGCGAACGTGAAAACACAACTGCGATAATCAGATTTGAACAAGCTGACCCATTCGGATCACCGTGACAGGTTCCGCGGGGGCCTCATTGGGGACACTTCTGATTTTCATCCTGAACATGTCGTGCGACATATCAAACTTCATGCTTTTTAATGACTAAGTGAGAAACGATACCCTGAAGTCTGTATCAACTAATATGGCCACCCCAGAAAAGCTAGCATAGGTTCCACGGGGCTGACATCGGGGACATTTCTGGTTTGCAACCAAAACATGTCGTGCGACGTATGAAACTTCATGATTTCAAGAGATTGGGGCAGAAAAATATGACTGTAAGTAGTATGTAGCAACTGATGTGGTCGCTCCGGAACACCTGAAACAGGATCCGCGGAGGCCTCTCAAACACAATAACACACGAAATAGTCACTTTTAGCTATTTGACAAAAGAGACACCTCCCTAACCCCCTGACCCCAGTACAATCCGGAATATCTCCAGAATGGTTCCGGATATTACATGACCACTTAAGTGTAATAAACTTGCACAAATTTATGATCGATTAAGGGTAACTTCAAAAAAAGAGAGCAGTTCTGGCTTTTACTTTTGTTGTAGAAGACGGTCTTAACCCCACACTACCCGGACTTTCCTGTTCGGGTGTCGGTACAGCAAATTTTCCCCATATAGTTAGAAGGAAAAAACTTGAAAAATTAATCAAAATAAACAAAGTTAATGTAAAAAGGTTTGTGTGGTAAGGTTTGTGTGGTATGGTTTGGGGAGAAAGATCGAAGGACAAAAGTTGAAAAAAGAAAAAAGATTGAAAATAATTCGTTCCAGAGAAATTTACTTCTGAAAATAAGTGTTAACCCATTTGTCCATTCGAGAAAAATCGAACTGTCATTTATAAGTGATGCATCCTTCGAAGATATTTCCTCGTACATAATCACTACTTTAATAATCTGCTTACTGCATAGCTGTTTTAGGTAAATTTTTTCAGAACTTTTATAAACAGATATCAGCTAATCCTTGATCAAATGACGGAATCCATTTCAAAATTATACCCACACGACTCATTCAAGTGCTAAGTGGACCATCAAAACCATATAATTACGGGATGACTTGAGGATTGGAGAGAGAACAAACTCAACATTTGGTCAAAGCTCGGTCGGTTGATTGAGGTTGATACCTCAAGTATAGGTAGCAGCAGGTAGCAGCCGCACGAACGAGAAGAAGAATTTGAAAAGGGATAATTGAGTTCATTGAGCGTGCGCGCACTGGCAGTCGGCACTCGTCATCAAGAATGAGCGTGAAAATCTTCAACAATTTCCAACAACAGAACGAGAACCACTGAAATCGGTGGCGGTGGCTGGCCGACTCGGTCGTTCGTGTGTCCGATCCCGAAGAATGCACCACTGAATGGTATAATTTCTCGAGTAAATGTTTAAATTTGTTGCTTTGATAATAAATTTAGCCGGTACGTGCGAAAAGTAATACCCCAGCCAGCCAACCATCAGACAAGGTGAGTAATGATCCGAAGAGAACCAGTCATCAAGGCAGTCAGCAAGGCGGGAATCAGTCAATCAGACCAGAGGAACGAAATTGATTTCGTGATGGTGGTGTTTCGAATTAAATCAACCAAAGAAGCGATCAGTTAAACCACGAACTGATCAACTCGGGGAAACACGTGTAAGAAGATGTTTGCTTTTCATGTTGAGATGCTTGATTTATCATCCAGTAAGGAAACGGTTGAGAGGTGCAACAAACCATACAGTCTGGCCGGGATGATGGTGGGACAAAAATGTCAAACTCATTCCGGAAGGTGTTAATGCCTTTCGTAAATTAATCACCATCCTCCACTTCAGAAGGCGTTCCTCCTCGGAATGAATGACGGCAGTTAGTTCTGGGAAGGTGAGACCGAGACCTGACGCAACGCGATGGTCCATTAGCTGGCTTGAATTGATGAAGTTGAGGTCCGTGATATATGCTGCAGGTCGGGATGTGTTTAAGAGGACTGCGTTTTGCTGGGAAAGAATGCATTTGTTGTTAATATTTATTCCATATTTTAAGAGTCACATTCAAACAGACCTGCTGTTTATGCATTTTCTTTGGCTTAAAAACGTATCACTGGTACTACCTTCGCTGGTAAAGAGCCATAGGCTCTCTTTCGCTTTATGCGTTATTACAGTGCCCTTTTCAGGGCAAAGTCCCAAAAAATGACCACGTGGTTTATGGACAGCCCCTAACATATATCGCTTAAATCTATCAAATTCGATTCGGTAAAACAACATATTTTGCATGAGTCGTTAATTTAGATGTTAATTGACCAATTTATGCTTTGATTGGTTGGAAAAAAATATTTCCATGCTTAATGGCTTGCAGTCAAAAAAGCCCAAAATCGCATATTTTGCCCTATAAATTAAGGTATAGCTCAAAATTGTGACGTGCTGGAGAAAATCTGAGCCAGGATTCGGATTCAGCGGCCCAAAATCTGTCAGAGACACATATCGGCACCAACATTGCAAAAGGGCGTAACTGCATTTGGAAGTAATACCTTCTTTCAAAGCTGTAGGTCGTACTGCCTCCCTTACACTCAAACCACCGCCAACATCCCCCTCCCAGAACCCGATCTCCTTCCCACGCCCACCATAAATTCCAGGGATCACAAGAATCCCGGCGGCTGAAAAGTCGAAGCATCTGTAGGGTACCCCACACAAAAGTTGATCATTGTACCTCGCGCCTAGACCAAAAAAACCCAGGGCACCATAGACCAAGAAGACATGACAAAACATAAATACCGAATTCCGGATAAACAAGGCACAAGTCATAACACATGATCCACAGCTTTAAAAGAAGGTGATGATTCCAAAAGCAGTTACGCCCTTTTGAAATGTTGGTGTCGATATGTTTGCTCTTGAGACAAAAAAATGTTGCATTGTGTTATTGATGATGGAGTGTTTTGACGCTTTTTGCAAATCTAGTCAAGGCCGATGTTGGCATCACGATTGGATAACGTCGATTAGAACGTGACCGATTTGGAATCCCGCCTGTTCTGGAAAAAGATGCTACAAATGGCCACTACATGCTCTTGGATGCAGTGAAATCGATGTTTCGTGGGTTGTGAACGTTTATTATGTCAGAAATGAAGACCATGTCCTTCTTGAGTCCAAAACTTGACATTCTTTTGCTGATTTGTCACCAACTGAACAAGCCTCTTCAAGTCTCTCCCATAACGATGAAGGCGTTTGCCAGCTCGCGTCTATTGTAGCAGTTCTGGTAGCTGGTATGATTATTTCTGAAAGTTCGTATTGCCACGAGTGTGTTGCCGACACTGCGGATTGAAGACTGGGCTTCCAACCTGGCTTGGAGCAACACAACCCTTGATCAGCAGCTAACCCACTTTTCCCTAAGGTTGCCCGTAGCCCAACCGATTCTACGCGGATGTAGTAATAGGAGTAGCAGGGTAAAAGTTTAAGAACCTTAATGGAGCTCTCCCTACACCAACCAAATACTTTTAGCTGTAAAATCGTATAAAATACTTAAATATTCTATTTGTTGATGAATAACTGATTGCAGCTAGTACACTTCACAAAATAACATTATTTCAACATTCATGAAACTAAAGTTTTAATCAACACAATCTTCCCGCTTGGTTCAACTGTCAGTCGAACAATTAAAAAGCCGCCGTCATTGTCCGGACGTTCTGATGGAACAAAGAGCCTCCCACTGGCGGCGGCGACAAGAGGGCAAATATCTAGGTCACTGCAGGGCATCAACCGTGCAGCTACTCCACAAGTGACCTTGAATCAACTCGTCTGCTCGATGGGACCCTTCAAGAAAAAAAAACGAAAGAAGAAAAAAAAATGATATGACGATGCGCAAAAGTCACAAAGAAACCCGCGTCCGCTTAATATGTCATCTATTTTTATGACCCCGTTGCGGATGCAATTTTTGCTGACACCTGCCAACGAGCTGGAAAATAAATAAAGCCGAATTGAAAGAATGCCTGGCTAGTGAGTGGTGGCTACGCCGCGACGATGATGACGACGATCGCGGTTGGGTGGCATTATACAGGTATCTACACTACTGGTCTGGTCTGGGCTGGGTGGTAGGTTATAACAGAAGTTGGTTGGTAGCATCCCGCGGGTTTTGCGATGCGGTAAAGCGAAAACAAAAATGTCAACGACACGGTCCGCTGAGCTGTGGCGCGGCGCTCCGTTTTTGGACTTGAGGTGAATATTGAAGAACACCATTCCGCAGAGGTGCGTCTGTATCCGAGCAATCTACCAACCTCCATGTGACCTAGTGATATCAATAGCTGGTTGATTTTTGGCAAGGTTTTCCGCATCTTGATGTTGTTGTTGTTTTCCTAAATGAATGCCGTACCGAATTAAAACATGCTGGTCAATATTTATATGTCATTCTCGTACACTAAAGTATACTGGAGCTCATTCCAAAACTATTTTTTATAGAAGACCCGGAGGCTCGAATCACATATACCAATCAACTCAGCTCGACAAATTGCGGCGATGAACTCCTGCCAAACTCACTGAACCAGCTATACAAGCAAGCAAACAAGCAAATTTCACCAAATTAGCCTCCTTAGCTCCCTTTTATACTTTTTCCACCTCCTCCCACCACAGGGTGCGACTACTTTAGGGTTGGCTCTGTTTGGCTACAAATCAACAGCCTCATAGTTCGCTGTCGCTCTCCTCGCAACTCCGCACATTGTCCACTCGATCAAGTCTCCGACGATGTATCAGGCCTACTCCCTGGTTCTCCGGTCATCACATCATTTCCGCTGCTCCGACGACATGATCTTTATTTTATTTATTTAATCATTCTTCTTTGTCTTGGATGAATGAATCCATCCCACAGTCTGTTACCTGAAATACGTAATTCTATGTTTGAAAATACTCTTAACACATTAAAATCAAAATGACTGCCACTATTGTTGAATGCAGGGATACAACTGGACAAAGGACACTTTCCACCATACGTCGTTGTAGACGGCCTAACTGCGAGCAGTTGACGACGTTCACGAAGTTGTCTGATGGGAGCGTAAAACCTGACTTCGTTAAGAAATTGGACGTTGGATCACTTTGCGGTCTTCGACAAAGTTTTTTGGCATATAGTCACCTACAATACTACAAAAGGGTTCATGTATTGAACGCTTACAGCGCCACCTAGCGGAAAAATTCGAAAACTTAAAATTTCTGCATACATTTGGCCAAGTTTTCCCATACAAACTTCAAGCGCTTCGAGCGCCCCCTTAGGCTTAATTGATTTTGCTCAAATTTTTAACGTAATTTCTGGGAGTCCAAAACAACTGATTTAGGAGGCAAGACTTGGCATTTTTCGAAATTTTTGTTTTTCATATAAGTGTGGGCCAACTTACCGGGCAGGTTGGACAAAGCGGGGATTCTGCATGTCCAAGTCGATGCAAGTAGCTTCTTGAGCAACCATTAACTGACAGATATCATGTAACCATGTGAACTGGACATTCACATCATCGCACCGCAATAATGGTTTGTGATGTGATGGCATTTTTTGTAGCG
Source organism: Aedes albopictus (assembly GCF_035046485.1). NCBI lineage: Eukaryota > Metazoa > Arthropoda > Insecta > Diptera > Culicidae > Aedes > Aedes albopictus. The sequence continues at coordinate 296,292,940 of NC_085137.1, forward strand.
CGTAAGCACACGTTCGCGATCAATTTCCACCACTGCTGGCCGCACGAAAAATCTCTTTATGCAATTCAGTATCATAATTTCTATTTTATACAACTCATTTTGGTATCATAATGACCAATTTTTCCGAACTGCTTCATTATGCAACTGAAATGAGTTGCATATTGAAAAATAGTTGCATTATGATCATAATGCAACTCATTTGAGTTGCATTATGAACATTATGCAACTCATTTGAGTTGCATTATGAACATTATGCAACTCGAATGAGTTGTATAATGAAAAAAATCATTGCATAAAATTTTGTATGGAACTCGTTGCAAAACTCGATTTTTTCAGCCCTCTTCGTATTTATCCTCATGCTGAAAAAATCAACTTTTTGCGACTCGTTACATAAATAACTATTACGTTCCTCCCTAAGTGACTCTGATCTAGCTATATGAACACGTTGTCTAACTCTCAGACAGGCAGCACGGAGGATGCTCAGCCTTCCATTCTACCAATATCGAGCGAATGCCATTCGTTAAATGCAACGTCACTCTGACACTAAAATGCATCGAAATGCACTGACAACATAACTGACAGCAAGAATTTGGCACTTGACTGCTTTTTAATTACAAAAACTTCTCAAATTTTGCAATTAGCGTACTTGCAACTAAAAAGCGTTGCAACCTGGGGACTGCGAATAGGAACGGTTTTATTTTTCAAGCTAACTAACGCACACCAACACACTTTTGACGCTCGGTTTAAAAACACGCACCAGTGTTCAATTTTCATGCCACCGCCACCGTCGGCGCAATTGTCAAACACGCCGTCGCGACGCTGTTTGAAAAAGGTAAACATGCAAAAAAATGCGTATTTCACAACCACCAGACAGCGGTTGGCGGTTTGTAGACAGCGGCCGAAAACTGCTTTGGCGCAGACACTGGCCCAAGCTTGATGCTAAAAGTGCTGAAAAGGTGCCTCACAATAAGAGACGTCGTAAGCAGCATCCACATTCAAGCAACAACAACAACAACAACAACAACAACAACAACAACAACAACAACAACAACAACAACAACAACAACAACAACAACAACAACAACAACAACAACAACAACAACAACAACAACAACAACAACAACAACAACAACAACAACAACAACAACAACAACAACAACAACAACAACAACAACAACAACAACAACAACAACAACAACAACAACAACAACAACAACAACAACAACAACAACAACAACAACAACAACAACAACAACAACAACAACAACAACAACAACAACAACAACAACAACAACAACAACAACAACAACAACAACAACAACAACAACAACAACAACAACAACAACAACAACAACAACAACAACAACAACAACAACAACAACAACAACAACAACAACAACAACAACAACAACAACAACAACAACAACAACAACAACAACAACAACAACAACAACAACAACAACAACAACAACAACAACAACAACAACAACAACAACAACAACAACAACAACAACAACAACAACAACAACAACAACAACAACAACAACAACAACAACAACAACAACAACAACAACAACAACAACAACAACAACAACAACAACAACAACAACAACAACAACAACAACAACAACAACAACAACAACAACAACAACAACAACAACAACAACAACAACAACAACAACAACAACAACAACAACAACAACAACAACAACAACAACAACAACAACAACAACAACAACAACAACAACAACAACAACAACAACAACAACAACAACAACAACAACAACAACAACAACAACAACAACAACAACAACAACAACAACAACAACAACAACAACAACAACAACAACAACAACAACAACAACAACAACAACAACAACAACAACAACAACAACAACAACAACAACAACAACAACAACAACAACAACAACAACAACAACAACAACAACAACAACAACAACAACAACAACAACAACAACAACAACAACAACAACAACAACAACAACAACAACAACAACAACAACAACAACAACAACAACAACAACAACAACAACAACAACAACAACAACAACAACAACAACAACAACAACAACAACAACAACAACAACAACAACAACAACAACAACAACAACAACAACAACAACAACAACAACAACAACAACAACAACAACAACAACAACAACAACAACAACAACAACAACAACAACAACAACAACAACAACAACAACAACAACAACAACAACAACAACAACAACAACAACAACAACAACAACAACAACAACAACAACAACAACAACAACAACAACAACAACAACAACAACAACAACAACAACAACAACAACAACAACAACAACAACAACAACAACAACAACAACAACAACAACAACAACAACAACAACAACAACAACAACAACAACAACAACAACAACAACAACAACAACAACAACAACAACAACAACAACAACAACAACAACAACAACAACAACAACAACAACAACAACAACAACAACAACAACAACAACAACAACAACAACAACAACAACAACAACAACAACAACAACAACAACAACAACAACAACAACAACAACAACAACAACAACAACAACAACAACAACAACAACAACAACAACAACAACAACAACAACAACAACAACAACAACAACAACAACAACAACAACAACAACAACAACAACAACAACAACAACAACAACAACAACAACAACAACAACAACAACAACAACAACAACAACAACAACAACAACAACAACAACAACAACAACAACAACAACAACAACAACAACAACAACAACAACAACAACAACAACAACAACAACAACAACAACAACAACAACAACAACAACAACAACAACAACAACAACAACAACAACAACAACAACAACAACAACAACAACAACAACAACAACAACAACAACAACAACAACAACAACAACAACAACAACAACAACAACAACAACAACAACAACAACAACAACAACAACAACAACAACAACAACAACAACAACAACAACAACAACAACAACAACAACAACAACAACAACAACAACAACAACAACAACAACAACAACAACAACAACAACAACAACAACAACAACAACAACAACAACAACAACAACAACAACAACAACAACAACAACAACAACAACAACAACAACAACAACAACAACAACAACAACAACAACAACAACAACAACAACAACAACAACAACAACAACAACAACAACAACAACAACAACAACAACAACAACAACAACAACAACAACAACAACAACAACAACAACAACAACAACAACAACAACAACAACAACAACAACAACAACAACAACAACAACAACAACAACAACAACAACAACAACAACAACAACAACAACAACAACAACAACAACAACAACAACAACAACAACAACAACAACAACAACAACAACAACAACAACAACAACAACAACAACAACAACAACAACAACAACAACAACAACAACAACAACAACAACAACAACAACAACAACAACAACAACAACAACAACAACAACAACAACAACAACAACAACAACAACAACAACAACAACAACAACAACAACAACAACAACAACAACAACAACAACAACAACAACAACAACAACAACAACAACAACAACAACAACAACAACAACAACAACAACAACAACAACAACAACAACAACAACAACAACAACAACAACAACAACAACAACAACAACAACAACAACAACAACAACAACAACAACAACAACAACAACAACAACAACAACAACAACAACAACAACAACAACAACAACAACAACAACAACAACAACAACAACAACAACAACAACAACAACAACAACAACAACAACAACAACAACAACAACAACAACAACAACAACAACAACAACAACAACAACAACAACAACAACAACAACAACAACAACAACAACAACAACAACAACAACAACAACAACAACAACAACAACAACAACAACAACAACAACAACAACAACAACAACAACAACAACAACAACAACAACAACAACAACAACAACAACAACAACAACAACAACAACAACAACAACAACAACAACAACAACAACAACAACAACAACAACAACAACAACAACAACAACAACAACAACAACAACAACAACAACAACAACAACAACAACAACAACAACAACAACAACAACAACAACAACAACAACAACAACAACAACAACAACAACAACAACAACAACAACAACAACAACAACAACAACAACAACAACAACAACAACAACAACAACAACAACAACAACAACAACAACAACAACAACAACAACAACAACAACAACAACAACAACAACAACAACAACAACAACAACAACAACAACAACAACAACAACAACAACAACAACAACAACAACAACAACAACAACAACAACAACAACAACAACAACAACAACAACAACAACAACAACAACAACAACAACAACAACAACAACAACAACAACAACAACAACAACAACAACAACAACAACAACAACAACAACAACAACAACAACAACAACAACAACAACAACAACAACAACAACAACAACAACAACAACAACAACAACAACAACAACAACAACAACAACAACAACAACAACAACAACAACAACAACAACAACAACAACAACAACAACAACAACAACAACAACAACAACAACAACAACAACAACAACAACAACAACAACAACAACAACAACAACAACAACAACAACAACAACAACAACAACAACAACAACAACAACAACAACAACAACAACAACAACAACAACAACAACAACAACAACAACAACAACAACAACAACAACAACAACAACAACAACAACAACAACAACAACAACAACAACAACAACAACAACAACAACAACAACAACAACAACAACAACAACAACAACAACAACAACAACAACAACAACAACAACAACAACAACAACAACAACAACAACAACAACAACAACAACAACAACAACAACAACAACAACAACAACAACAACAACAACAACAACAACAACAACAACAACAACAACAACAACAACAACAACAACAACAACAACAACAACAACAACAACAACAACAACAACAACAACAACAACAACAACAACAACAACAACAACAACAACAACAACAACAACAACAACAACAACAACAACAACAACAACAACAACAACAACAACAACAACAACAACAACAACAACAACAACAACAACAACAACAACAACAACAACAACAACAACAACAACAACAACAACAACAACAACAACAACAACAACAACAACAACAACAACAACAACAACAACAACAACAACAACAACAACAACAACAACAACAACAACAACAACAACAACAACAACAACAACAACAACAACAACAACAACAACAACAACAACAACAACAACAACAACAACAACAACAACAACAACAACAACAACAACAACAACAACAACAACAACAACAACAACAACAACAACAACAACAACAACAACAACAACAACAACAACAACAACAACAACAACAACAACAACAACAACAACAACAACAACAACAACAACAACAACAACAACAACAACAACAACAACAACAACAACAACAACAACAACAACAACAACAACAACAACAACAACAACAACAACAACAACAACAACAACAACAACAACAACAACAACAACAACAACAACAACAACAACAACAACAACACCACAACCAACAACAAAAAAACAGACAAGCAGCTGTTGGCTATTGCCAAAACTAAATTTTCCGGACCACCCTCTACCACCGACCATCCTATTTCCGGTCTCTCGGTTCCAAAACCCATCACCTTTAAAAGGGGTGAAACCATCAACCCATATCGGACAGAAAAACAAGGACCTACACCAACTAACCAGCAAGAACAACAACAAGCGATGGACAGTCAAACAACCACGATGAACAGTCAGCAATATCAACTACAGCAACAACAACAAAATCAACCACATCACGACATTCAACTCGACCCAATGCATCCACCCATCGTACGTCTCACACAGCAATCCGCCGAGGGTGACGGTCGATTTCTGAAAGCGAGACTCCGCGATCCTAACATTATGAGGGTTGTTCGGTTATTCCTCGCTTACATGAAGGATTAACCCGAAACCGTTTGTATTGATGGGATGACAATCACCAGCATACGAGTTCTTCTTGCGTCTGAAGGCCTGCCTACCGATCCTGCACATCTTCTACGAATTTTTAACGCCGTTCATCAGGAGTATGGAGTAAGCCCTGCTGAAGCTGCGTCGGACTTATCTTCTTACCGCCAATATCTCAAAAGCGAACGCACGAACCGACTGCAACAACTGCGGGAAAGTTCGAATAAATTCTACTCGCCCCTTCCGGAACGAAATTTTATGAAGTAAGGACGCCTTCTTCCTTGGAAGAAATAGAAGTGGAGCCGGTAACTATTAATATTTCTTTAACCGGTAATCTTCAATCTGACTGTAATTTAAATATTTCAAAAACCGACACACTTCCAACTATTTCTTCGACTGAAAACAATTCGACCGAAATTTTGATTTATTGTCAGAATTTCAATCGAATGAAAAGTCCAGCCAAAATAAAAGAAATCTATAAAAATTTATTAAGCACATCCTTCTCGGTAGTTTTGGCAACTGAGACAAGCTGGGATGAAAGTGTTCGAAGCGAAGAAATTTTTGGAAGTGATTTCAATGTATTCCGAAACGACCGAAATTTTCATGAGTCCCAGAGGAAATCAGGAGGAGGAGTTCTTGTAGCTATTTCGGCCAATTTTAACTCAGAAATCATTAACACATCTAAATTTAAAGAATTCGAGCATGTCTGGGTGAAATCTCACATAGCAGGTGAAACACATATTTTCGCCTCAGTGTATTTTCCACCAGATCATGCGAATAAAAATACATATGAAAAGTTCTTTCAATGTGCTGAACAAATCATGTCTCAACTTCCTCCCGAAGTTAAGGTCCACATATATGGGGACTTTAATCAACGTAATGCTGATTTCATTCTGGACTCTGAAAATGAAAGTATTTTACTCCCAGTCGTTGGGGAGAATGAAACCTTGCAATTTATTTTTGACAAAACAGCAAATTTAGGTCTAAACCAAATTAATCACATAAAAAACCGCCAAAATTGCTACCTTGACTTTTTATTAACGAATATCTTTGACGACTTCTGTGTTAGCGAATCATTGTCTCCGTTATGGAAAAATGAAGCTTTCCACACAGCAATCGAATATTCTTTGTTCATACATGAGCACAAAATCCCCAACGACTGCGAATATGAGGAAGTGTTTGAATACAAATTTGCGAAGTACGAAAACATTAAATGTAAATTAAGTAGTGTAGATTGGCAAGCTATTCTTAGGAATGAAGGAAATGTCGAATCTGCCGTAGAAGAGTTCTACAAAATTTTAAATGAAATTATTGGGCAAGAAACTCCAATAAAAACGAAACGTCGTCATATAAATTCAAAATATCCAATCTGGTATAATCAACAAATCAAAAATCTGAAAAATCGCAAACAAAAAGCACATAAAATTTACAAAAAATATAAAACTGATGAAAATTTAGCTAAATATTTGAACCTATGCGACCAATTAAATTTTGAAATTAATAATGCATTTGAAGAATATAATACGAAAACTGAACTCGAAATAAAGTCCTGCCCAAAGAACTTCTTTAATTACGTAAAAACCAAATTAAAATCTGACAATTTTCCATCCGTAATGCATCTTGACGAAAAAGTTGGGGACACCCCGGAAAAAAATTGTAATCTATTTGCTGATTTTTTCCAGGAAATCTATACAACTTTTTCGGAAGAAGATCGTGACCGCGATTATTTTGCTTTCTACCCTGAATTTATTAGGAATGTTGGTGTAAATCAAATTCAACCAAATGAAATTTGTGAAGCACTTTTGAACTTGGACGCCTCTAAGGGACATGGTCCTGACAAAATTCCTCCAATATTTCTGAAAACTTTAGCTAAGGAGCTCACTGTTCCTTTATTTTGGCTTTTTAAAATATCACTCGACAGTGCAAACTTCCCAAAAATATGGAAAAGCTCTTTTTTAGTGCCTATTTTTAAATCTGGTCGTAAATCAGACGTACGTAATTATCGCGGAATAGCCATTATCTCTTGCATTCCAAAACTATTTGAGGCAATTGTCAACAAAAAGTTATTTCTACAAATCAAAAACAGAATAACTAACATGCAGCACGGCTTTTTTAAAGGCCGGTCAACTTCAACAAACTTGCTTCAATTTGTTGACTATATATTGAATGCAATGGATAATGGAAACCACGTGGAAGCTCTTTATACGGACTTTAGTAAGGCATTTGATCGCATCGACATATCAATGCTGCTTTTCAAATTGCACAAAATTGGAATTGAACCAGGTCACCTGAAATGGCTTGAATCATATCTAACTGACCGCCAACAAATAATTAAATTTGAAGGATACAAATCAAAACCAATTCAAGTCACTTCCGGTGTACCACAAGGTTCTCATTTGGGACCTCTTCTTTTTATCATTTATGTAAACGACATTTCCTTCATTCTCAAGAAATTAAAAGTGTTAATTTATGCCGACGACATGAAGCTCTTTTTGGAAATAAGAAATGATGAAGACATCAATGTATTCCGCAATGAAATAGAAATATTCTACACATGGTGCAACAAAAGCCTATTAGAACTGAATGTTAAAAAATGCAATTTAATATCATTTAGCAGAAAAAGAACAACACCGAATGTCTCAATTGCATTAGGAAATAAGAATGTGGAAAAATGTGAAAGGGTTAGGGATTTAGGAGTAATCTTAGATTCTAAACTTACATTCGTTGACCACTACAACACAATCATTCACAGGGCTAATAATATGCTAGGGTTCATTAAGCGCTTCTGCTATAACTTTCATGACCCATATACAATTAAAACACTTTATATTGCCTATGTTAGATCTATTTTAGAATACTGCAGCACTGTATGGTCTCCTTTTTCAACCACGCACGAAGAAAGATTAGAATCAGTGCAAAAACAATTTCTACTGTTTGCTCTTCGTAAATTAGGCTGGACATCATTTCCACTTCCGTCTTACAAAGCACGCTGCATGCTTATTGACATACAAACTCTGCAAGAGCGGCGTGAAATCGCAATGATTTCATTCGTAAACGATATCGTTTCGCATCGTATAGACTCGCCTGAAATCTTATCAAAACTAAATTTTTATATACCTACTCGGCAATTAAGAAGTCGAAATATTTTCACAAGTAACCACCACCGAACAAACTACGCCAAATTTGGGCCTATAAATCGCATGATGGTTGCTTATAATAAACATTGCGAAACGATTGACTTTACCATGTCTAGGCAAAATTTGAAAACATATTTTCGTACCATTAGAAATAGGAACACTTAAAAAACAAAACACTACTAAATTTATTTTTTTTTTATTTTAAATATATTTTTCAATGTATTTCGTAATTATATTACTAAGAAATAAGAAATAATATGTATATGTATAATGTACTAGTCTACGTCGGTTGACGAAATGAAATAAATAAATAAATAAAATAAATAAAAATTATTAATCTCCCCATGACTCCAAAATGTTTCTCTTGTTCTAAGTTTATCCATTTCTAATTTGCAGTGGACATTTTAATGTTTCGTCGTTTCAAAATAAACTACAATGCACTAATAACAGTTTTTATTATTTGCCTTACTTTCCACGTGACCCAGAGCACTTTGTCATGTCGTGTCTGACTTGTTCAGAAAAAAATATTGTTGCAATACTTTTTCTGACGGGTGGAATCCCCTGGGCTTGGTTTATATCTTCCAGGAAGCATTGATTTTCGTCATATGACCATTGTGCTTTGCAGTGTTGATTGGTTGAACTGAATGTAGATTCAATGGTAAATTTTAAAATCAGATAATTCAATCCTCTGATATAGTGATTCCAATTATACTACGGCATAGTGTAACGGTATGTTGTCGAAATCACTTATGTACCGGGAAAATATAATTCCAAGCTGGTGAGAATATTACCACTGAGGGGGGTTATGAGCCCAGTCAGACCCTTGATGGGACAATAATGTGGGATAGTATATGGGAATACCATTGAAGGTGGTAATAATCTCCGAGGCTTATGAAATCCGACAGGGCGCGTGCATTAGGCTGCGGATCTATGCTAAGGGAGATCAGTAGCATCTGTTTGTTATTAGTAGAACAAAATGCCGTTCTATGAAAACGCAGTGTGAGTGATCTCCTATGGTGCTGAAGTACTATAAATAATCTCATTCTCTGTGAATTCTAACTTTGGCTATCTAGTCAGTAAATAGTAAAATTATTAAGATAGCTTAAGAGCTAAGCCTTAAAAGCATACATTTTCTAAATATGACAAGGTTTTGCGTTGCGTTGCGTTGCGTTGCGTGGTAACGGAGTAATTCGTAGATTGCATACTGAAAGTTGTCATGTTAAAACTTTAATACTCCTATTCCAATTGCTTATGGAATGCTATTTGGGAAGGAACAGCTATCCAATCAGAGGTTGAAGTAAATAAGACATGAAAACTTCCATTGCCGGCCACGCCCATCTTCTCCGTTACGAGGAAAGGAAAGGATGTGATGATATGACACCTACTTTATGAAAGGCCAGCGACTCACCGGTGCCCCCATAGGTGTCAAGGAGTTGGATATTTGGAATGGGTTGATTAGGGATTCACTATAAGCCAGTGATGCGGCAAGATTCAGATCGTGTAAGTGTATTTGAATTGATCATGTAGATGTATTGATGTGAGTGTAAGTGATTTTTTTTAACAGCAACGTTGGGAGAGACATAGCTAAGAAATTTGTCACTCCATAGGCCTTTTTGCTTCCGGGATGGGGCACAGGCATTTGGACCATGTGTCCTGGCTAACAAGCCTAGGCTTAAGCGCCATTCCTCGCTCTCTGAAACGATAAGAAATACGTGTTGTGGATGGGAAGGGATAGGGAATGGAAGATACCTATTTATCGAGATGCCAGCGACTCACCGACGCCCTCGTAAATAGATAGGAGATGGGATTTTGGTACGGGAATATGCTGTAATTCATTATGGTTAAGTTATGCGACAGGGTTACTTTGAAATTATATAGGGCATTGGTTCCCTTATGTGGCTGCCAATCTCATCCCACTAAAAACACTGGTTGTTTCGTCTCCTATTTTTGTATTTTTTGTTAGAAGTGAGCACGCATGAAAACAAAAGGAGCGGAATCAATCGGTGCCGTATATCGCTTGGTTTCCAAAATGATGGATTTGAAAGTGTGACATTACTTATGGCAATCATACTCTACAACTTATGGTACTAATGGTACTAAAAATCTGTTCCACATCGGAACGAACTCACCAATTATCTGGTTGCACATCATCGTCCAAAGCACACAAGATTTCTTTTCCTACATGAACTGAAGTTAATCGACAAATACCACGAAACAATGGATTTCGGCATCAGCGAGATTGCAATCTGCTGGGAGGAAATTAAAACGCTCGCGCCGACCAAGAGCTTTCACAAAACTAGCTCCAGGTAGAAAAGCGCGAACGATTTCGGCACCACCGGGGATGCAATCTGCCGTAAGGCAATTACTACACTCGCGCCGACCGAGAATCTTCATGCAACTAGCTTGACGTATAGAAGTGCGAGCAATTTTGGTACCACCGGGGATGCAATCTGTCGGGAAGTAACACACTCGCGCTGTCCGAGAGTTTTCACGAAACTAGCTCGAACGATTTCGGCACTACCGGGGATACAGTCTACCAGGAGGAAACTAACGCACTCGCGCCGGCCGAGAATCTGCATGGAACTCACTAAGTTTCAATATAAATAAATTTAACACTAATTAATTACAAACAATCCGAACGCGAAACTTATTTCCGAATCGAAATTTTACGGATGTAGAAAAAAAAACCGTGACAGGAAAATCAAAAAACGTCCACGCGTACTTTTGTTTAGCAATAGATTTATCAGTTCAGAAATCCATACATGGATTCTTAGTGGGCTACAATTTGCTCCGTTGAAACTACGCCGAATCCATTTTCTAAATATGACAAGGTTTTGAAGACAAACATGAGATGAGTATCAGATTTTAATCTTTTAATGAGTCATTAGCATAATCGTATGTGAGACATAGGGTCATGTCGAGCAATTGATTCAGTACTACAAATCCACGCGGACAATTTCATTACAAACTATTGGTTTTCGGCAGTCTTATGACGGAAAGGCTCAGCTATGCTGCAAATCCATATATTAGAGTCCGTTCGTAAACATATAGACCGATCCCTCATAAAATTTTGTCCATGCAAAACCAAAATTGCATGAAGTTACAACTTTGCCTCTCCTCATGAAGTATATGTGATTTATGAACGAACTCCTAGTTGAATCAAATTAATGGATTTTTATTTCTGGGGCACCCATTGGGTATATCACTTCAATAATACAAATACCGCTAACTCTTCTGTAGTTTTCTGTAGTTACACTATCCATTTGAAGATGTATAGTAATTAGTAGTATTTCATATAACCAATATCTATATAACTTCTTCGATCCTCTTTGTAAGATTTGGTAGATAGTATGACAGCATTGATTGAAACACGAGAGCTCTTTTATCATGTTATTATTCGCATGATTAATTATTTTATGAACAATAATTTTATTGACGAATCCGATTTAAACTATTTGAATAGTGATTTTTGTTAAGCCATATTAAAATAATCACTATCATTATCAATGAATGCTATCCACTCAAGATCTTCGCTACATTAAATTTTGAATTACTGGAGGCTTCACTTATTAACAAATTTACAACAAACACGCTATAACAGTATCTAGAGAATCGTGGAGGGTGAGTAACCTGAACTAGTAGCACTATTCATATATATTAACAATTATAGGGTAGAAGCTTCAGTTTTGGCCAGCCCGGAGTTTTGGCCATAGTGCGGTATTCAGCCTGTAACGATCTAAATTGGCATAAATTTATTTTTTACTAGTAGATTCTAATATAATAATATGATTGCAGCTGTTAAAACCATACATTTAGATTAAAAACTTGAAGAAAAAAATAATTGTCCTTAAAAAATCAGCTCCCATACATCTATTTTGGCCAGGGTGCTTCTAATTTGGCCACTCCCATAAGAAATACACGTGATTGGCCAAAATAGAAACCAAAGCTGAGAATATGGCCATAACTGCGGCAAGGCTTCTATTTTGGCCAGTGCCACTTTTAATACATAAATCAAGTATTAGCTTGATTTCTGCATTTTTCTAATAAAGTATAGATCGAAACCTTTCATTTAACACATTGATAGTTTTCATTGGATTATTGGTTATTTTTATAAAAATGATTTCCCTTAGATTGGCCAAAACCGGTGCCCGCACCCTACTCTATTATTTTCAATCATTGCAACATTATACTAATATGTGCGGGCCGCCCATTTGCGGCGTTGTGCGGCCAATTATTCTCTTTCCATTCCAGAAACGACCGTTTTGAAGCAAGAAGTGTCCTAATGGCCAACACAAACGGGACTGGTCCGAAACACACAAGATAAGTACAACAATTTTATAATCAGGCACCCAACTCTTTCTACTACTTTGCTAATAGATAATGCAATATGCATACTTCAATATCAGTTATTTGTTTGTTTGCGCCTATATTTATGACACTATTGAAGCATTCGTGTCGCCGCAAAATAGTTTACAATTTATCTTATTCACATTTTTCAATTCACTTTAAAGTATCTAACACTGCTTTTATAATTGTTTATGTAAACTTGTATCTTAATTATGTTCATTATTAATAGTAGTCTGATAATCCAAGTCTAGTGATTTTTTTCCCAAGGAATAGAAAGAGTTGGTGTCATAATCAATACAATACTTGAAACTGGAAACTCCTTATTTCCCCCTATGGGTTATAGGGAGGGGCGGGACATTCGAGCCTACTCATCAGTGGAAAGGACTTGATATGCTAATCGGTTTAGCATAGGGCAGATACAAGTCTACTGGTAGACGTATCGCCCAGTGAAACAACGCAGATTGGCCACGGCCAGGGGGTGCGTTGATTATAACAGAATAACAGAACAGAATAACAAAATACTTTTCCTGACGGGTGGAATCGCATAAGAACAGTAGCGGTTGGAGCTGTGACAGTTCAACGGAGATATTTTGACAGCAGTGCATGGAGTTATTTTGACAACCGTTTTGATTCTATTCGCATCCCTCAGGTTGCAACGAGCGAACGGCCGCTGTAATATGAGAAAAAAAATATGATGTTGGGGAGCGTCCACAAATTACGTCACGCAAAAATTGACCATTTCCAACCCCCCTCTCCCCATGTCACACTTTTTGTATGGGTCGTCACACTTTGCTGAACCCCCTCCCCCCTCAAAGCGTGACGCAATTTATGGACGTTCCCTTGTCATTTATTGCTTCTCTGCAGAAATACATGTATTTTGTTAAAGGCATGAAGTACTACTACCAACCACTGGTGGGGAGATGTGGTACTTCGCACTGGTGGGGATGGTCTTAGGTGCATGTAAAATGTACACATATCGCCACATCTTATGCAACATCTTATACGATGACTGGTTGACTGGGCCATGCATACTTGAACAGTAGACCGCAGTTCGATCGACACTCTGGACACGCAATCACAGTATGCGTGTTACCTTCTTGCACACCTTGCAGGACATCGTGTATTAAGATGCGTATGCGAGTGAGAATTTGCTTAATAACTTTTTACCAGATTGTCGAAATAAGTTCCGGTCTTCGACAACATTCATTATTGAGATTTGAAGAATTTAATTCGGCGATTACCCTATGACTTCATTCATGTGGTAATGCTCCACAGCGGGGAGAACCTTTTTCTAAAATTCTCCATAGTGATTCCCATATAAACCTATTTTGCTTTTGGGCCACCATTAAATAACCACCGAAATGGCTGAAAATTTGACAGGGCTCTAGTTTTGCACCAATGATTGTATTGAACATATGGGAGCTTTGAATTTTTGACATGTTTAAAGTCTGAACTGCCCTAATGTACACTACCCAACAACCACTGTGGGGTAACGCAAAAGTTAGTTCCGCTACTCACCACCAGGCGTCTCAGAAGGATATGTTGGGCGGCCATTGTGGGTGGCGTAAAAGGGGCCATGATGGGGCGAAATATGATGGGCGGATTACAGCACGGTCGAAGGCTTGGAGCATGATCCGCCATCGCTTAACCAGCAATTATAAGATAATAAGATAATCTCGAATAGTCAAGACGTGAATTAGCGAAGCTAAATTAAAAAAGTGAAATCGTTCTTAAGCGGAGATTTAGAAAGTGACTTTGTTATAAATCGTGCAGTGGAAGAAGCGATAGCAAAATAGCAAATTACGACCAAACCCATCATTACCCGCCAAAATCCCCCCTACAGGACCTCTGTGCTAAAGTTTAAAAGCCAGTGCTTACCTGTGAATAGCGCTGAACTTACTTACCCGCGTATTCCTCCTAGTTTACCCGGAGGAATGCCGGAAGTACGCGTTAACCCTGTGAGAACCAATCGTGGTCCGGAGTCTGGCCCAAAAGCGCCTCTCTGTCGACCTGATAGACCGCCATAGGCCAATTAGAAGCCCTGAAGAGGTGCGGCCATTTTGAAAGTGTCTGGAGTTCACGCACCCAAACAACCGTCGCGACTCGGACTGCACCGAACGGCCGCCTAACTTAACGCAAGGCGAGAAGCAGAGGGCACAGAAGGAGAAACGGGAGAGAAGGTGAAGCAGCGGAGCAAGAAGAAAGGGGGCCCGTCAAAAGTGAAGAAGAAGAGATAGTAAGGTAGGATATAGGAAATAAGAAGTGGAAAGGTACCTGTAGTGTGAAAGTTATAATGGAGTGGGTTTGTGTTTAACGTGAAGTGTTAAGTTTCCTTGGCCACAATAGTCGAGGCAATTGAAGGAGGGGGTCGCACCAGGGACCGCCCACAAATTACAGCAATTTGAAACGATAAACGAAAAAGAGGAGCAGATATGCGTTAGTTTGAAAAAGTACACACACCACACCAATGAATCACCTTAATTTTTGTACACTATTTATGAATCACCATGTTGATCAAATGGAGTGATCCATAAACTGTGGTCATTTTTGCCGATTCATAAATTGTGGGGTCACTGTACGCGAATGTTCATTTTATTCATTTATTTAGTATTACATCAAATTCAAGATAAAACTGAATCAACAATATTTCTCCATAATACACGGTTCGTGGCTGCCGCTCTCCATCCTCGGTCGCGTCCGATGCTCGCCAAGTCACGCTCCACCTGGTCCGCCCATCGTGCTCTCTGTGCTCCACGCCTTCTTGTGCCAACCGGATCAGTTGCAAACACCAGCTTTGCAGGGTTGTTGTCCGGCATTCTTGCAACATGCCCTGCCCACCGTATCCTTCCGGCTTTGGCCACCTTCTGGATGCTGGGTTCGCCGTAAAGTGCAGCGAGCTCGTGGTTCATTCTTCTCCGCCACACACCGTTCTCCTGCACACCGCCGAAGATCGTCCTTAGCACGCGTCGCTCGAAAACTCCGAGTGCTTGCAGGTCCTCCTCGAGCATGGTCCATGTCTCGTGCCCGTAGAGGATTACCGGTCTTATTAGCGTTTTGTACATGGTGCATTTGGTGCGCGGGTGAATCTTTTTCGACCGCAGTTTCTTCTGGAGCCCGTAGTAGGCCCGACTTCCGCTGATGATGCGCCTTCGAATTTCACGGCTCACGTTGTTGTCAGCCGTCAGTAAGGATCCGAGGTAGACGAATTCCTCCACCACCTCGAAAGTATCCCCGTCTATCGTAACATTACTACCCAGACGGATCCGGTCGTTTTCGGTTCCGCCTACCAGCATGTACTTTGTTTTTGAGGCATTCACCACCAGTCCGACCTTTGCTGCTTCGCGTTTCAGGCGGGTGTACAGCTCTGCCACCGTTCCAAATGTTCTGGCAATAATGTCCATGTCGTCCGCAAAGCATACAAATTTACCGGATTTTGTGAAAATCGTTCCCCGGCTGTTGAGCCCGGCTCGTCGCATCACACCTTCCAGAGCGATGTTGAAGAGTAGGCATGAGAGTCCATCACCTTGTCGCAGTCCCCGGCGAGATTCGAATGAACTGGATAGTTCTCCCGAAACCCTTACGCAGTTTTGCACACCGTCCATCGTTGCTTTAATCAGTCTAGTCAGCTTCCCAGGAAAGCCGTTTTCGTCCATGATTCTCCATAGCTCTGCGCGGTCGATACTGTCGTATGCCGCTTTGAAGTCGATGAACAGGTGATGCGTTGGGACCTTGTATTCACGGCATTTCTGGAGGATTTGCCGTACGGTAAAGATATGGTCCGTTGTCGACCGGCCGTCGATGAAGCCGGCTTGATAACTTCCCACGAACTCATTAGTTTTAGGTGACAGACGACGGAAGATGATCTGGGATAGCACTTTGTAGGCAGCATTCAAGATAGTGATCGCCCTGAAGTTCTCACATTCCAAATGGTCGCCTTTCTTGTGAATGGGGCAGATTACTCCTTCCTTCCACTCCTCCGGTAGCTGTTCGGTTTCCCAGATCCTGACTATCAGCCGATGCAAACAGGTGGCCAACTTTTCTGGGCCCATCTTGATGAGTTCAGCTGCGATGCCATCCTTACCAGCTGCTTTGTTGGTTTTGAGCTGGTGAATGGCATCCTTAACTTCCCTCAGCGTGGGAGTTGGTTCATTTCCGTCCTCCGCTGCACTGGCGTCGTCGTTTCTTCCGTTGTCGTGGGCTCCCGTGCCTACGTTCTCCACGCCGTTCAGGTGCTGATCGAAGTGCTGCTTCCACCTTTCGATCACTTCACGTCCGTCCGTCAAGAGGCCTCCGTCTTTATCCCTGCATATTTCGGTTCGCGGCACGAAGCCGTTGCGGGATGCGTTGAGCTTCTGATAGAACTTCCGTGTTTCTTGGGAACGGCACAGCAGTTCCATTTCTTCACACTCCGCTTCTTCCAGGCGGCGCTTTTTCTCCCGAAAGAGGCGGGTCTGCCGTTTCCGCTTCTGTCTATAACGTTCCACGTTCTGACGAGTCCCTTGCTGCAGCATTACCGCCCTCGCTGCATTCTTCTCCTCCAAAACCGCTCTGCACTCTTCGTCGAACCATTCGTTCCGTCGATTCCGTTCCACGTACCCGATGGTGCTCTCGGCTGCGTCGTTGATGGCTGCTTTCACTGTACTCCAGCAGTCCTCTAGAGGGGCCTCATCGAGCTCGCCCTCGTCTGGTCACGCGGCCTCGAGATTCTGCGCGTATGCTGAGGCGACATCCGGTTGCTTCAGTCGCTCTAGATTGTGCCGTGGCGGTCGCCGGTATCGTACATTGTTGATGACGGAGAGTTTTGGGTGCAGTTTGACCATCACCAGATAGTGGTCGGAGTCGATGTTGGCGCCACGATGGGTCCTGACGTCGATAATGTCGGAGAAGTGCCGTCCGTCAATCAGAACGTGGTCGATTTGAGATTCCGTCTGCTGTGGTGATCTCCAGGTGTAACGATAAGGGAGGCTGTGTTGGAAAAAGGTGCTACGTATGGCCATATTTTTGGAGGCGGCGAAATCAATGAGTCGTAGGCCGTTTTCGTTCGTCTGCTGGTGGGCGCTGAACTTACCAATCGTCGGTCTGAATTCCTCCTCCTGGCCTACCTGAGCGTTCAAATCACCTATGATGATCTTGACGTCGTGGCTTGGGCAGCGATCGTACTCGCGTTCGAGCTGCGCGTAAAATGCGTCCTTGTCATCATCAGTACTTCCGGAGTGTGTGCACGTTTATTATGCTGAAGTTGAAGAATCGGCCTTTGATCCTCAACCTGCACATTCTTTCGTCGATCGGCCACCAATCGATCACGCGCCTCTGCATATCACCCATCACGATGAAAGCTGTTCCCAGCTCGCGTGTGTTGCCGCAGCTCTGGTAGATAGTATGATTACCTCTAAACGTTCGCACCATGGATCCTGTCCAACACACCTCCTGCAGCGCTACGATGCCGAACCCGCGGTCCTTCAGTAGATCGGCGAGTATGCGGGTGCTCCCAATGAAGTTGTGAGATCGGCAGTTCCACGTACCGAGTTTCCAATCGCAAATCCTTTTTGTTCGCTGGGGTCGTTGCCGTTGATCTCGGTTCGTATTATTCTGTTGCTGATTTTCCGTTACAATGGGTTTTTACGGCTGGCTCGTAGGGCCTGACACCAACCCCCTACTTTCCGGAGGACCATAGTGCACAGTTGAGCTTAGAGTCCTTCCCTGGCACTCGGACGTAGATCAGCCGCCCCTAATATGGGGATCAGACGCTGTTGTGAGCCGCTCCTCCTGGAGAACAGACGCTTAGGTTTACCGAAGCAAACCCCCCTTCCCTGTCAGCCTACGACCAAAGTTTCCACCGGGGTTGGTTACCCGATCTTCCCTAAGGTTGCTCATAGTTTCCGGCCGGTACCGCGTGGAGGTAAGGATAGGAGTTGCTGGGCAGAGGCTAGTTGATCACAATGGGATCTGAATTGCGCAGCATACCCAGCCTTTACCGTGCCGTACGCGAATGTTACGCGAAATTTATTCGTTACCTAAGTTATATATGATGCCTTTAGGCGAACCAAAAACTGAATTATTAATTACTATGAAAGGCTGAAAATAGGGTCAGAAAGATCATGAAATCGGGTAACCGTTGTATTTACATATATTTTTTTAGAAATCTGCAAGTTTCCTGTATTGATTGAATTATGGTTTCATATAGTTCATACATTATTATTGAAGAATTGTAAAGTTTTCTAACTAACTACCGGGACTAGTTAATGATATTATTTTAAAAGAAATTTCATGGAAAGTTCTGTGTTTTGATCCTTGATCGAGGGAGGCTTTATCAGTTTTCAAACTTGCGTAAAAATTAATCCAAATGTGAGAATTTTTAATAGTTTTATAAGAATTTTCAAAAATGAAGAATATTTCTTTTGAAAAGCAATCCTCTTTATTACAAAATATGAAAAATGAGCCGCCAAGAACCACTTTATCCCCTCAAAAACAAAAACATCACAATTCGTTCCGCGCGACGACATGTGTTTTCCGCTTGCCATGGTTGCGTCCACCACAGCACCGTTTAATTTAATGACATTTTGTAAAGTACCTTCGTTATCGGTCGAACGTCGTCATTTTCACCGGCAAGGATATGGCTTTTTTACGTTTCATTTCCTCTGCTCTCCGTCCGACAGTCCATCGCTTTTTTTGTCATTAAACTGCTACTTCCTTGCCGCAGTTTCGAATGCCTGACTTTGGTGGTGCAACGAGTCCAACATCGGGGTGATCTCCAAGAGAACGCGCGCATATCTTCAAGGTGTCACCCAAGAAACGAAAAAAAAACCGGCAGAAATGTGCACAAGGTGTGCAATGGTGCGCTTAACATTTTCTTCCGTCTGGGTCTTTCTAACTTTTCAGTATTTAACGCAATTTATTGCTTATAATATTTTATTGGCCGAACGTCTGCTGTGTGGCGGGTTGACAATCGTCCGGGGTAAGGGAAGGAGTTGAGTGCCTGCCTCGGAGAAAAGGTGATTCCGATCTATGCACGTTGCACAGCCAGAAGGGGACACACACAATTAGAAAAAGGCCAGGGGAATCGTTTTCTTCGCTGACCGAATTGAATTGCGACTAAATGAGCCATGCTGCGGCGACCGACCCTTTCACATCCTCTCTACTGCAATGCAAGCTGCGAAGGAAGGGTGGACTTTCAGGTTTTTGTGAACGCGTTTGATCCACCTTGCGGCGCGGTTCCAATTTTTCGTTCGGAAGGATCTACTTTTATGATTTTCATCTGGTATCCTTTTTCCGCAGGAGATAATCTCATGCGACGTGTTGTCATCTTATCGATGTGCTTCCACGAGAAACGCACGTTGATGGATCCTTTCAACAATATTTACCAGCTGATCGACGTCGTCGTCGTCTTCGGTGCCGCGTGCCTTCGATACCGGTTTACCCCCTTCTTCGTTTGAAAGACTCGTTTATTGGTCCTTGGCAACTCGTGCACATGCTTCTTCTCTCGGGGAGCAAATGCAATGCGTGCCATCGACTTTGAAGCCTTAAGGATACCAGGTGCCCGAGTAAACGATTGTTTTCGATTGGTATTCAGAAAACAGTTCTATTGACGACCTTTTGAATGAAGGAAACATTTAGTGTTTGATAGGTTATACAATATCATAAATAAGCAGACAAAAATATTTAAAAGAATCCTTTAAATAATATAGCCGATTATGTAAAAATGAATCTCAGTGAACATATATAACAAAGTTTCAACAAACTCTAGAAGTTTTTATAGTTTTTTTTTAGGAGTTGAAGTATAATTTATGTCTACTTTTTATGCCACCAAAACCGTTGCGCAGTATTATTGGTAAGTTTAATAAACAATCTATCCCCCACAATAGCACCCTTGACCGATTACTTTCTACTCGGGATCCCGCCCTTCGTAGCGACTGCCCGTAGAAACTCGCCTTCACGGCGAAAGCACCTGTCGACTGGCGATGCTCTACCGCACCACACGGTCTGGCGTAACGAGATTATTTATTGTGACAGGACACAGCCTAACGTGTTATTGCCATTGCATGTGGCCTCGTTACGGTTCGCTGTTGGGTTCGTTGTTACTTTCTGTGGCCACCACCAACACCACCACGACCAAACGACGATGCGCTGCAGCCACCTCCCAACCTAGGTATATCGATTCCATCATCCGTTCCGACCATGCTTTCACTACTGTGAAAGCGGCTTTGCGTGAACCCACAGAGTGGCGTTATTTGTTTCCACTCCCTTGGGGCATTAGAACTCGCTTTGGAAAGCTGCGGACCGTGACCGAAAAACAGTTGTTGGTTTTAATTTTCTAGTTCTCAAACAAAAAGCAGTGGGATATTAATTGGTTCATCAATCTCGTTACAGTTGTAACACCTTGAGGGTAGCAAAAAAAAAACATTTCAAAAAATCATATCTAGATTTACCTTTGGAACCATCACGTCGCAGGGAATCTCCGTTATATGGGCTTATATCAATCAACTGGACTAAATGAGTTTTTTTTTCAATGCATCATATCGATTGGGAGAAAATCTCTCTCGAAATAAGTTCTGCAACAAAAGATTTTGCATATTTTCAGCCTCTTTAATGGAACATAGCTTCCCACTTACCAATTTCTACAACCACCACAGATAAAAAATCCCTCCGAAAACCGCGATCTGCTTAGTCATCATATCAGCTGATCCAAACCCCCAAGATTTCCTCTGATGGTCAGTGCAGTCAGTGTGTGGTGTTAGCTTCACGGAGGAAGCGACAAATCGTGTCAGTTTTATTATTAATTTACATATTCGTGTTTTATTGCGATGACAAAACAGTGAGTGCCTTATTTGACTGTGGTGTGAATTTGGCAAGTCAGTCGGAAGAGTGGTACAGATTTGAAGGAAAGGAAGATTTATGTTTTGGGAAGTTGGTGTCACTATATAACTGTTTGAACAAATGAGACGATTAAAGTTTCTGGCGTTTTATGGTGGCTGAAAGGTTGATGAATTTTCTCACGGATCACAAGTGGGATTCAAACCCATTTACGCCCAGTGATCTATTTATTGATCAGCAATTTCATCGATCATCGCGAAGAAAAGAGGTATGTTGGAAGACTGGTGTCTTCAGCAAACTCGTCGAGGATGTTAGGGACTCTCCGCGTATGTTATTTACTTCATATTGGCTCTAGTAGGCGACGCTAGTGTCCATGAAACATGATCTTTTGGTAGATGTTGCGTCTCTACACCGATTGCCAGTACCGTCGCGCTTGTGTTGTGAACATCAAGCGTGATTTGGCAATGCGTAGTACCAGGTACCAGGTATAAGTTGATATCATTCTTGAAATAAGTGCGGTTGCAAAGCTGATCGGTATGCCCGTGTAGTTGCCGGCTTAGAATAGCACTACGGACCACCTGTTCCGGGGGTAAAAGTCCACCAAACAGGTAACCCCAATCCAAGGTGTCAGGCGACTCGTGCTGAGGGATGAATGGTTGAGAGGGTTTAAAATATGCTCGTTCTTTAACGGAGCCCGTAACGTGGGTAGATCACCTTTTTGGGTTGCGTTGTGGCAAAAGATCTACCAAACCGAACCCTAGTCCTAACTGCATCCAGCTAGTGGAGCAGCACATTTGAGTAATCAAAGGAAAACACTTTGGTCCTTATTACATTTTACACCTTGTTGAAAGAGATAGGTCTCGGTTTTAGGTGTAGCCAAGATGGATATTGAAACAAGGAAACATGGGTTAGTATTCCTAATCTTTTATTTGGTGTACACTGGTTTGAAACAGAAAGGACTAGGGTTCCGATGCATGGTCAATATCGGTATCATTTCTTGACGTTCTCGTTTAGGGATCCGATTTTGACTGAAAAAGGAGCGTGTTAAAAGCGGAACCTATAAATCAGAATCCTTCCTTGCGATTATGTTGAAAATGACTACTGTAACAAAACCGAATACTTTATAACTTCTCAATGGTGATAAAGTAATACGACATGCACTATACAAAGGACACGGGGTATACCACAATAGATCAAAATATTGGTCGCAGTGGTTATGTCCCGAACATAGAGAAAAAGCTGATCGGTACATCAGTTCATGTAGTTGATTGCATGATTTGATTCTAGGTTCAAGGCCATTATGCGCGCTAATAAGTTTTAGAAATTCTAAACATCTGTATCTCGAGAATTAGGCTGCAAAACGGTGAGTCGATAAGGAGAGCGTTCAACTTAGCTCTGATCCTCACAAGTTCCTACCTCATGCTTCCACAGGTCAAGCGATGACAAAGACCGCCAGCTAAGAGTTGTGTGCTTAGCTGGTAGTGCAGCCTGGGCACTGTTTCGTCCATCTGACTTCAGCTAGATCGAGGAGATACGACCCGAGCGTTTGTTCACCAAGGAGGTGCAACCCAAACAGCGTCTATTCTGGCACCCAGCGGCTGAGTAAGAAATGCTACATCACGTCCAGCTAGGTCCAAGGTGGTAGTCCCATCAGCGTGGTCGTTCCAGTGTTGATTGGGACGTTAAACAGAACTGGCATGACGGTCCTCCGGCGAGACAGGAGTGTTGGCGTAGGCCAAATAAGCCACCCGTAAAAATCCCATTGCGAATAACCTAGGAGAAAATACGACTCGATACAATCGGCAGTGACCCACGCGGTGAAATAAACACTACGATTGGAAACTTGGAACATGGAATTGTAAGTCACTTGGTTTCACAGGATGTGAGAGATGCAGAAACTTTGTTGGACTGGACAGAAAGTGTGGAAAAGCGGGCATCGAGCGGCAAGCTTCTACCGAAGCAGTGGCACCACCAATGAACTGGGAACAGGATTTATAGTGTTAGGCAAGATGAGACAACGTGTGATCGGGTGGCAGCCGATATACGCAAGGATGAGCATGTTGAGAGTTAAGGGCCGTTTCTTCAACTACAGCATCATCAACGTCCACTGCGCACACGAAGGGAGATCTGATGACGAGAAAGAAGCGTTCTACGCGCAGTTAGAGCAAACATACGATGGTTGCTCGCCGCGTGACGTGAAAATCGTTGTCGGCGACATGAACGCGCAAGTAGGAAGGGAGGAAATGTTCAAACCGGTTTATCGGGCGAAACAGCCTGCACGCCGTATCGAATGATAACGGCCAACGATGCGTAAACTTTGCAGCCTCGCAAAGATATTCACAAAGTTACCTGGAGATCACCCGACCAACTAACAGAAAATCAAATCGACCACGTTCTAATCGACGGTAAATTCTTCTCGAATATAACCAATGTCCGCACATACCGCAGTGCGAATAAAGATTCGGATCACTACTTAGTCGCTGTATGCATGCGCTCAAAACTTTCGACAGTTATCACCGCGCGTCGAAGTCGAAAGCCGCGGCTCAACATCGAGCAGCTGCGTAACGTAGAAGTGGCTCAAGACTACGCGCAGCAGTTAAAAGTGGCCACACCAACGGAGGAGCAACTTGGCGCAGCTACACTTGAAGATGGCTGGAAGGACATAGGTAGTACCTCGGCTACAGCATTAGGCTTCGCGATTCCGAATCACAGAAACGACTGGTACGACGGCGAATGTGAACAGTTGAAAAACGAGAAGAATGCAGCATGGGCGAGAATGCTGCAACACCGTACGAGAGCGAATGAGGCACATTTTAGACAGGCGCGGAACAGGCAGAACTCAGTCTTCCGGATAAAGCAGCGCCTGCAGGAAGAACGAGATCACGAAGCGATGGAAGAGCTGTATCGCGCCAAGGACACAAGAAAATTCTACGGGAAGCTGAACCGCTCACGCAGAGGCTTTGTGCCATAAGCCGACATGTGGCGAGATAATCACGGGGATATTCTCACGAGCGAGCGTGAGGTGGTCGCGAGGTGGCGGCACGCGGCAGCATTACTATGAGCACCTCAATGGCGACGTTGCAAGCACCGAAAGTACCGAAGGTGGTGTGGTAACAGATCTAGGAGTATGTGCACAGGACGAAAGACTTCCGACCCCTGACCTCCAAGAGATTGAGTAGGAGGTTGGCCGGTTGAAAAACAACAAAGCCTCTGGGGCAAATCAACTACCAAGCGAGCTTCTAAAATACGACAGAGAAGCACTGGTGAGAGCACTACACTGGGTCGCTACCAAGATTTGGGAGGAGGAAGTATTACCGGAGGAGTGGATGGAAGGTATCCTATGTCCCATCTACAAAATAGGGCGACAAGTTGGATTGCGGGAACTATCATGCGATCGCACTATTGAGCGCTGCCTACAAGATACTCTCTCAAATTTTATGCCGCCGACTATAACCGATTGCAAGAGAGTTCGAGGGGCAATATCAGGCTGGACTCATGGGTGAACGCGCTACAACGGACCAGATGTTCGCCATCCGCCAGGTGTTGTAGGAATGCCGCGAATACATCACTTGTTCATCGATTTCAAATCGGCGTATGATACAATCGATCCAGAACAGCTATGGCAGATTATGCACGAATACGGATTCCCGGATAAACTGATACGATTAATCAAGGCGACGATGGATCGAGTGATGTGCGTAGTTCGAGTATCAGGGACGCTCCCGTGTCCCTTCAAATCTCGCAGAGGGTTACGGCAAGGTGATGGTCTTCCGTGCTTGCTGTTCAACATTGCTTTAGAGGGAGAGCTGCAGAGCGGGGATAAACACGAGTGGAACGATTTTCACGAAGTCCGTTCAGCTGCTTGGTTTCGCTGATGATATTGATATTATTGCTCGTAAATTTGAGACGATGGCGGAAACGTACATCCGACTAAAGAGTGAAGCCAGACGAATCGGATTAGTCATTAATGTGTCAAAGACAAAGTACATTATGGCAAAGGGCTCCAGGGAGGAATCAGCGCGCCCGCCACCCCGAATTTATATCGACGCCGATTCGACGGTGATGAAATCGAGGCGGTAGAAGAATTCGTGTACTTGGGCTAACTGGTGACCGCCGACAACGACACCAGCAGAGAAATTCAGAGGCGCATTGTGGCAGGAAATCGTGCTTACTTTGGACTCCGCAGAACGCCCGTTGAGTTTTCGAACGGAAGGAGTTGCGTGCTGTCTACGGCGGAGTGCAGATAGAAGACGGGACTTGGGGAAGGCGAATGAATCACGAGCTGCATCAGCTGCTGAGAGAACCAACCATCGTTGACACCACGAAAATCGGGAGGCTACGGTGGACGGGTCACGTCATCAGGATGTCTAACTAAAATGGTTCTCGAGAGGCATACGCCGTTACAAGAGGACATGGTGCGCAGCGAGCTAGGTGGGTCGACCCTACGCAGAGTGCGCAACTGGAGACAAACAGCCATGTACCGAGTGGAATGGAGACGGCTACAATGTACAGCAAAGGCCACCCCGGCCTTAGCCTGATCGGTAAAGTAAGGTATGGTAAGTCGATAAGGAGCATCCATCATAGCTGTGTTCCTCACAAGTTCCTACATCGTGCTTCCATCTATGACAAAGATCGCCAGCTAAAAGTTGTGTGCCTAGCTAGTAATGCATCCTGGGCACTGTTTTCCTACTAGCTTCAGGAGGCACGTCTCGAGCACCTGCTCTCCAAGGAAATCTGGCTCAAATAGCGTCTGTACTGGCATGCAACGACTGAGAAATGCTCTCCCATCGGACAGTGGCGTAGCCAGAAATTTACTCTGGGAGCTGGGTTTTCAACGATCAATTATCCATGTTTTATTTGACACCAGTGATTCGTAAATAGCAATGAACAATAAATAAGATCATATACATCCAAGTTGAGTCGTAGTTTGAAAACTAATGGCGCAGCAGATAATTCGTACTTTCAAGGGCATGAGAAACCTCTGGAGATATTCCTGGAAAAATCAGTAGAGGAAATTCTGAGGGGATCTTCAAATCGCAGACATGGTACTAGTAAAATGTTTAATGAAACCCTCTAGTAAATTTCTGAGTTATCCCTGGAGGATTTCTGGATGGAATCTTTGAAGGAATCCCTGGATATATATCTGAAGGAATTTCTTATACTATTTCTGAAAAATTCCTATACTTCTTCCTAGAGAAAATACAGAAGGAAATCCTGCAGAAACAATAAATGTATGAAATAATACCTGGAAGAACTGAAGAACCCACTACAAATATTAGTATTAAAATTTCTTAAAAAAATGAAACATGCTAAGGAAGAGATTTTGGACTAATTTCTGTAGGAATTATTGAGGAAATCTTTGGAATAAAAATTACTGGGAATTCCTAAAGAAAGGTCTGAATCAATCCAAAGCAATGCCTGGAGGAATACCCGACGGAACTGTTGGATAAAACCTTGTAGGAACTTCCAAAGAATTTCTTGAGAATTTGCTGGAGAAATTTCCAAATCAATACCTAAAAATTCTGCAATATATGGAGCAATCGGGGATGCAATTGACGCAATATCTCCTAAAAACATTTCTGGAATTAGATTCTGAATTCCTGAAGAAAAACCTCAGAGGAATTTCTGAACGAATCTCCGCATTTTTGTGAAAAAACTTGACAATGTTTCGGGAGGAATTTCTTCAGAAATGTATGAAGAAACACATGAGAGAATACATTTTTTTTTCCTGTAGGGTAACTTATCACTGCGACCAATTTTCTGATCGTTTGTGATACAATACTTAGGCAGCAATCATTGAATGAATTTCCGGTAGAATCCCTGAACGATGCTCAGGAAGAATTTTGGGAAAATTTTTGAGGAAACTCGTGGATTAGTTTCAAGATTATTCTTTTGGGCAGAGTTGCACTATGTCACTGTCAATGGTAAGGAAATCGCTGATTTTGATAGGCCGATCCAAGTCAGCGTGCGCTCTATTGAGTCACCTTAAATTTCCTTGTTCCATCAGAACTGGACTGACTGTGATGGTGTGTGGATATCACTGATAGGGCATCTTTAAAAATCGATTAAAAATCCAATTGAAGATTTACCAAGAGGCTATTTCAATATGTGGTACAAAATAAGAAGTTTTACGTGTTGGTCACAAAAAAAGTTTGAGTTTTGGTAAAAACCACTAAAATATCACATCAGTTGCAATGATTGTGATCTAGAGTGCGGGTCAATATCAGGTCCGGTCGTTGCCTGTCATTCGTTTTGATATTGAATGGCCTGGAGTGATAATGACGATGATGCAATATCAGTAGTCACCTGACAAGACTGATATTGTGCAACTCTGGGGGCGGGGATGAATCAGCCTCGTGCAGAATTCCCCCATAATGAAAAGACAACAATAATAATTTGTTTGAGAAATTTCTTGAGAAGCTCCTAAACAAGTGCAGAAACTCCTTGTGGGAATTCCTGAAAGAATATCTGAAGGAATCCCTGAAGAAATTTAGCCACGTAGACTTTTTGGAGGGAGGAGGTCTGGCCAAAGTGTACGCTCCAAACAAATTTTAAAATGTTTGTATGGACGAAACTGTACGAGAGGGGAGGGTGGATTTCGAACTCACTACTCTTATACACTAGACAAGTGATTTATCTATCTCATATGTACAAATGTATGTAGAGCGGGAGCGATTTATTTGCTGTTGAAACTGTTGGTGAGGGAGAACAATTGAAACTAGGATATGATTTTTTTACGTCAGCCAAAATGTATTAAGAAAGGATAAAGGCTATAATATTTAGCTACTTAAATGAGTTATATAATCATATATAAGCAAATGAGAAAACTTAACTACGTCCATCGTTGAACCTGAATGTTTCCAAAGTTTAAAGTTCTCTTGCATCGTTTTTCATTATAGCTCGCCTACATCGCAAAGCAACAGCTTTGGTTGAGGGCTTCTTTTGTTCAACAAACCTCACCTCAGCAGACTCTCAGGTGCTGACTGCCGTTATTGCTTCTGACACTCGAGTTTAACAATAAATAACACAGAAGATGTTTGTTTTTATAATTCACAGGGATTGATTTTTTTCTCTCGTTCGTTTCTTTGCCTTCCTTCCAAATATTACTTCATCTCATTTGTAGCCGTTCCAGTCAGTCAGTGTAGGCGAGGGTGCAGCAGGGAGAAAAAAAATCTTACGCAAACATCAAATTGAACAACAGAAGAAAAAAGAGAACTCGTACGTCGTTGGATTGATCGACAATAACCTGTCCGAGGTAGACTGACTGGAACTATACCTGATTCTTCGGGTGTTCCGAGAAGAGACGACGACGACGACGACGAGTGCACCTTTCTCAGCTCATTGAGAAAAATGGAAATTGCTACACATGTTGCCCAAAAAGAAACGTACACACACAGAACCTGGCTGATCCTCCGGCCACCAACCAGCACTTTGGACGGGCCCTGCCTACCTGCATGCCCGTTGATGAGGATTCTTTTCTTCTGCCACGCAAGATACTTTAGCCGAGATAAGAGGCAGAACAGAGGCGCACCTGTAGCCATTCGGAAGCCAACCCTTGGGCTCTCTTCTGTGGTGCTGCTGTTCTGAATACATAGGGAGATTTGAATAAATTTGTTGATTTCAAATGCAAATGATTCCTCGGGAGGCTCTGCACCCGGGTGAGATATGCTTTTTGTGTGTCAACGCCTCGTCTTGCTCGGGGTTTCCTTTCACACGGGACTTGTGTAACGCACCTTGCGTCAGGCATGTGGAGCACTAATGTGAGCAGATTGTCATCTCGATACTTTTTTCTGATCGTCGAAGATCCTGCTGTGCGATTTACTCGATTGAGTAGTCCAAGCAGATGATAATGTGATTATTTATGATGTAAAATTGAATGTGCATGGATGTGCTTTGTCACTGTGATTTCAATAATTGTATTGTTAACACATATTCCTCCAACTTCATAACAAATTTGAAGTATCTCAAATCCATTGAATTTTATTTTGATTCATCCAAATCAGACACGGTAGTGCGTTTAGCTGAAATAAGTAACATTTTGTTCAATTCTCAAGAGCTTTGTACCTTCAGTCTTCACACCCCCAGCCAAAATCACAAACTTCCAATTGTTTTGCATCATTTTTATTTAAGCTTGTAAAAGTGCAACATTATCTGAGCATAGCCCGTCAAAGCGGTAAGCGCGTGAGACAAGTTTATACTGAAGAGCTCGGTTTCGAAACCCAGTCGATCCAGAATCTTTTCGCAACGAACATTTTTCTTGACTTCCTTAGGCACAGAGCATCTTTGAGCCTACCACATGATACACAAAAGCTAAATAATCATTGACAGATTAAGCTTTCAGTTGATAACTGTGGAAGTGCTCACAGATACTAAGCTAATAAGAAGATTTTATTGGACGTGAGGCCAAAGTGACGAAGAATGAAGATTGCTTTATCATTTAGGCAGTTAAAAAAATGCAAGACCTAATAAATTTCTCCAGGAATGTAAATGCACTTACAACTGGCATGTGCAATACAACAGCAGTTCTTTGAATAACTGTCTTGTTTCCTATACCTACAGTTTACACCCAACTTAAGGCACTTATGCGCGAAACGGTCGCAAACGTCCCGCTACAAGTTGTCAAGAAACTATTTCGCTAAATAGCACTCATTGCATCTAATTTTCACATCTCACTAGCTCATTTGCTTGCTGGAAACTACCTACCAGACAATTTTGCGCACATGTCATACCATACCATTCAACATCTGTCCACTTGGTAGGAAAGCTTCGGCGAGAGCAGGTTCATTATCCACACACTACGCGCGCGCTTCGTCGTTGAAATTAAGACTGCAGCGTAGTGTAGGAAATCGCGGATAAATACTACTAAACTAACTGCTAAATGTACCTGCTAAGGAGCGCCATCCTGGTGGCGGTGTAAGTTGTTTTGCGACGCGACATAATCCATGTTTATAACTTGGTTGAACTTGAAATTGAACTTGCACTTTGGTTGAGTTGGTGCCGGAGTTAACATATGGGATGTTTGCTTCAAGGTCGTTTGGAAACTTGATCATTTTATTTGCTTTCCGTTTGTTGGTGCATTCTAATACCGTTTTTTACGAAGTTTAGTTAGCAAAATAAATTCGTTCGTTTATATGGTTTGTTTATTGTTCTTGCTATAATGTCCATGTCCAAAGCACACACAATAACTGGGTTTCGTGAATTGAGCAGAGGCTATTGATCTCAATACCAACAGAATTGAGCAACATATATACCCAGCAGGTATAGCCAGCATTTACCGTGCCGATGCTCATAAGGTGATAAATTATAACGGTCTTGTCGTGGTAGGTTCCTCAAAGAACACCCGACGAATTTTCGTGGAACAGCTTCGATTCTCACGATCTACACAGCTTCATAATAGACGCAAGTTCCAGATAGTCTAGTGAGTTTCTCGATGCATCGGCAACGGCTGTTCACGTACATGATTTTTCATAGCTCTTACGCCATCTTGCAGTAAACGAACAGGTGGTGCGTTGGAACCTAGTATTCGTAGCATTTTTGGAGAATTTGCCGCACGATGAAGAACGGGTCCGTTGTCGAGCGACCGTCGACAAAGCCAGCTTGAAAACTTCCCTCAAACTCATTTACTTTAGAATAAAGACGACGGAAGATGATTTGGGATAACACTTTGTAGCCGGCATTCAGAATAGTGATCTCTTAAAAGTTCTCTCACTACAACTTGTCACCTTTTTTGTAGATTGGGTGTGTATGGTTCCTTTCTTCCTCTTCTATGATAGCTGTTCAGTATCCCAGGTTTGGACTATTATCCGATGCAGTTAGGAAGCCATTTCTTTTTCGGTCCCATCTTGCTCCTATACCATCCTTCCCGAGCAGAGGAGAATATCTTATTCATAACAATAGAATCACAAAGCCTGTTTTTATATCATAATTTATTATTGACTTATCAAAGTATTACTTTCTTATAACATGTTTTGCTCTGCAATCTTTTTATATAATGATCAAATTATTGAAATTCGTCCACTAAATAACATTTCAGTAACATAATTTGTTGTGGACCAAGTTTTGTTATTATTCTACTATTGAAAATATACAAATATGTGATGAACTATAACACAACAATAACAAGATTTAAAATTCACTGCAAGATTCACTGGGTCATTACCAAGATTTGGGAGGAGGAAG
Organism: Aedes albopictus; assembly: GCF_035046485.1. Classification (NCBI taxonomy): domain Eukaryota; kingdom Metazoa; phylum Arthropoda; class Insecta; order Diptera; family Culicidae; genus Aedes; species Aedes albopictus. The sequence continues at coordinate 296,325,572 of NC_085137.1, forward strand.
TCCAGATGTTCGCCACCCACCAGGTGTTGCAGAAATGCCGCGAATACAACGTGCCCACACATCACTTGTTCATCTATTTCAAATCGGCGTGTGATACAATCGATCAAGAACAGCTATGGCAGATTATGCATGAATACGGATTTCCGGATAAACTGATACGATTGATCAAGGCGACGATGGATCGAGTGATGTGCGTAGTTCGAGTATCAGGGACACTCTCGAGTCCCTTCGAATCTCGCAGAGGGTTACGGCAAGGTGATGGTCTTTCGTGCTTGCTGGTTACCATTTCTTTAGACGGATTTCGCGCCAACTCGACTAGAGGCTGGCAGCACTCTCTCAACAAAATCGAATAATACTTGGTGGGCGTAAAGAAACATAAAGAATTAGAACAAAGAAACATAAAGAATTTGAACATGTGTGGGCCAAAGTTCTTATAGGATGAGAAACTCATGTATTCTCTTCTGTATATTTTGCACCAAACAATGCTCGTAAAGAGTCATATGATAAGTTTTTACAAATTGCTGATGACATTATGTCTAAATTCCCACCAGAATATAAATTTCACATATATGGCGACTTTAACCAGCGTGATGTTGACTTTATTCCCGATGATGAAAATGAAGCCTTTTTTTCTGTTCGGGTGAGCCACTGCGACCAGTATTTAGATCTTTTGTGGCATCACCCGTATCTTTAGTATTTAGTTTATGTCGTACTACTCCATTGCCATTGAGAGGCAATGAAGCATCGATTTCTGTACAGTTCCTGTTTTGTTATCCCAGAAGTGCAATAAAGCGATTACGATGAAAAGGTACCGTTATCATAGAGAATTAAATCCCAGTGAAAGAGCGTCCCTAATTAAACAAAATCTATTTGAATTCTGAGAAAAACAAAACGGTGGTACTGATATTTATCCATGCATCGGAACTCTTGCCCCATCCATGTCTTGCTTCTAGTTTAGTCCCAGGACAACAAAAAAAACCCGGGACTTTAGGCTAGTTGCAAAACTCTGACAAATTAGAGAATGTGTTCTACAATAAGAACGCACGTGAGTCCTTGAATTACCATAACTTAACAGTCCTTGATAGGTTAGTTTAGTACGCAGTTAGATACGTAAAGCATGTTTGTTTTCCTAACGTTAAGTGTAGTCTAGGGTGGGCAAAGTCCGATCCTTTAGCTATCAGTAAGGCAGAATAAATGCAATTTTAGAAACTGTCACCTCACCAGTAACAAGGGCTTTATACCATGAATCCTTATTACCAAAACACATTACCCCAACTTGACAAACCGGGTGTCACTTGGGTTCGGTTTGGTAGATCTTGAACCGTAACGCAACACATAAAGGCGATCTACCTACGTTACGGGCTCCGTTAAAGATCGAGCATATTTTAAACCCCCTCAACCATTCATCCATCAGCACTGGTCGCCTGACACCTTGGATTGGGGTTCCCTGTTTAGTGGGTTTTTACCCCCGGAACAGGTGGTCCGTAGTGTTATTCTTAGCCAATTGAGACAACCGATACCGACACTACGCAGCTATCTAGACTGATCGGGAAAAGAAGTTAACATTGATGATTAACTTCTAAACGAGCCCGTTCAGCCATCTTACTTCCAGTAATCGGTGAAAATGAAACACTACAATATATGTTCGATAAAATTGCAAGTTTAGGCCTCAATCAAATTAATGGTGTTAAAAATAAACAAAACTGTTATTTAGATTTGCTATTTACGAACATTCAAGAAGACTTCTGTGTGACTGAATCTTTATGTCCATTGTGGAAAAATGAGGCATATCACCAGCAATTGAATATTCTTTGTTTTAACAGGAAATAATAGGCCTGATGAATATGAGTATGAAGAGGAATTTCAATATCATTCAGCGAATTACAATACCATAAAGCATAAAATTAACGCTATAGATTGGCAATCTATTCTTAAGAATGAAGAGAATGTAGAGAACTCTGTGGATGTTTTTTATAAATTACTGTTCCGAATTGTATCAGAGGAAGTGCCATTGAAAAAAAATAAGGCGGTTTGATAACACAAAAACACCTGTCTGGTTCAACGCGCAAATAAAAAACTTAAAAAATCGTAAGCAAAAAGCACACAAAATGTACAGGAAAAATAGTAATAATGAAAATTTGACAAACTATTTACAAATTTGCGATGAATTAAATCTGGCTATTAATTTTGCTTTTGAGGAGTACAATTCAAAAACTGAGCTTGGCATAAAATCCAATCCGAAAAACTTTTTCAACTACGTAAAATCACAGAGAACAGAAGTCCAGTTCCGAAATTGTGTAAGGAATTTAACGGCCATTTGAAATCGGAAACACAAGTGGCAATAGCGTGGCGCTGCAATCGGTTAATTTCCCATACTTGAAATGTTTCAATTCACCACTGACTGTGGGAATATGGTGTTTGGTGGCGTTAGTGTTGTCATCGTGTATTGGTTTGTAACCTTACTCAAGTAAAGATTCAAATCCTTACGCAACTTCCCGAATGAAATTTGTTCTAGCCTGGATGTCTGTTCTCTGTGGTAAAATCCAAACTTAAAACAGACAACTATCCATCAAAAATGCATCTTCATGAAAATGTTGGCAATAACTCAGACGAGATATACAATTTGCTTTCTAATTTTTTTCAACAGAATTATACGACTTTTTCTGAAGAAGATCGAGATCGAAATTATTTTGACTTCCTCACAGAACTCGAGAGAAACGTTGGAGTTAATCATATAAAAGTACACGAAATCATAGAAGGTTTAAAAATTTTGGATGCTTCCTGTTGCGGCGTGTTGCAGTGGACTGTAAAACTGCTTTTTTCCAGGCTGCCTTGATTGCAGCGCGCCCGCCGGTCTCACCGATTCCCCAAGTGGATTCGGTGTATGGAAACTGCCATGCAGCGACCGACGGACCAGCGGTGAACTCCATAGGGTGGGAAAACTATCTCCAAATAACTCTAGCCCTGAAAAGGACTCAACCGGACACGCAGGCGACTGGCGGACCAAGGGAATTTCCGGCTCAGAGACAAACGACACACACACTGATTTTGTACTAATTCATTTTAATTTACTAATTACACTATGTACATAACTTTTCTTTCGGCCATCGTCGGCCCACACTTTTCTTCTGCCGGGCTTGGCTCGCCGGCTTGACTTCTCTGCTGTTGCTTCTGTTCACTACGAGATGCGTATTGAAACTGATGCTCACCAAGTAGCGCTTCTTCTGCTCTCGTCCTCGACGGCCGTCGACGACGACGACGATGGTTTTTTCCTCCTTCTCAGCGTGGCGATTGGCTACTTTTTGGAGGGTTTCCTTCATGCGAAGATTGCGTGCTTCTACCTCGGTTTGCTTGCTCTTTCTTCACGTGAACGATACGTGCTCCTTCTTCAGTTCGCAGCGTTGCGGACTGAACATGCTGCCACCCGGGAAAAGAGTGACACTGGTGGCTCCTTGGAATCTTCGTCCTGATGTGTGGAACGGACTGGTTCTTCTTCGAGGATGGGCAAGGGTGCCAACTTGTGGATTGGCCGCTTGAAAACGCTGTTGCCCACACGAACGTCGACGACACGAGTGAGATCATCGGGACCTGGATAGGTTTTGACGATTCTACCCATTTTCCACTGTTGAGGTGGCACGTTGTCTTCCTTCATCAGGACGATCATGTTAGGGACTACATTGAGGTGCTTCTTCGTCCACTTTGAACGACATTGAAGCTCTACCAAATATTCTTTCGACCAGCGTTGCCAAAAATGCTGTCGAAGAAGCTGAATGTGCTGCCATTTTGACAGGCGGTTGATGGGGATGTCATCAAGACTAGGCTCAGGGATAGCAGTTAAAGGTCTATTGATCATTAAATGGCCAGGGGTTAAAACGGTTGGGTCATTGGGGTCAGAGGAATGTGCAAAAAGAGGTCTAGAGTTTAGAATAGCCTCGATTTGACACAGCAAGGTCGCAAATTCCATTATTGTCAGAGAGGCGGAATGATAGACTTTCTTCAGAACAGACTTCACGCTTTTAACGCCCGCCTCCCATAGCCCTCCAAAGTGAGGTGCATTTGGGGGAATCGTGGTCCACTTAATCTCCTTGACTTGACAGAACTGTGATAGCTTACCGTTGGTTAGGTCGGACTTGAAGAGCTCGTACAACTCACGAAGCTCTGATCGCGCGCCGATGAAATTCGTTCCGTTGTCGCTATACACTTCCTCGGGTACTCCTCTTCTGGATACGAATCTTTGTAGTGCTGCCAAAAACGCTTCAGTGGATAGGTTCTCCACCACTTCCAAGTGCATTGCCTTCGAACCCATACAGACAAATACGCATATGTAGCCTTTCACTGGAGCTGCTTTCCTGGCGGTTTGCTTTATGTAGATAGGTCCAGCGAAGTCTACTCCAACTTTCAAAAACGTAGGTGCAGCGATGATGCGATATGACGGCAAGTCTCCCATGAACTGCTCAGCAAGCTTCGGGCTTGATTTGAAGCAAGTGATGCAACTTCTCGTCACCTTTCGTACCGTCGATCTGGCGTTCAGTATCCAGTAGCGCTCTCTTAGGGCTGTGATCACGCTACTCGGACCAGCATGCAGGTTTTCTCTATGTACCGCTGCAATGAGTCTTCTCGTTACGGGGTGCTTGTCCGGAACGATCCATTGATGCTTTACCTCGTATGCTAGTTTGCTGTGACGAATTCTACCTCCAACTCGTAGTAATCCGTCGTCCAAGAAAGGATTCAGATTGCCGATTCTCTTGCATGGCTCCCCCGCTTGCAGGCGATCGATTTCATCCTGAAGTTCGCTCCTCTGGATCGCTTGGATGATCCGCTTGTTTGCCTCCTTCAGTTCAGAAATCGTGGGCGTCGTTGCAGTGCTTCGTTCACCAATCTTACGGCAGTTTTTGATGAACCTTAAAACGTAGGCGATGATCCTTTGTGTCTTCCGAAATGACTCAAACTTTGTCAATATCGGAAGCTCCTCGTATACAGTTGCCACGTTGACAGATACTGCCGGCTTCAGTTCAGGAATCTCTCCATCTTCCAGAGCTGCAGGAACCACTTCGTCATATGCTGCGCTGCACAGGAAAAACGGTCCATTCCACCATAGGTTGCTCGTCGCGAGCGCTTTCGCTGGCATGCCTCGCGATAGAATATCTGCTGGGTTGTCTGCAGAGCGAACGTACTTCCAAACATGGTCACTTTCGCTTGCAATCTCGGCTACACGATTCCTCACGAATACTTGCAGGCAGTCCAACGGCTTGTTTAGCCACGCAATGACCACCTGGCTGTCGGACCAGAGAGTAACCGGAACGTGTTCCAATTCCATTGCGTCAACCACTTTCTTAACCAATCGATGCAGGAGTAGAGCTGCCATCAGCTCCTTGCGCGGGATGGACATAGGCTTTATGGAACAGACTTTTGACTTGCTTGTAACTAAGCTCGAACTCGCAGTACCATCGGAATGCACTGACCGAAGGTACACGCATGCTCCGTAGGCTGTATTTGACGCGTCTGCAAATCCATGGATTTCAATCCTTGCCGCTTCCTCCGAAATTACCCGCCGAGGTACTCGGAAGTCCTCTGCAAGTGGCAGCGCGTTCAAAAAATATCTCCAGTCGTCGAGTAGTTCTTCATCCAGTCGATCGTCCCAATCCATCTTGTTCTTCCACAGCTTCTGCATCAAAACCTTTGCGAGAACGATTACTGATGACAACAGGCCGAGGGGATCGAAAAGCCTTGCTATAACTGACAGAACTTGCCGTTTTGTCGGTGCTGGATTGTTGCAGTCAGATTGTGCCCGGAACAGAAAATCATCTCCGACCGGATCCCACATAAGCCCACGGGTCTTAATTACCTCATTGGCACTAGATTCTTCAATCTTCACCAGTTTATCTCGATCCTCCTCAGGAATAGAGTCCAGGAGTCGTTCATCGTTTGCAGCCCACTTGTGTAGATGAAAACCTCCGCGTTGCAGTAGCGAAATCAACTCTCGTTGGAGGTCTCTCACTTCTACCAAATTGTTTCCACCAAAAAATACGTTGTCCACGTAGAACATCTTCTTCACCAGCTCCGCTGCCAAAGGATATTCTGCTTCCTCGTCGAATGCCAGTTGATACAGCGCACGAATGGCCAGAAATGGTGCTGCAGCTGTACCGTACGTCACAGTTTGAAGCTCCAAGACTCGCAGTGGCTCGTTGGGCTTCTTCCTGTAGAAAATGCGTTGTACCGGAGTATGACACTTGTCCTTCAACACTTGCCGATACATCTTAGCGATGTCAGCGCTTAGCACATACCGATACATGCGAAACTTCAAAATGATCGTCAGCAAATCAGGTTGAATTGTATGGCCAACCATCATCACGTCATTCAATGCCATTCCACCAACCTTTGCCGATGCGTCAAACACGACGCGACACTTGGTAGTCGTATTTGACGGCTTGAGTACCGCGTGGTGCGGTAGATACCATCTCTGCAAACCAACAGGATCTTCCGCTTCATGCACTTCCTTGCAATGTCCAAGCTGCTCGTATTCATTCACGAATTCGTCGTACTGCTTCTTAATGTCCGGGTTCTTCTGCAATTTTGCCTCCAGTGCGTAGAATCTCCTCAGCGCCATTGGTCTCGAATCTCCAAGCTGGCTGATTGATTCCCGAAGTGGAAACTGTACTACGTATCGACCATCTTCATTTCGACGAACCGTAGACTGGAAATGCTGCTCACACTGTTCAGCTTCAGTCTTCACGCACTTCTCACTGGAAACACTTTCCACTTCCCAAAACTTTTGCATCAGTTCGTTTAAAGAGTCACTTGATGGTGTTGCCACATTAGAGTTCACAATTGTTCCACAAAAAGCACTACCATATCTTCCACCAACCAACCAGCCAAATTGCGAATCTCGGAGCGTAGGCAGATCTTCTGATAGCTTCAGACGACCGGCCTTGAGTATATCGTCGTACCATTCCATTCCAATCAGCAAATCCACTTGTCCTGAACGGAAGAACGTAGGGTCTGCCAACTGGATTCCAGCGGGAATGTTCCATGTAGCAGCGTCAACCTCAAAGGTCGGCAGGTTTCCTGTTACCTTCGGCGAGACCAAGCAATCCAACTCCATCTTGAAACCATTCTGCTTCGAACGAACCTCCACCCTCGCCCGTTGTCGAACGCTGGATCTGACGCTGTTGATTCCGGTGATTGGAATGTCGATTTCTTCTCGATCCACTTGCAGCTTTTCCAACATCGCCTCCGAGATGAAGTTGACCTGCGAACCACTGTCCAAAAGAGCGCGACATGATTGCGGTTTTCCATGTTTGTCCAAAATGTTGACCATTGCAGTCAGCAACAGCACTTGTGAAATTGGCTTCTCGACCACATTCGAAGCCACGGTGTTAGGTGTACTGCTACCCGGAACATTTGCGTTGTCTGGCTGCGCCGCTTGCTTTGGAACCTGCTGCTGATCTGTCACACTGGAATTGCTGGAACTTGAATTTTGCACTGAACCACCTTCTGTATGGAGCAGCGTATGATGCTTCCGCTTACACTTCGAACACGTCTTGCTCGATTTGCATTCTCCACTTCGGTGACCACGTCGCAAGCAATTGAAGCACACCTGTTTATCACGCACCATCTTCAAGCGATCCTCCGCCGACAATCCGTTGAACGTAGAGCACTTGAACGCCAGATGGTCTCCTGCACAGAACTCACAGCTGCTTGATGACACCACGTTCACCTTCACGTTCGACGACTGCTTGCCGGACACGAGTCCTTTGACTGCACCACGCGCGGATTGTTTGACCTTACTATCACTAGTGGACTTTTGACAACGTTCAAGTACGGAAATGCGACCTTTCAGAAATTTGACAGTGTCCTCATATTCAGGCAACTCCCCATGGGCGACCGAGGATTCCCACAACTTCTTTGTCTCATCGTCCAACGCATTGGATAGGATGTGCGTTACGATTGTATCTGATACCCCAGTAAAATCTAGACCCAAATGTTTCAAATTTTCGACATGACCAACACATGAATCGACCAACTCTCTCAACTCAGAGTGGCTTTCTTGCGACATTTTCCTCATATTGAGTAGCCCAGAGATGTGATGATCAACCATTCGTCGCTTGTCTTCAAACCTTTCTGCTAAATTTTCCCATGCATGGTCATAATTGCCATCAGCGATGGTTTTTGCATCAATTATGCCAGCTGCGTCCCCAATTAGAGCCTTTTCCAAATGGTAGAGCTTAATTCGTGGCGGATCATTCGATCTATCGACCACGTCCCTAAACATGACCTTAAATTTTTCCCACTGCTCGTATTTGCCATCGAAATGCGGAATGGCACAAGGAAGCGACGGTTGAACCACAATCGGTTGTTGATTACGATTCGTTTGACTCAGCATCTCGATCCATGTTTCGAGAGCGAGGGAAATGTCGTCGTACAATGTTTCAAATTCAACGTACTTACAGTCTTGATCCTGTCTCTTACTCGGTGGGCAGACCGCCATGATGCGTTCATGGTAGTCCGAAAACTCCTTGTAGGCAGCTTCCACTTTCTTCTGGTGCACCTTGACCTGCGGCAGCGTGATCTCCTCCTCTACGATTTGATCCATCATGTGCTTGACGCGTGTCAGCTTCGCCTTTGCTGAACCACGCATGTGCACCAGTGCGTCGAACTCTTCCACTGCGTCGTCGTTGCTGGCGGCGGCGGAATTGCTACCACCACCTTCCATATTCTTCACAGGTGTACGCTTCGGCGGCATGATTCTTAATTAATCACTTGCACTAGCACTTTTGTCCAATGTTCATTAGCAGTTAATCACTTCACTCTTGTTCGATTGTCCAGTCTTCGCTTTGCTTCACTTTTTCCAACTTTTCTTGTGTTGTGTGTTTTTGTCTCCAAGCCAGCCACTCCACTCAATCACGCCCAGTCGCGATGTGTTCCAGCCAGCAGCAATGATGAACCAAACCATCCGGTTCGATCGGACCAAAACATGTTGCGGCGTGTTGCAGTGGACTGTAAAACTGCTTTTTTTCAGGCTGCCTTGATTGCAGCGCGCCCGCCGGTCTCACCGATTCCCCAAGTGGATTCGGTGTATGGAAACTGCCATGCAGCGACCGACGGACCAGCGGTGAACTCCATAGGGTGGGAAAACTATCTCCAAATAACTCTAGCCCTGAAAAGGACTCAACCGGACACGCAGGCGACTGGCGGACCAAGGGAATTTCCGGCTCAGAGACAAACGACACACACACACTGATTTTGTACTAATTCATTTTAATTTACTAATTACACTATGTACATAACTTTTCTTTCGGCCATCGTCGGCCCACACTTTTCTTCTGCCGGGCTTGGCTCGCCGGCTTGACTTCTCTGCTGTTGCTTCTGTTCACTACGAGATGCGTATTGAAACTGATGCTCACCAAGTAGCGCTTCTTCTGCTCTCGTCCTCGACGGCCGTCGACGACGACGACGATGGTTTTTTCCTCCTTCTCAGCGTGGCAATTGGCTACTTTTTGGAGGGTTTCCTTCATGCGAAGATTGCGTGCTTCTACCTCGGTTTGCTTGCTCTTTCTTCACGTGAACGATACGTGCTCCTTCTTCAGTTCGCAGCGTTGCGGACTGAACACTTCCAAAGGTCCAGGACCTGATGGAATTCAACCTGTTTTTTTTTTTTGAAAAACTTAGCAGTTGAATTAACAGCGCCGCTATTCTGGCTATTCAATATGTCCTTAAAGTCTGGCAACTTTCCTAAGCTATGGAAAATTTCGTACTTGGTACCTATTTTTAAAAGCGGCAGAAAATCAGACGTAAGCAACTATCGAAGGATTGCCATTATCTCTTGTATTCCCAAACTGTTTGAAGCAATTATCAATGAGAAACTATTTGAGCAAACCAAAAACAGAATAACGAATATGCAGCACGGATTTTTCAAAGGACGCTCAACCAATACTAATTTAATTGAATTCGTTAACTACTCATTGACGGCTATGGACAACGGAAACCATGTTGAAGCTTTCTATACCGATTTCAGTAAAGCTTTTGATCAAGTGGATATACTTATGCTGCTTTTTAAATTACACAAATAGGGAATCGAATTAAGCCTCCTCAACTGGATCAAATCTTATTTAACTAACCGGCAACAAATAGTCAGATTTAAAGGAAAAAAATCTAAACCAATTAATGTAACATCAAGAGTACCTCAAGGCTCTCACCTAGGCCCACTTCTTTTGATATTATTTGTTAATGACATTTCTTTAATACTAAAAAATGATCATTTCGATCGTAGCAAGTCATGCTCGCGGGCGGACGTCAAAAATTTGCTTCCGTCGCTTTTCTTTTCGTATCGTTTGAAAATTATGATTCTTATAGTGAAAAGTGAATATTGAAGAAGATTGTTATAGTGAAAATAAAAATGTGCGCTACTAAAGCATAAATGTCCACTGAAAAGAGAATTGTTAAATTGTTTAGTTTTTTTCGCGATTCCGGTAGTAGCGTGGCTCCCGGCACTACGCCACCCAAATAGTGCAGTGCACGGTGCAGTAGCTTCACCCCAGAAACTAGTAGGGAATTTTCACATATTGTGAGCATGATTCGTGGTCTGGTGATAACCTCCTGTCGCGTTTTTTCTCGTCATCTTTTCTCGGTGAATTTAATGCGGCCTGCATATTGACGAATGACGGGCATGCACTTTCCAAGGCGGTATGGACTTTTGGAACATGTCTGCTAATTAGGCATGCTAGGTTTTGAAAATTGTGACTCTTATAGTGAAAAGTGAATATTGAAGAAGATTTATTTACATAGGGAAAATAAAAAAGTGCGCTACTAAAGCATGAATGTGATCCACTGAAAAGAAAATTGTAAAATTGTTTTGTTTTTCGCGATTCTGGTGGTGGCGTGGCTCCCGGCACTTCGCCACCCAGATAGGGCAGTGCACGGTGCAGTAGCTTCGCGTCAAAAAACTAGTCGGGAAGTTTTACATAATGTGAGCATGATTCGTGGTCTAGCGATGACCTTCTGTCGCGTTTTTTCTCGTCGTCTCATCTCGGTGAATTTAATGCGGCCTGCACCTTTCAAGGCGGAACGAAGAAAGTGTGGGTCTGATTTGTGCCGTGAAGGGTTAATCGCCGAGGAATTTTCCTGAAAAACTGTTTGAGACAGTTTGACCGGCGTGTAGTTGCGATGAAACTTCTCCAGAAGGCGAAACGATTGAAATTGGTGAATAAAATAAAAATTGAAATAAGATAAAGTGGGTATGCTGTACAGAAGCTCTAGGTGACGTTTTGCGAATTTGAACAAAACTTTGCGGTGACATTGGTGTGCGCGTCAAGACTGTGAAGATTGCATACCGGAAGAACGCATCATGAAAAAATAGAGGCGTGAATACGATCGTCCAAAGAAATGGAACTTGGTGAGATCCTTCTGATTTATTTTTTGTACATTATAATGTTAAATGGTCATACATATATGATCTTTCTGATTATACTCTTTATACCACTCTATATATATCAAATACATATCAATTGAAAATTCGCTATTTTCAATATCCGATCATCTATTGGAAGCTGCTTCAGTTCTGGGCTCTTTCTTAGTTGATGATTGGAAATATAAATGCTTGCAAGGACTTGGCCAGGTGTGTGAAGCTGAGTGGGTCTATGACATTGTAAATAGTTGCGACATCAGCAATGTCAGTGGATATATTCAGCTTTGCAACTCCATCCAAGATTTGTGCAAGTATTCATGCTATGCTATGCTATGCTATGCTATGACATTTCTTTAATACTAAAAAATGTGAAATTTCTTATTTATGCGGATGACATGAAGTTGTATTTAGAAATACGAAACGAAGATGTTCAGATGTTCCAAGAAGAAATTAACATTTTCTACATTTGATGTCAAAAGTGTCTACAAAAACTAAACGTACAAAAATGCAAATCGATTGCCTTTACTAGAAAACGAAACACACCAGACATAATAATATCTCTAGACAATGAAGAAGTAGAAAACTGTGAAATCATAAGAGATTTAGGAGTTCTATTAGATACCAAGCTATCATTTATCGACCATTATAACACAATCATTGGCAGAGCAAATAACATGCTTGGATTTATCAAGCGTTTCAGCAACAATTTTCATGATCCATATACGATAAAAACTTTATACATTGCATATGTGAGATCAATACTGGAATATTGTAGCATAGCTTGGTCACCATATTCCATCACACATGAGGAACGAATACAATCTGTACAAAATCAATTCTTATTGTTTGCACTCCGTAAATTAGGCTGGATAAGATTTCCTCTTCCTTCATACAAAGCCCGTTGTATGTTAATCAACATACAAACATTGAAAGAGCGCCGTGAATTTGCGATGATTTCGTTCATTAGTGATTTAGTTTCTCATCGAATAGATTCAGCTGAACTGTTATCCAAACTCAATTTTTACATTCCATCTCGACCATTGCGAAACCGAAATATTTTCATTGCCAACAATCATCCCACAAACTATGCCAAATTTGGTCCTTTAAATCGAATGATGGTTTCTTTCAATAAACATTCTGAGGCTAGGGGCGGGACAGCTCCTAATACCTCTGCTAATACTCGCTAATAAATATTAGATACCTAATCTTCAACCAAAATTGGATCGAAATTTTTGTAGTATGTCATGACTTTTTCCAAATACAAAACCCAATTGACAGTAACGAATGTTAGCACTTAAGGCACCAGCGAAACCAGTACCAGTTGCTCTTCATTTAAATTAGGTTTTTTTTGCTGCTTAGCATTTCTATCAAAGAAACCGATCAATACGGGCTAGGAGAAGTGCACTACAGTGGGCGCCTTACCAGGGTGTTACATGGGAAAATTGCGGAGCAAACACTGCAAATCTCAGATCCTGCCGTCTCTCCCAGGCGCACTCCCATGCACACACGAAAACTTGTTCTTACAACACGCCCAGGAGGAACGAAAGAAACCGAAGTCCGCAACCGCCGCACCGGTCGAGCGATCCCTTGAGGGATACCCTGACGCGGTGATCTAGAAATGCCCAGTTCAATCCAGTCATCCTCGTACTAGTTTGCTTTAAATTTACAATTATCGGTATCAAATTGTTAAAATTTATGGCATCAGTTTGCAACTCGCCAGTTTTCTGTTGCAGTCGAGGTTTATAGTACGCGTTGTACAGTACATGTCAACACATGAGTTTTTTTTATCATGGCTTGCTTGTTGAAAATTCTTTCCGAGGCGGTATATTTCAGGATTAGTATTTCCTAATACCGCTAATACTACTAATTTTTATCGAAGCTGTCCTGCCCCTAGTTCTGAGGCTATTGACTTTACATTAACAAAAAATAAATTAAGAAAATATTTCAATGCTATCCGATAAACACGAAACGCAAAAGTAGCTCTAAATAGTTGATTCAAGTGAATACTCTATGATGTATATTATGTATTTCTGAATTTAAGACAAATTATGTAACATTCATTGTAACAAACTGGTCTACTCATGATTGACGACAAATAAATAAAATTAAAATACAGACTATATCTTTTTAAGCAACTTTAGTCTGTTAAGCTGAATTAGTCTACACACCAAAAATCGGTTTGGGATTTCAGCAAAATGGTTTACTGAACAATTATCAGCAAACATACATTTTACTGAAAAAATCAGCAGTTTGGATTTATTAGCTGAGAATCAGCAAACTGGCCGGGAATACTGAGCTTTCAGCAATCTCGTCTGCCAGCAGCCACATCGGTCAACTGTCAAAGTGAAAAATAAAAAGTTGATGCTGTGCATCCCACCGGAATCGTGATCTCCATATTTTTCACGATCCAGATCTTTTTTTCAATAAAGTAAAGTGCTAACCAGAAGCAAATTTAGCTCTTCCCGTTTCTTTGGGTAAGAAGGTGAGTATCAAAATTTCAAATAAGTTAATAATATCACTGTAAAACTTTTGTTTCCTTTGCTCGGCAGGTTATACACGCAACCTGAGATTGGCAGATTCTAATACAATTGGGTATGAAACATCATATATATAAAATCCCAGCGTTGTCTGTCTGTCTGTCCGTAACGCTTTGAAATGTTTCGTTGAAATGTTTCACCATAGTTGTATCAAATTTCTACGAGAACATTCTGGATGTTTTTTGACTTTTAGGAATAATAAGAAGAACCTTCTGGAATGTTCTGGAACATCAATATTCTAAAACTTCTAAGAACTTTCTGGAAGTTCCAGAAAATAAATAACGTTCTGGAATGCTCTAAAATATGGAACTTCTTAAATTTTCGAGAATCCCCTTGAAGTTTCTGGACGCTTCAGAAAGAAGAAGAAAAATAACCTTCTGCAGCATTATGGAACACCTTTTTTGGCGTAACGTCCCAACTGGGACAAACCCTGCTTCTCAGCTTAGAGTCTATGAGCTCAGTTATTAACTGAGAACTTCGGCTTCTAATAACCACTTCTAAGTTGTTAAACGTTTTAGAAAAGAACCTTCTAGAATGTTCCAGAGCATGAAACTTTATTATATTGAGAAAAGGTTATGGACGTTAGGGAACGAGCAAGGAACCAAAAAGAACCTTCTAGAATGTTCTGGAACATAAAAAATCCATAAAATTTCCAGAAACCTCCTGGAAGATACTGAACGTTACAAAAGTAAAACAATCATCTGAGATATTCTGGATATCACACTTCCTCAAATATCGAAAACTTTCTGTGCGTTACTGAACGTTTCAATCAGAGAAAGGAGAAGAACTATCTGGAATGTTCTGTACACTTTTCATTCTTTATTTAAAGATCTTTCTGGAAGTAAATGAAAGTCCAAGAAAGAAGTAAAGGGCCTTCTAAAATGTTCTGGAACACCAAAATTCATTAAATTTCGAGACCTTTCTAGAGATTACTTAATGTTTCAGAAAGAAGAATAATAATCTACGAAAATGTTCTAGATAATTAGAATTCTTAGAACTTTTGAGAAGTTACTGGATAAAAACAAGACAAAGACCTTCTGCAAACTTTTTTAACCGTTATGTGGCCGGCAAACTTTTTGCTTTTTTCTACACCGTGTATTTTAAATGGGTGCTGGGTACCCGGGTACCCTGCCGGCCACATAAGGGTTAAAATTACGAAAAGTGTCTGAGAGTTTGTGAACGTTCCAGAAAGAATGAAAAATACCCTTTAAGAAAGTTCTAGAACGGTTGTTCATTAAATGTTTGAGAAATTTCTGGAAGCTACTGAGCATTCTAAATGAAAACAGAAAAAAATCTCTAGAATATTCTGGAACATTAAACTTTCCAGGTACTTTCCAAAAGTTACTGAATGTTTCGGAAAGAATAAAAAAACTAACCTTCTGGAATTTTCTGGAACATTTTTTTTAATGCCGATTATGTTCGGGGAGTTTGTAAACGTTCTAATCTAATCTAATCTAATCTAACAGTTTGGGGATTTTGTCAACGTTCAAGAAAAAAATGTCAAATGGATCTTCTGAAAATTTCTGGAAAATCAGAATTCATTAAATTTTGAGAACTTTCTGGAGAATACTAAACGTTCAAGAGAGAAGCATTCTGGAGAGAGATTCTGAAATGTTCTCGAAAACAGTTTCATTGAAGAAGTGTAACTGCAATTTTAAAAACATTTTTTTTTAGCTAACGTGGCTAGCCACATCGGGTCAGCTAGTATACAAATATTGTATTAGGGCCTTGCAAATACAAAAAATGGTAGGTGGCAGCATACCAAAAATTGTATTGGCTTCCTAGAATCTGGAAAAGGAAAATTTCGCATGTGTGCGTGTGCTCTGCCGCACTGGTTTCTCATTATTTGTTCTATTTTTAGACTGATCATGGCAGCAGCGGCGGCATCAAATACCAATACATGTTTGAAAAGAAATACGGGCGGCGGCGGCGGGAATCGAACCGAGACACTATCACGGTGATACACGGTATCCTGCGCTCTAACCAGCACGGCTATAACTGCACATGAATAGGTAAGAGGCTGAAAGCCATCATGATCAACACAAACGTGGCTTGGTGATGGAAGTGATACAGCCGCCACACTGCACAATGGGTCCAGAGCCGTATTTGCGAAGACAAAACTGTTTAAGCTTCAGCTTCAAGTTTTTAGACACATATTGTGTTTTAGAAAGTTTATTTTCAATTGTTGACCCTATTCCCTATTATTGTTATGTTAGGGTGGTTCGTCTGGTTAAACTGATTCAAAAATCTGCTTTCAAATAATTGTATTTGCGATGCCATGATGGATGGTGATGGATCGTTTGATTAGAAAGTCCACCAATAAACGGCAAATTTTAAATTTCATATATCTCAGGACTCTCACCAATTAGAAAGTTGGTGTCTTCGACAACGTTGTTAAGTAAGTCAAGGGCTTACAGTTAATTGTCCACTAGGCGGCGCTAGTTACACATTTGCAAAATCATTCAAATGATTGATATTTTTTCGTGAAGTAATCAACAAGTTGTAAGTTTGTTTTCTTTGAACGTGTCTAAGTCAAGTCAAAGGTTTTTCAAAGAGCTATGTATTAGTCATAGTTGTGCAATGTCGCATTTCATTCGGTTCACTTGATCCAGAGATATAGCAATTAAACGAAGAACACTCAAATTTGAACTACTTTATTAGAGTTGCTCCAATTTTATGTTAAGTTATCCAATCGAGCCCAAATTTGTACCGTTTATAGCTTACTAGTTGTGCAACTGGCAGGAAAAATTTGAGAATATTTGGTGCATTATTGAAAAAGTTACAGCTTGCTGAATATATTTGAAATCATAAATAAAAGTTGCATGCTTCAATTAATTCGTAACTAGCGCCGCCTACTGACAGAACCTTGAACCAATCAGCTAATCAACTGAGCGGCCGTAACCAACCTAACAACATCGCCGAAGACATCAACTTTCTAAGTGATCTGAGTCCCGAGATATATGGAATATAATATTTGTTTGCTCACTAACGCTGCCTTGTGGTGGAATTTTGAATCAAACGGCTCATCATTTGTTAGTTCTTGACCAGCCAAATAATATTGCCGAAGACACCAACCACCAAGATTCAAAATTCCACCACTAGGTAGCGCTGACGATAAATTAATTATTATATTCCATATATCTCAGAACTCTGATTACTTAAAAAGTTGGTTTCTTCGGCAATGTTGTTTGGTTTATTAAGGCGTTTCAGTTGATTAGCTGATTGGTTCAGGATTCTGCCAGTAGACGGCGCTAGTTGCAAATTAGTAGAAGCATGTATCTTTTACTTATTATCTCGAATATATTCAGCAACCTGTAACTTTCTATAGTGTGTAGGGAATATTCTAAAATTTTATCTGCTAGTTGCACAACTAATTAGCTATAAATGGTACAAATTTGAGCTCGATTGGATAGTTTTACATGAAGTTGGAGCGACTTCAGTAAAATGTTTCATATTTGAGTGTTCTTCGTTAAACTGCTATATCTCTGGATTAAGTGAACCGAATGAAATGAAATTTTTCACATTTATGACTAATATATAACTCTTTGAAAAACCTTTAACTTGACTTAAATATGTTCAAAGAAAACTAAATTACAGCTTTTTGATTGCTTTACGAAAAAAAAACATTCATTTCCATAATTTTGCAAATGTGTAACTTGCGCTTCCTTGTGGCAAAATTTCGAAACAAGTGGACCATTAACTGTAAGCCCTTGACCTACCAAGCAACATTGTCAAAGACACCAACTTCGTAAGTGACCAGAATTCTGAGATATATTAAATTTAAAATTTGCTTGACCTCTAGCACCGCCTAGTGGTATATACAAAAGCATGCTAAGTTTTAAAAATTACCTAAAACATTTTTAGCAAGTTGTATCCTTTTATAAAGTCCACCAAAACTATTCAAATTTTGATTACTTGTTCCTCAACGAGTTTAATTTAATTGGTGCAAATTCGGGCTTGATTGATTATTCAACTTTACACGAAATTAGAGTCCTTCTATCTATATCTAGTTTTTGACTTCCGTTTATCAAACTGTACCTTAGGGCTAAGCGAACCGAATTAAATTAAATTTTGAAAGTTTGTGACTAATGTATTGGTCTTCATGTATCGTTGGACTCGACTAAAATATGACCAAAGGCAAAAAAGTTGCAATTTATTGAAAACTTTTCGAAAAGTTCTAATGATTTGAATGTTTTATCCAAGGGCTGAAAGTCTCTTTAACCCTTCAGCGCGCGCGCTGTTATAAAAAGTACAACACTAGCAAAAAAACTCGCTTTCCGTATACAGCGAGAGCGCGGTGCAGTTTCGGTTGCTTGATGGCGCGCGTCCTGGAAGGTCAATAAAGACAAATCAATCAAATCAATCGAATGTTTTATTTTTGTAAATTTACTATGACTTTGTAAAACATTCTGATATTGTATAGAGAATAATTAATCAGCAGATTTTTGGATAAGCCACACTTGATTGACCGTAATCATTTCACAATAATAAAAAAAAAAGAGGTGACAGAACTTGGCAGAAACATTTTTGTCTTCGTAAATACGACTCTAGACCCAATGTGCACTGAAAAGCCCGCATCCAGCAGGTTGCTGTTTGCAAGTGGAAAATTCCATGTAGACAATAGGACGCGAAGCTCAGCAGCGAAGCGAAAGTTATTTTTAGACGCAACCCGGTTCAACTTCTCGGGTTTCAATGGAGGTGTTTGTGTGTAGTGGTATGGAAGCTATGGAACCGTGTAGCGCATCTTAATACAACGAATGGGTTATGATTTATCACATTTTCTGTACGTTTTTAATACATAAATTGGTAGAAAAGGCATATCTCAATTTTTGGTAGCTTTTCTTGTTTTGCGTGTACTCCCAGGGGAAAAATAACAGATCCAACGATGTCCTAAAAGATAACTACGAGGGCAATTGCTCCTCTCGTCCTGGATGTTTTTATATATTTCGAGTATTCATCTGATCTAATATGCGTCTGCGATCTGCACGAAGGACAGGACATTTGAAGAAAAAAAAATACAGTATGTGTTTTGTGTTTATTTTTCACCATCCTATGGACTTATATCGAAGTAAAATTGAATAAAACTAATCAATTTGAATGAATACGCACATTTTCTTCTATTTAGATGATTTTATGAGCATTTACAATAATCATTACCAGTATTTTGCTTTGATTTGCTGAAACTTTTCAGTAAAACGGTGCCAAACTCCGCCTCGGTCGAGTTTACTGAAATTTCAGGACAATGTACTGATCATTCAGTAAACCCGTGTCAACTTCGATGACAGCTCAAATTGCTGACATTTTCAGTAATTTTTTTTAACTTAATTGTTTGCTGAAATTTCAGCTCGGCAAAATTCAGCAAAACTTTGCTGATTTTTAGCGAAAAAAATTTGGTGTGTAGAGTAATATTTTTTTCTCCTTACAATGTTGGGGTCTTGTACAGCGCGGGTTTTATCCTCGTTTGCAGCCTACGGAACTTCAGCAGGTTTCGCAGACCGAAAAAGACCCGATTCGTTGCCACAATCCGTCTTTTCACCTAGCGGGTAACATCATTATTGCACGTCACTAAAGTACCAAGATAAACAAATTCGTACACACGATGATTTTTTTTCACCACCTAACACCACTGCCACGGCCGGACCGATGTTGATCAGCAGTAATTGCAATCCTCGCAGTCTCCCTCTTCAAAGTTTTGAATCAATGTGAATTTTCAATATCATGAACTCAATAAACAGATGATGGGTCCTGCAAGTTGTACTCCCGAAAATTTTCGAACATCTGCCGCAAGGTGGACATCTGATCCGTCGTTGATTGCCTTGAGCTGCAAGATGCCTTTACACCCACACTTTTAACATCATTATTATACGTCGCTAGAATTACAAGATAACCACATTCTTCTACTATTTTACCACTTCACTACTAACATCCCTATTGGACCCATGAACCAAGCGAAGCGATCGTGTACTTCGTTTTACTGGCGTTGATTGTGCGATCGATTCTTGCTGTATGAGCCACGATCAGTTTTGCCGTATAGTTTTGACGAAAATCTTCGTACCTTGGGAATCATTAACTAATGGTGGCTCTGCAAGTTGCATCAATTATAATAAAATTTGTGGGAAACCGCGACATTTCCTACTGATTAGTAAGGAAGGCTAATTAGTAGATGACGATGGGACCGACATTCGACAGGATCGAGGATTGTTAGGGACCTTCGCTGTGAAATATGTGTGTACAATTTTGTGACGGAAGATGCTTGGAGCCAGGAGGAAATTGATAGCGGAAATGACTCGATACTGAAGAAACTTGGTGCTAGCGAGAAATTCTGATGGCAATACTTTTGGTGACGCTAATCATATTCTTTTGTTGACTTTCCGTTGATTGGGTGCTTTTTTCACGCTGATTCGTTGGTTTTTGGCAATAATTGTTGGAGAAGGCTTAAACAGCAGATCCATTTCCAGTTTTATAACTCTTAAATTGCAATTTGTGCTGAAACCATTCGGCCGAATGACCCAACATCGCCTAAAACCTATCCAAATTGAAAAATGTTCTCGACTTGTTTTGGCATCAATGTGTTTAGATTGTTTAGATTCTGAAATCACTTGTAAAATACTTTGTAGAATGTCAAGATATGTAAAGAATACGAAGTAGTTTTTCATGATGATTTGTTTAAGATGCTTGAGCTAACTTTCTTTAACGAAGCTCTGATTGCTCAATCACCCTTTGAAAATCAATCGCCATTCTAGCTAAGATCTTAGCTAACCGCACAAGCGCCGTGTCCAAGCAATATCTACTCTGTGCTGTGGTGAGTGAGTCCACTTTAAGATCTCCTAAACCCTTACGTAATTAAAGTAACACTTCCACTTTTGAGATAGATTATCGCTCTGCCTTAGCGTCCAAGATTCTCAACAGATGATTGCTGCTGCGTCCATTCTCTTCTAATGCGCAGTAAAATTACCCGTACAGTGCTCGGAGTAGGAAGGCAGGTATAGGTGCGAGTTGGGTACTCGTTTTGTTGTGGCATTGCAGTGACAGGGAGCGCAATTTATGGAACGCGTGATGCAAGTGACACTGCTGCTGCTGCCTGCCTGCCTGCCTGCTGGTGCTACTCCGGAACGAGTTCGATTATTAGTTAAGGGGGATAAAATGCCTACTTCCCGACAACGACGACGGTGGCGGGTTGACGTCAGTCGGACGGTTATCGCTGAAATGTCCGTACTGAACCAAAACGACTTGACTTGGCGCGGCAGTGCAATTTGTGCTGTAGGTCGTTTTCCAGCAACAACGATACTCTTAACGGCTATTGTGTCGCTAAGGCGGGCTACTCTCGAGGCTCACTTGCGACGACGATGGAATTTTGCGCCTGGAGGCGGTTTGCAATTAATCATCGCATTAAATGTTCTTGCTCCTATTTAGATTACCCTGACCGATACCTTCATAGTTACTTCACCAGGGCTACCACACTGATCTTGAAAATAACTGGTATCTGCAGTGACGCTCGTAAAACCAGTAGGTATGGCATTACATCGCGGTGATTAAAATTACATCTATTCTAAATGTATGGAATCGGACATGTTTTGCCTCTCAACCATCGACTTACTCGCTGCTACTCATTGCTCATTCACGTCAGCAACCGTTCATTCATAAAATTCAAAAGTCATTAAACTCCAACACCACAGTTTCCAGTAGTTCACTTCACTTCATCCGACCATGTTCCGCGTGGACTGACGCATTGTGCCTTGGGAGGAGATACGATATCTCGATTCCTGTTACAATGGCCACTCGAACAAATTGTAGATTTATCTCTCCTTTGGCCCGGAGTTTCTTGCTGAGCCAATTCAAGTGCATGAGTCGAGTAATTTCAGCTACTTTAAGTTTCGTTTCCACACATACCTCAGCTCAGAAACACGAGATCGCCCCGTCTGCGTCTGTGCGCGCCGAGAACCCTCGAGGAACAAGAAGAGCCCCCGAAAAAGACGAACATTTCAATAGATTTTCGGCGTTCCCTTGCTCGCTCGGTTCGGGTCAGGCAGGAGGAAGCCAGAACTTCTATATGGCCCTCGAGCCTCCACTCTCTATCTGTCGACGCAATGTGATCTCCACGACGGTTGCGCGGCACTTCTGGAGGATTGAGATCTTGGCGGGTCCGGTAAGTTTTCGGCTTCCTGTCGCTTTGGCTCGGTTTAGGCTGGCCGCGTGTGCGCACGTCTCTCTTTGTACATTTGTGAATGGAAGCGTCGACTCGCTGCTGGAGATTAAAATCTTCCCTCTTTACAAAGACTATGCGCTCACTTTCAACAAATTTTATGTTCTTCTGGGTCTTAGTCGCTTCTGCCCCGCGTTGACCCTTCCGCTCTTCCTCCTGACGAACCTGATGACAAAAGTCGCGCTTTTCTTCCGAAAGAGCTTCGTGCTGTAAAGCTTATTTCTTCAAGAATAAAAATTATTGCTCATTGTGTTTATGTGATATTTTGTCAATGCTGTCGCTTCTTGGGCCACTTTTGGACCCATCCACGCCACGCCACAGACAACCGAAGGAGAGTGGAGATGACAAAGTGCGCCTTCAAAAGAACATGAATTAAATTTATTGCAGCTCAATTGTTGCAGTCGGACACACTTTACCTTGACGGTATGTTTTACTCAGATCATGATCTTGAGCGTTTTTTTAAGTTTTAATTTTACATACGGGTTTTTCAGCTTGTATTGAAAAGCTAAATTGTAAAATGAATATCGGTTAAATATTGCTCAGGCTAAGTACTGAAATTTTTCACAATAGTAATTAAATATATGGCACGGTAAAGGCTAGATATTTGCGAAATTTAAATTCCCTTGAGAACAGTGGCCCGATGACCCAGCATCATGGTCATTAGGCCGAACAGACATCAGTATGAATTGTCGTTCTGACTTCAGCTAGATTGAGGAGGTACGTCTCGAGCGTCTGTCCATCAAGGAGGTGCGGCTCAAACACCGTCTATTCTGGCATCCAGCGGCTGAGTATGAATTGCTCCTCGACCAAAAGCTATACCTAAGGGGGCAGCCACACCACGATGGATAGGGGACCTTAGGTCAACAACCTATCCTGAAACCCAAAAACCATTAAAGAAACCGAAAATGAAAGACTACCAACTGATTCAACGCCAACGACTTTTAACACGAAACAACGGACAAGAATTGGAACTTGGAATATATTGACCCTAGCCCAGCAGGGTAAACTGGCACAACTCACCAATGAGGGTTGCCGTATGAAGCTTAACATTCTAGGACTGAGCGAAGTCCATTAGACGAACATTGGAGAACACTGGCGTAAGGTCAAATTCTGCTATACTCTGGCAGCGAAGCAAACACGCTCCTCGACACCGTAGAGTTGGTTTCCTGCTCAGTGCTCACGCCCACGCTGCGCGCATAAAATGGGAACCTATCAATGAAATGATAACTGTAGCCAGATTCAAAACACGGGTTCGAAAACTTACCATGATCCAATGTTACGCGCCGATCGATGCTGCTGAATTGCAAGACAAGATACCTTTTACAGTCAACTGAATGCTGTCGACTGCCGTTAAGGTTGAAGGATTCTCATTGAAATAATCGTCATCATTGAAAATTCGAAAGCAGTTTTCTCGTACAAAGCTGAAATTTCCGCAGTGAAAATGTATTCACTGTATTGCGGCTGAAGATTGGAGTACAGTGAACTTATTTTCACTGCAGAAATTTCAGTTTAGAATGAGAAAACTGCTTTCGAACTTTCAATGATGACGATTATGTCAATGACGAATCCTTCAACCTTAATAAGATTCCAAAAGGATATCAAGATCCTCCTGGGTGACTTTAATGCGAAGGTTGGTTCCGACATCTTGAACTATGAGCACGTCATGGGACGCCATATTCTCGGAGAAATGAGCGAAAACGAAGAGCTGTTTGCAGAGTTTTGTGGCAACAATGACATGGTGATTGGGGGATCACTCTTTCCTCATCGACCAGTGCACAAAGTGACATGGGTTTCCCGTGATGGCGTCACGGAAAATCAAATCAACCACATCTGCAATCGCCGGAAATGGAGACAAAGCCTCCGTTCGGAACAAACGTAGCGCCGACATTGCGTCCGATCATCACTCCTAATCGGCAAGACTACGCATTGCTCGGATTCATCGACAGAAGGAGAAAATCGAGCGCCGGTTCAACACACGCCGACTGGAAGACACTGCGGTCCTTCGTCGAGGAGCTGGAGAACCGTTCTGCGGATATTCCGACAGGTGGAAGCCTAGATGTTTAATGGAGCGCCATCACGAACGCCTTCATCGCCACCGGCAAGAACAATTTGGGTGAGCTACGCACCCGGAGAAAACAGTGGATCACATATGACACCTGGAGGAAGATAGAGGAGCGCAGGAACGCCAAAGCCGTGATAGAGCGAGCGAAAACATGAGGAGCCAAAGCCGTAGCCCGTCAGCCCTATTCGGCTCTCGAGAAGAAAGTGATGCGTTCATGTATGTGGGACAAAAGAGCGTGGGTGGACTCCCTAGCCGACGAAGGCGAGAATGCCGCAAACACCGGCAACATTCGTCTCCTCAATCATGTTGTTGTGCATCGTTCTCAAAGTCCTGTCCAAAGAAATCCTTAACCGGATACAGGAGAAGATTGATGCAGCTATCCGGTGGAAGCAAGCAGGATTCCGTGATCATATGGTTGGTGACGAAGTATGTGTCAGTCGAGCTTCAATATCAACATTCTAAAAAAACAATACGCGCACACTTGTCGTTCGTAGGCCGCGAGAGTGCGGGAGATTGGCATCTAAGAGCCGAAAGAGAGATAAAGTTGTGAAAGACGGACCCGCTTTAGGGTGGTGCTTCGAATCCAGTTTGACTTTCTATTCTGCAGAGTTGTAACTTGTTCTGTAGCTTAGTTGGTTAAAGCGCCGGACTAGCGATAACGGAGTCGTGGGTTCGAATCCCACCAAAACAAGTGGTAATTTTTTCACAAATTTATCTCTCAATTTGCCAATTAAACGTACTTTGCCTAAAAATACTTCAAGTTTTTACGTCTATTCCGTGACGGTCGATCCTATGTGGACCATATTGTCATGCTCCGCATCATCTTGGAGCAAATAAATGGATTCCTAGAATCTCTCTATCTGGTGTTCATTGATTACGAAAAAGCTTTCAACTGTCTCAATCATGGAAACATGTGGGAAGCCCTTAGGCGCAAGGGTGTCGATTGCTCCTCGGCGGCATGTCTTATCATCAACCTCAACAATACCAAATCATTAGATGTAAACACGGACAACCCTTCCACCTTTACGGTAGCTGAGCAAGCAATGGAGAATGTTGAAAGCATCCAATATCTTGGTAGCCAAAATGGCGTCCGATGGCGGCAACAAGATCGACATATTTAAGTGCACGGATCAAGAAGGAGCGGGCTGCTTTCACGAATTTTCAACTCGAACGTGAAATCTGTTCTGCTGTACGCCAATGAAACTTGGTGTGTATCAGTGGAGATCACTCAACGGCTGCAGGTCTTCATCAGTAGATGTTTGCGGTAATAATTCGTGCATGGTGGCTTTACAATTGGATATCCAACGTGGAGCTCCATCGTCGATCTTGTCAGAAGCCGATAGCGACAGAAACTCGGGGACGAAAGTGGAGATGGGTCAGTCACACTCTACGCAGCGGCGTAGAATGAAATCTGCAAACAAGCGTTAGATTGGAACCCAGCACAACATCGCAGCAGAGGCAGACCCAGAGGCTAATGGCTCATCAAGAACAAAAAGGAAGTCGACAGAAATTTGACCAGGCCACGTGTTAAGGCGATGGCAAGCAATCGCCCAGGATGGAGAGCTTTCAGCTGAGAAGCAGAAATGTATGTAGGTTTTTTAGCATATATAGAATTTTAATTGTAATACTTTACAACTCTGAGGTATGGCTGGACAAAATATAGGTTTTTGAAGCGTTGTAACGTCACGGAAAAGCAACCTTTATGATTTTTTTCAATTTCGGAACAAGTTTCAAATTTGAAATTTTGTATGATCTTTGTACTCCAGAATATCTTTCAAATGAGGCTAAAAGAAAGTAAATCGGCTCACCGACGCCTGAGTTTCACCTGGTTGAAGTTTGCGTTGTAACGTCACGAAAAAAAGTTCTGTGGAAAAAAAAACAAATTTCTCTGGATTGCACAATGGTCGGAAAAAGATAAAGTTCGGCCAAAACTTTTTTTATGTGTTTAATCGAAGTTATAGGTTGTCTAGATATGTTATATAGTATTTTTAGTGTTTAAAAAGGGCTATTCAAAAATTACGTAACCTCAATAATTTTAAAAGCGATAAAAATCAGTAACCCCCACATTTTTTGCGTTTTTTGTTAGAAAATCAGTTTGAATTTAATTAGATGATCATCTTTCGATCAAATCCAATCAAGGTTGTTCAAAACGTGTGAAAAATGTGGGAAGATAAATTTTATTTCAGTCAAAAATGGAAAAATAACGTAAAATATATGAAAAACATGGCTTTTTTAAATAGCTTTAATTTGAAAAACTGCAAATTTCTGCAAAAAGTTTCAATGTTTTTATGCAGCCCTAAGCATGATGTTTAAGATGTACTATTCGAAATTGCGGCGACACGTGACGACACGAACTGTTTTTTAACTTAAAAATTACCAAAATTCCTAAGGTACAATATTTGAAAATTAGAAAATTTTTGTGACATATCAATTTAGCACCATACGTGCATTCAAACAGTCCAATAACAAGCTTTCATATGCTGGATAACATAAAACATATATTCCGTTCTCAAAATATTATTATTTTACTTTTTTCGAATAATGCATTTTTCAATTTTATGACTTAGGCCACTTTGGCAGTGAAAATGTCATTGAAATACAAAAGCTGGTATGATTTTAATTAAGAATCATAAAACTACAATACATTATCTTCGTTATAAGGTGAAAAAAAGTTTAAAAATATCAATTCCGTTTTTTGAGAGTTTTGGCCGCCCATTTGTATGGAGCCCGACCAATGTGGATTGGATGGCTTCTGCAGTGGACAAAGGTAGTTCTATATTCAAAACTATTTCTGTCTCGTTGTGTATGAGCCCTTTTTCAAGATATCATTCAAAAATTGCGTACCCTTAGGGCCCGTTCATAAACTAAAGAAAAAAAAGGAAAACTGATCATTTCTATGATATCAGAGCCAAACAGATAAAACACTGACAAAATTACCATCTCATTTATCTAAGGGTATTGACAACTTCGAGAGTTAGTGTTTTCAGCAAAATTGTTAGAATGGTCAAAGACTTACAGTTTATAGATAGTTTGGTTTAAAGTTCCACCAAGAAGCGGCGCTAGAGAACTTACCAATTTTAAATTTCATATATCTCAGCATGCCGATTACTTGACGGTTTCTTCGGCAAAATTGTTTGGTAAGTCATTAGATGCGAGATTTCGCCACTAGAAGACGCTAGTTTTCATTTTGCAAAAGCTGGCAAATGATGAGAATTTCTCAAAAAAAGTTCTACAAGCTGGAACTTTTTTTACTTTTGACATATTGTATTCGAATTAAATGTTAATCAAAGACAAAAATATGTATTAGTCATAAATGTTTAAAAATTGATTTGATTTGATTCACTTGAACCCAAGATATAAAAGTCAAAAAAGATGTATTCTACTTGAAGCGCTCCATCTTTGTGAAAAGCTAACCAATCAAGTCAAAATTTGTAGCAATTACAGGTAATAAGATGAGGAACTATCAGTCAAAATTTGAGATTTAAAAAAAAAAATTTAAAGTTACGGCTTGTAGAATGTTTTTATGATAAATAAAAAATGGCATGCTTTTGAAAATTTGCAACTAGCGCCACGGTGCGGCAGAAATAAAATCCAAACGGCTATTTAACTGAAAGTCCTTGATCTACTTGTTAATCTACCAAATAACTATACCGAAGCAACAATATTTCTCATTATTCAGTATCCTGATATAAACGAAACTAAAAATGTGTATGCCCTCTAGCGCCTCCTAGTGGAAGGATTCGAAATTATATTGAAATCAATGGAAAGTCCTTGACCAGTCAAACAACTTTGTTGAGGACACCAACTGTCTAAATAGTAAGGATTTTGAAATATATGGGATGGAAATTATGTCAGTAGTGCTGCGTGTGTCTTTGATATCACAAGAATCACCGACTCATACATCGCAGGACCCTGATTACTTGGAGAGTTGTTTATCTTTTCAAGGATCTTCAGTTCAAAGTCATTTGGTTGTTCTACTTGCCTAGTGGTAGTTGAAATTTTGAAAAATCAGGTACATTATATTTATTTTTATTCAAAAAAGAAAAGTTGTAATTTTTTAAAAAGTGCTTAACCGTTATGTGTCGGACAAACTTTTTGCCTTTTTCTACACCGTGCTTTTAAAATAGACGCTGGGTACCCGGGTACCCTGTCGGCCACATAAGGGTTAAAAATGTTCACATTTTGACTGTTGGTTTCTCAACTAGTCAAAACTTGTAGGAAACTTTTTTGAGAAATTCTAATCATTTGCAAACCATTATGAACTTTTAATTAGCGTCGCCCAGTTGCGAAGACTCACGTCCAATGGTAAGTCAGCTGTGAGTCTTTGACTTATCAAATAACTCTGCGGAAGACACCAACTCTCTAATTAATTAAGATTTGTTATCACTGTTAGGTCTATTTGTCTCTTAAACACAAAAGTTAATCTTAGGATCGTATGGTATGCAAATCCTCTGGTATGACTTTGGTCCAATAAATTCTCGCACACATCTTAAAGAATTTTTACTTGGATTGATGACATAGCATAGATTTTTGAAGAAATGTTTATCTCGACGGCGTGACGAGTTGTATGCTGAAAAATCAAAATATCTGGCGGTGCGAAGTAATGGATCTCAGTGGTCTAGTCTTTGGGATATAATTAGAAGAATATGGGTGGTACTAAGCCGAAGATGGGTGCCGGTGTCATTAACCTTCATGAAGGAGTATTCATACTGCTGATAGCAATAACTTGGCCCTCCGAGCCATTTATCACTAAACGGATTTTCAATAGAATAAAGTTCCCCTTGAAGCGGTGAAGATAATGCAGTAATATATTCACAAATTCGGCCAGATTGGGCTGATTATTCTGATTCTAACATAATGTGCATTTTCGTGACGTTACAACGCGAGCAGAACCCTGTTTGAAACTGAACGGGCGTTGTAACGTCACGAAATGTAAAAGTGGTTTATCCAAAAACAAATCCGAAATTTATATGTTTTATTTCATTGAATTGAAGAACAAACCAATAAATTTCAATGGTTGAAATAAAAAGTCAGATTAACATAAAAACCCGAGCAGATGTTTTAAGATGTTGGTTGCGCGGTAGAGAGGGTCGGATTCTAGGGCGTTGTAACGTCACGCTACGAATACGCACGTTTTTCTGATGATAACAGAAATTTTACAAGGAATCCGAATATGAAAAAATATTTTGAGGTTTACAATCGTTTTCATGAGTTATAGTGGAAAATCTGGCCACGAATGCGTCAAAACGATGTAACGTCACGGTAGAATGTGTCATATACCGCACAGAGCTATGGAAAATCACGGACGAAAGCGACTTTCCCGGAAGGCTAACCACACAAACTAAAGCGATAATGGACGGTGTATACAACTGCGTAATGGTTGCGGTTTTATAGTTCATTCGAATCTTGCCCCGAAGACTGCGACAAGGTGACGGCATTTTGGAAATAAAAACGGAAAATTAAAGCACCTTACCACTCCAATGACATAATTGAAAAAATACGAGTATTATTATTTCCGAAAAGGAATGATCCCACCAATTGTTACGAAAATCTAAGAATTCCTTTTTTATTCCGGGTATTTCCATCACCGCGACCATTTTTTTTTTTGATTTATTGTGATGCCATGTGATACCATGAACCCCTACATTGGTATCCTTCTGCAATAGGATCATTTTTTAACTAAAAGGGGCTGTTCAAAAACCACGTAGACCAAAATTTGGCCATCTCAGACCACCCCTTCCCCCTCGTAGACTTTTGTTCATAAATTTTGAAATTTGTATGGAGCGTAGACTTTAGCCAAACAACCCCCCCCTCCCCCCAAAAAGTCTACGTGGTTTATGAACGGCCCCAAAATGATTAACACTGCATAGTTAAATACTATTTATGCTTCAATCAATTGTTATATGATAAATCAATTGAGTATAATTAGTGGAAAAAATACTAGAAAAATAGTGAAAAAAAGAAGGTCTCCAGTTAGCCAAGTGGTTAAGGCTATGGAGGCTATGCCAATCCGGAGATGGCGGGTTCGATTCCCGTTCCGGTCGAAAAAAAATGCTCGACTCTCTGGCCATAGTGTATCATTGTACTTGCCTCACAATATACAAATTCATGCAAAAAAATACTGAACTGGAACATTAGAATCTAAGTGTACAGGGGGAACAAAATATTACCAATCCATTGTTAATTTTTGTTGTTAAAGTGAGCGTTAATATTTTACTCGGATTATTAATAGAGCATGGGGATGAGTAGGTAAAACGGTAAAGATCATACGATAAAAACTATTTTCGTAAAATACATTCTCTCTCATGCAATATATTACTCCGCTCTACTTCCGTAGATTATCTAACATAATTTTATTTGATGCCATCCATTTCTACTGAATAGCCTATGATTTCACGATTCTTTTTATTTAATAAGCCCACATAATTCTAAAGCTTTCGAAAAAATCTCCTACATCGCTATAAATCTGTGTCAGCCTTGTGACTAATGTTGGCGGCTAATTTCTGCGCTAAATTGTTTATTGTCCAAGTCCGAGCGTCGAGTCCGATGATGGCCCATAGCAGATTGGTTGAGTGGCTTCACAGCTCCAAACCGGTGGACGTGCGGGGGAGAGCAGTGAAGATGTGCAAATGGGTGCGACCCACGAAAGAGATTTCGAAACTTTGTGGCCCTGAACATCGGCACCGAAGCGCTCCGGCCAACAAATACATCAACAACCATTTTCAAAAATATATATGCTGCCTGATAAGTTCGGAAACAATAAGCATTATTTGCGCTTTGCTCTCTCACATTAATAATTTTGTTATGATCTACGGCAGCTTGGGCTTAGGCTTTGTTCTGTGTGTGATAAATAAAAGTAAGCGTTTTGTGTTTCGTCGAAGCAGGAAGCTGCACCTCGATTGTGCGGGCCTAATCCACGCGCCAGTGGTGGCCGTGACGGAGGAATTCAGCACCAGCAGCAGTGGAGTAGTGGCAGGTGAGCGTTACCCTACAAGCTACATGATCTAGTCTGGTCCCAAATGCCTTGTTATGTGTGTCAGCAAGCGAACCAGCCTACGTTTACTCCTAGACTGCGGTACAACAGTGCACTGAAACAAGCCCCAGACATCCGGTGGCAAACTGCAATGAGACCCTGTCTGGCTGGCTCAGTCTGAGAAGCAACAACGACGACGGACGGACGCAATGAACCCGCAGCTCATCTATCATCGACCGTGAAGGCTGAATAATCCTGGTGCCAATCGCTTACCTCTGTGGTGCGTTCGTAACACGGTAGCCAACTATGTACTGGCAAGGCAGGCGACATTGATCATCATCATCGATATCAAATTGGAGGCAGCATCGCCGTAATAATTGACATCTCCGTTGTAGGGTATGCTTAGGGTACTTTTATCATTTTGGGATGATAACAAATAGGCGCCCTAACACTGTACGCCCCAGCTTACGCTACGTACCGCTACGTACCTACTCTAGCTTGGACATTGAGCAGGGCATATTTCATATCCAAAACACAACCGATTGGATTGGGCTACAGCAGTGGCTCTCAATTTATTAATTTCAATCGTCATCAGAAGTAGTGCTAGTGTTTGTTTAACTATGTTTCCTTCTCATTATATAATTATATCATTTTTGTTTCTACGCCTAAAACATTTTTCAATGACGGGTCGGCAATTAATCACGTAATTGAGAAGGGAGAGAGGGTGTCTAGCCAAAGTCTACACATCATATAAATTTTGATTTTTTTTTTGTGTTTGCTCAAAAGCCAACGAAGGGGTGCGAAGGGGGTCTGGAGAAGGTCGAAATGTGGTCCACATGGTTTATGAACTAAGGGGCTGTTCAAGGTCCGTAAACATTGGCGTAGCTAGGATTTTTTTCTGGAGGAGGCCCAGGGGGGCCTGGCGTGAGATGACTTTTAAGCGACACGGGTCCCGAAAAGTGTATATGCAAGAATTCATCTAGGGATTAAACCACACATTTATTCGGGGATTTGTCCTGGGATATCTTTAGAGGTTCCTCCAGTGATTGTTCAAATAGTGTTTTAGAGGCTTCTTTCAGGAATTTCTCCAGAGATCCTTTAAGGTATGGCTGCAAGTATTCCTTCAGAAATTTCTTCAGGGATTTCTCCATATATTCCTCCCAAAATTCCGCTAGACATTGCTCCAATAAGTCCATCTGGAATTATTCGAAGAATTTCTGCAGTAATGTCTTTCAGAAATTCTTTCAGAATTTTACTGGAGATTTTTCAAAAATAAATCCAAGAACTTGAAACGGGGTTCCAACGGTTTCATAGACATCCCTATATTATTATTTAAACGTTCGCCTGCGAAGTAGGCAACACGACTTACAGTGCTCGAATCAATAAGTTTTTTGGTGGGTGTTAGAGTTGGGCGGATTTTGATAGTGTCAGTAAGATGGATTAATGATAGATCAAGAAAACGGAATTAAAAAGGAATTGAACAAGAACGAAGGTTTCGGGGAACTGATGGAGCATCGACTCGATCTTTCCCATTCAGACCGCCGAAGAGATAAGATCAAAAAAGTGATAATTAAACAGTGAAATTTGGAGCTAATTAAAATTGAAGAAAAGTATAGATAACTAAAATTAAACTGTAGTGAACAAATAATTAACTAATCTATTTTTCAAAGCTTTTACAGTGTTTTCAAAAATCAATTTCTATATACAAAAAATCGTGAGTCAAGTTAGTCTGGAAATTGTGAAAAGTAAGCATGTGATTATAAGCTCATACAAAAAGTGTTTCTAATGAAAATTTCTAATTAGGCCAGTAAACGTGAGTCGAGTGTAGCAAAAGCTACTGAAAATTATTGAAACTATAAGCAAAACAAGAAAACGCGAGGTAATTTTTGAGATCTATGGAGATTGTGTGATGGGGTGCTAACCTGTTCTTTCTATAGTCACCAGCAGTGACCGCGTGGATCGTTGGGCCTCCTATTGGTGGGAAAAGTGGTGGCTTTACGAAGAGAGTGGAGTGGAATCATCAAGTGAATCCCGTTGTTGCACCGTGAACCAACTATTGGTGCTAGTGATCGGACTTTTGGGCAATCCCCCGGGGATATCCTTCGTCTCGTGGCCTCGTGCTGCAAAGGATATTTCTGGAGAGCGTGGACATCGATAGAGACCTTCGGCCTCGCGAGCATCCCCCACCGTCAACACGTGGATGCAGAAGTCGCGAGTGGTCTGTCTGGGGAAAGACTACCACCGCCAGAGAGATTAGCCCCGACTCACGTCCCGGGTTATCATCAGTAGTGAAACAGTCACGATCACGCACCACCCTCCCACCGCCCATCATCGTTGGATCAACCAAGAGTAAAGTGTTGTGGTTTCGATCCGGCGAGAGCGCCCAGAAACAACGAAGACGACGTCGAATTCTCACCATCATCACCACGTGCGTGGCGTCGGCTCTAACCGATCCCTTGAGCGATAGGGTCAACGAATGCCCAACATTCTCGGTAGCTGAAGCTAATTTGAGTTCGTCCGAGTAGTGATCAGCGGGACAGGCGGCTAAAGAAGCCTCCGTCGCTTCCCGCGCGTCGCCCGCCGGCGTCGGCTTGTGAGCGACCCGGCCGATTACGCGAACCTCCCGAGTGGATCGACGAATGCATCACCGTCGAGACTGTCACCGATCATCCAGGTAACCCACATCGCGAAGCTGTAAATACCCAAACCTGCTATGAGCACCCCCATGATCTCACACTGACACGAACATACAGTAGGGTACCTATGTTTGTCTTAGTAGGGAAAATGGGAATAGGTATTGAATTAGGTCGACTCACGAAGAAACATTAGAAAAATGGGCCAGTGACGTCACAAGTAGGTTTTTTTTAAATTGATTAGCATGCTAACCGCTAATGAAATAAAGCCCAAGGAATGATTTTAGTAGATGCGACAAAGGCTTTGAAATATTGCTTGTTTGGAAAACTAAATACACTATGTAAGCATGCACTTTCTAATTTTTTGATTGGTTTCAAATAAACTGGGAACATTTTAATTTTCGAATGAAAAGAGAATTTTAGAGTTTTAACGATTGAAATTTTGGAATCGAAATACCTGCTTTTGGGAGAGCTCTTTGGGAATGTTTGGGAAATCAGTAGGTGGGTTCTGCTGAAGGGCTAGAACTTGTACTAGCTGGGCAAATCTATCGGAAATTCTGACAGACAACTTTGTTGTCTGGCGCGTAAGTCGGAATTTTTGAGACCCTCGCGGGACCCTCCTTACAAACTTTTTAAAACAAAACTCCTTTAGGAGTCCATCCAAGTATTCCTTCAATAATT
Organism: Aedes albopictus; assembly: GCF_035046485.1. NCBI lineage: Eukaryota > Metazoa > Arthropoda > Insecta > Diptera > Culicidae > Aedes > Aedes albopictus. The sequence goes on from NC_085137.1 coordinate 296,360,065, forward strand.
CGACCAGAAATTACTGCAGACATGGCTTTCTTCAGATTTTTTTATCCAGGGATTCCTACAGAAATTCTTCCAGGAATTCAACAAGAAATCTCTCCTGAGATTCTCTATGGAATTCCTCTTGGGATTGTTTCCGGGATTCATCATGGAGTTTCTTGACGTATTCCTCCTAGAGTTTTCCAGGGATTCACCCGGGAATTCATTCTGTGATTCTTTCAGGAACAACTTATAGAATTATTTTAAAAAATCCTCCAAGAACTATTCTTAGGATTCTTGCAGGAATTCCTCCTGGAATTATTTCAGAAACTTCTCCAAGAATTAATCCAAGACTTCTTTTGGGAACTGTTTAGGGATTTCTTTAAAAAATCATCCTGGGATTGCTTCCGAGATTTCGTTATTTTTTTCAGGAACTCTTCCAGGGATTCCTTCAGTAACTGCTGCAGGGCTTCCTCCAAAAGTTCCTCTACGTACTCTTTTTAGGATTCCTTCAGGATTTCCTCAGAGATCTAAACGATTTCTTTACAGGTTTGATTTCTTCACTACTTCCTTGTTGGATTTCGTCAGAAACTCCTCCTGGAATTGCATCAGAAATAGATCCTTGGAATTCTTCAGGAATGCTTCCTGGGATTCCTCCAAGAATTCTTCCAGGGATTTTTCCAAAAATTCCTCCGAGAATTCTTTCAGTATTCCTCTGGAAATTCTTGCGTGAAATCCTCTAAAAAATCCCACAGGGATTTGTCTAGAAATTCCTCAAGAGATTCCTCTAGAAATTCCTCCAGAGATTCCTACAAGTATTCCTCTAGAGATTCCTCCAGGAATTCCTTCAGGGATTCATTCGGAGATTCCACAAAGAATTCCTTCTGAAAGTGCTCCTTTGATCCTTCAAGGAAATTCTCAAGGAATTCCTCCAGGGACTTCCTCATGGAAATATTACAGGGATTCCTCCAGGAATTCCTCTAGAGATTTCTCAAGGAATTTCTCTAGAGATTCATCCAGGAATTTCTCCAGGCATTCCTCCAAGAGTTACTCCAGGGATTTCTATAGGGATTCCTCCAGGATTTCATTCAGGGACTCCTCCAGGAATATCTTCAAGAATTCCACCAGGAATTACCACAGGAGTTCGTTCAGATATTTCTCCAGGAATCCCTTCAGAAATAACTATTTCTCAGTGGATTCCTTCAGAAATTTCGCGGAATTTATCCAAGAATTATTACAAGAATTCCTTCAGGGATTCCTACATGAATTCCTATCGAGATTCCTCTAGGAATTCTTTCAAGGATTTCTTCAGGAAACCTCCAGGAAATCCTACAGGAATTTCTTCCGGAATTCATTCAGGAATTCCTTCAGGCGTTTCTCCATCATTTCATCCAGAAATTTCTCCAGGAAATCCCCCACGAATTCTACCAAGAATTTCGCCAGGAAATACCTCAGGTATTTTTTCAGGAGTTTCTCCAGAAATTTATCCGGGAATTCCTTCGGAAATTTCCAAAGTAATTCCTCTAGGAATTTATCCAGGAAATCCTCCATGGATTCCTTCAGAAATTATTTCATGAATTTATCTAGAGAATTCAAGGAATTCTTCCAGGATTTCCTCCAGGAGTTTATTTAGATTTTTTTTTCCACAAGAGATTCGTTCAGAAATTTCTTCATGGATTCCTCTTAGGCTTCTTCCAGAGATTCCTCCAGAAGTACCTCCAAGAATTGCTCCTGGAATTCCTCCAGAAATTCCTCTGCGACATCCTCCTTTTTTGCTAGAAATTTGTCCAGGGATTCATCCTGGAATTTATCCAGAAATTCCTCTGGAAATTTCTCTAGGAATTTCTTCAGAAACTCAGGGTTTTTTTTTTCTAGAATTCCTCTAGAGACTCTTTCTGGATTTCATGCAGGGATTCCCCCAGGAATTCTTCCAGGGATAGTTCCATGGAATTTGTCCAAGAAATTCTCAAGAGATTTCTCCAGGAATTTCTCTTGGGGTTCCGCCAGAAATTTGTCCAGAAGTTCCTCCAGGCATTCCTCCTGAGATTCCTTCAGAAATTCCTCCAGGGATTTTTTCAAGATTCCTCCCAGGATTCCTCCAGGAATTTCTCAAGAGGTTTCTTCAGAAATTTCTCCATGGATGCCTCGAAGATTTCTCCTAGGAAATCCTCCAGGAATTCATAAAGGGATTTCTTCAGGATTTCTTCCAGGGTTTGCTACAGGGATTCCTCCAGGGTTTCCTTCAGGAGTTTCTACAAGGATTCATCCAGGAATTTCTCGGGATATTTTTCAAGGAATTCATCTAGGGATTGCTCCAGGTATTCTTCCAGAGGCCCCTCTTAGAGTTCCTCTAGAGATTCCACCAGGAATTTATTCAGGATTTTTTCCAGGGATTATTCCAGGTATTCGTCCAGAAATTTATCCAAGGATTATTCGTTCTCCAAATTATTCCTTTACAAATTCCTCCAGGGATTCCTCCAGGTATACTTTCAGAAATTCCTCCAAGGATTCCGCCAAGAATTTGTCAAGAAGTCCCTTCAGCGATTTCTCTAAGACTTGCTTCAAGGATTTCTCCAGAAATTCCTCCTGAGATTCCACCAGAAATTTGTCCAAAAGTTCCTCCATGCATTCCTCCTGAGATTCGTCCAGAAATTGTTTCAGAGATTCCTCCAGGGATTTTCCCATGATTTCTCCCAGGAATTCTTCCAGGAATTTCTCCAGAAATTTCTTCAAGTGTTCTTCCAAGAATTTTTCAAGGGATTCCTGAGGCATTTTTTCAATAATTCCCCCAGGAATTCTCTTAAGAATTTCTTCAGAAATTTCTCTAAGAATTCCTCCAGGAACTCCTCAAGAGGTTTCTTCAGAAATTTTTCCAGGGATTCCGCCCAGAATTTCACTAGGGAATCCTCCAGGATTTTTTCCAGGATTTGCTATAGCAATTCATCCAGGAATTTCTTCTGGGAGTGGTACTTCAGGAAATTGTCCTAGAATTCCTTCAGGGATTCTTTCAGGGTTTCCTTCAGATATTCCTTCCGAAATTCCTCTAGGGATTCTTTTAGGAATTCTTCTACGAATCTATCCAGAAATTCCTACAGAGATTTCTCTAGGAATTCATCTAGGGATTTATCCAGGCATTTCTCCAAGGAATTTCTCCAAGAATAAATCCTCAAAATATTGTTTCAGAAATTCCTCCAGGGATTCCTCCAATAATTCTTTTAGCGATTTCACCAGGAACTTCTCCAGGTATACTTTCAAAGATTCTTTCAGGAATTTATTCGGGGATTACGTCAGGAATTTGCCCAGAAGTTCCTCCAAGATTTCCTCAAGGAGTTGCTTCAGGGATTTCTCCAGGATTTCCTCCAGGGGTATCTCCATAAATTCCTAGCTCCTGGAGTTTATCCAGAAGCTCCTCCAAGGATTGGTCCAGAAATTTGTCTAGTACCTCCTTTAGGGATTCCTCAAGTGGTTGCTTCAGAAATTTCTCCAGTGATTGCTCCCATAATTGCTCTAGAATTCCTCCTTTCAGAAATTCCTACAGGGTTTTCTTCAGACATACCTGCAGAAATTCCTCCGGGGATTTCTTTAGGAATTCTTTTAGGGGTTGCTCCGAGAGTTCATTCAAAAATTGCTCCAGGAATTCCTATAGTGATTCTTCAGAAATCCCTCTCGGGATCTTTGATTCGGTCAGAAATATCAGAAATTCATCCATTATCTTTTCCAGGGATTCACAAAAGATTTTTTCCAGGATTACCATATTGTTTTTGATTACCTGGTACTTGAAGGATTTCTAGAGGAATTCCTCCAGCGGTTTGTATTGCAATTCTTTACGATAAATTTAGAAGGATACTGGAGCCAGGAAGTTCTCCAAGAAGTCATCGAAAAATTCTTTTACAATTATCTTCGAAATATTTTTAAGGAGTTCATCCACTTATTTATTCTGGAATCCATGAATTCCTTCAAGAAAAGCCCCTTCATCTCCTGCAAAGTAGTTTCTTCAATCCGTTCTGCGATTTTTTCGGGAATATATCCTGTGATTCTTTCACAGTCACTGTTACCTACTTCAAACATATAAGTACTTGCATGGTAGACGCGCTTTCCTTCAGAAAACCCAGAGAAGACTCTTTCAGCATTCTCCCAGGGTTTCCTCCCGGAATTTTGCTAGAAAATGCACCGCGGATTCCTCTAGGAATTCCTTCTTAAATTCCTAAATACATTCCAGCTATTCCTCCAGGAGTTCTTTCAGGTGAATTCCAAGGTTTTTCCAACAATTTCATTACTTGAGGGTTTTCCGGAAATTCCTCCAAGAAATTCCAAGAGTCCATAGTTTCCAAAAAAAATCAGCTATGACTTATATGGTTTTGTGAATATAACCAAAAAAAAATGAGGTTTTGTAACGAAATGTACAAAATTCAACAGCGTGATTGCTAAGTGAAGTAATGCTTTCAGAATATCATTTTACTTGTCATTTTATATTTTCAAGTTCATCGTGTTACATTCAGTTATAGAAGGTAGTTGGTAAAATTAGCTAAGGCTGTTCACAACACTCGCGTTCACGCTTCAACTATGTACAGGGTGCGGCAGGAAAAAATGCGAAAAGTTCAAGGCACTATTACACGCTAAATATGGGATATATATGTTTAATTTTTCATGACAGTGTATCAGTCAATGTCTATATTCTAGCACTGAAAAATAAAAATGAACACATTTGATGTTTAACATGTGATAATGTAGGCCTAATAAGCGGATATCAATAAACTGCGCGCCCAATGGTCATTAAACAAAATGACTATAACAGTAACAAAATTAGCTCAAACTCGATGAACAACCAGACCACACTGATCCAGAGCCATGTAGTTTCACATACCAGATGAAATAAGTGTACTTATTTCACATATATTTGATGATATTGTAGAGAAAATCAAAAATTTCGTTTTATCAGATGCGAAATTTAGCGACCTGTGCGATTTTCTGCGGTTTGAAAATTCTGGTTGTCTTCATCTTCAGGCGCCGCCCTGTAAAGGTTAGTGACCAAAATGGGAAATTTTTTAATTAACTTTTCAGAAAACTAGCCTATTATAGATCATGGAACGTTGAAACATAGATTGGTTAATGTCAAATGGACGAAAATGAGGTTTGAAGTTGAAAAACACTTTCGCATTTTTTCCTGCCGCATTCTGTATATGGGCCTTCTTATTATGTGACATCTATTTTCTCTAGGGGTTCAAAAACTTCTACTGAAATTTCATTGCAAATTCAACTAGATTTTTTCCACATGATCTTTGAATTCCACAAGGAAGCACTCAACAATATTTTGCGGCGATTTAAGAAAGAAGTTATACGAAGTATTGCTAATTATCCGGTTATATCATATTTCCAAACAAAATTAACAAATATTTTGGGCAATGATGTTGTGAAGTGTGACAAGTTGAGAATAGTCTCCAATAACTATCACTTTTAACGCATATTATGCCAAATATACGTCTACTATAGATCTGTGTTTGCCATTAAGACAGTGGTCTTCATTTTTTTTTATTTCCATAAATAAAGTCATGAAACATTTCTGGGGGGGGGCGTCAACATCAATGCATCCCGAGTGAAGGCTGTGCACATTTATTATGTTGAAACTCAAGAATCGGCCCTTGATCATCAACCTGCAATTGCCCATCACGATGCAAGCTGTTCCCAGCTCGCGTGAATTGCTATAGCTCTGGTAGATGGTATGAATACCTGTAAACGTCCACACCATAAATCTCTTCGGTGGAGCGGACCTTGTGTGATGGTTAAGAGACGTGCCTATCACGCCGAGAACCTGAGATCGAATCCCACTCCCGACAAACTCGCAAAATGTGAGTTCTTCCTTAGGAAGGGAAGTAAAACGTGGGTTCCCAGGTTTAAAACTCTCGTCAATAAAGATAAAAAAAAAATCTCTTGCGCTGCGATGCCGAACCTGCTGTCCTTTAGTAGATCAGCGAGAATGCAGGCAGATGCTTCCGATGAAGTTGGGAGATCGACAGTTCTCGATCGACGTACGTACCGAGTTTCTAATCGCAAGACCATTTCGCTACTTCTTGGTTTCACGGTTGGCTATCAGAATCTGACAACACTGCTCTAGTTTTCCAGAGGACCAGGAGCAGAGCTTGGAATCCTTCACTGGCACTCACTCGGATGTTGATCATTTGCCCCTAACATGAAGTCAAACGCTATTGTGAGCCGCTCTTCATAGAGAATAGACGATCAGGCTTGCAGAAGCAACTTCCACTCCTCTTTCTTCCCTGTCAACGTACGATCAATGCTCCCTTTGAGGTTGGTTACCCGATCCACGCTAAGGTTGCTGGTGCCACTAGGAGCTAGGGATTGGCGTTGCTGGGAAGCAGGTAATGACATCAATGGGGACTGTATTACGCATTACCTAGCTTTTACCGTGCCACCAGAAACAATCACAAAAAAGAAGTTCAGTGAGGTGTCATTACAACCTATAAACTGTACAACATTCTTTCAATCTTATCATATGAAATGTACTGGAGCTTAATTAAGAAACACTGAAGTTTACTACAACAACAACCTAGTAATCAGCACCATACATTGATTCCTAACAACATGAACAAGGTCTTTGTGAAAACATTAAAAGCAAATCATCGATTCACATTTTATTATCATGAGCTCTTCAGATCATTCATGCTGCCCCACAAGTGCAGTGCTACATGCAAAACAAATCCAGACCGATCGACAAGAAGGCTTGCCCTCGCCCTCCCCTAGTTGTGCCACGCGCTCAACTATCGTGCTTGAGTTTTATGAGTGATTGCTCGTTATTTTCTCGCCTTATGATCATTTTTTTTTATCCTGCTTGTCATATCTATGACGACGGAACCGTGGTCCACCTTTCAAGACCATGTCCACAGTCTCAAAGAGCGTATGCGGATTAAACGTGCCCGCCCGAGTGTGGTGGACATTCAGAGGAAAGCAAAAAGAAATCTCTTCAAGAGAGATGTCATCCATTCAGCTGTCTCAGCGCCGTCCGTGCAGTATAGTGCAAGGTAGTAGAAACCCAGTTGAGGTTTATTATAATTAGCACAATAAATAACATCGACGGTAATAACCATTATGATAATGATAATCGCGGGTAATAATAATCGTTATGAGGTACATTTTTACGATAATGCGCAGAAAGAGTGCAATTCTTGGGCCGAAGAGACTTGCACGATAAGGGGATATGCAACTGCGGAAGTTTAATTTTTGTCACTCCAATTTGCGTTTTCTGTAATTGAGTTGTTATTGTAAAATAGGGGAGTAATTAGTGAAAAGAATAAATGACAGTGTATGCAATGCTTCAGCTTCATACATGACATACCAGAAAGAATATTTGAATGGGTATTTAGTGGGATCCATGATGCCCCCCTCCCACGCCCACAAGCGGGAGCGCAGCTGAGTGGAAGACCTGTCCGGAAAGCAATACCCCAACCCGTTGATAGCGAATCCCTCAGTGCGGCCTAAGAGAAACAAAGTATAGTAAATAAAAACATCCAGCTTTTTAAACCCAAACACCCCAGTCGTCAACATTTCCATGGGTTTGAGAAACCCCAGGCCTTTCCCTGCACCAATCCTGACCGAGAATGTCCTAACAATCCTGTGATGTGCTCTCGTCGGCAGTTGTTTCTGTTACTGTTATCACGGGTAAGTACCATCGAACCCAAAACTGTCCAATACAATCCCGCGCAACTTTGCCGCTTATAATTAGCATTCCCTTTACGATGATGCTCGAAAACAGCAGAACGGAATACATCTAACGAACCCACATTTCACAAGACGTTCGCGGCCACAATAGGTCGTGATCAACTTTAATTGCCATGATCAGCCTCAACACCATCAACAAAGTGCCTACAGGGAGACCGAAACCAAGAAATCAATCCAGTAATCCCACCACCTCGGTATATTCATCCAACCTTAGTAATATTTGGAACACCAGCCCCGTGTCAACGATTCCTTGTGTTTGCAAACCCCTAGGCCTTTCCGCATACCCCAACCCTGACCGAAGATGTTCCACAACCCTGTGATGGGCCCTCGGCGGCAGTTGGTGTAGGTGATCTGTTATCACAGGCAAGTACCATCAACGAAATCCTGATTTCGCTATATACAACTTACTCTAACCTTCCAGTTTCTAAGCAAAACACACTTCCAACTACGAGGGATAAAAACGACAGGACGGAATGCAGACAAACGGACTCAAATTCATTTTCACCAACTTCGACCCCAGCTCAACGTTGTATTGCTCCACAGCTGTATCCACCCTTTCCACTCGACATGGAACGGTAATTCGCATCGCATTGCAATGAATAATTAATTGTGGTCTGTTCAACAACCTTGGGGACTTCAAAATATTGTCCAGCAATAACCCTTCTCAAGTTCTAGTTTTACAAGAAGTTCACTGCCGCGAATCAATGGGTCTCAATCGGCTCCTGCAGGGCCAGTAGGGTATTGTACCATTTGGGCTGGTGTTCCTATTTTGGGCACTTGCTGCTATAACTAAGTCAATTTCAAACCGATTGATTTGAATTTTTGTACAGAGTTAGGTACTGTACGTGCCTGACTCTATACAAAATTTCAAATCAATCGGTTTGAAATTGACTTAGTAATAGCGGCAAGTGCCCAAAATAGGTGCACCTGCCCAAATGGTACAAGACCCTATCATTGGTTTGTAAAATCATGATCAACACGTTTTCAAAATGTTGGTATAGACCACCTCACGGCGAAATTCTATCTCTTTCGCTCTTTCAGAGAGTTTGAAAACAACAGGACCAGTACCTGTCAAATTTGACAGGTGTTGGTCCTGTTGTTTTCTAATTTTCCGTAGGAGAGAAAGAAAGCGATTTTTTGATGACGTCACCGTTCAAAGGAGTATAGGCAGAGATGGCATAGATACACTGATAAACAGCTCTGCGTACACATCTTTAATAAAATGTGCGCCGGTCTCAATGAGAGTCTAATAAAGGTGTGGAAGAGACACTTCGTGTGCGTGAGATCCGTGTTTGGTGTAAAACATGTCACTACTACAAGCAAAGCGAGCTCCCATAAGAACGCGTGTCAAATAGTGACGTCATTATTTGTGTTTACATTTTTCTTTGCTTACTAATACATAGCCATCTCTTCTTCTTCCCCACCTGTAATATACTCTCATTGCACACCAGCTGTGTGAGACGTCGCAGAGCCCAAACTTCTTCTGCGTGAGCTTCGCTCATTTCTATGAATGTGCTACACATCTGCGCTGTCTGAGCTGCAAGTTGTAGGCTCTCGGCAGTACAGAGTAGCGAAGCGCTGCGATGTGAGCTGTGTGTTGGACTGTACATTCTCTTGCTTTCCTGCGCTCACCGTCGTGCGCGATGCGATGCCGAGAGCGTGCAGTCGTACCACGCAGAAGATAATTGTTTACACGCACTCTTGCTCATCTTGTAGGCTGGTCGTACACGGAAAGATCGATGTACACAGAGCAAGGAGTAACTTTCATGCAGCGATCAAAAAGACAAAAGATTTCATGCAAACTTGTGTGAAATTTCACGCAAATTTGTGTAACACCGGATCAGCACATTTTTTGTGCTGATCCAGTCGTACGCAAATATGAGTGAAAAATCATTTGTCTTTTCGCAAGTTACTCATTCACTGTGTACTTTCGTTTAAGGGTGTAATGTGTATTTTTTATCTTCTCACTTAGAGCTCTGAGGAGCACGCCATCTCTGGGTATAGGTGTCCTCCACTCCACTCCTCACGCTTTCGTCCCGCTAGACACATCTTTCATGGCGCTGGCGATTAAGGTTGAACTACTCTCTAAAATAAAAACTCTCATTTTTGAGTAGCGCCCATGCCGCACAGGGACTGTGTTGGAAACACACATTTTTTTAAATTGCTCGTACGCTCACATTTTTGCAAAATATCAATATTTTTCGGTATTTGAAGGTGGTTTATAAACCCAGTGAGGTTGACATGTCGAAATTATTGCAAAATACATGCTCATGTGAGCGTACGAGCAATTTAAAAAAAAATGTGTGTTTCCAACACAGTGATGTGCGGCATGGATGTTTACTAAAAATGTGCAGGTCGAACACATTTTTGAGCGTAGACATTTTTGCGTGTACCTTTCCCTTATACAATTGTTGCTACATATCTGCCACAATCGTGTAATAGCGATATGGGAATTCAGTTACAAAAACTCGTAGATCAACTCGAAAGACCGTACCCCAAGCCCGTGCACAAGGGAAGGGTATTGTGGGTTGAACCCCTCCCATCACCGATGATCCATATACTAGGCGCCCCTCTGCTCTTCGCCAAAATTAGGAAAAAAAAACCTGCCTTTGCGCTCTCTCTGTGCACGGGCTTGCCCTACTAGGGGACCTGAACAGTAGAGATGGTCGGGTTTCGGGTTTCCAAACCCGAAACCCGACCCGAACCCGAACCCGACGGGTACGGGTCGGGTTCGGGTTTGAAAATTAAAAAAAAATCGGGTTCGGGTCGGGTCCGGGTTTCGAAAATTCCAAAACATTCGGGTACGGGTCGGGTCGGATTTGAATAACGTCGGGTTCAAGTCGGGTTTGGGTACCAGTGTAGATAATTTGGTACTCAAAAAATGCTTTATTTGTCATGCATGTTACATTTAATAATTGTTTTTGAACTCGGGTTTTGATCGGGTTTCTTGAGAAATATTTTTCTCGGGTTCGGGTCGGGTTCGGGTTTTGACCCCCGGATTTTTTTCGGGTTCGGGTCGGGTCCGGGTTTGACGAAAAAATTTTTCTCGGGTTCGGGTCGGGTACGGGTATTGAAATTAAAATTTTTTCGGGTACGGGTCGGGTTCGGGTCTGTAAAATCTGAAACCCGACCATGTCTACTGAACAGCCACCGCTACGCCTGGGGATCATCTAAAACCGACAATAGAGGTGCTGCTATCCTTGAGGTTGAAATTATTTGATAGCACTGAACGATGGGAGCACTACCTTTGGTCGTGGTTCATGTAGTTCTTGCTTGGACGTCTCTATTGCTTCAAGCGAGATCGTAGGCCGTTTTAAATGGACTATCCATGCAGAACCAATGGATGGCGATCATCGTTGGGTATTGGGATCAGAAGTAATTGCGCTGACAAAATTACAGCAAACAACATTTAAATCTATCCCAAATGACGCAGAAGATTGTGACTTTAATCGGGCGTTTTCAATGGCAGAACTGCTTTTCGCACTAGATTCCTCCAAAAGGAAATCTGCTGGATTTGACAATATTAGCTATCCTATTCTAAAGCATCTTCCGTTGCGGGTTAAAATCTCTCTCATTGATAACATCAATCACGTATGTATGACTGGTACCAATACCAAAAACCCTGATTAATGCACCTAGTGGTGATAGCGCCTTTCTCGTCGAATATGTACTCATGATGTCGACGTAAGCCGAAGTGTTCCTGAATCCTGAGAATACTTTATTGAGAGATGCAAGAATTTTATCAAAGCCATTATCGAATGGAAAAACTTATTGATGATGATGGGTGCAACCAGTCACATCAGAATTTTGTGTAGTAACTTTAGACGCAAAAGGGGATTGAAAAAAAATGTTCAGGGTTGTTTTTTCCCATACAACGTTGACTGTAAGGATGAGTAGGAATCTGAAATGGTGTGATTTGATGAGATCTGAGATCACTTTAGTTTTGTCATGATTAAGAGAACAATTACACATATCTATCGCTTGCTATGATTTTTCTCACTTTCGTAGTTCCGGAAATTCACCCAAAGTTGGTTCTGTAACACTGCTGGTTGTCTCTAATGTGGTTTGAGCCTATTTTCTTGCTAACCGGTAATCAGGTTATCAAAAAAGCCGCGATTTAACGTGTGGCATGCATAAGTTTGGTTAACTTTTGTATATGGCCACTTCCGGCGGGACACCCGGAACCACAAACACTACCGGTAGTAACTTATGTAGTCTGTGCCTATTTTCTTACTAACCGTTCATCAGGTAATCGAAAAGGCCGTGATTTGATACACCGAATACATGAGCTTGGTTCAATTTTACATTTCACCACTTACGGCGAGACATCTGGAACCATGACAGTACCAATTGTCCCAAATATGGCATGAAACTAGTTTCCTCTAACTGTTCACCCGATTTCCTAGAAAGCCACGAATTGATGTGTCACATGCATGGGTTTGGATCATTTTTTTCATTTCACCAATTCCAGCAGGACACCCGGAACCGGTTCTGAAACACTATCGGTAGTCTCTAATGTGATCTGAGACTATTTTCTTGCTGATCGTTCTTCAGGTTATCGAAAAAGCCGGTATTTAATGAGCCGCACGCATGTGTTTGGTTTCCTTCCACATTCGTCCGCTTCCGGCGGGACACCCGGAATCGGTTCTAGAACACTACTGGTTTTCCCTAATGTGGTCTGAGTTTTTTTTTGTTAACCGTTCATCAGATTACCTAAAAAGCTGTGATTTGATGTGTCACATGCGGATACCCGTAACGTGGGTAGATCACCTTATAATGGTGCGTTACGGCGTAAGATCTACCATAACCAATTTAGATTTCGTTATTTTCCAGATTGGATTAAATGTATGGAAATTATAAGATCAAAATTTGGTTTACTTTTCTGTGTTTTGTTTTATTTTTGTATATTGTTTTTCACTACTAATATACAATTTTTCCGTGTTATTTGCTTGATTTTAACTTCAACTTTAATAAAATAACGATTTGTTTCAGCGCCGTTCAGGTAAATAAAGTTGAAATTGTTATGTAAGTCAATTAACATTCTATGTATCATAATCATAATATTTATTGTTTCAGGTAAAATCAGGTAATTGGTCAATTATATAATTAAATATATTCAAATTATATGATACTTGGGATATTGGGAGGGGAGGGGTAGCCTAAGGAAGCTAAATGAACTGGTTCCTGGACAAATGTTCGTGGGGTGGCCAGACTTTGTCACGAGAAAACAACCATCGTGTTGTCTTCCGAAGGTCTCCAGTAAATTTAGCTTACCCTGCTACAACAAACCATCAGGTAGATCATTCTCTTCCGGTATGACTCTGCAGCCATAGGTAATCCTTGCGCTGATGGTGAGTACACAATCATCATCATCATCATCACTCCCGGCGGGACACTCGGAATCGGTTCCGGAACACCACCGGTTCAGATATGGTCTAAGATTCTTTTCCTGCTTACCGTTCATCAGGTTATCAGAAAAGCCGCAATTTGGTGTGTCGCATGCATGGGTTTGGTTCACTATTGTATTTGGCCAATTCCGGCGCGACACTCGGAAGCGGATCCGGAACACTTCCTGTAGTTTCTAATGCGGTGTGAGCCTGTTTTCTTGCTAACCGTTTATCAGGTTATCGAGAAAGCCGCGATGTGATGTGTCGCGTGCATAGGTTTGCTCTACTTTAATATTTGCCCACTTCCGGCGGGACACCCGGAACCGGTTCTGGAATACTACCGGTTCAGATATGGTCTGAGACTATTTTCCTGCATACCGTTAATCAGGTTATCGAAAAAGCCGCTATTTGATGTGTCGCATGCATGGATTTGGTTCACTTTTTTATTTGGCCACTTCCGGCGGGACACCCGGAACCGGTTCTGGAACACTACCGGTTCAGATATGGTCTGAGAGTATTTTTCTGCATACCGTTCATTAGGTTATGGAAAATGCCGCGGATTTATGTGTCGCATGCATAGGGTTGTAGCATTTTCATATCTGGCCCCTTCCTGGGGTACCGGTCCGGAACACCTAAATGGCCATAACTCCCGAACGGCTGGACCGATCCGAACCATTTTCTATTGGAAACAATGAAACCAGATTCCACGTCGAATGAACCGTCGGTCATTAAAATCGGTTGAGGTTTACTGCCAAAAAGTGATGTGAGTTTTTTGTACACACATATACACACATACATACACACACAGACATCACCTCAATTCGTCGAGCTGAGTTGATTGGTATATGTGACTCGACCCTCCGGGCCTTCTATCAAAAAGTCATTTTTGGAGTGAAAATATAGCCTTTCCAGAACACTTAGTGTACGAGAAAGGCAAAAAGAGCACAGGGTCAACTGAGCCTCGCGATTACCGTTCCATCGCTCTTACCAGTTGTGCATTGAAGATCATGGAGCGTATGGTCAATAGACGACTGATAATCGTTCTTCAAGACCTCAATCTCTTGGGCCATCGACAACACGCCTTTCTTTTGGAGGAGACAACGGTAGGGTTGTGGAAGTTTGACAGCAATGTATTAAATGTAGGAAAACCATGTATGTATGAATAACTTCGTGTATTTTAATGTGGCCGAAATATGAACGCAACAAATTTATTTCAAATTTGAAATATCGTTCATAAAAAGCAACTATGTAGGATTTCATCTTTGTAGCAACATTTGCATTATCTTGTGAGCCTATTCTGGAGTAATCTGCCCATCAAGTAGGTAAAACGTGTTGATCATATGAATAACTTCTTCGAAGTCAGTCTGTATGTTTAATTGTTGTGTTATTCTGGATATTAATCACAGGATGCCGGACGAATATGAAAACCGGAATTAATTGGTCCAGGGCACAGTGGAGAGATGCAAATCAACAAGAAAAATTTTGTGAACCACAAATCACGTTCACAAAAGATCATTGTAATCATTGAAACTTCACAAATTGCTCAAATTATGGTGAAATAAATCATGGTTATCTACTTTTCGGCTAGAGTGCAATATTTCGCCATAGTGTACCAGTTATGGCTAATCCCATAAGGAAAGCATGCAAATAGTGAGATGTGGAACGTTTCTATATGTTATCTGTAAAGTATGAAAATGAAACAATCATTTGACATATCGATGACATAGTTCGGTCTTCTTCTTATTTTTGTAGAGATTGTTTTCCTTAGGTAGTGCGATAGCTAGTACAGGCACCCTAAGTAATTTAGCATTTTAGTAAACATTCGCTCGTCCAACACATTTCGAATTGATATGTTACTTTTCTAATCAGAAGAATGCCGTTATGTGCCTTTTGGCCAATACAATCGTAGTAAAAAAAGAACCTGCCATGTAACGACACCTTCTCGCCCGTCTGGAGCACCATAATGAATGGCTTTGCTCATTGCTTTCGCTGTTTTCCACTCGACAGAACAAGCATGTTTGGGTGGCACACCGGGATCGAAGAACATAATCCAACATGTTGCATGATTTTTATGTGATTTGTTTCGTCGGGTTCCACTTTTTCCCGGGCAGCATAAGGCATGTTCTGCGCTTTCTACCTGCACCTACTCACTATATCCGACAAATGCTGGCAATCGGTACCATGCTCTGTTACTAGCCTTTTCTCCCCCGTCATTGTCCGCCATACAAATTATTTTGTTTTTATTTCAATTTTTTTTTCGCGGGCCGGAACACCAAAAGCCGTGTCTTCGTTCTGAGCACGTGTTGATTATAGCCTGTTTTGCGCGTCAATTTTTCCACCCTTTTGCTGGATAACCCTTCCGTGGCTCATCTACCGCCGACAATCCGGCGATATGGCTGAGCCGGGCGCCGACAAACCCGAGAAGAGGAGGAGAATGTTTTCATCCCGCGCGTGCATTTTTTGCACCATGTCAATACTCTGTTTTTTTTTGTTGCCTCCGCATGACTGGATCCATGCAACACGAACTTGCGATGCGATGAATGAAATCTGGTACAGTCGTCTGGAGCGCTGGAGCCGGCCCCCATGCAGCACCCCCAAACGCCGACACATTGTAGGTACCTACGGTCCTGAATCAGTGCTGAAAGCTGTGATTTTGTGCTTTCGTTCATCTCCAGAACGCGCACACCAGATCCAATAGAGAAACACGCAAAACACACCCAAATTTGTAAAAAAAGGCGTGAAGGTGTGACAAGCATTTGTGGCATTGTAATGAAACAAGGGATCGGTGCAAACTTGTATAATTTCAATTATTTGTGTACATTTATTAATAGGAATGACGTCACATCGTTGGGAGTAGTAATGGATCAAAATGCGTTCAAAAACTAAATTGACAATTTGATCACTTTTGTAATTAGACTGGATTGTGTTTTGAATACGGAAATTAATTCTTGGGTAATATATCGGAATCGGCCGGATCGCTCTCGAGAACCATTTAAATCGGGTTGTTATTCGACATCCTAATGGCGTGACTCGCCCACCGCAGCCTCCCATTTTTCGTTGTGGACGATGGTTGATTTTCTCAGCAGCTTATACACCTTGTGGTTTGTTCGCCTTCTTCAAGTCCCGTCTTCCATCTGCACTCCGTCGTACATGATGCGCAACACCTTCCGTTCGAAAACTCCAAATGCGCGTTAGTCCTCTGCAGCATGTTTCGCGCCCATAGAGGACTACTGATCTAGTCAGCGTTGAGATGCTTAACTTCGTGTGACGGAGAACTTTGTTCGATCGTAGAACTCTGCGGAGTCCCTGCGTCTCTGAATTTCTCCGCTGGTGCCGTAGTCGGTGTTCACCAGTGAGCGAAGTATACGAATTCTTTAATAGCCTCGATTTCATCATCGGCGATAGAAGTTCGGGGCGGCGGACGTGTTAAATAGTCTTCGGCATATTAGTGATAAATCCGATTCGCCTGGCTTCATTCTTTAGCCGGATGCACGTTCGACGAAATCGAGCAGCTGAACGGACTTCGTGAAAATCGCACCACTCGTGTTTATTTCCGCTCTTCTTATCACACCCTCTAAAGCACATCACTCAATCCATCGTCGCTTTGATCAATCGTGTCTGTTTATCCGGGAATCCTTTTTCGTGCATAATCTGCCATAGCCAGGCCCGTGCACAGAAGTGGCGCCAAGGGAGGGGTTTTTCCCAATTTCGGCAAAAGGCGGAGGGGTGCCTAGTGTATGAAGCGTCGATAATGGAGGGGGGGGGGGGGTTAACACCCAACTCCCCACTGGTGCACGGGCTTGGCCATAGCTGATCTCGATTGATTGTATCATACGCCAATTTGAAATCGATGAACAGCTGATGTGAGGGCACGTCGCATTCGCGGCATTTCTGACCTGGCGGATGGCGAACTTCTGATCCGTTGTAGCGTGTTCACCCATGAATCCAACCCAATCCAGCCTGATATTGTCCCACTATCTCTGTTGCAATCCGTTTTGGCATCATAAAAATTTGAGAAAATACCTTGTAGACAGCGCTCAGTAATGTGATCGCGCGATTGTTCCCGCCATCCAACTTGTCACCCGTTTTGTAGATGTGGCCCACGATACCTTCCATCCATTCTTCTGGTAATACTTTCTCTTCCCATATCATGATAATGACCCAGTGTAGTGCTCTCACCAGTCTTTGTTGGGGACATAAACCACTGCGACCAATATTTGATCTATTGTAATATATCCCGTGCCCTTAGTATAATGCATGTCGTATTACTTTATCACTATTGAGAAGTTATAAAGTATTTGGTTGTGGTACAGAAGCCATTTTAAACTTAATCGCAAGGAAGGATTCTGATTGGTAGGTTCCGCTCCTTTTCAGATCCCATAACGAACAAGTTAAGAAATAAAATCGATACAGAGCGTTCATGATTAACGAAAAAATAAATCATGATTAATCATTGATGATTAAAATTTCAATTTCTGTGATTGATGATGAAGATTAATGATTAAATTTGCTTTTGTCTGTGATTAGTGATTATGATTAATGATTAAAAATGGCTAATTGATTAATAATCATGATTTATCATGATTAATCAATCACAAAAAACTGTAAATGATTAAGGAAAAACTAAATCTGGGTTATTTAAAATACACTTGAAATTTCAAATATAGGGTACTAGTTCCCTTATTAAGCATTTGGCTCCCATTTTCATCCTACGAAAAACAAAGGATTAAAGCGCTTTTTGTTTCTCATTTTTGTATTTTTTGTTGAAAGTGAGCACCCATGAAAACGAAAAGAACGGAATCAATCGGTGCCGTAATCGCTTGTTTTCGAATAGGATTAATATGGGAGCGTGAGATTACTGATGGCACACATACCCTATAGTGACATGTTCCTAAGTAGAGCGCTCAAGTAAAATTTCTCCTTTTTCCGCAAGTATTTTTGAAAACTGAAGCATTACTTTTTCTTACGGAATAATAGATAGAATAATGGACTATTTTCCGCAAAGAAAAGTGACAGCTTTATTTGAATTGCATGGGATATATTACCGATTTTACACTTTGCTTACCGCCTGCGAACTTCTCAAGTAATTTTGAAGTGGAATCATTACATACTTCGGCACCAACATTTCAAAAGGGCGTAACTGCTTTTGCAACCAATGCCTTCTCACAGAGCTGTGGGTCGTATTTCATTCATCTCACGCAATTCACATCCATTAATCGAAAGAGGAGGATTTTATCTTTCTATTTGTGCTAGTGGTTTGCTCGAGAGGGATGGGATACGCTCCACAGCTTTGTGAGAAGGCAATGGTTGTAAATGCAGTTACGCCCTTTTGAAATGTTGGTGCCGACTTGACCATTACTTGTTCTATCTTTTTGTTTAGTACGTACAAAGTGGAAACAAGACTTAGAAATGTATCTCTGTATTGTCGGGGACGCAAAAATTAAAACGGGCATCAAGAAGAGATTTGTGCATTACTTGAGTCAGGGCTTTAATGAGCGAATGTAGTGTTTCATTGGCTTGTTTTAGGCGGTTTCAGGAGAATTTCAAGGGCGTTTATGGGCATTTCAATAGTATAAAGAATAGTATTGCAGAGAGTTTCTGATGGGGTTTAAGGGTTTTTTTTATTCCTGTTCGGGTTTGTCACTGCGACCAGTTTTTAGATCTATTGTGCCATTACCCGTATCCTTAGTGTAGTGCATGTCGCATTACTCAATTGCCATTGAGGGGCAATAAAGTATCGATTTTGATACAGTTTTTTCTAAGAAAACAAAACAAGAGTACTGATATTGGCCATGCATCGGAAACCTAGCATCACCCTTGTTTTAGTGCTAAATTCTCCCCAGTAAGAAGTTTAGAACCCGGTTTTTAACATTAGCAGCAATACCATTCCAATAATGGAACATTTGTTCAGTAATAAGGACTCTAGTATGTTCCTTGCATACCAGCACTTACCTGTCTTTGAAGAGTTAGTACATACATGGATCCCTAACCCGATTTGATGTCCTTTGCATCAAGTTTAGCCTCGAACGGCGCGGTTTTTAACTATCTGCAAAGTAAAGTTGGTTTACTTAGTTTTATTCAGAGACCGTAAGCCACCACGATACCAGTGACAAGGACTAAATACTATGATTCCTTGAATTGCCAGAACGCATATTCCAAAATTGGAAAAGTAGGACGACACTAGGTTTCGGTAGATTTTACTCCGTAACGCAACACGAAAAGGTGATCTACCCACGTTACGGGCTCCGTGAACGATCGAGCATCTTTGAAACCCCCTTAATCATTCATCCATCAGCACGGGTCGCCTGACACCTTGGATTGGGGTTCGCTGTTTGGTGGACTTTTACCCCCGGAACAGGGGGTCCGTAGTGCTATTCTAAGCCGCCAGCTACACGGGCAAGGGTTTATTCAAATTGATTACGATGATTTCAAGGGCGTTTCAATGGGATTACGGAAGTCTCAGGGGCGTTTCGAAGCATTTCAGATAGGGTAATATCAGGGGAGTTTCAGGAACATTTTGGGATTTCAGGGGCATTTGAAACTGAATTAAGGGAATTTCAAGGGCGTTTCAATGAGATTATGTCAGTTAAAGGGGTGTTTCAAGGGTTTTCGTTAAGAGGTCTCTGAAAATCCTCTGAAATTTTATGAAATGCCTCTCAAATCCGCCTGAAACCCCCACTGACCCCACATAATTCACTTGAGATCGTGCCGAAACACCGAAAACGCCTACGTAACGACTCCAAAACTCGTTAAAAATAATCAGAAATACCAGAAAATCCCCTTGGACTCCAGGTAACGCATCAGAGACCCCATGAAGCATCTAAAACGTCCATGAACCCCATGTAACACACCTGAGACTCGCCTCGAAAACACCTCCGTAACGCAAAAACCTCCGCAAACACCTCCGTAAAACTCTCAAAAATAATCTGAAATTTCCTGATTTGCCCCGAAATCCCCTGAAAACCCCGTCGGCATCATGTAACGCACCTGAGACACTCCGAAACCCCCGATAGCGCCTGCGTAATGCCTTTGAAAACCACCGCAAAACCTCTAAAACTTCCTGAAATGCCTTCGAAATCTCCTTGAAACCACCTCTGAACCCCGCCAAAAATCCTTTGATGTATCCTGAAATAACCCTGGAAACGCCCCTTAGGCCTGCTCCAAATATCAATAACCTCAGCGTGACTTCCAGGCACTCCCCTGAAACCCCTTTTAATCTCCTGAAACGCCTCTAAGACCTCTTGAAACGCCTCTGAGACCCCCTGAAAGCCCCTAGAGCCCCTTAAAATGACCTTTCACCTCAAGGTACCCCCAGAAACCCCCTGAATCCTTCGAAACACCCATGAGACCCCTACAAACCCCTTGAGTTTCCCTTAAAATGTCCTTAAGACCTTCTGGTGCGCCCTGGTTCCCCTTGGAATGCCCCAGAAACGGCCCTGAGACCCGTTAGATCCCTCTAAGGCCACCTGAACCACTTCTGAGACCTTCTAGAATCCCTGAAGCCCTCTGAGGGGGCCTAAACCTCCTTAAACGCTCCTGAGTTCTGCTGGTACCTTCTTGAAATACTCCTGCTATCTCCTGGTGCCCCGCTGAAACCCCTTTTAACCATCTGCAATCAACCTTTGCTCGTCCCTATAAAGCAATGGTGATCGATCAAGCGCGAGGTGTCAAATTCCAGTGCGGTAAAATTCCGGTAGGGTTTTTCCACAGTTACCGAACACCAACCGTTAAATGCTGTGAAGGAAAATTCATTCCGCTGGACAACCTTTGTTCAACAGAACACATTGGACGAAGAATCAGTGATAATTGAGTCCCTGATGAAGGTCCTATATGCAACCGAAACGTTGGACGAAATTAAATAGCAGTTTTTGAATTTAGTCGAGACTGAAAAAACCATTTTCAAATTACGTCCCTATAAACGCCCCCTAGCCGCCGTTGCCATAGTATACACATTGCAGGGCATAAAAATATGCATAAACTAAAATTGCATAGAAATAACCTGCATAAAAGAGGTTGTAGTATTAAGAACAGCATTTAAACTAATTCAAATTGGATAATATATATTATATGATTATTTAAACTGGCTTTCTCAGTCTGGGAAAATTCAAAACGGCTAGTTTTGTATTGCCCGACGTTTCGGTCTTGTGTATTTAGCCTTTTTCAAGGGTAAAACTGTCTGTCGTTCTTCGTTACATATATATGTGCCGCAATTTTCATGTTGGGCTTCTTGTATGCGAAATAACTATTTGATTTTGTTTGGGGACACTGGACTGGACACACCTATTATCAACGACCTGGACTGTACTATTAATGGTACGAGACCTTTCACTTTCAAAGAACATGTGAAAATTCCCAAAGTATTTTCATTTGATTACTAAAATATGCTGTTCCTACAGTTCAAGCAGTTAGGACTAGGGTTCGGCTTGGTAGATTTTTCGCCACAACGCAACCCAAAAAGTTGAACAACCCACACTACGGGCTCCGATCGAACATCATTTAAATCCCCTCAACCATTCATCCTTCAGCACGGGTCGCCTGACATCTTGGATTGGGATTACCTGTTTGGTGGACTTTTACCCCCGGAACAGGTGGTCCGTAGTGTTATTCTTAGCCAGCATCTACATGGACACCAACATATTTTAGACGCTCGCTTGGTTGTTGATCTGCTTCAGAGGCTTTGTTGTTTTTCAACCGGCCAACCTTCTCTTCAATCTTTTGGAGGTCAGGGGCTGGAGTTCTTTCATCCTCCTTACGTACTTCTAGATCTGTTACCATGCCACCTTCGATGCTTGCAACGTTATAACATATCGACCACTTCACGCTCGCATGTGAGAAGATTCCCGTGATTATCTCGGCAAAACAATCTGCGCGAGCGGTTCAGCTTCTCGTAGAACTTTCGTGTGTCCTTTGCATGGTACAGCTATTCCATCTCTTCGTGATCTCGAACTTCTTACTGGCGTTTATTTCTCCGGAAGATTGAGTTCTGTCTGTTCCGTGCCTGTCTATAAAGCGCCTTATTCGCCTTCGTACGGTGTTGCAACATTCTCACCCATCCAGAGTGTGAAATATTTTCGAGAAAAATGTGTTTCAATTGTTCTCATTCGGAATCATAAAAGTCGTTCCTTCGATTCTGAGTCAGGGAGCCAAGTGCTGCAGCCGAGGTACTACCCATGGCGTATCGGATGCCCTCCAGCCATCTTCAAGTGTACCTGCGCCAAGCTTCTCTTCCGTTGGAACGGCCACTGTTAACTGCTGTGCGTAGTCTTGAGCCATTTCTACGTTCCGCAGCCGCTCGATGTTGAGCCGCGGCGTTCGACTTCGATGTGTGGTAATGACCGTCGAAAGTTTTGAGCGCATGCATACAGCGACCAAGTAGTGATCCGAAGCTATATTCGCACTGCGGTATGTGCGGACATTGGTTATATCCGAGAAGAATTTACCGTCGATAAGAACGTTGTCAATTTGGATTTCTGTTTGATGGTCTCCAGGTGGCTTTATGGATATCCATGTGGGAGAAGAAAGTGCTTCGGACTACCATACCACGGGATACGGCGTGCAGGCTGTTTTGTCCGATTACCAGTCTGTCCATTTCCTCCCTTCCTACCTGGGCGTTCATGTCGCCGACATGAATTTTCACGTCACACGGCGAGCAACCATCGTATGTTTGCTCTAACTGTGCGTAGAACGCTTCTTTCTCGTCATCGGGTCTCCCTTCGTGTGGGCAGTGGACGTTGATTATGCTGTAGTTGAAGAAACGGCCCTTAACTCTCAACATGCACATCCTTGCGTGGATCGGCTGCCACCCGATCACACGTTGTCGCATCTTGCTCAACACTATAAATCCTGTTCCCAGTTCATTGGTGGTGCCACAGCTTTGGTAGAAGGTAGCCGCTCGTTGTCCGCTTTACCACACTTTCTGTGAAGTCCAAAACAGTTCCTGCCACGCCACGATGTCGAAGTGGCGGGGATGTAATTCGTCTTCGATTATTCTGTCACATCCTGCGAAACCAAGTAACTTGCAATACAGGTATTCTTCGATATAGTGTACCCTCGATACAGCGAATTCGATATAACGTACATTTTGCTTCGATATAACGTACAACATTGATTTTTTTTTATTTTTCCCTCGAATAACCCTTAGATAAACTACGAAATCACTCAAATCAATGTTTTGTTGCAGCATTAGCCTTGTTACCCAGAATTAGCGCAATTTGGGGTAAAATTTAGTGTACGTTATATCGAAGCAAAATGTACGTTATATCGAAGCACAAAAAACGAAATGATTTTTTCGTCAAAACTCAAGTTTTTCATTATTGGTTTTGTGAATTTTACCGAAATCATTATTTGGGATTAATTTCACGTCGAACACATCAATACTAGCATAAAAAATATTAAATTTTTCTTTGCTTCGATATAACGTACACTTCGATATAACGTACAAAGAGAAAACTTTTTTGTACGTTATATCGAAGAGTACCTGTACCATGTTCCAAGTTTCCAATCGTAGTCCTTTTTTCGTCGCGTGCGTCTTTGCTGATTGTATCGATTCATATTTTCTCCTATATTATTTTTACGGGCCAACACTCTTGTATCGCCGGAGGGCCATCACCCAGTTCTATTTATCGTCCTAACGAACACTGAGACGACCAAGTTGACCAGGCTACCCCCTTGGATCTAACTGGTCGTGGTGCAGCATTTCTTACTCAGCCGCTGAATGCCAGAACTTACGTTGTTTGATCTACACCTCCTTAATGAACAGACATTTAGGACGTACCTCTTCAATCTAGCTGAAGTCAGAAGGAAAACAGTGCCCAGGCTACACTAGCAGCTGAGCACACAACTCTTAGCGGGCGGTCTTTGACATCGATTGACCCGTGGAGGCATGAGGTTGGAACTATGTTGGACGCCTCGGGTTTTCATGTACAATGGAAAGAGGGCCTTACATAAGGATCAACTTGGCAGAAGACCATATTTGTCCAAAAATCATTCGAAGGCGCTGAATGCATCTTTCATCGTAAATCTAAGTCGTGGAACACTGTGCATTGCAGTAATAGTAACACATTCTCAAATTTCTTTCGCATTAATTCTGCAATTGCAAAAAAATAATAATAAAAGGCTCATTTGCATGTGAAAGCATATTATCTTTAAATTATGTACCCATTACCGTTTCTATGCCTATCAAATCAACCGAAAAACGAATGCTAATCGTAGAGAAAGTGACATCTCTAGAAACACAAGGATCGCCCAAAAAATAAAATAAAACTCGTTCGAGCCTCGTAAGGTTATCTTCTTCATCTAACGCATCGACGACAGTGATGATATCCAATCGCGGGCATAGACATGAAATCGAAAGTGACACACTTCTGATGGGATCTAACGAATGTCAATAGCGCAGCGTGGTCTTTCCACCCAGCCAGCCATCGCATCGGGGTACATTATTGCTCACATGCCAGAAGACCTCAGGTTTCTTCTCTAACCTTTATCGGGGGTGACGTATGTACATATCTCTCTCGAACGAAGCGCATCTCTATCATCGCGGCACATAATGGAATATTGCTATAATCCTTCGATTTACGACATTTTCGAAATCGTCTTTTTCTACTCAAAACATACCAAAATCAGAGAGGCTGCCGCCAAAACCCAGGAAACAGGTTTGCCCTCTCATATACATTTTTTTCGCCTTCTCGTGCCGCGACGGCGCGCATCTCCCGCTGTGGTCGACGATGAACACACGAGAGCTTAGCGGGTCGCACTGCTAGCTAGCTGCCCCACTGTGACCATCACTGGGTGGACCCTCCTAAACTGTTTAGTTCAAGCATGTGTGTTATATGGGATTTACCAAACTGTTGCCGGGCCCCGTGATGATGCTGTTGGCATTGGTGCATCATTGGGAGCACGGAGGTTATCAATCGAATGCCGATATTATAGAGACGAACCAGCCAAGGGCTGAAAGTCTCTTTAATAAAGATAAATCAATCAATCAATCAATCAATCAATCAATGCCGATATGAATGCTCTTATGAATCTTTATAGTGTTGTGATTAAAATAAACCAGAAGTATACCAACGATTAAACACGTAGTTCTGAATGATTGATTGGAATCAACAAACTTTGTTTTACTCAATTTGGTTTTGCAGCGGGCTCAACTTCAAAAGTCGATAATTTTTGTCAAAGGTTACATATTACCCAAGTAACCATGACGCTTTATATAGAGCATTATTTTCGCTTTATAGTGTATTATATGACATGCGATATAAAGTTGTTTTGTCATATAGGCACCATTAAAGTAGGTTTAAAGTCGAAAGTGGCGCTACTATTGTTGATTTACAACAAGCTTTACTGTGGTGATTGCTAAAGCATATAAAATGCTTGTACCTTATAGCTAATGCAATCAAATCGCATGGAATGCACACTTAATGCATCATGTCAAAAAAGAAAAAAAGTATGTTTATCATTTTTCTATCTATTTTTATCTTCCGATACTCTCACTTTGATGTTTTTTATTGTATTTCGGGAATTGAACCTAGACTGCTGAAACTGACCACGATGAAACTCGGACGCGCTAATGCTGTGTGCTACGATACCATGTATTTTGCACCTGGACAAATGAGCATGAGCATGAGCATGAGCATGAGCATAGATGACCGCACAATTCGTAGTTGCTACTCCGTGATTGACCAGAGCAATCGAAATTGCACAAGGAACCAATGAATAGGGCTTGGGACTAGCTTACTATTCTCAATGTACACAGGTCGAGAGCTCTCAACTTTAATAAGGTCAATAACGGCGCCGGCCACGTCCTTACGGTCATCGAGGATGGAAGGGAATGTTAGTAAGACAAACGTTGTTAAAAAAAATGCGAATCGCTGCATCTCCACGTTTGTCTCAGGAAGGAATTTTTTGTTAGTAGGGTAAGGTACATTGTCAGTCCGGGAGTCACCTATGGTTGGTGATATGATTTGACAATGGATCAATATACACAAACCGCCGTTAACAACCGACCACTTTTCGACGCAAGAACTAGCCAAAAAGAAAATTCTATCGCGCGTCTCCACTCCACTAGGGAGCAGAAACCTTTAGTCTATTCCACACAGAAATACACTGAACGCGACTCACTTGTCGGCGCCCGGATTTTTTCTCGACCGGCGAACCCGAACTAACATTTTTCACTCTTTTGTGTAAATGCAAAAAATGAAAGAAAATATTTATTATCAACTAAAAGTGTATTGGAAACTAGCGCCGAAGGGAAGCGAAAAATTCGGAACCGACTCAACCACGGCGCGCGCACACTCGTCCCGTCGTCGGAGCCCCGCAGAGAGAAGAGAAAAAAAAAACAAATCGCAAAAATCTAGCAAAGCGAGCGCGCGAAGCTTTGCTGCTGCCGAACTACCGCGCACTGACACTACTGACTGCTTGGCTTCCCGTCGTCGGTGCCCCGCATAGAGAAGAAAAACAAATCGCAAAAATCTAGCAAAGCGAGCGCGCGAAGCTTTGCTGCTGCCGAACTACCGCACACTCGTATTTTGCACCTGGACAAATGTGCAACATAAAGTAAAGTATACTTAGCTAGTGCCTTATTGAGTTGTGTTTTCAGCAACTCTAAAAAATGTGCCGAGGTCTGAATGCCATCAGTTATGTTACTCTCGAATATAAATTCGTCTGTGTTGATTCTGTTTTTTTGTTTTCATATGTGCTCACTTCTACCTAAAATACAATAAATAAGAAACAATACAAACAGCGCTTCAATTCTTGATTTTATGAAATCGGGTTAAACAAGGAAACCGATACCCCACATAATTTTTGTTCCCTCAGCATCTGATTATTTTCATGTCCCAACCAGAAACCCAAAAACCATACATAATATAAATTTTCACACAGCAACATCAGAGCATGATAATCTAAGTGCTCCGCAGCAATCCATGAAAATTTTGGTTTGTTTTGAATGGTTCTGTTTCTTAAAGTGTTTTACAGTTTTTTTTTTCGAACTGAGCGATATTTTTCTGTTTACAACGATGGAAGCTTTAGTAAAGGCACATATAAAGTAATAAATGCTTGCATTATTGATTGCTATAAAGCTTTTAACATGGTAATGCAATGAAGCATTTAACAACGGCTCTATAGAACTATACAGAACTGTCAAAATCTCGTAATGCCTCAATGCTTTCATAATGTAGATTAAACGCTTCATTACTTGACAGATGTAAAATAAAAGTTATGTTGCATTAGCTAAACTATAATACGATGGAATTAATGTTATGATATAATGCTTGTGGTTACTTGGGTACTTACTACCCACCATACATGGAGTCGTTGCAATACTCAGTTCTTGAAGTTCTGGAATTTTATTTATGGCTCACGGTCTTATTATACCATATAAATTTCAGGTAAAAAATACCCTACAATGTTTTTTTTTGGAATTTCGTTATTTTTCAGAAAATCTTACAGAAGGACGTACGACAATTTTGCGTGACGTACCAAATGGATGCCCCCTGATTGGTATGATCCAAAGTAACGTTTTTTAGGATGAACGTACAAGGAGCGGCTCGTTCGTAAACGATTCTCAATTTTAGCAGTGAAAAGGCATTCTGGCGATTTAGATAATCATTTTTATCTGATATGTGAACCTCAGAAAACTAGAAAACAGTACCTACCTACAAATGAAACTTACTGTGTTGCAATATTAGTACATTCCTTTCATTAGCAATATCAATATTTGAAATTCTGATGGATTCAATGTGTGGTAATACTGAGGAACAAGATTTATCAATTCTTTATTAGAAGCCATTAGAAATCCAGCAAACATCCCTTGTAAGAATGTGGTTTTACCCATTCGTTTCAACTATATTCTGACCATGTGACCACATCTTACGACAAGTTTCAAATGCACAACAAGCTAGGTTACTACTGGTATGTCAATGATGTATTGATAGCAGAATTCTCCCCATTGAAAAACACTTTGTTCATCGGAGGTGTCTTTTTTCTATCACCCACCAGCAGCCGCACACCGAAGTGCGCAATTGTGAAAACGGGTTCTACCGACATGAAAAATACCGGTTCCAAATGAACGTTTTTTCTTCCTTCTTGTTTTCCTATTCCCCAAGGTGACGCAATAACACGCGCATTTCAGTATGTATGGCCAGGCCAGTGCAGTCCCGTGAAAAACGCAACTCAGAACCTGTCACATTCATTCAAAAAACATTTCAACGTTGCTGCGACCTATGCTTTGTGACGACGACGCGACGTTCGTTATGATACCCACCTTGGATTTTGTAATCAGTTGTTGCAGCAGTGGTTTAGGTCTGAGTCTTATCAATGACTGTGGGCTACCTACATATTTTCTTTACCGACCGACAGTGATTGGTATGCTGGCAAAAAATGATTGCTCTCTGGCTGAAGGTAATTAAAATTATCGTTGTCGCAACGGAGTAATTATTTTTCAAAGCTCACATATCTGAACATTGATCATTGCTGCGGTGAATCTATAGTGAGATTTTGTAAAACGCTTAATGTTGGCAAAATGATTTATGTAAACTAATTCTATGAAAACGAAGTTCTATGATATTTCTTATTTCATTGTGTTTGTAACCAATTTATTACCAAGGGCTGAAAGTCTCTCTAATAAAGACAAATCAATCAATCAACCAATTTATTACGTTTATTTGGTAAATACGTGGTAAAGCATCCCACAGTTCGTCTTTCCTAGACCGCACTGTAAAGTCGAACTAGTGGATACGTATGCGATTTCAATTGTTTTTGCAGCCATCAGTCTCCGTGGGGAAAAACGCTTTGAAATCGAATGCCTCTGAAACACTCGTGAAACTTCTCATGAAGCTCACATGAAAGCCTGTGCGGAACCCATCTGAACCCCGTGAAAAACATTGAAACGCCTGTGATACCTACTCTTAAGTTCCCCTGAAAACCAGCGAAGACTCTTAGAGCCCTCATGAGCACCTCTGAAACACCTTGAATACCTCTGGCCTCTAAAATAATTATAATACCTCGTAAACCTCCTGAAAGATCTGAAGCACCGTGAAGCCGGAACTCCCTGAAGCTCATCTGTACGACTTGAATCCCCCTTAGACCCAAGAGAACCCCTCCGAATCCCCTGTATCACCTAAAAACGCTTGAAACATTTCATAATTCCTCTAAAAAAACCTGAAGCTCTCGTGAAAGCAATCAAAACCCCCGAGAGCTCCTTTGAAGTTTCCTGAAACGCCTATGAAAAGTCAAACCAAAGTCGTACTTCAAAGTTTATTTTGAACGGTTCTGTGATTCCATGGCTGAATTATTACGGTTAGTTGATCACAAAGATTCATCTGCTGCTTTTGGGGGTTTATTCCATCAAAATACCTTAGAGTACTCCCAATAAATCGACATCAATTTAACATCTGACCAATCTAGAACATGCCGCTGAGTTCACGTTCGCAACCAGGTCAGAAAGGACAGCGAACATCGCCGACGACTGGGCTGGATCTGGGCTTGCAACAAGGGCGACTTTTTCATCAGGTATTCTTGTCTGTGGCTGTTGTCACTGCCGCCGCGCGATGGCCACGTTGTTTGCTGCTGCTGCTGCTCTAAACTTTTGCGCATAAATTTCCGCTCCCGGAGAACCGAACGCAATAAATCATGAAAAGTGCCTCTATGAAATTGATAAAAAAAAACTCGAAAACTGGTATCGCAAGCCAGAAATACACATTTCAATTTATAATTTATTGATTAAAATTCTTATCATTGCACATTGTAAAATTGTTTACAAATAATGCAGAATGAAAAGTTGCACACACGAGTGGCAGAAAGAGCAGAAAAAAACTATCAGGTTACGTGTAACAACGAGTGGTCACTTGTAAGTTGCAGCACCAGTAGTGTCATACGTATCAATGTGAACCGGGTGGTGGCATGAAGCAGCCGTAGCCAACCCCTTGATTCGAACTGGCTGCAGCTGCGTTGTGCATCTGGTTGCATCAATGATCGGTAAATTGCTACACAAGCTGTGTCATTGCGATGAAGTTTTGCCAGGGAATTTTTGTGGAATTTTATGCCAAGTGTGGATATATCGAATTAAAAAATGCCGTTTCCAGTCCTTATGTATAACATTCGAATAGTTAACCAAATCCTAGCTTCTGGCAGGTTTACTGGTCCATGCCGTACAAAGTTATGATCAAAATATTAAAAAGTACGTTCAGGACTGGAAGCAATGTACTTAAGATGTACCCAGATAGGGTACACACACAGATAGTTGACCGAATACAAAGCAATGCTCAAACATCTGACTTATTTCGATCCAAGTTTCAACCAAAATATTAAAAAGCTCGTTCACAACTGGCAACAAAGCTGTTAAGATGCTAGTACCTACACAGATATTCGATCAAATACACTGGCAGTACCTGTTATGAAAGGGAAGGAATGTTAGTTTTTCAACTATTGCCACTACAGACTGTGATCACCTTTGCATATCAAATTTTGTGTTAGGGACGAGTAGTAGGGTAGAATAAATTGTGAATGTGTGTACCACCTTGTGTGAGCGATTCACATGATAGTATGTACTGAACATTGTTCGTTCACGTTATCCAGCCAAGCACTACTGATACTGTCGCAATACTCATTCCATTTTGGTATCGATTCGCGTTTATTGAGATGAATCGCTATTCTTGCAAGATGTTGCCTTAAGCTTGCACTCATTTACCCAAGTGCAAAACCATTTTTGTAGATTTCAAATGATATCCCTTCAGATATAAATTATCCAACCATCACTCAGAAAGAAAAATAAAGGTTAAATCTTATAATATTTTCCCCAAACTCAGAAACTACGATAAGATTTGGTTAATTAAATAAATAAATTGTCATCACTAAATCTTGCACCACCTTCGAACCTATCGACGCACTGACTCTACGAGATGGGCTCACGGCACGCCCTTTGCTCTTTACCGTTGACCGCGGCTCGGCGTGGCTGATAGCACGCTGCACCACAGCCAAACGCCATAAATAAAGGCGAAGAGCTATGAGCGTCACATAAAAGCAGTTGGATGTTAGACGTTTTCCTTTTTTCTAGGCGAACCACATTTTTTGAATTTCACAATCATATTTTATACGCTCGCGCTGCGCACTGGTAAGCTGGAGGTTGGAGCGTTCAGATAGGCAGCGGGATGTTGCGATGCGATGCGATCCTATGGAAGACCAACGCGGCAACGACAACGGTCAGCAGAGCGTGATGTGGCGGCGGGCCCGTAGTGGGCAGATATTTTAGACTTCATGTCGTGCTGTGCTGCGCCGCCAGTGACTGCTCTGTGCCACCTGTTGTCGTTGGCGGTCGCGAGACACCACACTGCACGCCGCGCACCGGTCAACAGATATTGGCATGATCAGTTGTAAACATCCCAGTTTCATCGTGGTTGGTCGTTGTTAAACGTCCAAGAAGAGCAAGAGGAAGATGTATGCAGTTTCGCGGTGACGCTTCTTCTTGATGTAGAATCTATTTAGGCGGAAACTTGTATTAAGAATCTTAGGTCTTTTATTTGTAAGATCAACCAATAATATCTTTTTTTTTTAAGAGGTTTTACCGCAATGCGGCATTCGCCTCTAATAATATGTTTATTCTACAATGTCGCACAATAACCTCTTTTTACGTCTATCACTCAAAAGCAATCTTGTTGAGATGAGTTTGCTCCTATGTATCGTATTGTTGCCTAAACGTTGACCAAACGTATGCTTTGTACTTAACCCTTTCACTAACAACAACCAAATTCTCGTGACAGCTAGGCCTGAGAGGACGTGGAGGTCTCTACTTACCTTTCTTAGGTGTCCAACTAATATTTTTTTCCCTTCCCTCAGCTGTCGCAAGGACGTGGCCAGGACAGCTCTCGATCGTTGGAAGATTGCGTAAATCTTGTGTTAGAGTCAGTGATAAGCCCCAAATATTTGTGCTGTAGTAACGGACGGGAAGATGTATATTCTCATAACAGCGACTTGCAGTTTGACACTCATGAACATATAATTTTTCACGATTCTATCCGATTTTGTGCAATTCTACCAATTGTATCTAGCATCTTTTATGATTTAAGATGACTGTATGAAACAAAATCGAAATTGAGCTTTCATTTGGTATAATGTGCGATTCTATACAACCATTTTCAACAAATACATGCATATATACAATTCTGATTCAATTTATGAAAATATACGATTTTGTCCACACAACGATTTACGATATGTGGATGGCTTGGTGAAACTATGAATGTGTGCGACTTGCTTGATGCTTATGCTAATGTTTATTTTAAAAAATGCCTTGTTAGTTTATAATCGCAGCGATGATGTTGCTATATCAACATTATTTCAAAATGCAAGCTAATTAGTGCACAAACTGGTTCAAAATTAGTGTACTTAGGGTGATGATGGGTATTATCGGCAGGTTTCCCGAGCAGTGGAGAATAGCAAATTGATAACAACAGAATCACATATCTTGTTTATATATCATAATTTGTTATTGTTAACTTATCAAAATATATCTTTTTCAGAACATATTTTGTTAGGTAATCTTATTTTGTTATGTTCAAGTTATTGGGATATATCCACAAGGTAACATTTCAATAATATATCTTGTTGTAGAACAAGTTTAGTTATTATTCTACTATAGAAAATGTACAAACGTGTTGTTTTGGGTAGTGATTTTATTTATGGTTCCACATTTGATTCAATTGTTTTGGAATTGTTTTCTATTGTGAAGCCTTGTGTGAAGCAAAACATACTGTTTGTGCTGTTTTTACATTAGATTTAATGGTTTGGGTATTGTTTTCTATTGTGATACAGAAGATTCTTATGTTTTCGAATTGTTTCAAACAGTGAATTGCACAGTAAACGTATTGTTTTGAGTAGTAATTTTTTTTTACTGATTCCACATTTGACTCAATGGTTTGGGAATTGTTTTCTAATGTGATACAGAAGATTCTTATGTTCTCATAATGTTCTTTGAGCAGCGACTTAATTACTGGTTGCACATTAGATTATATTGTTTTGGAATTGCTTTCAATTGTGATTACGGAACATACTGTTTTGCCTTATTTTCATGGCAAATCCAATGGTTTCGGAATTGTTTTCTATTGTGAAACAGAAAATTCTAATGTTTTGGAATGGTTTTACTTTACAAACGAATATGAACATTTTGGGATGTTTTACTTCATCTGCGCGTACGATTCGGCCAACGAAATGGCTGATGTGAAATTGATTTAACCATTAATCCGCGATTGATATTGAAGAAGATCTGTGCAGATAATCTTTTAGTGCTACATGTAATTCGAACTCATAAGTGTCTTCGATAAATCGATCATTTTGTGATAAATGTCTGATCTGAGCCAAACGAGTAGAAAATTCTTTGTTGATGGCAGAAAAATTCGATCAGGAAATTTTCTCATGAAAAAACGCTTGTGATTGTGAATAACATACCGTACATAATGACCTGTTTTGTCAGAGTTGATTGGTTGCATGTGTATTCTCCGGATGTTTAAACTTTTTTCATAGATCTGGTGAGTCCGTTCCGTTACCTGAACAAAATGACGCTGAAATTCGGTGAGATCTTACAAGTTTAGCTTATAGATAGTATTCCGTAGGATTATTGAACACTTGCCAAGACATCATATTTTACATCTTTGTAGGGCGATTTTGGGTATTTTCGATGGTATTGTTTTCTTCGTTATGAGGTGGTTTTGTCGGCCAAATTGGTTTCATTTTGTAAGGAAGGTTAACACCATGACGAAAAGAGCAAAAGTGCTTAGATTTCATAAGTACTATTGATTGATATCATTATTTTTGAGTTGTAGTATAGTGATACACTGGGCTAATTAGGGAACGTCCATAAATTACGTCACGCAAAAATCGACCATTTTCAACCCCTCTCCCCCTCCCTTATGTCACACTTTTTGTATGGGTCGTCACACGATGCTGACCCCCCCCCCCCCCCCTTCCCACTCAAAGCGTGAAGTAATTTATGGACGTCCCTTACTGAAATGGGTGTAAAGGGCGTCTTCTTTTCTTTTCGTTTCAGAGAGCGAGCAATGGCGCTTAAGCCTAGGCACTAGGGCCAGGACACGGACTAAATACCTGTGTCCCACCCAGCCAGTAATTTGGTTGCTACATATATCGAAATTGCAACTGAAATAGTCACACATATATAGCACCAGAGAAATCGTATTCATTGCACGAAACAGGCATATACATACTAAAGTGCAGGCTATATCGAAATCTATATACGATTACTGCGGTTTCATCCAACATAATTTACGATTTCTCAAAAAATTTCTACGATTTCGCCGATTTCATCCGTCTAAATATACGATTATGCATGATCTTATTACGATTGAGAGTACCAGTATTCGACTCAAGATTGTCAAATAAAAAAAAAACAATTGGTTTTCAGTGGGAATCGAACTTAGGTCCTTTGATTGAGAACTGCGCGTTATCTCTATTGGATAAATTGCCAAGTTGAAAATAGAGAGTTCAAAGTGAATGGCATGAAACGAATAAATATTAGCATGATACGGTGCGAGACTTGTGGTGGGAGCGTTGTTGTGCATTGAGTGGCACCAAAAGTGGTGCAGTGCAAGACGCCCGGAATTCACATCGTTGTTGGAATCTATACATCACTTATTGTAAGTCATCTGCTAGTATGAAAACCTATATATTTGGTGGAAATTATTGCTACCATGGTTGGAATGTGTCAACAACAACAAAAACACAAATTTGTGATGAATACCATTTTTTCTTTTTCTCCATCATACAAATATGTAAACAAAACCATTTACGATTTCGGAGATTAAGATTCGACTATTAAAAGTGCAGTAACAATGATATGCGACTGTAAAAATCAATATACGATTTCACCGATTTTCATCATACCTTATGGTAGCAAGCTCGATTTAGCAGATTCATATACGATGTGAAGCGACAATTTCCACGATTCAAAGAAACCATATATACGATGCAAACGAACTTGCAGCTTGACACTACGAATGTATGTTTTTTTTCACTGTTCTATCCGATTCTGTGCGATCCTACCGAAAGTATCTCGCACCTTTTATGATCGGAGACGACTATATGAAACAAAATCGCAATTGAAATTTAATTTGGCATGAAATGCGATTTTATGCAATCATTGTCAACAAATATACATATTATTATACAATTCTGATTCAATATATGAAAATATACGATTTTTTCCACACGATGATTTACGATATGTGGTTGACTGGGTACCCCAGGAAGCACCAGCACCACTAGTTTTCCCAAGCCGAAATATCCCCGAAAGTTTTGCGGTTTTTTTCGGGATATTTCGATTTGGCAAAACTACTCGCAAAACTATTATCGCCCACTGGTTTTCACCGTTACATGAAGTTACACTCGTATATTCTAGCTCGTAATAAAGCCCTTAGTCTATATAAAGTTCTCGTAGACTTTGACCAGATACCCCTCCCCGAAGAGTCTACGTAATTTTTACTACATACTCACAGTCATGCCAGCTTTTCCTCATCGAAATTCATCCCAGTTTCTTCCTCTACATTTTTCCTATTGGAGCTTGGAACACCTCTTCAATTTCATTACCGTAAACCGGGGTCAAATTGATCACTTTAAAACACCTTTTGCTGATAACGTGAGTACCAATCCAAATATTATCAAAACAATTTATGGAAAATCGATACTGGGTGGACCTCTATAAAACTGCATGGCACTATTTTAGTTCAACAATTTTTAGCATAAAGTTAAATAACTTCGAACCCAAAAAAAAAAATGAAAATACCATTTTGGAGTGAAATTGATCAGCATACAATTTAACATCAGTTAAAATTCTAGATCGCCTTATCCACTTAATTTTGACCTTCTGAACACGAATAACTTGTCAAAACTCTTACAACTTAGAAAATGTTCGGGATCTTGGTGTGACAATGGATCAGTGCTTGACATTCAATAATCACATCACCAGAGTTGTTAAAGAGGCGTTACAACTCTTTGCAGTCACTCGACGTTTTGGCAGAGACTTCACCGATCCTCATGTGATCCTGACAATTTATGCCAATCTTGTTAGGACAAAACTTGATTTCGCGAGCGTTGTGTGGCGACCACATTATGACATACACGTCCAAAGGCTAGAAGGAGTGCAAAGAAAGTTTTTAAGGTATGCACTAAGAAACCTCGGATGGACCTCAGCAGAACTTCCTCGATACGAAGATCTTTGCTGTCTCGTAGACCTGGATACCATTAGTAGTAGACATAAGATCGCCGATATTGTGTTCTTCTGTAATATTTTAAGCGAAGGAACAAAAAGTCCTTTCCTGTACAACCGACTCAGCTTCAACAACAGTCCAGTGTCACTTCGCCGGAGAAGGGTATTCGATCCTCCATTGCGGTCAAGAAATTATACGCAGCATGAGCCTACTGTAAGATTCATGAATGAATTCAACGGACTAAAGATGTAATTTCTCTCAATATGACTACAGAAGTGATTCGAGATAGATTAAGATTGTTTTTTAGAAATCAATGGACAATATAAAGAAGAATGTTTTATCTAGTCTGTAAGTAGGGTAACGGGCTTGCAGCCTATAGTCCAAATACAAATACAAATACTGCATCTTGTGAATTTGGCTGTTAAAAAGCTAAATTAACTTTTGAAATTAACTCTTAAACGCCTAAAACTAGGCATTTTTCTTTGAAATTAGCGAGTTCAGCTACATTAAATTACTTTTTAAACAAAATACAATAGTTTAATAACTGATTCTTGTCTAGAATAGGTACATAACATCACAATAAAGGTTACATAAAAATGTGAACACAAAAAGTTCACAGGTAGTACTAGTGGCAATTGATTGTTTAGAACCAACAGTTTCATCTAAGTAATAAACACATTGAAAAACCTTAAAAAAAAGTAATGTAAAACCAACTTTTTCTAAAAACTGAAAAGTGCATACTCATCTCTAGGCATCCATGAACTGAATGACGTAAGAACATTATGATCGTAACGACGTATAGAAGTTGCTAGAATGGAATTACAATATAGTTCCTGATTGATCAATTTCACCCCGCTGATCAGTTTGACCCCGGTTTACGGTACTAGGATTACTTCTATAGGATTCCTTTAACTGTTGGAACCCTGTCCCATCACGGTAACCTATGCCATTCTTAATCTAGCGGCATATTTCCTGGCGGTAGTTCTCCGTTATCCGGGCGTTCCTTACGAATGTTTCGTCCAAAACAACGTCCTTCCACAAGGCGGGCTTCCCTTCCTCCAGCACCTTGAATAGCTGATCGATACCTCCCGTGCCAACGATAAAAATCCACGAAGTAAGCTCAACCCTAGGCTCCAACCTAGGGCTCAACCACATCTTCTGGATGAAAAGGCTCCGCAGATCGGTTTTGTTGAACACGAAATTGCTGCTGCTGGCTGTGTTGGTGGCAATCGATCGTACGAGTGCCGGGAACAAAGCCTCGACGTAACATCCCGATGTTTCTCAGAACTGAGGAGAC
The DNA here is from genome assembly GCF_035046485.1 of Aedes albopictus. Classification (NCBI taxonomy): domain Eukaryota; kingdom Metazoa; phylum Arthropoda; class Insecta; order Diptera; family Culicidae; genus Aedes; species Aedes albopictus. The sequence continues at coordinate 296,397,660 of NC_085137.1, forward strand.
GTACACTGCCGTCACTCGCATAACAGTCCCATCTTTGCTTGGGTTTCCTATTCATATGGGACTGTTTTGCGAGTGGGGGCAAAACATGTAAAACATACAATGTAACGTTGCAGAATCTAAAGTAAATTTAGTTTTACTTACCTATTTTAATAACAAATTCCCGAGCAAATTCCAAAAACCGGGCTGCAAAAAACACCACCTTCGTCGCCTTGTTTTGGTTTTGGATTATAACACGCTTAAAAAAATTACACGAAAATTTGTACGATTTACTCATTTCGAGTTAAAATGAAAATAAAAAAATAGCCCAAAAATAAAACTGATTTTTTTTCCAACTCTGGCGGTCAATTTGAATATGTCGTAAGTTTGCTGTTATTTCTGTGCAGATACGACCTGTTCAAATCGAAGATCAGAACTGTTCTCTTTCGGTAATGGAAAAAAATACTAAATTCCTAAAAAAAAATGGGGAAATCAAATGAAACAATAGAATCTGATGTTAATCTATTGTTTGCCTATAGAAAATACTATAACAATCAAGGTAACAATGGAATCTAATGTTAACCTATTGTAACGAATCAAAGTTAAACAAGTACGCTACAGTGCATTTACCGTATAGAATAGAATTGATTGTTAACATAAGAATCTATTGTTATTCTACAGTTTTTCCAATAAACTTAACGGTTCGTTTTTATCCGGGAGAATATCCGGAGGGATCGCAGTGTTTATGTTTATTGTGGAATGTGGACGCGGTCCGTTTTTCGAAACATTTTCTGGAGTAGACTGACGTTCACGATCCATAAGTTTTGCGTTGAGAGGATATTTACGGGCACTGTCTTAGTCTTCAAATGAATGTAATCAATTTTGTATCTTTTAATTCCGACATATTTTGCTTATCCTTTGACAGATACGCGTATTTCGAATACCACTTGTAATCTTCCTCATATGTTTTTTGCAAAAAAAAACAACATGATAGGTTTGAGGAAGATATTGAACGCCCTCTGCTAGTTTGATCCCACAAACAGTCGTGATCAACCACAGCTTCCCAATAACGAAACCGCACGCGTCAATCGCAGCCCCCGGTTTTTGCTGATAACAACCAAACCTCAAGTTACAAGTGAGCTGTGTCCAGTTCAGCAAAAGCAACCCCGTCCTGCCGGGTGATTTCCTGCTAAACAAGTACTGTGCAGGCCTTTGATTTACGGCTTTTAATTGCAACCGATCGGCGCGACGCTCGTAGCCATCACCGCCTTAGAGCACAGCAGTGGTCCAACTTGATGTGATTATTTTTGTTCGGCGGCGCACTCTAGGCTAGATTCTTATTTTTTTTTCAAGTCCACGCGAGCGATCCTAGGCTTTCGATTAATCGGTTCCACCCCCGAACAAGCACACACGCTTCTTGCCCCAGCAGGCATCCGAACGGCACAGGTTTGAGCTTAGAATCGCGCAATCAAACATTCCTTATGAATTGATCGAAGACCTGCTTACAGCTTAAAACTGTTTAGATACCTAGTGCCGAAGAAGGACAAAGGGATATTTGATTTGTTTTAGTGGTCAATAATGTTACGAATTACAAAAGATTCTGTCTAATGTTTGATGACGTGGTATTTTTTTTTGTTAGAAATTGATACGCTGGACAAATACACAATACTATGACCAATTGTTTTAAAATAAAATGAATAATAGAGAATGAATTTTGGGTGGAAACTCGGATAAACTTTGAAGTGATGTGGTACTGTCTCAAGCGTGTTCATTCAACCTTGTGCATTAGGAAGGTTAGTTGTACTAAATTACTATTACTTAATTCAAATATTTTATTGGTTGATGTTCTACAACTTCCACGACGAGGAAGGTTTCACTAATACAATAATATCATATAAACTTAAGAACCATTCCACAGACAAACTTTTGGCCAACCAGACCAGCTCCATAGCCAATAGTGCGATGGTGATCTCGACTAGCAGCATTTAGCATTATCACAGATGAGGTGACTATTGCTTGACCACCTCCGACCGGACGGCCGACACTGAGGCTAAGCTATGTCGTGGTTTGCGGTGTGCTTCTAATGCAGCTGACCGCAGCCAGCAGTCCTGTGAAACGAGCGCTTTTCGAAAGTTGATTCCGTTCAGTCCAGAGCTTTGCAGAATAGAACCGAACCGAACGAACGAAAACAAGTCCCGCTGCGATTAATCACTTCTATATGACATCGATTTATTCTCGAAAACAAGTGTTTTCCACAGCCATATATTGCACCAACGAGTTCGAAGTCGGATTGGTTAGTGGCTTGGTGGCAGTTTCCCGTGACACAGTAAAAGGTCAAATGTGCGGCTCGCTCACTAACTGACTGGCCACGGTCCAAAATGCTAACGTTTCTCAAGCTGCACGCTGCCCAGATATGACACAGTCAGTCTTTTTGGAGGTCAATATTTGTCTTTTTGATTAAATCAAACCCGCGAGAAAAGAGCTGACTGGAAAGGAGTAGGAGTAGGTAGAAGTCAACGCTGTTTGCTGGGTATCAATATTTGGCACAATTCGATTCTTTTCCGCGGTTGAATGGCATCTCGGTCGGAGTGTGCGTGGAGCTCTTGGTCGTGAGATGAAGAATCATCGCGACGACGACGGCCTAAAACTCTTCCATCGTCTCCAGTGATGACTTCATACGTTTGCGCGTCTTGCCATTGTGGCGCAAAATTTTTGTATATATTTGCTTATCAAATATTTTAACTGGTTTTGTTTTCGGACGACGACACAGCAAATATGCGTTACTATTCGTGGGACCTTTTTCATGTTTCAGTCGCAAGGTTAAGCAGTTTGGAATCCGTTAGTTTCAAGGGTAGTCTTGCTTACGTCCAAATGTGTACATATGAGTTTAAACGAGCAATCTTCTAAAATAACTTTGGTCATTCCGAAACCAGTTTAGATCAATTTATTTTCAATATATGTTTAAGGACAAACGTCTTGAAATCCCGCTTCCACAGTGCATCAGAACTTCAGACGCACAAATCTCAAGAAGCAAACTTCAACAAACAGTGCATTTTATTATTCTGTTCTTGCTCACTTGTAATAAGCTTAAAACAAGAAACTCAGATGCGTTGGTATTGTTTACGAAGAGATTTGTGCCTTCGAAATCGTGAGTAGGTTCCAAAGTCGGCCATTGTAGCGGCCATTTTGGGATTCTAACAAGTCTGTCCTTAAAATAAAATATGTGAATGAGCTAGGGTGATCCTCAGAACCATCCAGGCTTTTCCAATCATCAGGACGAACTTTTTCGTCAACATTCAGCGAACATCAAGGCGATAACTGAATTTTTTCTCCATCTTCGTTTTTATCGTGTATCTAAACACCTGACCAGATTTGTCCCGTTTAAACCGAACTGCATGTTGTTAATAATGCTATTTCAGCTAGAAACAACGAATAATTGAATCAAAAACGTGAACTATGCTCCAGTGACGAGTGTTTGAAAATTTTGTTGTCCCGTTAAATACGGGACGGATGGTCAGCCTAGTAAACACAAACCTAGCACAAGCACAAGCAGATCTGAAAGTAAACCCCTTTGAGATTCTTAGCAAATTTTGTTAACGTTCACTAGTTACGGGATCTAAACAGACGTGGCCATTGTCTAGTGTCAAGCTCAGCTTGTATAGCCTCTGGCTGAAGACGGTACCCCTGTCTCTATTCACAGTTGCAACACTTCTTTGCACTTCACGGGAAACGTAGGTTCACAAGTGTTCTAAGATAAACAAATTCTTCAACAACTTCAAACACATCCTTCAATCAGCACTAACACTACTAGGCCTGTCTCTGTCTCTATCCGCAATCATATTCTTCGCCTAGGTTATTATTTTTAAGCTACACTCGATCGATTCCGATTAGATCATTGTCGTCCGCAAAGTCGAGGGGCTCATGCGACCGTTTAAATACAGAGCCATTCCTCTGCACACTTAATAAATTTGAAACATTATAACCTTGCTTTAATCTATTCAAGTTCATAATCTAAGTTTTATTTAACGAGGTAGACACTTAGTCTGCTATTTGATCCGACGCATGATTTAGATGCATCAATGTTTACGTTTGGGAGATTTTGGCTTTCTCAGTCTAGGGAATCCAAACGATTAAATTGGCATTGCCCGACGTTTCGGCCTAATTTATTTGGCCTTTTTCAAGGGTAAAGCTGTCTATCGTTTTTTGTTATCATTTATAACTATGTAGTGCCACAGTTTCTACAAGAAGCTCCAAAACAAACTGTGGCACTAGTTATAAATTATAACAAAAAACGATAGACAGCTTTACCCTTGAAAAAGGCCAAATAAATTAGGCCGAAACGTCGGGCAATGCCAATTTAATCGTTTGGATTCCCTAGACTGAGAAAGCCAAAATCTCCCAAACATTAAACTTCCAGTCGAAAATCTTACGCAAAATCAATGTTTACGCTTATCAGCCTAACTAGTTTCTCTGGAAAAACATGCCCTAACATTTTTCGCTGAATCATAATTAACTTAATTTAAAGTCTCTTTAATAAAGACAAATCAATCAATCAGTTTTTTCGATGATTTAAATACTACTCGAAGTAAGAGGGAGGAGAGTAATGAAAGAACACGGTGGATGGATTCGCATGCGTTATTACGAGAAAGATATTGAAATTAACAGAGAACCATTGTTGAAAAGCACAATCACAACGACGATCTTCTTTCCTAACGTTCTCGACTTGAACGGCTTTGGTAGGCAAGAAGGTAAGCAAAGGTAAGCATTACCCTCAAGTGTTTAAGGACAGACTTGTTAGAATCCCAAAATGGCAGCCACAATGGCCGACTTTGGCACCTACTCACGATTTCGAGGGCACAAATCTCTCCGTAAACAAAACCAGTGCACCTGATCTTCTTATTTTAGGCTTATTACGAGTGAGCAAGAACAGACTAATGAAATGAACTATTTTGTGAGGCTTGCTTCTTGAGATTTGTGCTTTTGAAGTTCTGATGCACTGTTGAAGAGGGATTTCAAGACGTTTGTCCTTAACGAAACGCTTCGAACTGCCTCCACAGATCACCACTTTAGTGGTAAGCCAATTCAATTCCACTTTTTTGGTCGATTCACCTTGGACTTCCAGCGTAGTATCGTCAGCGAAGCCGTTCCAAGTTACACACTACACCCTAAAACGAAAGTACACAGCGAATGAGTAACTTGCAAAAAGACAAAGGATTTTCCACTCATATTTGCTTACGACTGGATCAGCACAAAAGATGTGCTGATTAGGTGTTACACAAATTTGCGTGAATTTTTTTGTATTTTCGATCGCTGCGTGAAAGTTACTCCTTGCTCTGTGTACATCGATCTTTCCGTGTAGTCACTGAAGAGTCACGACTACGCAAGTTTTGGGAATTCGAACGTCTACTCAACACCTCGTAATACAGTAAGGACCCGATTTTGTCAGCCCCTGGTAGCATTTTGGGCTGACAAAATCGGGTCCAAAATCATTTTTTTATTCATGAAAAATTGTTCTGATCACGTCAGAGACGGAGATAGGTGTGGAGGGTCTGATTTGGCGCTGTGTTACGCTTCATATAAAATTTCAAAATTTCTCTGTCAAAATAGTTACGCGTGGGAGGGATAGCGGATAGGGTCTAAAATTACCAGATTTTGCGTTACGTAATATTTGAATGGACCTTTCGTGGTAAAAAAAACTAATGGGTATTAAGGTGAATATATAACGAGGCCACACTTCGAATTATTAAGAGCACAAATCTGAAGAACCGAGGGATGGTTTGCGCTGAAAAGTTGATCGATTGGTCCCCACCAGCGGGTCACTAATCGATCAACTTTTCAGTGCAATCCGTTTTTTGGTTCCTCAGATTTGTGATCTTGCAAATTCGAGGTGTAAGGGCACAGAAAAAAAATGGTATGTGGTAAAGTTAACATTCAGTGCTTTTCACAGCAGAACTATTATATATTTTATTTCTTTTTCTTCTTGTCATAACATCCCTACTGGAACACAGCCTTCTCATATATTATAGCAATTGCGGTCTAGAGAAGACAGTTTACACCGGTTAGTGCAGCTTAAATCATAACATCAAACTTTAGCTGTCAACGAATGAAAATAAAACAACATCTGATTGACTAGTATAGACACTCATACTGCCCGAATTGGCAACGTTTCCGCTGCCTTTCCACTTTGATTTCCAGAGCCTAATCTTGAAAAAATCTCTGGAGAAATCTTTGAATCTTCGAACAATTGAAGGAGTTTCTGGAGAAATTACCCGAGGATTGGTTCGATTCTCGTTCCGGTTGGGAAACTTTTCTCGACTCCCCGGGCATAGTGTATCATTGTACTTGCCTCACAATATACAATTTCATGCAATGGCAGGCATAGAGAGCCCTTCAATTAATAACTGTGGAAGTGCTTAAAGAACACTAAGTTGAAGCGAGACAGGAAAAGTCCTAGTTGGGACGTAGAGCCATAAAGAAGAAGAAGAAGAAGAACCCGAGGAATTACGGAACGTAACCCTCTAGACATTTCCGAAGAAATCCCGTTTCTGCATAGAAAAATATTTATAGGAGCTCCGAATAAATCCCTTAAGTAATTTCTGATAGAATCCTTACTGCAATTTCCGTAGAAATCCCTAGAGGCATCCCTGGAGGAATTCCTGGAACATTCTCTGTAAAATCATATAAGGAATACCTACTGCAATCTTTGAAAGGAGTTATTCCAGAAAAAAAGTACTGGGTAAATATCTGGAGCAGTTTAAGGAGAAATCACAGCAGAAATGGGATGATAAATTCTAACATGGATTTCAAGAGAATTTCCAACAAGGTTTTCTAAAGTACTTTCAGAAGCACTACCAAGGGATTTTCGTATAGGAATACCAAGAGGTAACCCGGGAGAAATTTCAAGAGGGATCCCGGGGAAATTCATAGAGGATGCCCAATTACGGAATCTAACAGAGGAATCATAGTGAAATCTCTAGAGGAATCCCAATATGAGTAATAACTGAAGGCATTGATAGAGGAAATTTTAACGAAATTCCTAGAAAGGTCCCTGAAGGAATCCTTCAAGGAATTCTTGAAAAAATCCCAAGGAAAACCGTTAGATTTATTCATCAGTAGGTTGGCTCCATGGGCACATTCTCCTCCATTTGTGCAATTTGTGCCTTCAGTAGATTTATTCATGGACTAACACACGGAGTAATTCAAGAGATGAACCAGCCTCGGACTGAAGATCTCTCTAATAAAGATACCTAACCTAATGGAGAAATTAATATAGCAATTATTGCCGAAATATCAACATAATTCTCTGAATACATCACTAAAAGAGTTCCTGTGGAAATTATAGGATAAAGTCCTACAAGAATACCAGCAAGAAGTTTCAGCAGGAGTTCCTGAAGGAATCCCTGGGAGTATGCATGAACAATGCTTAGGGAAATATTTGAAAGAGTTCTTATATAAATTTCTAGAAAAATCTTGGAAGAACTCCAGCAGAAGTTCCTGGATTATCAAAGCATGTGTGGAGAAATCCCAGCAGGATGTCCTGCAGGAATACCAGCATTTTTTTTAGAAATCCTAGCAGGAGTTCCTGAACGGTACCCCGTAACGTTGATAAATCACCTTAGAATGGTGCGTTGCGGTGTAAGATCTACCAAATCAAATTTTGATCTTGATATTTACCGTTTTTATAAATATTCCAAGATCAAAGTTTGATGCACTTTTTTGTGTTCAGCAGGATTCAGGTAAATTTATTGTATGCTATAAATTATCACACACAATACGCGACGCGACACAAGACAACACTTATCGTTCTTACAATCGTCAAGAAAAGATTAAAAAAAAATTACCTTTTGTCGACCGGTTTCGGGCGAGATCTAGCCCATCTTCAGGACAATGTCCGACTGACTGCGGTATGTTCGTACGTTGTTCGTATACGTCCAAAAGAAGAGAAATTTACTCTATCGTCAAGTCTGCTAGGTCGAAGAGACACGATGCGATGGGAGGGTCGTCCTCATTCATCAATTGCTTTTTCGACCCTGTGATGAACATGGACTCCCATGCATTCAAATGCGAAGATTTGTTGACACATTTGAGCAGTTTCGCTTCTTCCCAGTTGATGTTGTGATTACTGCTCGCTGTATGAACTGCCACGCTGGATTCGTTTTGTTTGTTTGTGTCAACGGCATTCTTATGTTCCCTGATTCTGGTCTTTAATTTCCGGCGTGTCTGACCTATGTAGACAGCTGGACAGTCCCTGCACGGAATTTCATAAATTCCTGACTGCTCATCCGGGGGAACCTTATCCTTCAGATTACATAGTAGTTCACGTAACGTGTTGGCGCTTTTGTGCACTACTTGCAATCCATGTCGTTGAAGCTTCGATTTTATTGGGTTGGTTACTTTAGGGTAGAATGGTAGGCTAATCCTTTTTGTTTGTCCTGCTATTGGCTCCAGCGTTGTTATGTTCTGACGGTGTTTTTTGCGTTTGTGTTTTTGTAGAATTTTGTCTACGAAAGTTCTGTTGTATCCATTGACCTCGGCTGCAGCGTAAATTCGATTTTGTTCTTCCTTGAATTCTACGCTATCCAACGGTACATTGTAGAGCCACAAACGCAAAAAACACCGTCAGAACATAACAACGCTGGAGCCAATAGCAGGACAAACAAAAAGGATTAGCCTACCATTCTACCCTAAAGTAACCAACCCAATAAAATCGAAGCTTCAACGACATGGATTGCAAGTAGTGCACAAAAGCGCCAACACGTTACGTGAACTACTATGTAATCTGAAGGATAAGGTTCCCCCGGATGAGCAGTCAGGAATTTATGAAATTCCGTGCAGGGACTGTCCAGCTGTCTACATAGGTCAGACACGCCGGAAATTCAAGACCAGAATCAGGGAACATAAGAATGCCGTTGACACAAACAAACAAAACGAATCCAGCGTGGCAGTTCATACAGCGAGCAGTAATCATAACATCAACTGGGAAGAAGCGAAACTGCTCAAATGTGTCAACAAATCTTCGCATTTGAATGCATGGGAGTCCATGTTCATCACAGGGTCGAAAAAGCAATTGATGAATGAGGGCGGCCCTCCCATCGCATCGTGTCTCTTCGACCTAGCAGACTTGACGATAGAGTAAATTTCTCTTCTTTTGGACGTATACGAACAACGTACGAACATACCGCAGTCAGTCGGACATTGTCATGAAGATGGGCTAGATCTCGCCCGAAACCGGTCGACAAAAGGTAATTTTTTTAAATCTTTTCTTGACGATTGTAAGAACGATAAGTGTTGTCTTGTGTCGCGTCGCGTATTGTGTGTGTCGTGTAGTTCTTACGTTAGTGCAACTGTAAAGTAAATTGTGCTATAAATTATATTGTAAAAATATGTAACTGTGGCGAGCGTATCACTAATATGTAGCTTATTTGACGTACGATGGTAATATTATTTTATATTTCAGATTATCAGCCAAAGAATCTAGTTATTCAACCAAATGCCATCAAGATGACGAGGAAACCAGGATGAATTGAGCAGATAACTGATTCGAAGCAGTCTAACAATGGTGTGCCTGAACGTTGACCAAGCGTATCCTTCAGAATTGACCCTTCCACTAACAACACCCAAATTCCCGTGACACCTAGGCCTGAGAGATCGTAGAGTTGTCAACATTTATCATAAGTGTCCTAAACTAACCATCCTTTCCCATCTCTCAGCAGTCGCAAGGACGTGGCCAGGACAGTGCTCGACCATTGGAGGATTGCGTCAGTCCTGTCTAAGAGTCAGAGATTAGTTCCAAATCTTTGTGCTTTGGTTCGGACGGGAAGGAGGCAACCCTCAGAACAGCGGTCTAGGAATGTACCACCTACGAATTTGTGCGACTCGCTTAATGCTAATGCTAATCCTAGCAGGAGTTCCTGAACGAATCTCAAGAAATGGTTCTGGAGAAATCACAGGAGGAATGCCTGAAAAAATCTTAAAGAGACACTTCTGAATGAATTGTTATAACATCCCCGAAAGAATTCCTTTAAAAACTTCCGGCGGAATTCTTGGAGAAATACAGCAAAAGTATTTACGAGAAACCAAGTAAAAATTCTTGAAGGAATCGCAGCAACAATTTCTCTGGGAATCTCACCTCGTTTTAAGGGTCGATTTCGACCGCAGGGCACCGGTATGTCCTAAGAAGCCGACTCCAAACTCCTGGACCACCTCTTGTATCGCATCTGAGGATCCTTTCACAGATAGCTACGAGTTTATCTAATACTGCGTACGTCGAACCTTAGATCAGTAAACTTAGCATCGTTCCTCGGCGCCTCCAGGGCCTTAGAGCAGTGAGCCGTATAGCACATTTTTTTTACTGTCATCGTAATGCTTTTACCGTCATGGCTAATGATGCATACAACCGCAATCCATGACGACGAATGTAAACACAGTTTGAGTACTACTTAACAAAGTTTCGTCAAGTGTCGTGGGTGTTTAACAAATTCCTTTGTGTTCAACTGTCACCCCGATCATCGGATGCCAAAAATACATGGTAAACAAAAACAATCAGCTGATCGCATGTGTTCCATGCGTACAATCACATCTTGATTTGGGATCATGCATACAGGATAATCCAGCATTCAACTCGGCAGCACTATTATCGGTTGTCTTTGGCAGTCTTGCAACAATCGAACTCCCAGTTCCTTGATGAACTTAATCATTTACGTTTTTGACAAGCTTTCCAGTTCTTCTGGCACTTGCGTTGACAACGGAAGACCTTGAGAGAGCTTCAGCGCTGTTATTATTTATTGGCACCGTTCGTTGATTCTTTTCATGATTGCATCGAAGAGGTTGTTTCCAACTTTGGAGTTACTTTTTTGAATTTTCGAATTCAAGAAACTCGAGCTGCCTTCAGTAATGCAGACAGTAATGTAGCAACTCGTCTTCCCAATACTTCCGAAGCAGGTTTGATTAGCTGAAGAGCTTCCTGAAGGTTTATTGCTACCTCGAAATCACTGTCCTGCATAAGACCTGAAAGGCCTATTGAAGTGCTCCAGCATCGTTTCAGTCGAATTCTAACGAGTTTGACGTCCACACACAGTTGAAGTGGTTTATGTAACATTTTCGTGATTTTTCTTGAAGGCGTTTCGAAAAATTTTCACGACAATACGTTTACGAATACGTTTCAGAAACTCTCCAAATCTAAATCAAAGCGAACAAATATGTAAGAAATGTGTATCCCGGAAATCCCGGGATTTTCGGGACGGTGAAAAATATGATCCCGGGATTCGGGAAATTCCGAACTTTTCAAGATCCCGGGATTTTCTGTCCCGGGATATCCCGGGTTGGAACCTCTAGTTACGGATGAACTTTCAACTATCTCTTAAATGAGCCTAAACCAAATAATGTAAGTTCTATTGATAAATCATTTGCTATTTCAATTAATATACTGATGAATCAATAAAATTTCAGCTTAAAGCTGTTCTTGCACCAAAATCACGGAGTTTGTGATCTGCTGAACGGAATTCGGCTAACGGCCTCATGAAACCCCTATTTTTCGCCGTAACAGCAGTTTCGATCTTTCTTCAGATGATCTTTCAGCTGCATGAATAAAAGTATATAATATGTTCAGTAAAATCAAAAAACAACACCAAGTCAGATTGTCCCATTATAAAAAGTAATCGCAAGTCAGTCCCATGACGAACTTGTGTACCCTGCAAAACAAAATCGTGAACTATATTAGCCAGTTTATTATTTTTCACAGTCACGTATTCACGTTTGAAACAATTTGTTGAAGTTGCATAATGTTCGCTGCAGTTTGCAAGCCATGGCGATTTTTTGGAGTTTCACATAGAAATCGAATTTCAGAAAAATCGAAAAATTCAGAGTCCATTTTCACAATACTTTTGACAGATGTAACTGACTTGCGATTCATGGCAGCAGTAGCGTTGAAAAAAAAGGTTGAACGCACCAGAGCCTTGCACTAACGCGACATGGTATAAAGTACTTTGGAGGGTGCCCGCCCAGGTATCTCAAAGGCCTTATTACCGATCGAGCATGCTTTGAGTTCCCTCGGCTGTTTTGAATCCCTCGGCACGGCATGATATCTTGAATTATTGGGGATGAGAATGGTGATAGCAGCTATGCAGATCAGTGCTGAAAAATTCATTTCGTCATATCTAAATTCAATCACCTACAGTTCTTTTTAGAAGCTGAACCTGAGAATATGGTATATGAAAAACTTGTGCGGCTAAACCAGTTCTGCAAGAAAGTCACGGAAAAACTGCCATTTTTAGAATATTTAAGATAAATGTCACGGACTACCTTCGAAAAATGCCAATGATATTCACGGTGAATATCATTTGGCACTTTTCAAAGGTAGTTTGTGACATTTACCATAAATATTCGAAAAATGGCGGTTTTTCCGTGACTTTCTTGCAGAACTGGTCTAGCCGCACAAGTTTTTCATATACCATATTCTCAGGTTCAGCTTCTAAAAAGAACTGTAGGTGATTGAATTTAGATATGACGAAATGAATTTTTCAACACTGATGCAGATTATACACGAATACGGATTCCCGGATAAAATGATACGATTGACCAAGGCGACGATGGGCCGATTGATGTGCTTAGTTCGAGTATCAGGGAAACTCTCGAGTCCCTTCGAATCTTTCAGAGGGCAACGGCAAGGTGATGGATTTTCGTGCTTGCTGTTCAACATTGCTTTAGAGGGTGTAATGAGGAGAGTGGGGATAAACACGAGTGGAACGATATTCACAAAGTCCCTCAGCTGCTTGGTTTCGCTAAAGATATTGATATTATAGCTCGCAAATTTGAGACGATGGCGGAAACGTACATCCGAATGAAGAATGAAGGCAAATGGGTTATTCATTAATGTGTCGAAGACAAAGTACATGATAACAAAAGGCTCTAGGGAGGAATCACCACGCCCGCCACCCCGAATTTCAATCGACGGTGATGAAATCGATTCGGTTGAAGAACTCGTGTACTTGGGTTCACTGGGGACCACCGACAACGACACCATCAGAGAAATTCCGAGACGCATTGTGGCAGAAAATCGAGCTAACTTTGAACTCCAAGGATCTCTGGGATCGAACAAAGTTCACCGTCACACGAAGTTAACTATCTACAAAACGCTTATCAAACTGGTAGTCCTCTATGAGCACGAAGCATGGACTCCACGTTCAAAGGATGAATGCGCCCTTGAAGTTATCGAACGGAAGGTGTTGCGTACCATCTACGGCGGAGTGCAGATGGAAGACGGGACTTGGAGAAGGCGAATGAACCACGAGCCGCATCAACTGCTGAGAGAACCAACTATCGTCCATACCGCGAAAATCGGGAGGCTACGGTGGGTGGGTCACGTCATCAGGATGTCGTATAGCAACCCGACTAAAATGGTTCTCGAGAGTCATCCGACCGGTACAAGGAGACACACAGCCATGGACCGAGTAAAATGGAGACGACTCGTACGTACAGCAGAGAACACTCAGGCCTTAGTCTGACCGGTAAAGTTCCTCCTCTCCTCTTCTTGGCGTAACGTCCTCACTGGGACAAAGCCTGCTTCTCAGCTTAGTGTTCTATGAGCACTTCCACAGTTTTTAACTGAGAGCTTCCTCTGCCAATGACCATTTTGCATGTGTATATCGTGTGGCAGGCACGAAGATACTCTATGCCCAAGGAAGTCAAGGAAATTTCCTTTACGAAAAGATCCTGGACCGACCGGGAATCGAACCCGTCACCCTCAGCATGGTCATGCTGAATACCCGTGCGTTTACCGCCTCGGCTATATGGGCCCGTAAAGTAAGAAGCGGAATACGAGGGAACAAACTGATCGAAATACTCGAAGTATTCTTTCCACCTGACAGCGAGTTTAGTTTTTCTTGTTGGCAAATAATCGTCACGGTTAGGGGATGCTGCTATTGTTATCCATATGATAATGATATGCACTTTTGTAAAACTTCCGCATATCATTTTGTTCCAAACTGTTTTGCACCTCAGTTATGCCGGTTTTCCCTTTTTGTTGTAAGTTCTTTTCTCACCTGCTTTTGTTCCCTTGTACCACACCCTATTCCACCATCAACTATCCCATTGATGTCTTGTAATATTTATTTCTCTTCACAAGTTGAAACTTTGCCCTAGTTGTGTCTTCCAATTATTATTCAAATAATCATGTTCCAAATAGTCACCGATGTGTCACCAGAAAACCACCAGCACGCACGATCTGCATATTCCAACGGCGCTCGCTGGCTGAGAAAGCGCAAGTCAAGTTCAAGGACGAACCTGCTGCAGCAACCATATCAATATTCATTACTTCACCCCTCGCTCGTACCGAGAGACGTCATCCACTTAAGGTCACTTTCCACAACTATTTGCTTCCGATCTTGTTTTTATTTATTTTCACAGACTGCCACTGCTCGACTTCTGGGCACCAGCGGCAAACGGCGGAGCAGAATAAATCTCTTTATTCAAATTTAAATTATACACAAATTTAAAGATTACACGCCGTATAATAAGCAATCAGCGCCTGCGTGAATAAATTAAGCACTATTTACCATAATTAAGTTGGTACGGATCGTTTTTTGCTTCGCCGTCGTCGTCTACCTCCTCACTCTTGCATTCATCTCGGCATGCTGGTTGGTGGCTTGGCTGCTCGTTGCTCTCGCCGACCGACTGGTAGACTTTGAGGAGACAAACATTAGCCAGACACAAACAGACACACAGAACATATGGCATGGAATGAGCCGGAATCGGTTTGACGTTGGCCACCGACCGACCCACCAGTCAATCGAGCCTGACTGACCACGCTGGGCTCCGTCAAATGCGGGCAAAATTAAGGCGCCCAAAGACCACTGGCTGCGCTGGCGACGACGGCGACGACAGCATACGCGCATATGATGGTCTTGTTTCCATTTCAGCTGCGATTGCATCTCGGGGTGCAGTTTATCGTCACACGCACGCACAGCGGAGCGAACAGCAAAACGGCCAGCATCTTTGGCACATCTTGAACCAGTGGTAAATTATTGAGCACCTGAAGAATTGAGTGTCTGGATATGCATTTTGAGAGTAGAAAAGCGAATATTTATCCGTTGTGTGAATAAGTTCCTCAAACCGTTTATATTTCTACAAAATGACTCTACAATCTGAGCGTCTACAGAAGGATAAAGGTAAGTCGATTTTTTCTTGCAAGCACGCATGCATCTGGTCTCGTGCAGAAGCGAACACGGTAGCAATTTTGTACACACGTTCTTCGCCTTCCCGTCGTCATCGGAGTGAGCTACTACTGCCGATGGACTTCATCTCCATTTCGAGCGAGCTCAATGAAGAGCGCTTTGGATTGGAATGGAATCTGAATGAAAATTACTCAATGAGGAAAAATGGTAACCGATGCGAATGCTGCAAGCGCAAAATAGGCAATTACCATGGCAACCAGGTATGAGATGAGTGCCGAAGGTATGGCGCGAAGGCATGTAAATTAAGTGTCTGGCTGGCGGAGCAAGTTCGCGACTCACCAGCTTGCTCGTTTGAGATGAGCAATGAATGGCCACGACGCCTTTAAGTTTTATTGCCTACCCATTACATTGCACTACATTTGTCAAAGAGTGAAGTACGGAGCACCCGGCGCCGTCGTGGAAATTAGCGTTAAATGTGATAGGGCATCGATTAGTTTGGTCGGTTGCGAGTTATTCAGCGCTGCTATTGATCATAGCCGCATAGATAGCTTTGTAGTGTCTTTAGCGGTTGTTCCAGCTGGTTAACCCGTTTGACCCCAGGCAAAAAATGAAAGTTCAAAAAATGGCCAACAGTCCATTTCTCAACAGAATTCAACCAAATTTTGAACACAAACTCGCACAATAGTATAGTTTGGGAAATATACGGGATCAAAATTTTCTTGGACTTCTGGACGGAGTAAGGCCACTGGGACAAGTCGGACAAAAAAATAGCCAAGTGCGATTTGCACCCCCATAGCTTTCTTCTTAACGAAGTTTTTTAATGGGAGTTTGCACATTCCGTTGCCTTACGATAGTTGATGTTGCTACAGGTTCGAATTTTAGATTTTCCGATAGGTTTCTTTTGAGTTCTTGAGATATTCAAAATTTCTGAACCATCCAAGTCTTCATTTGCGCTTGTTGTTTTCAAATGAAACAACACGAGATATTATTCCCTTATTGACCCCATAGGCCATCGGAGACATCTTTAGAATATGTGTTGCCCTTGTAGTACTATTAATATTTCCTGATTATTTCGATGGATTGTCCGAATCCGTCCTTACAGAACATGAACGCTCGAAATAATCACCAAGGATTATTTTCAATTACTTTTATCGCTTTTATTTGCACCAATACTTGAATATCTGTAGAATGTTTGTTATATCAACGAACAGTAGAAATTTTGGACGATCTGATTGAAGTCATGCCTTGACTACAGAGAACCGTAGATACCTACCTTGATACCTTGTTGGCTACAAAGTAACTTTACTCCAATGCCGAGCGTATAGTAGAGCACCATCTTCGTCGGTCTTGGGCGATGTTCCTCCAGTTTCCCCGAACGTGTAGGGATCGTAGATCTTCTTCAACCGCGTGCAGCCAGCGAGTTCGCGGCCGCCCACGAAGTCGCCTACCTCTACCGGGTTCTCTGCTGAATATTGTTTTCGCTATTCTTTCTTCCGACATTCGCACTACGTGTCCAGCCCACTGAAGTCTGCCGTATTTTATACGTTTCACAATATTCGCATCTTCGTACACTTGGTACAACTCGTGATTCATGCGTCTGCGCCACACTCCATTTTCTTGTTTCCCACCGAGAATTGTCCGCAGCACTTTGCGCTCAAAAACTCCAAAAGCTTTTCGGTCTACCTCCTTTAACGTCCACGCTTCGTGACCGTAGAGGGCAACCGGAAGAATCAGCGTCTTATACAGAGCGAATTTTGTTTGCGTTTGCAAGTTACGGGACCTAAGCTGGCTACGCAATCCGTAAAAGGCCCTATTCGCAGCTGCAATACGCCTTTTCACTTCACGGGAAACGTCATTGTCACATGTCACAAGTGTTCCAAGATAAACAAATTCTTCAACAACTTCAAACACTTCCCCATCAATCACTACCTCAGCACTAACACCACTAGGCCTGCTTCTGTCTCTACCCGCTATCATGTACTTCGTCTTGGTAGAGTTAATCGTCAAGCCTATCCTCGCTGTCTCTCTCTTCAGAGGAGCATAAGCTTCCTCCACTGCCCTACGATCGATGCCGATGAGATCAATATCGTCCGCAAAACCGAGGAGCATGTGCGACCGTGTGATGATAGAGCCATTCCTCTGCACGCCTGACCTCCTAATCGCTCCTTCGAGTGCAATGTTGAACAATAAATTTGAAAGAGCATCCCCCTGCTTCAATCCATCCAAGGTCACAAACGACGTAGACACTTCGTCCGCGATCCGAATACTTGATTTTGATCCATCCAGCGTTGCGCGTATCAGTCTAATTAGTTTCGCCGGAAAACCATGTTCTGACATTATCTGCCAAAGCTCATTTCTTTTCACTGAATCGTACGCTGCTTTAAAATCAATGAACAGATGGTGAGTCTGCAAGTTATATTCCCGAAATTTATCTAGGATCATCCGCAGGGTAAACATTTGATCCGTCGTTGATCGGCCCTCACGAAAACCAGCCTGGTATTCGCCGACGAAGGACTCCTCAAGAGGTCGCAGTCTGTTGAACAGGACACGCGACAGTATCTTATACGCCGAATTTAAAAGGGTAATCCCTCTGTAATTGGCACACTCCAGTCTGTGCCCTTTCTTGTAGATTGGGCATATGAGGCCATCCAACCAGCTAGTGGGCAATTCTTCATCCTCCCAAATCTTTATAATAATCTGATGGATTGATTGATGTAGCTGCTCGCTTCCGTGCTTAAGAAGTTCGACCGGGATCTCGTCCTTCCCAGCAGCCTTGCTGTTTTTCAGCTCCTTAAGGGCCTTTTTAACCTCATCCAGTGTTGGTGGTTCCACTGCTTGACTGTCATCCATTATGTTAATCCTGTTCCTGGGTGCTCCTTCGCTGCTACCATTCAACAAATCTTCGAAGTGCTCCTTCCACCTGGCTGCCACCATTGTTTTGTCTGTCAGCAAATTTCCTTCCCGGTCATTGCACATGGCGGGCACTGGCGCAGTCTTGTGCCGCGCGCCATTGACAGTTGCATAAAATCTCCGCATATCGTTCCTGTCCATACTTTCCTGCGCTTCAGCAATAACACTCTCTTCGTGTTGCCGTTTTTTCCTGCGGTGGATTCGTTTCTCTTCTGCTCTTGCAACCCTGTACCGCTCTCTGTTCTGCCGGGTACCGGCCACTAGCATTCGACTTCTGGCGGCATTCTTTTCGTTCGTCGCTCGTTGGCAGTCCTCGTCAAACCAACCATTACGTTGGCGTCGCTGAGCGGTACCAATCACCTCTTGCGCTGTTGTTGTCACTGCTTCGTGGATACTTCCCCACAAGCTGTTGACATCTCCAGATCCGTTGGTCTCTCCTATCCTCTCGTCTAGCTTCTGATGGTACTGTGCAGCAACCCCTTCGGCTGACAAGCGCTGGATATTGAAACGCATCGTCCTGTTGTTTCTTGAACTCGTGACGCTGGATAATCGCGCCCGAATTTTAGCGGCTACAAGATAATGATCCGAGTCGATGTTCGGGCCTCTGTAGGACCTCACATCTATGACGTCCGAGAAATGTCGCCCGTCGACCAGCACGTGGTCTATCTGGGAGCAAGTGTCACCACTCGGGTGTCGCCAGGTGTGTTTTCGGATATTCTTACGTGCGAAGTAGGTACTGCTGATTGCCATCCCTCTAGCAGCAGCGAATGTCACAAGGCGCAGACCATTATCGTTGGTAACAGAATGAAGGCTTTCCGTTCCAATGACAGGCCGAAAGAAACTTTCTCTGCCGATCTGCGCATTTGCATCTCCGATGACTATTTTGACATCTTGTTTTGGGCACTCTCCGTAGGCCTTATCAAGGCTCTCATAGAACTCATCCTTCATGTCATCGGGTTTGTCGTTCGTTGGCGCATAGATGCTGATCAGGCTGTAGTTGAAGAACTTGCCCTTCATCCTCAACACACAGATTCGGTCGCTTATCGGCTTCCACCGAATAACTCGCTTCATCTGCTTCCCGATCACTATAAAGCCAACTCCGCGTTCTGCCTTATCGCCGCCGCTGTAGTAGATGTGGTACTTGAATGAAGTGTTGGCGATGGGATCCACCGCTCGGAATTCGCGTTCTCCAGTTTTGGGCCAGCGTATCTCCTGGATAGCGGCCACATTAACGCCGACATTCCGCAGTTCACGAGCCAGGAGCCCAACACGTGCGGGTTCATTCAAAGTTCTCACGTTGCAAGATCCGACTTTCCAATCGTTGTCCTTTATTCGTTGCCGGGTCTGTTGCCGTTGAATCAATCCTTTTACTCTACTATTGCTTTTCTGGGTGTTTGAAGGTTTTCAGCAGGCTACCTTACCGGGGCCGCGCTGCCTACATTGCGTTGAAGGGGCTGCCTTCTTAGGTATAGCTGACGCAATACAGCATTTCATACTCAGCCGCTGGATGCCAGAACAGACGCTGTTTGAGCCGCACCTCCTTGGTGAACAGACGCTCGGATCGTACCTCCTCAATCTAGCTGAAGTCAGAAGGACAACAGTGCCCAGGCTGCACTACCAGCTAAGCACACAACTCTTAGCTGGCGGTCTTTGTCATCGTTAGCTGGCGGTCTTTGTCACTCCTTATCGACTCACCGTTTTGCAGCCCTACAGAGAACCGTAGATGGACTACAATTAGACCTATTTGCATGCGGAAAACAACGGTTAGGTCCAGAAACTAATACAACATCGAACAGGAGTAAGTAAAAGTCTCGACTAGATTCCTGAGTACCCGGGATGGCCTGGCTGAAGTCAGGCCTTGAGTTCATTGAGCTGTAGATAAACTGTAATCACATATTTACATGTGTGGAACCCCTGTGTACTACATAAAATTATATTCTATCATGTGTCAATAAAAAGGTCTCTCAAAACTATTCCTAGTGATATTTGATTAACCAAACGAATTCATGCCTTGACTTCAAAGAACCGTAGGTTTTACAGTTTTCAAATCAATCAAAATGTTTCAGAGGGCGCTGCGGGGGGAGGGCGGGGGGGTAAGGTAAGGGTGAGCAGGCGTCTTCCCGTCTTTGTGGCATGGCCACCTTGGATGGCCGAGAGGGGAAATCGTCCTTAGCGATTAAGGCCTTCAGGCTTTCAGGGCCCATATAGCCGAGGTGATAAACGCATGACCATGCTGAGGGTGAGGGGTTCGATTCCCGGTTGGTCCAGGATCTTTTCGTAAAGGAAATTTCCTTGACTTCCTTGGGCATAGAGTATCTTCGTGCCTGCCACACGATATACGCATGCAAAATGGTCATTGGCAGAGGAAGCTCTCAGTTAATAACTGTGGAAGTGTTCATAGAACACTAAGCTGAGAAGCAGGCTTTGTCCCAATGAGGACGTTACGCCAAGAAGAGAGAGAGAGAGAGAGAGATTAAGGCCTTCGGCCTGAGGATCCGTCCGGAAGCACGGGTTAGGCGTGGAAGCCTAGCGGCCTCGCGGGCTGAACCGTGTGCTGAACGACTGACCTATTTTAGGTCCAACAAAAGAGGTCATATTGGACGCAAACCAATTAAAAACTTCCAAAGAACAGTAGGGGAGACTGAGGAGATTTGCTTCCTGGGAGGACTACATAAGGTTTCATTCGGAACGAAGCTGAATCGATCATCGACGTTACTTTTTGTATTGCGAGACTTACAAGTAATTTGAACTAGAAGAAATACGATGACCACAGTAACCACCTTTCGGTTCGCTACAGCACCAACAGCTACAACAGCAAACAGCGGATCTAGGAAAAGGCCAGTTCGCAGCGGTGTTGCCGCATGCATGCGATGTAATTAAGCAGCATTAAGGCTTGATAGGTCCACTCTAGGAATATGAGATCAAAATACTTAATGCGTTTTTGTACAGCATTACAATTAACTGGCCTGTGCACAGAAGTGGTGCCAAGGGAGGGGTTTTTCTCAATTTCGGCAAAAGGTGGAGGGGCGCCTAGTATATGAAGCGTCGGTAATGGGGAGGGCCTCCCCCCTTGTTCACGGGCTTGACAATTAATTTTCTTTTAATATACTAGATTACAATAATTGAAATGGTAAAGAAAAATAAATATTAATTTGTTCTCGTATGTATTACGTTTTCTAGAGCACTAATCTTAAAAATTGGTAAACAAATGCACCTGATTTGATTTATCTGCCTCTTTATGCAATTAGTGATAAACAAGTTCAGAGTGGTTTGGCAGATTTCTGCTTCCAAAGTTTGTATGCAATACAGACAGAGGATTATTTGATGTTTCACCTTAGGGGCATGTAGCCGCAGAGTATTCAGCATGATCATCCTAAGGGTAAAGACACGGACACGTTCAATGCTTCCAGTGAGCTATTTGTTCTTTGAAGGACTAGCATACAACGCCCAGTGGCACAGGAGGAAGCTCTGAGTTAGTGAGGACGTCACGCCGAGAAAAAGAAGAATTTTGTTCTCCTGTACACCAACGAAACTTTACTGCTACATGACTTCATCAATATATGCCTGCGGTATATGTTTCGGTTCTGTTGTTTTCACAACTGGTCCTAGATTTCCAACGTTGAGTTCCATCGTCCATGTCACCAAAAGCCGACAGGAGAACCAGTACAGATAGCGCGGAAACGACATATGCAAACAAGTGTTAGAGTAAATAAATCAGGCAGAACATCACAGCAGCAATGGGCTTAGACGCTTATTGTGATGTACCTTCATTAACAATTCAAAGAATTTCTAACCTGCAACAGATCAAGCCGAAACCGGAAAATCGCTAAGGTCTTATTGAGCGTCTCTAGGCGCAACTATTTTCTTAGGGTGATTCAATAAAAGCTAAACTAAATAGGGTGCCTGTACCAATTATGGCACTACCTAAGGAAAACTATTTATACAAAAATAACAAGACCAACGAATGTCATCGATATGTTAAAAGATAGCTTAATTTCCATTCTATAGAGAAAAAAATATAAAAACGGAGTCAAACTTTTTTCAGTATTTATTACAGTGTATGCCAATGATAGGAGCCCAGTACCAGTTATGGATACATTTTCTTAGCTTCGGTTCCTTTTCGCACTATTTTCATGCATTCCTAATTGGATTAGCCATAACTGGTACACTATGGCAAAAAAGTGCAAAGAAGCCAAAATTTTAAGAAAAATGATTTATGCTCAAATTAGACACAATGTGGAGTTTGAATGAGTACACCCATCTTTTGTGAACGTGATCTGTTGTTGGAACGGGTTTATTGACACTTTCCGGTGCCAATCAGGGTGTACATGGTGAGTGTGATAATTGTTGGAAAACGATGTAACCGATTGAAATTACGTTCGAAAATGAATATATCGAAAGAAATTACGCGCCTGGATATTTCAAAATTATTTGCTGTGTAAGCACCACGATTATCATGGCAATCTTTCATTATGCAATCGACAAGCTTTAGAAATCTAATTATATAAAACAATCCAATAGGCAGATAATCAGCCCCTTATAGCCTAATGCTGCCTAATACTTTTGAAACCGTCCATATTTGCAGTTCTATGATCTAGGCCAAATTTATCTATAGCATCATACCCTGATAAACCATACACGACTTAACAAATTTCCTCAAACTAGCTCCAAGCTTTTATGTCAACCAACTGTCCAGTACTAACAGTAGAAACAAGAGAAACAAAGTATTATATTAGGTACTAGCTGTCCCGGTAAACTTTGTCTTGCCAAGATTTGGTGGTTTGACAACTGTTGAGGTCATTGATGCATCGCACTCTAGATTGGTTTTATTTTGATCGTGTTGATTTTCTTCCCAGATCGTAAAAAAATCAGTACTTCATCAATTTCCTTACTTTTTTAGTCGATTTTCGTAACTTTTTCTACTTATGAACACAGCCACCATGAATACAATTAAAACCATTCAAGAGACATCCTGGTCGGTTTATCCGTTCTTGAGTTTTGTTGCCTCAAAAGAACTTCAAACTCATTTTTATATATATAGATTCAAAAGACTAGTAAAACTACTTGATCGCAAGTTGTTCCTTACGAATCATGTCATATAGCCTAAAACATATGCAAAATTCACAAAAAAAAACTCAGATTAATCCACCTAGTGGTGATAGTGCCGTTCTCGTCGAACATGTACTCATGATCTTTCCTTGGTTGGGATACGGCTGAGATGATTTTGCTTCAGAATGTTGGCTTCAGCCTTTTGGGGGAATCGAAAACACTAGTTTATGATTTTTTCCGACGTTTCGATCTGTATAGGGCCTTTTCAAGGGTTCAATCGGACAAGGTTTCCTAGTCAAGATGGCCTTGCCTAACTTAAAAATGTCATACGAAAGTTTTGGTATTTATTGAGTCCGTTCGGTTTGAAACCGTCGTGATGTGGACAATCGCCTACCTATCGGGCGGTTTAGAATTCGGTCCCTGTTTTTGGAATCTTCTACTATTGGTTGTTTAGCTAGTTTCTGTGATAGGGCCATCATTCCGAAGCATGATCTTTCCGTCGACGTAATGCGATCTGTTCCTGAATCCCGAGAATACCTTATTTAGAAAAGCAGTAATTTTAATAAAATTGGGAAATTTATTAATTGAACCTATTTCGACGTTACGTTAAACAGCCCAGTCTGAAAAATATCAGAATTTTCAGTTGACTGCTTGAGCACCTTCACTATCACTGAAGACCGATCAACATCAAGACGATAATTACAAGCTAGGATATAACGTCTTTCACAATCACAGATGACTTTACGGCAGGCCTGCCCAACCTTTCGTGGCCACGGGCCACAAGTGATGCTCCATACCAGTCGACGGGCCAGACATTAAATTTCGACATCAAATTTTGAAAGCACGAATGCAACAGTGAAATTTTGTACATCCGATTACCCGTTCTCACGGCAAATCACAACACTGACATCTCTCTCTCTCTTCTTGGCGTAACGTCCTCATTGGGACAAAGCCTGCTTCTCAGCTTAGTGTTCTATGAGCACTTCCACAGTTATTAACTGAGAGCTTCCTCTGCCAATGACCATTTTGCATGCGTATATCGTGTGGCAGGCACGAAGATACTCTATGCCCAAGGAAGTCAAGGAAATTTCCTTTACGAAAAGATCCTGGACCGACCGGGAATCGAACCCGTCACCCTCAGCATGGTCATGCTGAATACCCGTGCGTTTACCGCCTCGGCTATATGGGCCCTACAACACTGACATCATTTGGGTCATATAAATGTGAGCAAGAATTCTTGATTTTTTGCAAAAATCACCCTGAATACTTTTTTTCTGAATTTTGCCGAACTGCAGGTTGCAGCAAACAATTTGCTGAAATTCAGCAAACTTCCCTGATTCGTTCAGTAAACTCTGCTGTTCAGCAGCAACGTTTTTCTGAAATTCAGTAAATTTTGCTGAAATTCTGCTTCAAATTTGGCTGTACCTTTCAAGTTTAAAATTTTTAAATTTATGTATTTAAATTTTTCAATCTTTGAAAATTTTTAACAAAACACTACCTATTTCGAGTTTATTTTTAATATTAAATTTTATTTAAATATGAAATATCTTCAAATATTTCAATCCTTGGGCCGGCCAAGTTTCATTCATCGATTCCGCGGGCCGTATGTTGGACAGCCCTGCTTTACGGTCTTCGACATAGTTTTTTCTTCACACTTTAGGCTACATTTTATTATCATAGGTTACAAAATTCATGTAAAATTTGACAAAAACTGCAAGCAAGTGAAATTGCCCATACTAAATTCCATAAAAAATTCCCAGTAGTTCTAGACGGAAAAGAGAATTGAAAAAACTTTCTCCGGGGTTGATGCGATAATTTTCTCATATAACGTTGACCTATCCTACAGTATATTTTTACACCTCAGTGATTTGATGAGATTGCTTTAGTACAGACAAACAGACATATCATTTGTAACATATTGCTATTATATTCATCGTTACGAAAAAATAATCGCCAAAGGCTAATCAGGTTGCGTTTCACTGCGGCTTGATGTTGGTAGTGAGTAGATGTCAAACGAGCAACAACGATTTATATTTGTTTCAACCGTTGAAAACAAGGACGATGGAGAGTGAGTAGAGTAAGACGTCTGTATGTATGTGGCCTTCGTTCAGTCAAGATTTTGTTTTCTTACACATATTTATCGCTTGCATTGACTTTGTTCATTTTTGAAGTTCCTGCGAAGCACCCTAGGAAGTACCCAATCGGTAGCCTCTAATGTGGTCTGAGCCTATTTTCTTGCTAATCGTTCTTCATTATTTAAAAAAAGACCGCGGTTCCATGTGTCGCATGCATTGGTTTGGTTCTTTTTGGCATTTGTCCACTTCCGGCTGGACACCCTAGATTGGTCCTGGAACACTATCGGTAGCCTTTATAAAGATCTTCGTTGTGGTCTATTTTCTGACTAATCGTTCATCACGTTATTTAAAAAGCCGCTGTTTAATGTGCCGCAGGCATGGGTTTTGATATCTACTACATTTGACCACTTCCAGCGGGACACCCGGAACCGGTTCCGGAACTCTATCGGTTGATCCAAATATGATCTGAAACTATTCTCTTTTATTAACCGTTTATCAGGTTGCCTGAAGAGCTTGCGATTTGATGCGCCGCATGTAAGGGGTTGGTTAATTTTTATACTTGCCTACTTCCGGCGTGACATCTGGAACCGGTTCAGTAACACTACCGGTTCAAATATGGTCTGAGAATGTTTCCCTGCCCACTGTTCATCAGGCTATCGAAAAAGCCGCTGTTTGTTGTATCGCATGCATGGGTTTGGTTCACTTTCATATTTAGCCACTTCCGGCGGAACATCCAGAACCGGTTCCGGCACACTACCGGTTCAGATGTGGTTCGAGAATAATTTCCTGTCTACTGTTCATCAGGCTATCGAAAAAGCCGCTGTTTGATGTATCGCATGCATGGGTTTGGTTCACTTTCATCTTTAGCCAGTTCCGGCGGAACACCCAGAACCGGTTCCGGAATACTACCGGTTTAGATATGGTCTGAGAATGTTATCCTGCCTACTGTTTATCAGGTTATCGAAAAATCCGCTGTTTGATGTGTCGCATGTATGGCTTTGGTTCACATTCATATTTGGCCACATCCGGCGGATCACCCGGAACTGGTTCCGGAACACTACCGGTTCAGATATGGTCCGAGAATATTTTCCTGCCTACTGTTCATCAGGCTATCGAAAAAGCCGCTGTTTGATGTATCGCATGCATGGTTGGTTCACTTTCATATTTAGCCACTTCCGGCGGAACACCCAGAACCGGTTCCGGAATACTACCGGTTCAGAAATGGTCTGAGAATGTTTTCCTGCCTACTGTTTATCAGGTTATCGAAAAATCCGCTGTTTGATGTGTCGCATGAAGGGTTTGGTTCACTTTCATATTTGGCCACTTCCGGCGGGTCACCCGGAACACTACCGGTTCAGATATGGCCCGAGACTATTTTCCTGTTTACCGTTCATCATGTTTTCGAAAGTGCCGTGGTTTGATGTGTCGCATGAATGGGTTTGTAGCGTTTTCATATCTGGCCCCTTCCTGGGGTACCGATCCGGAACACCTAAATGGCCATAACTCCGGAACGGCGGGACCGATCTGAACCATTTTCAATAGGAAACAATGGGACCAGATTCCGCGTCGAATGAACCGTTGGTCATTAAAATCGGTTGAGGTTTACTGCCAAAAAGTGATGTGAGTTTTTTTTTTGTACACACACATACACACACATGCATACACACACACATACATACACACACACACACATACATACACACACACACACACAGACATCACCTCAATTCGTCGAGCTGAGTTGATTGGTATATGTGACTCAACCCTCCGGGCCTTCTATCAAAAAGTCATTTTTGGAGTGAACATATAGCCTTTCCAGTACACTTAGTGTACGAGAAAGGCAAAAACGAATGAAACGCAACACCGGCGATTAGTCCCTCCATTCAGGTAAAAATACATATCAACATCTTCCAAAGCGGAAAAAAAAATCTCCAAGAATCACTTCATTCACAAAATCAACCATCAGTGGCAACAACGTCAACCCAAGCCACCATACAAGGAGTGTCAACTGACTGCGCTCCGAGCAAACCCGTGGTCACATTTATGGTAGCATTTCAGGAGGGCTTAGGTCCGAAACGAAAGGGGACCAGGCAGGGATAATAAAAAAATCCAAAAGATAAAACAAGAATAAATCCTGACAGTGTCTCTCCGTGTCCGTGCCCGCTCTTTTCGGTCTTTGGATGTTATGTGGCGAGCAGCTTCAACGGATGGAACCCGCGCATTTCGAGTGTCACCGATCTGCAAAAGCGGCGGCGGTGTCGCCATCGTCGACATACATACCGGAAATCTATAGGAACGTGCTTCGCCGAATGGGTCACAAGAATAAGTCGTACGTGATCTAACATAAGCGATGGGGACTTTATTAAAAGATTAAATCCACCTTCCACACATATGTACGAGTACGACTGCGGCTGCTGGGCTGGCCTCGGGACGACAAACAAGAGCGCGGGCATCAACGAGACCGACAGATCTGTGCCAATTGATGAGGCTTCCTGTCGTATGGATCATCTGGGACGCTTACAATCGGAAACGTTCGGAGGAATTTGTCACAAACTGCTCTCGTTTGTCACATAGCTATATTTGAGGCCCGTCCAGTGGATATGAATTGTGAAAGGATTCTAACGAAAATCGAAATCTACCTGGTTCTAAAATGGTCGTGGTCTTAAGCCTTTAACTGCATTTTTAGAATTCAATTTTCAGTGAAACTACAGGGTTTGAACCGGTAGTGTGAATCAATTTACATTTCTATCGCAAAATCGCACATACAGAGGTCTCATGTGCATACGGTTTGATACAAATTATCGCCAAAGAAGCGCCACCGCAATGCGACTAACCTGCGCGGAACTGCTAGTAGCTTCGGCTCTTCTCTTTTCTCTATCGTGTATGTATAGGGAACGAACGAAGCGAAAGAAATAGAAGAAATTAATAAACATTTTACCTTCTGACATTTCAATTAATATACGACATAAATTCAATTAAACTGAGCATCTTTTTTCTCTCGCCTGTTGCTCCGAGACGGAATTGCTTGTTGTGTGTTGTGTTAGGCAGAAGATGCTTGGACAGAGTAGGGAATCGCGCCACTTGGGCGGTGGCTTCAATATTCGTCTGTTTTCCACTATAACTCAGTTAAATTTGAACCAATTGTGTCAACTTTTGGAATGTGGAGAGATAGGTATAGTTAGTAATCCTACATTATAGAGATCTGCGGAGGCGGCCATTGTAAGCCAATCGTGCAGAAAGAACTGTTAAAGTGTGAGCCAAATGAACAGGCTGATCGTTAGTAAGAAGGCGTCGATTGAACGGTATTGCAATCCGAGCTAAATAAATTAAAATTATTTATTTTTAATATCGAGAAATTGACGGTATATGTAAGTTTAGTAAAAAGATAGAATTTAATTAATTCTGCTTTCAAAAGCTCAAGCTTATGACGAAACTTTTGTTGCTGCACTTCTCGAAAAAACTTTCATTGCTGCTTCTTGCTTCAGTTCTGCCTATGTTTAGCTTAACACTTTACAATAAATTTCAGATTTCATCGATTGCTCCGCTATTTTTTTTCAAAATTTTGAAAAAAAATCTATTATAATTAGAAAATGTAAACAAAACAACTTGAACCACTACGAAGTCACGCACAAAGTTTGAACATCTAGCTTTGCAGCAAGTGTTGGCAGCTGATGTAAACAAAATGAACAGCGTTGTCGAATCGACATATGTAACTTCCGCTTATCTCTATGTAGAGGATTTCTAGGTATAGTATCTACCCGTGTACAACATTTCAAGTCAATTGGTTCAAAATTGACTGAGTTATAGTGGCAAACAGACGAATATAGAAGCCACCGCCCAAGTGGCGCGATACCCTATTTCACATGTTAGAAGAAACTACAGCTGTTTTAGAATCGAGAATTTTTGCTTCTTGTAGTAGCATTAGTTGGATGACAACGACAAGCATAAACTATTTCTGGAGCAACATTTGAAAAGGGCCCAAGAGGTCTTGTGTCTTTTTTCGAAAAGGCTCCGTAGGGCCTAACAGCAGCCCACCCACGCAAATGAACACCGTTTTCCGAAAGATCGATGTTTGCTCTATCTGATAACGGTCTTAGTTTTTGTGAATAAAGCTGATGGGGGCTCAGGAGCGACGTTTGAAGTCATTGTTTACCAATGCTTGTATGCCCTTTTCAAATGTTGCTCCAGATTTCATTTCTTGTACCGACTTTTCGAACCCTCTTAGCAGAATACCCTCTTGGAATGAGTGTTATCAGTTTTGTAGGTACAAAACTGATAATTTCATTTCGTGTAAAGAAATGTCTTTGTATGAAACAAAATTGTTTTTTCTACGCTATCTTACAGATACGATATCAATTTTAGTTTATATGACTAAACATAGGAATAACTACACTAAACGGTTCTGTCACATTCGCCCGAAAACCATTCGCCCGAATTCCAAATGCCCGAATGACAAACGCCCGAATGTAACAAACGCCCGAAAGTCATTCGCCCGAATAGACCATTCGCCCGAAAAGACCATTCGCCCGAAATACCATTCACCCGAAAGACCATTCGCCCGAAAACCATAATAATCTTAAAAATGCTTTTCTGAAATCAATTTTGGCGTCGAACACGCGTCATGCTTTCTTTGAACACGGTCTGATATAAGACTTATACTATTAAAAACATTTTCAGCAATATAGCTGTGAAAACATTTATTGGAAATGACCCTTCTTTTGTTAATAGGCTTTTCTTTCTAGTTCTACCTTCAAGGAAAGTAATTTTTTATCATAAATTTGCCCTTCTTTCAATCATGGGCTATTCTTTTAATTTGTTATTGTATGGATAACCTTGATGTTTTATTGTTTACAATTTCTGGATTCAAAACATGGTTTCAAAAGAACGGTTTATTCAAATAAGAATGCTGCATTCTCGCGATTTTGGTGTTATTTTCTGCATCCGTTAGCTGACACGTTTCAATTTTTAGGAACTATTGTTCATTTTAACGATACGTAGTTATTCCGAGTAGATCAATCATGAACACTATTAACTTGAAAGTATTGACTACTCTGTGCTACTACTACTCTGCGCTATCCTCTCGTTAGGTCGTTCTTTCAAACTAAGCTAATATGAGTATTAATGGCGCTAGTCCAGCTGTTCTTGCGATTGGTCGGATACTAAGTACACCATGCGTCTGTCCTTATACTTTCATCTTGGCAAACTAGGAAAAAAAACTTGTTCAAAGAAGTTGCATCGAATCGGCGGATGACTTTCGGGCGAATGGTCTTTCGGGCGAATGGTCTTTTCGGGCGATAGGAATTCGGGCGTTTGTCATTCGGGCGTTTGTTGTTCGGGCGAATGGTTTTCGGGCGAACGTGATAGAATCACACTAAACAGTGCCGTAGCCAGTAATTTACTCTGGGAGGGATTTTTGACGATCAATGATACCTCAATGATGACACTCACATTTCAAAAACAGCAATGTATAATAAGAACATTGGTAGGTAGATTCCGTTTCAGTTGCAGTGGCAAAATAGCGGCACAGCCGAATTTTTTTTCCCCAAAAAGCGTTTTTTTAGCATTAGCATTAGTATTAGCATTAGCATTAGCATTAGCATTAGCATTAGCATTAGCATTAAGCGAGTCGCATAAATTCGTAGGTGGTACAGTCCTGGACCGCTGTTATGAGGGTTGCCTCCTTCCCGTCTGAACCAAAGCACAAAGATTTGGGACTAATCTCTGACTCTTAGACAAGACTGACGCAATCCTCCAATGGTCGAGCACTGTCCTGGCCACGTCCTTGCGACTGCTGGGGAATGGGAAAGGATGGTTAGTTTTGGACACCTATGAAAAATGTAGACAACTCTACGATCTCTCAGGCCTAGGTGTCACGGGAATTTAGGTGTTGTTAGTGGAAGGGTAAACTCCAAAGGGTACGCTTGGTCAACGTTCAGGCACACCATTGTTAGCCTTCTTCGAATCAGTTGTCTGCCCGAATCATCCTTGTTTCCTCGTTGTCTTGATGGTATTTGGTTGAATTACTAGTTTCTTCGGTTGATAATCTGAAATATAAAATAAAATTAACATTGCACGTCGAATAAAATACATATCAGTGCTACGCTCGCCATAGTTACATATTTTTCAATATTTTTTATATCATTCCATGAATTTACCTGAATCCTGCTGAAATAAAATGTTAATGTAATGTTAAAATGTTCCCATAGTAAATCCTATGTAAACTTTGAACCGCTTGCGCTAAATTATAGTTTCACCGATTGCGCTGAAATTTTGTACAGTTCATATGGGACCTAAATGGAATCTAAAAAGTCGACTGGAGCGAGGATCTATTTTTTCAATACAAGCGTGTCCCATACTAGTGTGTGTGTGTGTGTGTGTGTGTGTGTGTATGTGTGTGTGTGTGTGTGTGTGTGTGTGTGTGTGTGTGTGTGTGTGTGTGTGTGTGTGTGTGTGTGTGTGTGTGTGTGTGTGTGTGTGTGTGTGTGTGTGTGTGTGTGTGTGTGTGTGTGTGTGTGTGTGTGTGTGTGTGTGTGTGTGTGTGTGTGTGTGTGTGTGAGAGAGAGAGAGAGAGAGAGAGAGCGTGTCTGTGAAGGTGTTTCCTTGTGCGTATTTATGTATGCGTTCATGTTCCATTTCGTGTACGTGTGGCAATGACTACAATTACCTTTTTCAAGAATTGTTTTCCTCATCCTCTGATGCAGACTCAGGAACGTTATATAGGTCTTCTATTTTTTTTGTTAAATTTTTCTTTATCTCCAGCTAACTCATACCATTCATTCACCGATATATTGTCGAATCTCCAAAGACTCTGTGCTATGGTGTCCCACCATGTGAAAGAAGGCCTTCCGCGTTTACGATACGGTAATCTGTATTCCGCTGCTAGTTTTAGAAGGTGGTTCTCCGGCCTTCTGATGATGTGGCCCCAATACCGCAGCTGCAAGATTTTGATCCATTTTGTAATTGATCTTGGGGAGCTTGGGCTTGATGATTGTCCGTCCGTATCGCAGAGTCCTTTGATTTGACCGAATATCTGTTTCTCGTATCGCCGCAAAGAGTTTCTGGATCTTTTAGTTAGAACCATTGCTTGAGTTCCATAAGCTATGGTTGGTGATACAATCGTCTCGTATATTACTTTCCCTAATTTCAATGAGGGTTTACGTTCCTTGACAAACTCCAATATTGCTTTCGATGCACATACGGCGTCTTTCGATCTCTTCCGGGTTGTCAGAGGCCTATGAAGCCTTTCTGTAATCGGAACTCCAAGGTGGTAGATCGTTTTGACGGTTTTTTAGACGATCCCATCAATCTTAACCTCAGCTGGCGATTCCCCTCCCGGGGAGCGAACAAGCACCTGACACTTTGCATCGTTCAAGTTCAAATTGACTTTGTCCAGGTGCTTCTTTAGAACAGGAAGTATCTTCTCCAACTCTTCTACTGTTCTTGCAATTATTAATATATCATCTGCATATACCAGAATGAACTTAATTCTGCCTACCTGGTTAAGTTTTAGGAACCCTCCTAGTTCGCTCTCCACTTCAAGCAAAACCTCCTCCATCATCAGGTCGAAAATATACGGAGACAAAGGGCATCCTTGTTTCACGCCTTTCCTTCTCATTTTCGGAGCTGTTTTCTGTCCTTTCCAGAAAATTTGTTGTTTCTCCTCTATCAAGCAGTTGATTACTCTGTTAGCTAATTTTCTCGAAGCTCCTTTTGACTCTAACACCGATGCGAGTGCTTTTAAGCTGATACTGTCGAACGCTTTTTCTATGTCCAGAGACATAACAACCAGATTATCTCCAGTGTTCCATTTCTCCTCCATGATCCACCGTGCCGTAAATATATGGTCGACCGTTGACCTCTCATTCAGAAAACCGGCTTGGTGGTTCCCTATAGGTGTCGTCTGCTGAATTAGGTGCCCGAGCAGCCAGCTCGCGT
Source organism: Aedes albopictus (assembly GCF_035046485.1). Taxonomy (NCBI): domain Eukaryota; kingdom Metazoa; phylum Arthropoda; class Insecta; order Diptera; family Culicidae; genus Aedes; species Aedes albopictus. Next base: position 296,430,775 of record NC_085137.1, read on the forward strand.
AGACTTTATACGCCGCGCTAACCAATGTAATTTTCCGAAAATCATTAGCTACCATTGCGTTTTTCTTTTTAGGAATTGGAACACACAGAGTTTTACGCCATCCGTCAGGGATATCGTTTTCTCTCCATACTCTTTTGAGCAGCTTTTTGAACTCCTCGATTGTCGAGCCATCGGCGTATTTGAGCAGCTCAATTTGAATACCGTCCTCACCGGCAACTTTTCCGTTCTTGCAGCCTTTTATTATGGTTTCTATGGAGAACGTATCCGGGTCTTGTGCGTCGTCTGTATCACTCAGCGGCTCCTCAATCAGCACTGGCAATAGATCCTCGCCTTCATCCTCTTGAAATTGAGCCAAAGATATATCCATGGGTTTCCTGTAGGTTCGCCTCTTTTTATTCTGCTTCAGGGACTTATACGTTCGTCTAATTCTTTCCCCAGGTTTATATTGTTGAAGATTTTTGAAGAATTCAAACTCCTCCTTCTCTTCTCTGTCATGATGGACTTTTCTATAATTATCTTGTGCTTCAATAAATTCCTTTGATCGGCGAGTGCTGAGAGGGTTTCGTTTCTTCCAGAATATCGCTTTTTTTAGATTAGCCAGAGCACGTCTACGATTGGGTGAGCTGGGGATTTTTGCCAGCTTATTTATCGCCTTTGCACCGGAACGCAGCTTCGCAGCCAGTGACTCCCATGCTTCCGACGTAGTGATGGATGGGTCCTCGACATCGACCGTTGCCTCCGATAGCTTCTCCTGGTACTTCTTCTTGAAGTCTTCTTCCTGTAAGAGTTTTACATCCCATCCAAATGACTCTTCCAATGTTTGTTTATTTCGTCTTCTCTCTTTGTTTTTGATGTCTTCCGCGATTTGATCTCGAACCAGTGTTTTAAAAGTCAAGAGTTTGTGGTCACTTTGTACTCCATTGACTCGATGTCCTCTCAGTTTTTTCACAAAAACTTTTGAACCACATGTGGTTAAAACGTGTTCAATTTGTGAAGAGTTGTTCTTGGTGAACCATGTGGTAAGCAGCGAAGGGTGCGCCATCGTGTTCCTTGCTACCAGGTTGTGAGTCCTCATGAAAAATTTGAGCTGTATGCCATTTTCATTCGCAACTTCATGTCCAACGAAAGGTCTAATCAACTTTTTCTCTATCTCGACCGTGTCCTTTCCGAGTTGGGCGTTAAAGTCTCCACACATAATAACTCTGTTTTTGTTATTATTGTTTAGAAAAGTTGTTCCTAAATCTACTAGGAATCTTGCAATACCTTTATTTGGAGCGTGGACGTTAATGATAGAGAAATGCTTCCTCACATTACTCTTCCCGAAAACGACTGTGAGCTTCATGATGTTGTCGCTTACCCGTTCGACATTGTTTATAATAATTCCTGATGCTTTACGTACTAAAGCTGCCAGTCCTCGCTGCTTATTCCCAGGATTTTTATGTATGTGCCACTTGTAGTTGTCTTTAGTGGCCGACTCACAATCCGTGTTCACCTCTTGAAGCAGTGCAACGTGAATGTTTTTCTCCACAAGGATCGCATCAATCTTGTCTCTCTTTTCAGCTCTGCAGCATCCTCTAACATTCCATGAGGCGACATTGATGTGTTCCTCAGACTCTTCTGTCTCTGTTTCCGTAATCGGTGGTGTGTTTGTCGACGAGTTCCTTAACGAGCGTTGATTGTCCTCATTACTTCCTGCCCCAGACCATGCTCTCTCCCGTTTCCTTGTACAGGTAATGCTTCCTATCCGCTGCCTCTCTGCATCAAAATACAGGATTAAGTTCTGTGTCAGGTTGGCTCTCTGTTGCATATCTGGAACCACTTCTACCAGTCTCTCGCATTCTTTATTTATGACTGTGATCCTTTTGCCCAAAACGTTGGCTCCAGCCAAAACAAGTTCCCATGTTGACAGGCTCATTCCTTCCAGCCCTGGGGGGCGCGCGGCGTTCTGCAACCATTCACTATTTCTGGCACAGAACTGATCCACTTCACATTTGAGCAGTTTTTCGTTAAACCCCAATGGTGAAGACATTCTGTCCCGCAATTGATGGCATATTGGTAGGAGCGGCGAATCCGGGCATCCTTCGAAGATCATCGCATTGTATTTTCTCCCATCTCTAGCCACCAGATGTTTCACTTCAGTCCTCCAAAGAATTCTGGTCGTGGTCCATTCATACTCCATGGTTCCGTCCGCGTCCGTGCATTTGACAATGCTGTCGTAATGGTTTGCTGTTGAACTTCGTTCAGAGAAGTCTCCAAAGTCGTGATAGTACAGCCAGCATTGTTCCGAACGGCTCGCCTCGCTATTTCCGTATCAATAAATAGCGAGGTTGTGTACCACAACGATTTGTATGCTGAATAATTCGGTCATGGCAAGAATAGATTCCTCTCCTCCCAAACGTTGTCCTCGCTCGATTTCGTTGAGAGCCTGCTCAATTTGTTTAGAGCATTGCTCTCCCATTAGTATTCCTTCTGGATACAGGTATACTGCGTACTGACCTAGTTTTCTCCTCATGTGCATAACCACCAACCTTCTGCAATCTTCGATTGCATCTTGGTAAGCATCACCGAACGTATTGAAACCAAATAATTGGTGCAATACTGCCCCGAACAAACATCCTCCGTCTCCCGCTATTTCTTCTACTTCAATTCGTTTGTTCATCCCCGTTAGGTCAACATTTTTTCTGTGATCCATACTGCTCAATTAGTACTTATCTTATTTGAGTTTCTTAGAACCAAAATCTAATAAAGATGATAACAGTTATAATAATAGTATGTGATAATAACAATAACACTAATAGTAATAATAATGCCAATAATAATTCTTATAGGAATAATAAAACTCTATAATAATATTAATAATAGTAATAATTATATTTATGATAAGATAGATAATAATAATCAAATGAATGGTTATGATAATAATAAAAAAATATCAATAGTAACAACCAGAAATTGTTTATTTTTTAAAATTTGTAATCCGTACAGAATAAGAACAGTGAGATTTTAATGAGTCCTGAATACGTCCCTGCACTCACCTTTCATCCGACGACGTTGCTTTCGCTGTAACCGAACCACGCAACATACCACTACTACTGTGCGCTCGCACTCGCAGCGGCTGCCTTCACCACACTATTTTTTTTATCTGTATTAACGAGATTTTTAGCCCTAGACTAGTTCATCTCAGATCCCAATTAGATTTCAAATGCATCGATTTCGTCTCGCTACACGGCTTCCTGGAACAGGTAGACTGGACATGTATCCTAGCATGTTCTGATGTGGACAACGCTGTGCATAGGTTTTCACAAATTGTATCGAGCTGGCTCTCTTCCGAAAAAGCGCCTACCCGCAAAGCCACCCTGGGGGAACGGCCAACTCCGATCGCTAAAGCGCGAGAAGAATGCATGCCAGCGTCACTATCGCCGCCTTCGAACTCCATTGCATAAACGCCGGTTTCAAGCTGCAAGTGATGCGTACAAATCGGTAAACAAGTATTTATACGTGCGATATGTCGACAAAACGCAGAAAAGTCTTCGTCGACATCCTAAACGTTTCTGGAATTTCATCAACTCCAAGCGCAAGCAAAATGACGGTGTTCCTGCCACGGTTACTTTAGTCGGTGAAGTGGCATCAACTGCCTCTGATAAATGCGAACTATTTGCAAAGCATTTTTCCAGCGTCTTCAATGTCGAGTGCGCATCCAGTGATGATGCAATGCGTGCTGCCTCCGTTGTGCCTGAAGATCTCTGCGACATTGGTATACCAATTGTGACTGAAGCTGAGCTACGGCATGCTGCGAAGAAGATGAAACCGTCTATAACGCCTGGGCCTGATGGGATTCCTGCCATCGTCTTCAAGAAATGCATTGATGCACTCGCAATACCTTTGTGTTACATCTTCAACCTGTCGCTGCAGAAGAAGAAGTTTCCTGCGCAGTGGAAAAAATCCTTCATGTTTCCAATCTACAAAAATGGTAACAAAAGTGATGTTCGGAACTACAGGGGTATTACATCATTGTGTGCTGGCTCCAAGCTATTCGAGACGATAATCAACAACTACCTTTTTGCGCGGACAAAGACGACAATTTCCACTGCCCAGCATGGGTTCTATCCTGGCAGGTCAGTTACGACTAATCTTCTTTGCTCCACCTCAACCTGCATCAACCAGCTAGAAAATGGAAAACAAGTTGACGCAATCTACACCGATTTGAAGGCAGCTTTCGACAAAATCGACCATCGTATTTTATTATGCAAGTTGGCGAAGCTGGGTGCGTCGGACGACATGGTAAAGTGGCTGGAGTCATACCTTTGCGGCAGAAAGCTTTGCGTCAGGATCGGATCGTACACTTCTACCTGGTTTACTAATTCCTCGGGCGTACCACAAGGGAGTAATCTTGGGCCGCTTCTCTTCGCACTTTACTTCAACGATGTTGCTGCTTTACTGGGCGTTGGATGCAGACTGATTTACGCTGACGATTTCAAGATCTATGTTGTCGTTGAAAGTCTAGCCGACTGTGAACGATTGCAAGAACTACTAAACGCCTTCGCACGTTGGTGTGAAGTCAATCGCATGACGCTCAGCATCAACAAATGCTTCGTGATAACCTTCCATCGTTGTACTGCTCCGATTCGCATGGATTACAAAATCGGCGACACATCTATTCAGCGTGTTAGTCAAGTAAAAGACTTGGGTGTACTGCTCGATTCTAGACTTTCCTTTAATGAGCATCGCTCGGAAATCATCGATCGGGCAAATCGACAGCTGGGGTTCATTATGCGAACAGCCAAAGATTTTGATGACATCCGGTGCCTAAAAACACTCTACACGTCGCTTGTTCGGTCTATTCTGGAAACGTCATCCGTTGTATGGTGTCCATATCAAGCAAGCTGGGTGGACAGGTTGGAACGAATTCAAAAGCGGTTTGTGCGCTATGCCCTACGACGACTTCCTTGGAGGGACCGTACCAATCTGCCACCATACGTTGACAGGTGTTGCTTACTCGGAATTGAAACACTTGAGCAACGTCGGATCATTCAACAAGCTGTTATCGCTGCGAAGATATTAAATGGTGAAATAGACTGTCCGAATCTTCTCGCAAGGCTATCTCTGAACGCTCCCAACAGAATTCAACGCAGAAGTCTTGAACGGATGCTGGCTACACAATTTCATCGTTCAGTGTATGGCTATAACGAACCAATGTCCTCTATTATAAGTGCCTTTAATAATGTAGCCTATTTGTTCGAATTTGGAATGTCTTCAACGCTGTTCAGAAGCCACGTCAAACGTTCAATGCACCCAAATAATGTTTAAATTAGTATAAGTAACATTCATTAAGACTTATGTCAGATGGATTAATAACAAATAAATAAATAAATAAATAAATAAATCTCGGGACCCACACTTTACTTCCCTTCCGAAGGAAGAACTCACATTTTGTGAGTTTGTTGGGAGTGGGATTCGATCCCAGGTCCTCGGTGTGATAGTCAAGTGTTCTAACCATCACACCAGGTCCGCTCCACAACCACACTATTGTCACCAAAATCTCTCAACACGCCGGTGCTGTAGCTTCCACCACCATCAATCACCACACCACTGCTGCTAATACAGCCACCACCTCTACCTCCTTGCACTGCAATTTCGCTCCGCTTCTCCTCACTATTTCTTTTTAAATTTCACTGTATTTTATTTTCACTTTCCTTCTGTCACCACTATGAAATTCCGATTTGCAAATAAACGACCACGTTCTAGCCTTCTCGCGCTTTCCGGTTTTCCGCTCAAAATACGTCCGTACCGAACGGCGATCAACCAACGAGTTCTTTTTTTCCCCAAAAAGCGTTTTGAACTAAAAATGTATCCTAAAAATTTCGGCTCTGGAGGGCGGGTTTGGGGGGGGGGGGGGGCTGGTGATGTGGACGGTAATAACCTTACCCCCTCCCTCTTCCGTGGCAACTGACACTAACTAACTGGCACTAAATAACGTATTTATTGTTTTTTTTTTACAAAATCAACTAAACCCTTTAAAGCCGGATTTTTTTCCAAGCGTTATTATGGAACTTTTTCTACGTTTTTCTGTTGTTTTGGCGCTCAATAGCATAAAAAGCGTATCATATCATGCAGAATATTTTTCTGAATATCCTAGGTCATCCAAATTATTCTTGAGTTTAGATCCTCAAGTCTAGTTGTAATCCGTCATGTTCAGTAAGTCTTCTGCAAATTCAATAGACAGTATCAGATCTGTTGGATTTTCCTAGGTCATTCAAATCGTTCTAGAGATTACACTCTATACCCAAGTAACCACATATCATTGCACGAATTAGACTGAATATCAACCTTTGCAATGCGATATGCAGTAATTCCACACTTGTCATGCAATAATCCTTCACAGTTAAAACTTTCGTGTAATTTTGCGTTTATTTTGATGCACATATTTGGAGCATCGAAATAAACGCAAAATTCAATCGCATTTTAAATTTACACGACAACAAAAGAGAGGTGGTCGTGTAAATTTACACGTCGTTGAGTATTACTAGCAGCATAGCGCGAGAGCTCTTGTTCCGTTTCCCGTTCGTTCCCACTGGATTCTCCTTGTTGTGGATGATGCAAAACAAAAAAAAAAACAAGCCAGATTGGTGTTATGCGTATTTTATTCAACGATGTTTTGGATACGAATTCACATTATTGTATGCTGATAAATTCACTGCGCGCTGTTTATTGCCAATAATTAAATTTCATTGAACCTCCATCGCCGTTGGTTAGGTTGGTTGGGAGACGGTAGAACTCCGGTGCCAGCTGCACTTGATGGCTGTGACACTACTGGTATCTGCAATAATATATTCAGCATTGTTGCAATCAGAACTTCTTAGGAATTGAAACTGTCTCACCTGTAGGAACACCTCCAAAGGTATGCACTTTGACACACGCGTATGTTTCAATCTTCAGAAACATCTAAATATTATTGCGCAACAGTCCTTTCGATCTAAAAATACGATGCAAACTTGAGCCCGTCGGCTGTGTTTTTGTTTTCAACGAAGTCACTGTAATTTTACACGTTCGTTGAAATTTCGAGCTTTTTCGATAGAATAATATGTGCTATACGCTATAATATTCTGTTGGCGTTGAAAACTGCATGATGGTGTGAAATTGTATAAATAAAAGCTCAAAATTGTATATTTTTTCATGCAATAACTTTTTGCATTGAAAATAACTCAATTTTCAATCAAATTTTGTTTTCAAGTCGGGTAAAATCACAACGTTCATGGTTTACATGCCGTTTAAATTTCAACATTTTTTTCTGTGTTTAGATTGGCATTATCAATGTAATGATGCATTGCATTTTTCTTTACATTAGGGTTCATTAAATGGTGATATAAGATACTTCAATAATTCAACACTGCAAAAACTGAACAAATGCAATGCACAAACTAGCAAAGTTTGCTCTAACAATACAATTATAAAAGCTTGACTCTAATGGTAAACAAATGAAATCAAGAAGATTGAACAACTTTACGATCAACTCAAGCGGTCTTCAACGTTTCTGGTTCGACTCTCGGCCAACTGATTCCCCGTTTGAGCCACCGATCGACGACAGTAAAACCTTTTTAGACAGTAAAACCTTTTTAGAGATGACCTTTTCTCTTTTCTGTAGGCTGCAGTATGCGAAGCGAAGAGTGTTTTAATCGTGCTTTTAATTTAATTTTAATTGATTAAATATCTTCGAAAATGCATTGTATTTATCAGTAATTTATCAGATTGTGATAAATTACTGTATTCTATAACATATGACATAGTCGTTTTGCCCTCTATTGCAATGATTGAGACAGAAGAACAGTTTCCTTTAAGTTAATGAAATATCTGTTGTTATCACTGCAGCAGAAACGGTCCAAGGCACCAGCGCGTATGGAACTCATTTAGCGGTCTTCAACACTTCTGGTTCGACTCCTGACCCGGCGACAAAAAAATGATGGTCAAAACATTCATGTCGATAACGAAACCGGTGCTAAAAATAGATTTCAATAGCATGTTTTGGTTTTTCTAGTTGCACGTATCAAGCATGTGCAAATGCAAATGTACAGCACATGCATTTATGTTACTTTAGCAATGGCTGTCAGCGTGCTGCAATATGTGGCACTAATTGGATTTTAGTGGGGCCCTTTTCGACTTTAATATTGTTTCAATGAGGTGTTTAAAGTAATGCAGCATTATATTCACAATTTTAATTATCAATATATGGCAAAATTGGTGCACTTATATACGGCTTCGTGGTTACTTGGGTAGTCTACGGGTGTAACGGTAGCTTTCTTCTTTATACAAAGCTACGATTTGTAATCTATCGTGTTCAATAAATCTTCTTAATGTTCAATGGACATCATAAGATCGGCCAGGGCCATCCAAACTATTATTATGTTTAATATTTACCATCTACAGCAATTGAAGTTTTTGGTTTGACTATATAGAGTTATGTTTCTTACTGGAGCTCACAGATTACAACCAAAGACTACGACACAGCTAAATTATCAAAAAAATATTGTGTAACATTACTATCTGAAACGAACTCGCCTCATGTCACAGTTGTTGTTTTTATCAACTAAGCTTCATAACAGTAAGGAAGCCCATATCCCAAAAAATATATAACAACGCTTATTGTTCCTCCAACTACTTTGGTAAGTACTCTGGAATATGTCACACTACTTAACGTAGTGACAAAAGCTATCATCACAAGTGTAGACCTGAAGCTATAGTCTCTGAAGTAGTGGTGTTGATCTGGAATATCTCAAAACTATCTTGAAATGACTCATGATATGCCAGGGGTATTACAGATTACACTTTAAAGTATATGTATTGTGAGAGTAATTACAGTTACATACTATCATGAGCTGAACTGCAGGATAGTTTGAACGACTCTCAATTACCCAAAGGCTCATAATTATATACAGTAGACTTCAGGTTGGTCCAGTCACCGCTATTGATTATGAAACGTTATTCACCCAAGCAACATACATATTTACAAAACAGTAGCGGCCGCGTACGTAAGGGTTGCGCAGTAAGTCATAGTGGCTTCTGTGCAACCCTAACATACGCTGCCGTGACTGTTTTGTAACCATGTGTGGGGCCATCCATAAACCACGTGGTTTTGGGGGAAGGGAGGGGGGGGTGAGAAACCACGGTCCATACAAATTTTTTTTTTTTGTATGAACGAAAGACCACGCGGGGGGGGGGGGGGTTGTTCCCTAAAAAATACCACGTGGTTTATGGACAGTCCCTGTGTTGCTGGGCGGTATGTCAGATATAGCTTATGTTACGAGTGTAGATCTGAAGTTTTGAACTCCAAGATTGTTTGGCTGACCTACAACAGCCCCATAGTGGCTCTAAATTTCAATTCAGATTTCGGGAGCTTCACGGATCTCAGCAGATTATAAAGCTTTTCTTGTAGATTTGAAGGACTTCATTATAGAACAGTTTGGACAAATCTGAATGTCGAAAAGGTAGTCTTCTGATTGCTCTAGTTACTGCGGTTGATTATGCAACGTTACACAGTATAACAGACATGGCTCTTTTAACGAGTGTAGACCTGAAGTTCTGAACTCTAAGTTTGGCTGACCTGGAATATCCCTGTAGTGGGTCTAAATGACATTTGAGTTTCAAGAGCGTCAGGGATCCCAGCAGATTATGCAATACTATTATTTATGGCGAAAATATATAAAGTTATTCTTGAAGATTTGAAGAACTTCATTATTGAATCGATTGGACGAACCTGAACCAGCAACTTTACAGAAGACAGTATTCTGTTTTATCGAATGGGTGAATTCATACAGTCGTTTTTATATTGGGGTCATATATAACCCAACCGGCTCCAAAGGAAGTCACGGAGCAGTCGTACTACGAATTGTACCTATCCAACAATACTCGGTTCGGGGCTGCCACTCTCCATCTTTAGTCACATTCATTGCTCGCCAAATTGCGTTCTATTTGACCCACCCATCGCCGTGCTCTCGGCATCAGCAGCGACTGCCACAGTTGCAGAGTTATTGTCCGGAATTCTTGCATGGTGACCTGGTACAGGGGGTGGCCAAAATGTTTGGGATAGGCAACTTTTTTCTCCTACAAAAAAAAATCAACATGCTGTAACTTTTCATAGAGTGCATCAAAAAATCTCAAATTTTGACTGTTTATCAACTTGTTATATGTGCATGATTGGTACAAAATTTTGCTCGATTGAATAATTTTTCGTGAAGTTAGAACCGTTCGGGTAAAACACTATTTTTTAGACAACTCATTTATGAGCTGTCATATTTCGGAAACCAGTGAACCGAATTGAATGATTTTTTAACGTTTATCAACAATATATTGATACTTAATACATACAACGTTATAAAATGTAATATTTTCTCACGGCGTAATAAGTTATACCGGGTTGAAATTTTTACCCATATAGATGAAAACAAGTCAAATTTACAATACCACACAAAAATTACGAAATGTGTTCTTCCTTTAATCTAAATAGGCTCTAATATATCTGATTAAAGATAACTTGAGAACAGAAGTGGAAAATCTTTGGACATCAACACTAAAATTTATTGACATTGACTTAAAAAAAATACATTTTTTCGAGAAAAATCCAAAAAGTGTCAATCCATGATAACTTTTTTCAACGTTCAAAAATTATCTACGTTTTAATAGTTTGTAAAGCATTTGTATATTGTTAGTGTACGTTCAAAATTTCATTCAATTCGGTTCACTGGTTTCCGAAATATGACAGCTCAAAAATGAGTTATCTAAAAAATAGTGTTTTACCCGAACGGTTCTAACTTTGCGAAAGATTAATCAATCGAGCCCAAATTTGTACCAATGATGCACATATAACAGGTTGATGAACAGTCAAAATTTGAGATTTTTTGATGCACTCTATGAAAAGTTACAGCATGTTGATTTTTTTTGTAGGAGAAAAAAAGTTGCCTATCCCAAACATTTTGGCCATCCCCTGTATGTACCGTAACTCATGAATGGCATCCCTAACTATCCGCAGCGTGGGTGTTGGATCAGATCTGTCCTCTGCAGCAATGGCGTAGTGGTTTCCTCCGTTGTCCTGACCTACCATGACAACGTTCTCCACACCGAAACGTGCGCATCAAAGTGATGGTTCCATCTTTCAATCCCCTCACGTCCATCCGTGAACAGCTTCATGCCCTAATCCTTCCACGATTCGACTCAGCGACACGAAGCCGTTACAGGATGTGTTGGACATCTGGTAGAATTTCCGTGTTTCTTGATCACGACACATCAGCTCCATTACCTCGCATTCCACTTTTTCCGGGTGGTTGTTCCTCTTCTGTTTGTATCTTTTCACGTTTTGCCGGGTCCTATACTGTAGTATTACCACCAGGGCTGCATCTTCTCCTCTAAAATCGCTTCATACTATTCGTCGAACCATTTGCTCCGTCGACATTTTTCTATCCGATGGTGAATGCCTTGGTCGTAGTTTTTGGCCAGACTCCCCCTCTTCCTTTGAGTCTACATAGTTTGTTAACTGGACTGGCCTCAAGGATGGCTCGTGATGACGGTGAAGGTGAACTATGGCAACTTTGACCAAAGGGACATTTTTATTAGGAAGAAAAGAAAGATGCAGGGACGTCGAAGGGGGCCTCAGTGGGTTCCACGGTGTCTCAGAGACATTTAAGAGGATCTCAGGATCGTTAAAGGGGAGGGAGGATTCCAACTCAAGTACGGTTCAGGTGGCCTCAAAGGGTTTAAGAGGGGTTACAGGAGGTCTCAAGAGCATTTCAGGTGTTCCCATAGGGCTTAAGGGGGTACCAGGAGGTCTCAAGAGAGTTTCAGAGGGTCTCAGGGAGATTCAGTAGGAAACCAAGATGTATCAGGGGCTTTACAGGGGGTCTCAGGAACGTTTAAGGGAAAATCTGGGAGTTTCAGGGGCTTCTAGGAGGACTCAGGGGGCTTTAGGAAGGTATCAGGAGGTCCCAGTGACTTTTCGGAGGCAGATCCTGGGGATCTCACAGGCATTTCTGAGGGGTCTCAGGTGGTTTCAGGAGACGTTTAAGGTTTCAGAGGGCTCCATGGGGCCAGTACTTCTTTTAAAAATATAAAACATGTAACTTTTGCTTGTGCAAATAAACTATTAAAGAAAGATCGAGAATTTTGATCAATATTATCCCGGATTACGGTACTCTATATAGGTTCGTATGAAACCTCGGTCAATTTATGAAAAACTGCTGTGTAATCGATAAAATTTACGGTTTATTTCTAAAATTACCATACGTTCAGTGATACTTTAAAATCATCTGTTAAAACTAACGAACGTCCTGTGATATTTGTAAAAAGTACCGAACGCTTCGGTAGTTTTGGCCGTTGTATGTTCCTGAGTTTCTCAAAACGTTCGGTAATTTTTTAATTCACCGACCATTTTATGGTGCGTTCGGCTGTTGACATTATGGTTAAATTACGAGAGAATCCCCAGATTAAACTGTGACATATTCGTGAACGTATTTTAGGATTCACTTATCTACAATGGTTGTATTTTATTCACAGCCATATTGTTCAATGCATTTCTTATTGAAGTTTGAACACAGCATCACACCTATTTAAAGAAGAAAAAGCCATGAATATAAATTCAGTTAACCACATTTGAGTTCTCGAAGCAAACACTCCCAAAACAATCGAAACGCATTCCTCAGTTGGCATCTTAAGACCTGTGTCTCAACTGCGTGGTAGCACAGGATGAGCATAAATATTTATGTAAATTTAAATACTGTCGGGACACGCGCCATATCAATTCCTATTTATTTTTAAAAAAGCCTTGGAATGCCATCGCCTTCGTGCAGAAGGAGTAGCAAACGAAAAGAAGCAAAAAAAACACAGTCGACAACGCATATTTTTCGCCAAATCCAAATTCCAGGAGGAGCAAGCTCAAGATTAGAACTGCATTAACCAAAAGAAACGCCATGGCTCCGGGGATCTCGGGGATATGTTTATATTATTGGATACGATGCGGGGGAACACACGGCTTATGTGGTTTGTTCCGAAATTGGTTTTAAGCTAAATTTCCTAATGATAGTGATCTGCGTGTGTTGCTTGAAGTAATAAAGTTTTTTTTTCTTGTTTTGCAAATCTTAACGTAGAAGTTTAGCACCGTTAGAAGCAAGAGCGACTTCCACTAGGAGACGATTTTCGCTCAGAGCTACAAACAGGCAACATAAGTTGCTCTCTCCCCAAAAATCGTTGATAATTTCTGCGCTCGTATTCGACGGTAATCATAGGTTATTATAATATGATATTTCAAGTTTTTTTTTCTTCAGATACACGTGGTTGCGGTGGTATCGTCCTGTCAAGCAGATCTAAATGCATTAGAGGAATCAGGCGACGAGGCAGCCAAGGGACAGGGTAGCCCAGCATTAGGCGATTAGACAAAGTGAGATCCGAAGCGATGATATCGAAAGAAGCGCCGAAGGGCGAAAATGAAGTAAAAAAGTGTGCGCCTTTGAAATCGCTTTTCGACAAGATAAAGTTTTGGTGTTAAATTTGAATTTGTCCCGCGGTTATGTTTATCATTCTTTTTGCTGGGGGAGGATCTTCGTCCGTTCGTTTCAAAATTCTTCAGACAAAGTCTGCAACGCATTTAGCTGGAAAAGTTGAAAACCATTGGAATTCCAATATCTAATTGTGCGAGACGAGCTTCCAAGGATTCCATCTTTCAGAAACCGTTACCTCGCATTCGATATTTAATACTTTGTTGATTGAGTTGTTAATTGACCCTTAAAGGAAGGCTAAATTGTATGCCAATAATATTGAGGCTTATGAAGCAATCGAAGGGTGGAAAGTTGCTCATCTAAGCATGAAAATGCCGTCAAATTCTTTTGAAATATGAGCTTATTGAATGCAAGGGAAGTGCTATTGATACTCGCACCAAAGGTTGCCCACATCAGGAGCACTGCCACAATCAACGCTGTTGGTAGAATCATTACTTGCTGGCAAAGGTCATTACACATGTAGAAAACAATTGACAACCTATTATTTGCACATCTAAGCAACAAACATGTCGTATAAGAGTGACGACAAATCCAGTTTGGTTGTATAGAAGTGAATTTGACGTGTTTCTAGTATTGTGTTAGAATAACATTAAATTAACTTCTATACAACCGAAATTTGCACTGTCGTAACTCTAACACGACATATGTGTTGCAGGGATGTGCGCATTTATTCTTTCATTGATCGGGCACCAACCGATCACGCACCTTTGCATATCGCCCATCACTATAAAAACTGTTCCTATCTCGCGTGTGTTGCCGCAGCTCTGGTAGATGGTATGATTACGTCTAAACGTTCGCACCATTGATCCTCATGCAGCGCTACAATGCCAAAACCGCGGTCCTTCAGTACACCGGCAAGTATCCGGGTGATCCCGATGAAGTTGAGAGATCTGCAATTCCACGTTCCGAGTTTCCAATCGTAAGTCCGGTTTGTTCACTGGGGCCGTTGTCGTTTGTCTCGGTTCCTATTCTCTTTTTGATTATTCGTTGGTTCGCAGGGCATAACACCAGCGTCCCGTTTACTTCCCGGAGGGTCTCAGTAAGTTTTCCGAAGCAAACCGCCGTCCCTGTCTGCATACGACCAAAGGTCCCAGGGACGTTACCCGATCTTCCCTAAGGTTGCTCGTGTCTCGACTGGTTCCAACTAGGAGGTAAGGGTTGAAGTTGCATGGTAGGGAGCTTAAAGATCTTACAAGAGGTCTGAATCACTGTGCCAGCTTTTACCGTTCTTTGCACAAATCTTTAATAGCTCGTACCGAGTTTACAATACAGCCATTGCTATTGATGCCATTGATTTAGATTCGCATATTTGTTTTATTGCCTTTCTTTAACCTTCCGTAACTCGCGCGGTTGACTACCTGCGGCAGCACCACGCTAATGCTGAGTACAAAAAGCGATATTTTTTCAACGTGTTGTACAAAATACAACAGCGCGATCGCTCGAGGGTTAACCATGCTGTTATGTCTTCTTTTTTTTAGATATTTCAAAATGCCAACAAAACTAGGAAAAGATGAATAAACAAAAACGATACATAAATGTTTGAATGCAGAATACCCTCAGTTGTTTACTCTGGTAATCCTCACAGAACACCAAACTGAGGAAGAAGCTCTATCTTAGTAGAATTGTAAAACCAT
This sequence comes from Aedes albopictus, assembly GCF_035046485.1. Lineage (NCBI taxonomy): Eukaryota > Metazoa > Arthropoda > Insecta > Diptera > Culicidae > Aedes > Aedes albopictus. The sequence goes on from NC_085137.1 coordinate 296,445,944, forward strand.
GAGGAAGAAGAAGATCGCCCAATGAACAATAAAATTCCTTGAACGCACCTGGTCTAATCTATAAGTTATGTTGAAACGGCAATAAATTACACATGACCTTGAAAGACTACAGCGACAGGAGAAACATTAAACACACAGCCCATGTTGATCGTAGCGAACTTTATGGAAACTTGGGCTGAAATGTTGCCGCCCAATATCACAGGGGATGATACGTCGAAGTCGTCACCAGCCAGCACCTGAAAAGCAAGGGGCTGCTAATGGGGAGAAGAGGCACGGGTGTTTTGGTCGCGAGTCAGTCGTCCAAACATCACGCTCTTCCCAACCCCCCGCGATGCCGACTGCGACGACGACGGCCGGTGATTATTACCATTCTGCGGGTAGTTCGGGGACCAATCTATCGAGCGGTTCGGAGTTAAGTATAGGTTAGGCATCGCCGCAGCCAGTCAGTGGCTCTCGGGGGGCTGGTGGTGCTAAACATATGAGCCGGCCCCACAGTAATATTAATCAAATGCAAAATATTTCCTGGCTTATGAATATTTATGAATTTCGGTTTCATTTTTTTTTCCCTTTGACTCTATGGGCTTTGGTTGACTGAAATTCACACCGAAAGTCTAATGAGCGAGAGAAATGGATACCTATAAACACACTGAGCGGCCGGCGCTTGATCCGAGGGGTGAGAAGTGAAGGGATACATTTTTGCCATATTTCGCTGGGTGAGAGCTTTTTGTGTGTGATATTTTTATTTATGTATAAATGCTTTTTAGATTAACCGGCCGCCTCTAGTTTGTATTGATCGTGATTGGCTGATGATGACAAAGTGTTGATTACGCAGGAGGAAGTCTTGGTCGAATTAATCGAAACATTGGAATCCGAAATGGATGATTTGCATTTAGTTAGGTTGAGCTGATTATTACAAATGCTCTTAAGAAGAACGTTTTATTTAGAGATTTGAAGTTGATTCAAATTAACGCATTTTAGTATGAAACTTACCGAGGACAACTATGAGCTATGGGTGAACATTATGTTTGGAGTTTTACTTGAACTTTGATGAGAAAACTTACTGTGGTATTTTTTTTCTATCAGCTTCTCGTCATTGGCTTGATAAGCTCTTTCTTGGATTAACATTTGAGTAATCAGCTTTTTCAATTCTTGCGTAGAAGTACCGTAATCCGGAGTAACATTGATCAGAATTTTCGATCTTTCTTGAATAATTCTCTTGTTAAAGCAAATGTTACATGTTTTATATTTTTAAAACAAGTACTGGCCCTCTGATTATGTGTTAAGCTACTCGAAAAAGTATTGTAAAACGTTTAAACATGTTTAAATAGGCTTTTTAATCTAATTTTTGATTTTGTTAATTTGGGGTAACATTGATCATGTCAGTGATCAATGTTCGTTTGCGTTGGAAATACCCTTACTTACTAAATTCGGGGTCGCTGATTTCGAATATGTTGTCCAAATTCTTACAAGTTATGTACTTTTTGAGTTATTTTAAGATAAAAATTCTCCAAACCGCGAATAACGTCTAAAGGTAGGCAATGCCTTAAGGAATTGATAGCCTACTTTTAATAAATCGTATATTTTATTGAAAAAGAGCATTTTCATAAAAGTTTCGTTCATTAAATCTAACTCTAGGATATCATATTGAAGTGATACAGTGAATTCGAACCTAATATTGTACCTAGTATTCGTGCCATGCATGAATGTTTGACATTGTATCTCAATGCGTTACGAAACACAGTTATAGAAAAATCGATTTATTTCAATGTTTATGAAATTCAATTTTCAAGAATTACATGTCATTTAATAGCTAAATAACAGCGGATTACGATATACCATTCGATAGCGGAAACTAATTCAATGTGAAATGCTTGTTTGAACATTTCATGAGGTCGGCCAAGCCGATCAATGTTACCCCGCTGATCAATGATACCCCGTTTTACGGTACTCAAGTGGCTGGAGTTACGCTAGTCAACATAATGTGTAAAAGGGAATGTAAAAGACATGAGCGAAAAGATATTAGGAAGTTGCTCGTGACATGGCATCTCCATCCAACTACTTGCTACTTTCAGTCCTGGACACCCACGGTGGTGCAGAGGGCCGAATTGAAAGATTTCCATCCTGGGTGATTGCCAGCCATCGCCTTGACCTGTGGCCAGGTCAAATTTTAGTCATCTTGCTTGATTTCGTTGTTGAGGCTGCGCCGCCATGAGCCTCTGGGTCTGCCTCTGCTGCGATGTCCTGCTGGGTTCCAATCTAACGCTTGCTTGCAGATTTCGTTTCCGCCCCTACCTAGAGTGTGGCCGACGCACCTCCACTTTCGCTTCCGAATGGCCGCTATAGGCTTTTGATGACATCGACGATGGAGCTCCACGTTGGAGATCCAATCGTGAGGCCACCATGCACGAATTATATACCGCAGGCATCTATTGATGAAGACCTGCAACCGTTGCGCGTTCTCCACTGATACACACCAAGTTTCACTGACGAACAGCAGCACATATTTCACGTTCGAGTTGAAAATTCGGAATTTGGTGCGTCGACTAAGGGCCTGTCCATAAACTACGTAGACTCTGAGGGGGAACGGGGGGTCTGACTAAAGTCTAACTTCCATACAAATTTCGAAAATTTTGAAGTCTACGATGGGGAGGGGGGTTCTGAGATTTCCAAAAATAAGTCTACGTAGTTTATGGACAGCGCCTAATCGATTGTTGTTTTTCCATACATTTCTTAAACTCGCAAAAGCAGCCCTCGCCTTCTTGATCCGTGCACCTATGTCGATTTTGGTGCCGCCATCGGCCGCTATTTGACTATCAGAGATTGGAAGATTTCAACATTCTCCACTGATTGCCCAGGCTCCGTAAAGCTGGAAGGGTTGGCCAACGATTTGGTCTTGTTGACGTTGATGGTAAGACCAGCCGCTGAGGAGTGATTGGCAAGATCATCGAGCTTGCTCTGCATATCAGAGCACCGTTGAGCTAGGAGTCATTTAGGTGCTCCATGGTAAATAATGGGCTGCCACAGCAATCCACGATTTGTTTCACGGTCAATCACACCTACCAGGATCTCATCGATTACGATGAAGAACAATAGCGGTGATAGTATACATCCTTGCCTCACTCCAGCAACAACCCGGATGGGATCAAACAAAACACCGTTGTGCAGTACTCTGCACGAAAATGCTCTGTACTGTGCTTCAATGAGGCCGATGATTTTCTCAGGGAGATTCTTGCGCCTGAGGGCTTTCCACATGATTTCGTGATTGAGACTGTCGAAAGCTTGTCACTTCCCCACGAAGAGGTGGTTCGCATGAGACGGAGGACAAATCAGGTAGAAAGATGGAGGTACTAGTACCGATACCCACGTACCCAAACGTTGGTTCAAAATTGTGGAACCATCTATGACGTAAACTATTCGGGATTGCCCATAATTCAATGAAAACATAAATTTCACATGTAATAAAAATGTATTTTAGCATCGCGAAATCTCACGTCCAATGGTAAATCAGCTATAAATTTTTGACTTATCAAACAACTTTGCCAAAGACACATTCTACCGTGACGCTACAACGTATTGACGACTTTTTTTGTCAGATGTTACACTATAACTCGTAAATCCTCAAATATTTTTGCATATTCGGATTCCATGTAAAATTTCTGATAAGTTCAATCTGTGGCATAGTTAGTTTTCATTGGAAAAGTATGTTAACCCTCGAGCGATGGCGCTGTTGTATTTTGTACAACACGATGAAAAAAACTCGCTTTTTGTACTCAGCATTAGTGTGGTGCTGACGCAGCTAGTCAACCGCGCGAGTAACGGAAGGTTAAAAAACTGGGAACTAGTAGCATGACGTTACAACGTTGTAACGCCACGCTACTCATTTCAATTTTTAACATACTTTTCCGATTAAAACTAACTGTTCAACAGATTGATCTTATTAGAAATTTTACAAGGAATCCGAATATGCAAAAATGTTTGAGGATTTACGGTCGAATTTACGAGTTATAGTGAAAAATCTGACAAAAAAGGCGTCAAAACGTTGTAACGTCATGGTAGAATGTGTATAAGATTTTTTTTATCACTGTTTGGTCTATTTGTCTCTGAAATCACAGAAGTTGATCTTAGGGTCCTAAGTGGTATGCAGATCCTCTGATATGCCTTTGGTTCAATAAATTCTCGCACACATCTTAAACGTGTTATTACTTGAATTGATGACATTGCATATATTATTAAAGAAATGCTCATCTCGATGGCGTGATGAGTTCTATGCTGAAAAATCTAAATATCTGGCGATGCGAAGTAATGGATCTCAGCGCTCTAGTCTTTGGGATAAAATTAGAAGAATATGGGTGGTACTAAGCCGAAGATGGGCACCGGTGTCATTAACCTTCATGAAGCAGCATTCATGCTGCTGGTAGCAATAACTTGGCCCTCCGAGCCATTTATCACAAAACGGATTTTCAATAGAATAAAATTCCCGGTCTCCGTTAATCATGTTCGTGTGATTTCAATTAAAGAAATTGCTTTCGCAATTGAACTGTCTGCCCATCTTAATCCGTTACAAAGCCAAGTATTCAAAAGCCAACTACTTCGGGGTTCTCTAGCAAAATGACGAAAACACGAACACAGGCCTGGTAGCGAGTCACTATTTAGTGACTTGGTCACTATTTCCGGGTCAGTCACTAAAAAGTCACTATTTTCAAGATGTTTCAACTAAAGTCACTTTTTCTGTTGAAAAGTCACTATTTTCAACTATTTTTAATGTTTTATGGCAAATGATAACCTAATCAGCGAGAAGAATAAAATTTGGACTGATAAAAAGTGCAAATCAAGCATTGTGTAACTGATTACAATAACATGTTTTAGTAGCTGTTAGCAAATGTATCAATCGCCTAGGTATGTAGAGTGACTGATTCTGATATGTTAAGTTAAGTTAGGTGTCTTTATCGGAGAGATTTAGAGTCCAAAACTTTTTCATCTATTCAGCGGAAGTGTTGTCTTTTTATCCAAGATTCATGCGACTATACTAGCATTCTTTCCCAATGAAATTTCTGGTCATTCTCCAGTAAAGTGATGAATGTTTTTGAACTATTACCGAAACAAATATGGGTGAACAGTCTGAAAGAACTTGTAAAGGCATCCTCGGAAATAAAAAGTAGAGGATTTTGATTAAGTAAAATAATAATTTGAGGAAGTATTTGCCAGAACTCTTGAAGAAATTCTCGGCGGAATTTATGTTACAATTGTCGAAGCAGGCCTCGAAATATGCTCCTGTATGACCTTCATGACCATATCTGCATGAATTCTTGCGGGATTTTAGCGAAAATAACTGAATGTTACTTGTGAAATTTTATCTTTAGCAAAAGCTTCTGTTGAATTTCTGATGGTATGATTTCTTTAGGTATGATAATCTAGTTCAACGCCAGGAAAAAATCATGATAAATTTTTTTCAAGAATGTTGGAAGATTTACGAAATGAGATCTTCCAGTAATCTTCAAAAAATGTGCACTATTTTTGACAAGAGTTTTTTCGGGAACATCGCCAAATACAGTTTTGACTATTTTGTTGTGAAAAACTCTTTGTGGCAAACTCTTCAAATATGGGAGTTTTCGAACAAGTTAGCAATTTTGTTAAAATTTTAATTAAATTTTCGTCATTTTGGTCAATAAGCATTGTAATCCCTCAAAAATGCTTGAAATGCGATAACAAACACTACAGGAATTATATCATTGTCAAATCAATTTCTGTTTATGTTTCACCTTTTTCTTTAAGATCCAAAGGAAATATCTGCAATAGTTTTCATATAAGTCTATTTACGAATTTGTTCAATAAACCTCTGAGTATTTCATCTCTAATTCTTCAATATAACATCAGCTTAGACTAAAAAAATGCCAGGAACTTGCACCAATGTTTCCCCATTGATATTCTACTGGAACCGACTAAAACAGCTGTATGTGCCAACAACCATTTTCGTTCATTGACCTAATACCTATTTATCTAGTTCTGCACAATATCTGCCAACAGTTGTATACACATGCAATTGTTGGTGTTTATGCGATACTCCAAGGTTTTCTTAATCAAATTCTCACAATTTTTGGCTGCTAACCATATTTTGTTGCCAAAAGTCACTATTTAGTCACTTTTTTGCCATTTGTAAGTCACTATTAGGTCACTATTTTCCTGAACTTGGTCACTAAAATAACTATTTTAACCATCAGTCATTGCTACCAGCCCTGCGAACAGTAATTCTCGTTACAGTGTACGCAGTACGCAACTACGCTGCGTAGCGGTTGACCTTTCTACACTCCACGAAGTTGTATGCTATGATTTCATTGACTGTTTTGTCTAGACTCCGGCTACGTCCGTGTAAATCATGCTTGAATTTAATATGATTTTGTATTCTTTAATAAAATACAATTGATAAACGAGTAAAGAACACATAAAGCCTGTATCCGCAATAATCGGGACACAGAAATACAGCTGTAACTCTACAAAAGATACATTAAAATTGCTCAAATTTTGTCTAATAACATCTTAAGCAGATATATTAGCGAATCCAAAGATGGCCGTCACAATGGCTGCCTTGCAAATACCGAAAGCACGGATCTCGTCATCTAAACAGCAAACAGAGGTGAAAAAGCAATGAGTATGATTGCTCACTCGTGGTCAGGGTACGAAAAACGGATCACGCCGAAAAACAAACGCTTTGTCCTAAGCGGTGCATGTTGGTAACAAAGACGCTCCGCAACAAACGCATGTCAGGCGATGAGAGCAATAAAACAAACATCGCTTGCCGTGCGTGTAACGATATTCTGGCTTTTCTGCAGACATTTTTAACCCACGTCATCAAATTTATAAGCATTTGGACGAGTTAATACTCTTGCAAACCTCAGAATCGAGTTTCACTTGTAAAACAATGCGAAAATCACGATGTTAATAGAACGAGACAAATATTCCTACCGTTTTTGTTGTGAACAAACTCAGGAGCGATTTTGTCATTATCTGCTAACAAAAAAACAAAGCGTTGTGGCCGTGCCTTCTTTATTGCCTATTTTTCGCTTGCGGGGGCAAATTCTGCGTACACTGCTCGTGGTAAACATTGAGTAGCATTTTCGTTTTCGGGTATTTTGTGGTTTTCGAGAACGGTGCTCTCGAAAATGCGAGTCAAAAATGCACCTGGATGCGCTCCCATTTCACCTTAAGATGTGTTCATCTCACCAACAAAATTTCATGTGAATCGGTGCAGTACTTTTTGTTGTAGCAACAAAAGAGTAAAATGTGCGCCATTGAATTTTGTACAGCCTCTAATTTTGCTTGTCAGCGCTGAAACTTTTGAATTTGGCAAAGGAAATGGCTGAAATTTTGAACACAAATCTCTCAATCTACATTTGTTGCATAGGCAAAATTTCAAAAAAAAATCGATGCACTATCAACAATGTTATTGTCCAAACATGTATTGGGACTGGACGTGATTTTAGCCCCTCAGACAGCAATTAGTTAGCATCCTTTATTGTTTCGATTGTACTTTTGAAAGTACTATACCAATAATCATCAAATTATGCAGGCATAATATACACATAATCTACTAGTTTCTGTGAAAGTTTAATGAAAATTGGCTGAGAAATTCAAAAGTTATGAATAGAATCGTACATGAAAAACACGGAAAATTTCAAGAAAGTGTCTCTATAAGTATCATAACTGCTAACGAAATTGCATAATTATCATCACAGAACTTTGAACTGTAGGGTAAAAGAACCATCTAGTATGCGAATGAAAATTGATCATGATTGTACAAAATGCTTAAAACCACGTCTGTTTGTTGTTCATCCACAGTTTGTTAGACTTAACTTCTACTTGGGCCACCCTATTGTGGCCACCCAGGCTTTTACCTGGGCCTCAGAGTCGATAAATTGGCTCCGAAGAGGAATTGGGAGGCTTTGTGGAACGACTTCCCTTCAAAAAATCAAGGTAGACCGATTCGCCTTAAAGATGGTGGAAAACAGGGCTTGACTGGCAAAATCAAAAAAATAGTAGAAAATTCGTATGTTACATTTTCATTTTTAATTAAATTGCATTCTGGTCAAACAGGAATGGATTGGGAAATTGATAAAATGGTTTTACACACCTTTAACCTTGGCTGCATATTCCTCCTCCGGGTTGGTCTTAGGCTCGACGCTTACCAGCGCGGACGATATTGGATCCCGGACCGCGTCGACTCCCTTGGATCGTCGGGGGGAGGATTTTCGGGTTTCCTTACCATGGCGAAACACGGGTGTCTTGCTGGGGATTTACTGCTATCACGCCGTGCAGCACGTTCAGGGGTTTCCCACAGCGCCGTCGAATGATGAACCGGAATTGTTCGATGGGCTGAACGAGGATCAGGCCGTTCGTCCGGAATTCGCTTCTTCGTGTCCTAGGTCGTAGGTATCTTTGGCGGAACGAGAACTCCAGGCACACCACGTGAAATCACGGGCCCACCGGGCCACACTGCAGCACTCCGGTTTCCCTCACACGGCGCTTCACTTTCGCTGTTCTAAGGGGAGGTTTCGAACGCGGGTGGGTCTTCACACGGCACTAGACTTCCGCTAACGGGTGCGCTTCGATTCCGGGCTGCCCTCTTCTACCGGGCCAAAGAAAAAAACGTGGTACAACGATTGAACGTGGAGGAAAAAATGTCGGTTCACTGTGAACAAAAAAATTTTGGTGAAAAACGCGCACCACTTGTATGCTTGACGGTGGTTCACCTATTAGAGGCTGATCGGACGATCATCAGCGATTTTGTACCTTTGGCGTCGTCGTCGCCGGCTTCGCCGTCGTCAACGATCGTCGGCTTCATAGTTGTCGGCGGACGTCTTACAAACACCGATAGTAGGTGTCGATGTGGTGGTGCGTTATGGTTGGCGGTAAAATGGGGTAATAGGGATGTGCAGGAGAATAGGAATTTCGATTTCTTTTTTTATATTCAGTTCTGTTTTCATTTTGTTTAGTTCGTATAGATTTAATTTGTAGTTCAAAGTTGAGGATTTCTCTTTTTTTTCTTTTACCATTATAATAATTACCCTTAAAATCAATAGACACTATCAAATAAAAAAAAACAAATAATTAAGAAAAAAATTAGGATATTTACATTTTATTTACATAGAACAAATGTGACCTTTTTTTTGGAAAGGTAACAAGTTAAAAGTAATGCATCGATTTTTACGAAATTTAGCACAAATATTAAACATACACCAAAGAGTTCTCAGTCAATTATTTGGCCAATTTTACCAATTCATTACAGAGTTACTGACGTACTTCTGTGTCCCGATTATTGCGGATACAGGTTTTATAATAAATAACAAAAAAGGGCTACCGTTACAGCAGGCAATATGTAGTTGTGGTAAAGAGCCTAGAAGTTTCGTCTTTACCGGCACTTGGTACTTCGAAACTAAGAAGAACGCAAATGGTATCGATAATTTCGAAAGAAGATGAAGGAACGTCACCGCGGGCGTAGGTCTGAGGAGACCGTACGGAACCTGATTACGATTGTACCACAGAATGTTCAAGAAATTTACAGATAGATGCAGGCCCGTGCACAAAAGCGGCGCCAATTTTTTTTTTTGTAAAACCTTATATTTCGTCTAATTAATTGTTAACATTCATATAAAATACAAAATTTGCTAAACCTATTTCGTTGTCTGGAGTTTCTATTATATAGCTATAAAATGTTGCTAGTGCACTAAGTATAAACTCCTTGGAAGCTCGACTAATGTTTCTAAGCGTTGGATATATAAATTCTTCGGGTTCCAACCTGACTAACCTAGGTTCTATACTCAAAAGTTCTCTTCTCTGATATCTCCAAATATCTCTCACATGTTGACACCTGGGATTCTTTCCCAATTTTGGCAAAAGGCGGAGTAGCGGCTAGGGTATGTAGCATCGGCAATGGGGGGAAGGATGGTTAACACCCAAACCGCAAACCCCCGCTTCCGCCGCACTCCCCCCCCCCACCCACCGCTTGTGCACGGACATGGAAGAAAGATTAACATCTCAGCCATTTATTTTATATAGATACTAGCAGACCCAACGTTTTAAAAATATTGTTTATCTTTTCGATTCTTTTGCTAATTATCTTTCTTTGAAGATAAAGATTGTGTGTTTAATTTTAAGACTTTTCAAATTATATAAGAAGTTCAACAGCTCTCCTCATTACATTTTTCAATTAATTTTGTCGGCATCGAAAGCTGTGAAAAAAATTGGTTATAATCACTTGATGGAAACATTTCAGATTTGAAAAGGTTAGACAAAGGAGTCACAGTATACTACGAAATCAAAAAAATCGAAATCAGAGCGGCCGACGCCATGTTCTCGCAGCAGTAGCGTTTTTGGCCTGCTCAACCCAAGTGCAAAATTTAACTGTAGGATTTGTACCGTTCCAAGATTCATGTTTCACGGAAAAACCGTTGCGAAAAGAACTCTCGAATGCTAAACGAAAACTTGGAGACAGTACAATCTGGTAGGTAACTTAAATTTATCGCAAAGCAGATGAAAACAAAGATTGCGCTGCACGATTTGGCCAAAGGAGTTATTTCTTCAACTGGTCGGCGTTAAGTCAGAGGGACCAAGTAAAAAAATTGACGAAAATTAGATTTTTAGAGCATTTGGTCAAGAATTACTTAAGCTACTTGGAACAATCAACCAATGATTACACTGCTCGACAAAATTTTACAAAAGTTGGTGTTATGGGATGAGAAAAAAATAACAGGGGTTTGGGACCCTAGAAGTGTCATAGTGAAAGAATTTTTGAAAAATATTGGACCGGGCCTTCACAGTTTAAAACCGAAGTTTGTATGGAGAACTTGGGGTGTTCAATTGATATGTGCATTAGAACGCTGTGACTGAACATAAAAATTGGAAATTGTAATCAACAGTGTAATAACAGAAATATCAAATTCCAAACTTCCTGCTCACATTATACACCACTCCTGTTGTATTACTTGTGCATTATTTTTTCTTCAAATATGTAAAAACTTGAGTGTGAACTGTAGTTGGTTGAAGGTTTTCCAAAAACCGTTCAGTCAGAGTGGACTAAGTACAATCAATTATTTAGCAATTCCTCGGTTTTAAGCCTTATTTTACGTTTTTTCGCGATCAATACAGAGCGATGCTGTGATAAATAGTTACCGTAAAACGGGATATCATTGATCAGCGGGGTAACATTGATCGGCTTGACCGACCTCATGAAATGTTCAAACTAGCATTTTACATTGAACCAGCTTCTGCTATCGAATGGTATATCGTGATCTGCTATTATTTAGCTATTAAATGACATGTAATTCATGAAAATTGAATTTCATAAACATTGAAATAAATCGATTATTCATAACCGTGTTTCGTAACGCAATGAGATACATTGTCAAACATTCATGCATGGCATGAATACTAGATACAATATGAGGTTAGAAATCATTGCATTACTTCAATATGATATCCTAGAGTTGGATTCAATAAACGAAGCTTTTATGTAAATGCTCTTTTTCAGTAAAATATACGCTTTTATAACAGTAAGCTATCAATTCCTTAAGCTATTGCCTACCTTTAGGCGTTATTCGCGATTTGGAGGATTTTAATCCTCAAATAACTCAAAAAGTACATAACTTGCCAGAATTTGGACAACAAATTCGAAATCAGCGATCCCCAATTTAGTAAGGGTATTTTCAACAAAAACGAACATTGATCACTGACATGATCAATGTTACCCCAAATCAACAGAATCAAAAATTAGATTAAAAATCCAATTTAAACATGTTTTTAAGTTTTACAATACTTGTTCGAGTTGCTTAACACATACCCAGAGGGCCAGTACTTGTTTTAAAAATATAAAACATGTAACGTTTGCTTTAACAAGAGATTTATTCAAGAAAGATCGAAAATTCTGATCAATGTTACCCCGGATTACGGTATTAAGATTTATGGCAAAAATTCAAGAACATTTATTGAAAATCTCAAAACTTTTAGATTTGCAAACTTTAAAGTCGTTTTTTCTAGAAATTAACTAAAAGACACGTGGTCCTCTCTGACTTAACGACGACCAACTGTATTTCTAGTAACGCTACTCGAAGCAAGTTAGTTAGTTAGTTAATTTATTTTCGACACTTTACACATTAGTGTGCATTCGTGTCGTCGAAGCAAGTGGATTTCACAATGTCTTTCAATAACCGACAATAAAGTATTTGCATTCGCTTAAGAATTTGTCGATCGAAAACATCATCCAATGTCCAATATTTTGACAAACAGCAGTACAAAACTACAAAACATTCATCTGCTAAGAGCATTCATTTTTGTGGATAATAGAGTTGCAGAAAATTCAACACCAATAATTGGAAGAACCGCGACTACAAAATGTAAATAAAGTTTTTCTATGTTTGTTATCAGTTCTTCAAACATATTCATTACTGTGAAAGGTCGATGTTGAGCCATTTGAAATTATTGCCCGTTAGTTTATAAAAATGTAAATAAATAAAAGTTGTGTATATTTTGTTATGTTTGCTGTCAGGTTGGATCCGAAAATCAGATGTTCATCTGGTAATCAACAATATTTTTTCCAGAGTTTCTCATTAGACTCGTCTGGTAAACCATTGCTTGATAGTGAACAGTATTTGTTGATTGTGTTGTGTTGCTTCTGGATTCCGATATCGAAATACTGCTGGGTAAGCTATGGCTTGTTTTATTTGCTGTGTTATACACTCACTCTTGTGTTATTATGTTTAAGGTGCGACGGAAACTATGGATCAAGAAAAAAGGTATGCAAACAATAACAATATTTCAGTGGCCAGATACGAAAAAGTAGCCCCTCATAGAAGGACTTTCTAAACGCTTACTGGAAGACGCACCGCCGAACCTCTCCATCAGATTTGGATGTTTAGTCCTGACCCCGAAATTAGGTGTTGACTCTAGCACCTCGACCCCGTGTTGCGGCTTGATTGAATAGCGACTGCCCACTGAACCTGAAAAAGCAGTCATCATTTACGGCAGTACAGGAAGGATTGTCGAGTGAAGTTCCAGGTACTGAAAGCGAACAGGATGTATCTGTTGCGATTGTACTTCCAAGATATCGCTACAGCCTGTGATGTTTCTGACCGCAGTGTGCAAGAATTTGATCTGCATCATGTCGATCGACTAATGTCTTCAGTCGTCAAGCCAAGCGTTTAACTCTCGAGCGATCGCGCTGTTGTATTTTGTACAACACGTTGAAAAAATCTCGCTTTTTGTACTCATAATTAGCGTGGTGCTAGCGGTGTTGGCCTACCGTGCGAGTTACGGAAGGCTAAATAAATTGACTCCAAATAAGACTTCCGTAAAAACCCACCGACCTCAGAATCCGCTTGCAGGTTCTGCTGTTAAGGTGTTGGCTGAGAGTAACACTGATGAACGAGCTATCACAGAAATACCACGTTCCCTTGAGATTTTTCGCCCTCCGGAAGATGAAGAAAACCATACGGACAAGCATACGGTCCAATCTTATATGGCGGCGGCTGCAGCTTTTGGTTCTTCAAAAGTGCAGGCGAAATAAAACGAATGTGCCCATGGCTCAGGCGATGACGATGAGGTTTTCGAGATCGGAAATGCTACATTTTTGAAAAACTTCTCCATACGCGAGTATTTCGAACCCTACCTGAATCGATTGTGTTAAGCTTCGGAGAAAGACGCGAATAAGGTTAATATTGATTCTCAAGGTAAGCTATTTATCCATAGAAATAAAGATCGTGGTTTATTTTCTATATTTAACAAAAGTGTTCTATGGAGGAGAATTTAAAGACAAATTAGAAGTGTGAGACGGACCTGTTTAGGAAACACTCGATTTTGACAGTGTAAACAATGCGATAATTAAAATTTTATCTCCATACTATTTACTTCAACTAACATACTTTACAGTCTGCAAACCAATTTTTTTAAAAGACAATTCACACCGTCTTCAGCCAGAGGTTGCACAGACTGAACACATTACTTACACTAGACAACGGACAACACAGAACATCCAGTGGCCCAGTGATGGATTCTTCGTTTGACGAAAAGTTTTCACCGACTGGAACGGGAATCGAAACCACACTCCGAGGCTTACGATACGCCTCTAGGCGACTGCCGCCGCTAACCGCACGGCCACGAAGCCCACAATAAATAAAATTGCCAAAAAAAAAATTGATTTTCCATGACTTGAGATAATTAAAAAGTGATCTGTGTGTTTTTCAACAGTTTGGGTAAGAAGGACCAGTAGGGTGGGTAAGATGGACACGTTTGGAAAATTAGCTAATAAGCCATTAATTGTGTTAAATGATGTTTATGGCCGTTTATATTCGGTAGATCAATCATAGTAGAATCGATACTTGGCTTTGAATCTCTTAGCGAAACGTCATATTGCAAATCAAAATGTATTTTGTAAATCGGAAACCTTCATACATTGATAAACGCCTAACAGTATGCAATGCTCTGGTAATTTTACGAAGTTCAAACTGTTCCAACAATAATAATTCTAATATTATGAATTTTTAAACAAAAAATCAATATGAAATGCCTTAGACAGCTTCCACAATTATTTGTGTACTCTATAGATTTCAATCTGTGAACAATGTGTGGGTTTTAATGTGATTCTCATAGCACTATCAAAGTAACCCCAACACAGTCCGTCTTACCCACCCTCAAGGCGGACCGTCTTACCCCCACACAACGCAAAATATTCTTTCCACCGCCGTTATTTATATTCCATGAAATTTACCTGAATTTCGTTGTGTATAGGACGGAACAGTTTAAAACAACTGGAAACTGAAAATAAAATACGAAAACTAAGCAATTCAATCTTTAAAAAGCTTATTTATTGCCGCCTCAAAATTAGATCCCATCATAATAGCGTGTATCCTGGTAAATGATTGTTTATTTTTTGCACTTTTGACATATGTATTCTCTCATGGAATGGTTCAATACTCATCAACTGAAGAAGATAAAGTTAATCGTAAAAGAAAGCTCTTAAGTGACAAAACTAGTCAGTGGTCCGTCTTACCCGATTGGGTCATGTATTCTGTAAATACTCAGTTCTGGGACTGGGCGGTCTTAACATCGCAGATCCGACGACGTGTATCGTCCAACGTATTCAAACAGGACCTACCGGATTGTCTAGATCTGAAAATGCTAGAAGAAACAAAAACCAACGGAAGAGGTAAAATCAGGGCAATCATGATCTTCGAGTACAGTCATACCTAGATAGTATGTACATTTTGCCATCAACTTGTACATTTTGTACAACTGGCCATGAAGCTGATTGGAAAAATAAAAGCATACTATAGAGCCAGGTAAACACACAAGGAATTGAACCATTTTAGAAATGATTCAACCCCAAGATGAACATTAGTCCAAACCAAGGTTGTTAATCGATAAATTATCGTTATCGGCGATAAAGTTAACGTCTGTTATCGTTTATCGTCGATAACGATAACGTCTTCAGGCGGAAACGTCATCGGCGATACAGTTAACTGTGGAAATTATCGACTCGATAACGTCTCCGAAAAATTTTCTTCGCGATCTGAACCGTTGTTGATCTAGGGTAACTAGATTTATCGCAAAATTATCGAAGGTACGTTGATCGCCACGTTGATTTATCGTTTGATTATCGTTATCGAGAGATTATCGACCAACCTTTATCGTTATCGAGTTTGCGTTGAGTTAACTGTCGATAATTTATCGGTTAACAACCTTGGTCCAAACGAATCTCTCGATAAACATCCATGTTGTAGATCAATCGACACAGCAGAGTACCGTAATCCGGGGTAACATTGATCAGAATTTTCGATCTTTCTTGAATAATTCTCTTGTTAAAGCAAATGTTGCATTTTTTATATTTTTGAAACAAGTACTAGCCCTCTGATTATGTGTAAAGCTACTCGAAAAAGTTCTGTGAAACTTTTAAACATGTTTAAATAGGCTTTTTAATCTAATTTTCGATTTTGTTGATTTGGGGTAACATTGATCATGTCAGTGATCAATGTTCGTTTGTGTTGCAAATACCCTTACTTACTAAATTCGGGGTTGCTGATATCGAATATGTTGTCCAAATTCTTACAAGTTATGTACTTTTTAAGTTATTTCAAGATAAAAATCCTCCAATCCGCGAATAGCGCCTAAAGGTAGGCAATGGCTTAAGGAATTGATAGCTTAGCTTACTTTAAATAAATCGTATATTTTATTTAAAAAAGAGCGTTTACATAAAAGTTTCGTTCATTAAATCAAACTCTAGGATATCATATTGAAGTAATACAGTGATTTCGAACCTCATATTGTATCTAGTATTTATGCCATGTATGAATGTTTGACAATGTATCTCATTGCGTTACGAAATACATTTATGAAAAAATCAATTTAATTCAATGTTTATGAAATTCAATTTTCATGTATTACATGTCATTTAATAGCTAAATAATAGCAGATTACGATATACCATTTGATAGCAGAAAATGATTCAATGTAAAATGCTTGTTTGAACATTTCATGAGGTCGGTCAAGCCGATCAATGTTACCCCGCTGATCAATGATACCCCGTTTTACGATACGCAATATTTTTCTCAAATTTAGATCAAATATCAGTAAACACATGCCTTAATGATTATGGAACGGCAGTAGAAATTATATCAGTGGTTGTTTGTGCCAACCGGAAAGAGCCGTCAAACTTGTGCGGAACCGCGCTGGAACATGGCTTCTGGGAAACTCCTTGTAGCATTGCTCCCAGAATCATTTCAGTATCCCGGATTCGAAGCCAAAAAGAAAATCAAACTCGTCAACACCAGCTACGTCAACGCCGATAAAATGCATGATTGCAAGCACCTCTGGTTTTGGATCGCAATCAGCAAGAGTCCTACCGTCAACAAGTGCTGAATTCAATTCTAATATTTCCAACGTAAGCGAGGTTACAACTTTCTTAGATATTACCGACGAGATAACTGATGAAGAAGCGATAGGTATAGGTAGCAGTTTTTCCGAAAATGATATTATTAGATAAGATTTTTACTTATGTAGGATTATATAAAATCAGTTTATAAATGTGCAAATAAATTTGTTGATCACTTTGGATTAAATAAGTATTGTAAACTACAGATTATTCAAGACCGGAACGAACATCTGGATATGATTTCGTGTCGAGTTCGGACGCTCCTGCGCTCAAGACGCTACTACACATACACGAAAAATCCATGAATATCGAACCTCAAATCGAAAAAGATATGGGAACTTGCGAGCGAGCTTGCGAGTGTCCAGCGGCTCACGCTATGTCCAATGAATAGTATTATGAAAAATGAATGTACCTCAAAGTTTTTTCGCTAGATCGTTATTTCTTGATTCAGAATATGTGCAGTTAAAAATATTCCACCTTGGGTTTTTTCCCATACATTTTATATGGGATGAAATTGACCTTAAAATGGCTCTTTTCGACATTTGTATGGAAAAATAGAAAAAATAATCAAAAATAACAAAATACCGTCATTTCGGGTGAAATTGATCAGTGGAGTGAAACTGATTGTCGTGAGGGGTATTTTTTTGTCTAAAATAACGCACTAAACTTAAACTAATATGCGGGAAAGGGCCATCATCTGGCTCAAGGGTTATTGTATGATGAGTTTACATGTTTTATAGCCAATAAGTCACATTTTTTCTGTATTAAATTCAATATTTTACAAAAATGCATGTTTTGGCAAACATTAAAGACACTTTCAAACTTTTGTTACCGTAGCGGTATCATGTAATGAAAATTCGAATGAATGTTTCTAGCTGCCAAGTATTCGCTAAACCCAAATTCGTCATCAATAGTTCTATAAATACTGAAATGTGTGCATAACATTAAACTAACAATTGAACAATCACATATTTAGTATGAGAATTGCATATCTTCAGGTGTTTTCTAGAGAATTATTAAAGTTAAAGCTTGAATAATTAATAATTTAGTAACGTTGTAAAAGTTTTGATTAGCTTTTCGCATTTTAAGCTGGTTCATTTAGGTGGAGAAAATATTTACAGCACTTACAAAGGCTTTTCACTGACTGATCAATTTAATTTCACAAGCCCAGAAATTGTTCAACAAAATTGTTGGAGAAGGTGAATTTAGTAGCCGTGGGTACATTGACAAGTTCATTCAGCGACATGTGATTCGGACGTTGATGATCACTGGGAAAAACCTTTCAAGCAATAATGTGGCCAAGAGTGAAGGTGACGTCCAAATCTTTTCAAAAAGAAGTGCAAGACAAACAATTGTCTCCATGCCAAATTTTTAACGCAGACGAGAGTGGATTGTTGTCAAACATCAATGTTCGTCGATAAATACTCCACATCTGTTCCTGGAAGGAAAATGGTGAAGGAACGAGAAACGCTCATGCCATGTTCCAACATGGATGCATCTCTCAAGCTTCCGTTAACGCTTATTGGTAAGTTGTAGAATCCTAGAGCACTTATGTATGTTAGGCAGGTTCCTGTCTACTACAAAACTTCCAAAAAAGCATAGATAACGCAGTTTTGGTTCTAAAATTGTTTTTTTTTTTCTTGATGAACCTTCTTTTTCGCTTATTGATTCGTTCGGTTGTTGTCCTCGTTTGCTCTGCCAATGACGTAAAAATCTACTATTTAATGAATCGCAAAACTTGATCAGTACGTCGATTTGGAAGTAATTTCAGTTTCTCGGTTTGTAGAGAACGCTGTTGCTGTGCCGTTCTTTCCTCGCAAAAAGTGATTTTTATTTCAACGCAAAAGTTCAAGGTTGCGAAGATATCACCAGTTCACAATGGTTAACGAAAGAGTTGTATGAAATGCTTTCGCTGTATTGATTGTATTGTTGACCTTTACACTATCTGTGAAGGTGACTGTGCGTGTTTCTTCCATGCTGATTGTGTTGGATTGAAAGAAGCAGATTTTGACGTCCTCTCCCGACCGACAAATATTATCTGGATGTGTGATGCTGATGCATGCATGATGAAATACAAAAAGGCAAGAGATGGTATCCGACCTGATCCAGCTGATGCAACTGAAACCACTATGACAATAGAGCAAGAGGTGCGAGAGCTGAAAATCGCTGTGACTGGAATATTAGACACTCTTTCGAAAGCCTCTCCAACTGTTTTTCCGGACGGCGCACGAAACTCAACTCCAATAGCTCACACGCTCTTCGACGGGACAAATGGACCTGTTGATGCTACTGATCATTAGAACCCACAGCGATCAAGTGACACAGCAATTGATGATAGATTTGCTCTGTTTCTCTCGAACATCGATCCTTGTGCGACTGAGGTGGATGTTTATCGAATGGTTTCACACGCACTAGCTATTTCTAGACCCGAACGCTTTGATGTGATAAAGTCAACAAAAAAAAAATGGTATAATCGCGGGATAGTTGATTTTGTTTCCTTTAAAGTAATTATTGACAGAAAATGGAAATCAAGAGCGCTTGAGCCTTCAACATGGCCGATTAAGATCAGGTTTAGAGAGTTTTTTGATAAACAGAACGACACTTGGCGACCGATATTGTAAAACGCAAAAATGTTGTACCCTTGTGGTAATTAGACCGATGTTTGTAGTTTAGTAGCCTGAGTTGCTGATGTGGTATTGCCTGCTGTACATATTGTGCTTGTTTATTTAGAGAATGAATTGCATGAAAATTGTGAAGTAAATGTAATAATGTTGATTTTGCTTTATTCAATGAAGTGTACGAATTGATGTGTTTATTGTTATATTATTGTTAAAATTTGTAGGATACTGTTGTGAATTTGTTTTTCATAGATGTAATTTAGCCTTAAGATATTCAATAAGACTTAAGTGTCAGTTGGATTAAACAAATAATAAAGAATAAAGAATTAGTCGTCCGCGTTACTAAGTTTTTGGACTTGACTGGACCAAATCGTCCTGTTGAAGCTGTTTTGTTATTGTTTAATTGCTCTGCTCAATTTCATTGCCCATTCATTTTGCAGCCTCGTGATGGAAAATTTTGCACCGAATTTCTTGTTCGCAATACGACCGCCATTATACAACCGATGAATCAAAACACAAATACAAATAACACTAGTTTACAGTATTTTTGAACTCGGTAAGCTGATGATCATTTTTAGTGTAGAATCATGCCCTGAGTTCAAAAACGCGAAAGAAAAAAAATACAGTAGAGCGGAATTTTTTTCGACTTTCCATACAAGGTTGATGATATATTTGAAATCGATTTTTGTTCTATTTTTAAGCAAAGTCGCTCACTTCAAACATCTCATTCTCCGTAATCATTGCTCCGATTGAGCTGAAATTTTTACTGTAACTTGCCTCCATATAATATGTCAAATAAACGTCGAGAAAGAATTTTTAAATTGTTTTTTTTTCTTATTGAAAAAAAATACATTTCTACAAGAATTTTTGGGAATTTTGCTAAAATTTAAGGAGATCGTCCCTAAAACTCGCCAATATCTTGAATTTCATCAATCTGAGGCAAAGCCTGTATTCAGATGATCGAATGGTATTGCATTCAGCTTTTAATTTATGGAAAAAGATTTAAAATTGGTAGAACAAAACGCAGTATATTTGAATTTCAGTAAATTGCATATTTTGAAAAGTTGTAAAGCTCGATATTGAGCTAAAACTCAAAAACGCTTCTACCTAAAATTTTTTGAAGGTCGGTTTCGGAATCAGCGCTAATTTTAGCTTCAAAAATTTTGGTCGTTGACAGAAGTTCACGACTTTCGTTTTATTTTGTTAACTTGTGTAATCAAATTGCGATGATGCTAGAGATGAAAATTGCGAAATTTTGAAAGAATATGATATAAAATAAATAAACTAATAAATATTGTGGAGAGTGTACTGAACACTGATAGGGATATTAACACGAACAACCTAGTTGACTTGACATTATCTGCAGCAGAAGACGTCAACTGTTCAATCGATGCTATAAACCATGAAGGAGCTCCTGACGGCGATAATACTCTACCCACGAGGCAGCAATAAATGGGCTAAACTTGGTGTTGATGTATACAGAAGAAAATGAATGGTCGTTCAATACTCAGTTCAGATTGCGCCAAATACGACTATGTATATTTTTAAGGACAGACTTGTTAGGATCCCAAAATGGCCGCCACAATGGCCGACTTTGGTACCTACTCACGATTTTGGGGGCACAAATCTCTTTGTAAACAAAACCAGCGTATCTGATCATCTTATTTTAAGCTTATTACAAATGAGCAAGAAGAGAATAATAAAATGCACTGTTGTTTAAAGTTTGCTTCTTGAGTTTTGTGCGTTTGAAGTTCTGATGCACTGTTGAAGCGGGATTCTTAGACGTTTGTCCTTAAAAGACTGCAGCTGCCAAACTGTCCCGCTGAGTGCATTCGAATTTCTTGAATATCTGAAAGTTTTGATGTGTGAATATCATCAGTGAATGTGAAGTAAACTACAAATGTGTATTTCTTATTTTTCATTTATTTTCATTTGTAAGAATATACTGATGGCAATTAAATGTATGATTGGTCATTAGGCTCCAAAGGACTCCATTCTACCCCAGCACACTGTTTTCTATGGTTCAAGGAGTTGTTCACAAAAAATAGCCCAGATCTATCAAAACTAAACTGATAGAACAAAACTTTGTTTGGCAATTTTTTTTTCGCAATGTCATTTTACGCAACTTTGCTGAAGTCATCAGCACGCTTTTTTACTTATAAGAAAACAAATGTAATACATGTTATAGTATATTATACTCACTTCTAGGTTGAGTGATACTTTCAAAAGAAAGGCCCTAACACACCAAATAACTTCATCGAAGACACGTAAACACTAGATTGAATTTTTCAGGTCCAATATGATCATGATTACTACATTTGGTTTTTGGAAACAGTGTACTCTAGTAGCGTTACGTAATCATTGAAGAAGCCCCAGTGTTTTTCTTAATGTTTAGAGTATATTTGGCATCATTCTTTAAAAAAATAATAATAAAAACTTCTTTTCGATAATATGACTAAATGACCGTTTCTCTTCATCGTGATTTTTTTTTATAAAGTTGACGAAGATTACTACCGTAATCTGGGGGGTATTGATCAGCGAACAGCTATGGCAGATTATGCACGAATACGGATTCCCGGATAAACTGATACGATTAATCAAGGCGACGATGAACCGAATGATGTGCGTAGTTCGAGTATCAGGGACACTCTCGAGTCTCTTCGAATCTCGCAGAGGGTTACGGTAAGATGACAGTCTTTCGTGCTTGTTGTTCAACATTGCGTTAGAGAGTGTAATAAGGAGAGCGGGATAATCAAGAGTGAGTGGGACGATTTTCACGAAGTCCGTTCAGCTGCTCGGTTTCGCTGATGATATTGATATTATAGCTCGTTGAAGACAAAGTACTCCAGGACAAAGTACAAAGGGCTCCAGGGAGGAGTCACCGCGCTCGCCACCCCGAATTTCTATCGAGGATGATGGAATCGAGGCGGTTGAAGAATTCGTGTACTTGGGCTCTCTTGTGACCGCCGACAACGACACCAGCAGAGAAATTCAGAGACGCATTGTGGCAGGAAAACAAGCTTACTTTGGACTCCGCAGAACTCTACGATCGAATAAAGTTCGCCGTCACACGAAGTAAACTGTCTACAAAACGCTGATTAGACCGGTAGTCCTCTATGGGCACGAAGCATGGACGTTACGTACAGAGGACCAACAACGCGCCCTTGGAATTTTTGAACGTAATGTGTTTCCGACGAGAAAATAATAACATGATTTTAACATATCATGATATTTCTAATTCATTGTAATCATGTTCAACATCTTTGGTGTTTTCAAAATACTATAACTTGATTATATCACATTATGTTATAAATGTCGTTTGATAACCTATTGCATTATAATTTATTTAAGAGTCTTCGTCATTTGGAAAATAATGTAACAAAATTTTATCAAATTTAGATAGATAGATAATTTTATTCTGATTATAACAGAATAGAATATTTATTACCTTGACTAGACTGGTGTAGTTTTTGTTATAATTTTAGTTATTTTAACATCATCCTGCATCTAGTTTATAACATAAGTTATAGAAAAATATTATAACGTCATAACACAATATGATATAAACTTGATATAATGTTCTAGCCGGGTTGCGTTCCATCTACGGCGGAGTGCAGATGGAAGACGGGACTTGGAGAAGCGTGAAGAACCACGAGCTGCATCAGCTGCTGAGAGAACCAACCATCGTCCATACCGAGAAAATGAGGAGGCTACGGTGGGCGGGTCACGCCATCAGGATGCCGGATAGCAACCCGACTAAAATACATCTCGAGAGTCATCCGACCGGGACAAGAAGACGTGGTGCGCAGCGAGCTAGGTGGGTCGACCAAGTGGAGGATGATTTGCGGACCCTACGCAGAGTGCGAAACTGGAGACAAACAGCCATGGACCGAGTGGAATGGAGACGGCTACTATGTACATACAGCAGAGGCCACCCAAACCTTAGTCTGATCGGTAAGGTAAGTAAGTTGATCAGCGGAGTGAAGTTGATCACTATGGGATCCTTCAACCGCTGGGGACGCCACAATTCTGTTTCAGTGGAAGAATATGGACAATGAAATAATAGAGGAAAAGTGATTAAGCTCTCCCCAGATTACAGCATAAGGGATTTCAATTAACCTTCACATACCCGCCCCTCGACAACTCATTATGAAAATGATGGCATTTCGGCAATTTTCATCCGATTTTTTGGAGTCCCCCCTAATCGATCATAAATTGATGGAAGTTTATTACACTCAAGTGGTCATGTATTATCCGGAACCATTCCGGAGATATTTCGGATTGTACTGGGGTCAGGGGATGGGGCAGGGGTTTTGTTTTGCCAAATGGCTGAAAGTGATTATTTCGTGTGTTATTGTGTTTGTAAGGCTCCCGCGGAACCTATTTCAGGTGTTCCGGAGCGGCCATATTAGTTGCTACACACTTCAATAAATTTTTTTCTGCCCGAATCTCTTGAAATCATGAAGTTTGATACGTCGCACGGCATGTTTTGGTTACAAACCAGAAATGTCCTCAATGTCACCTCCGTGGAACTTATGCTAGATGTTCCAGAGAGGCCATATTAGTTGATACAGACTTCAGGGTATCGTTTCTGACTCAGTCATTCGAAATCATGAAGTTTGATATTTCGCACGACATGATTTGGATGAAAACCAGAAGTGTCCCCAATGAGGCCCCCGCGGAACCTGTCACGGGAATCAGGATGGGTCATCTTATTCAAATCTGATTATCGCAGTTGTGTTTTATTGTTCGCAATGAAAATTCAACTGAAAAACCAATGGTTCAAACACACTAACACACAAAATAATCAATTTTAGCCATATCGGCACCCCCCCTGACCCCAGTACAATCCGAAATATCTCCGAAATGGTTCCGGATATTGCATGGCCACTTGGGTGTAATAAACTTGCACCAATTTATGATCGATTGAGGTCAACTTCAAAAAAATTGGATGAAAATTGACGAAATGCCAGCATTTTCAAAATGAGATGTTGGGGGTCGGGTATGTGAAGGTTAACGACTGATGAAATCCTTCTGAAAACTCCACTACCGGTTCTAGTGCCCCTCAATGGACAGGCCAAGTTGAAAAATCTGAGAAATCTTCTTCCATTTTTTTGTTCTTGGCGTAACGTTCCAACTGGGACAGAGCCTATTTATCAGCGTGTTCTATGAGCACTTTCTTCACGTAATAACTGAGAGCATCCTCTGACAGCGGCCTTTAGCAGCGCTTGAAAATTGAAGCGTTTTACCTCAGACGAATCAAAATTTGCTCTTCTTTAACCGGCGCTTTTCAACCCAAAGCGGTAGCAATATGCCTTCATTCTTCATTACACCAACGAACCTAACCTCAAAATGACTGACAATTCTCAGGTCATTCTGACAGATGGAACATGAGCATGAAAAGGACGGCAACACGATCGATAAAGTAGAATATATGATCCGTCTTTTTCGTGCATGTATGTGGTCTGTCAAAATGACCTGAGAAGTGTCAAACACTTTCATGGCTAGCTTTGTTGGTGTAATGAAGAATTGGCTAACATGCTTCAGAAGCAAGTGGGAGCGGGAGCAATAAAAAATATGAGTGAGAGTGAGGGACGACGATTCAGCTCCGTGCGGCTCTTTGAATCTCTCTCTTCGCCGGTGTATACGGCAATGAATATACTTGATTTTTTATCTTGTTATTACAGTTCAAATGACATAAACTCGAATTAAATCGATTATAATAGTCACGTCCATCATTCTCTTAGGGATAAATTGATTATTTTTACAAGTTTTGAGCTAAAAATAAATCCACTAAATCGTTTACGCATCTTCAGCCTCACCGCAGCAAGCGAGAAATAATGGTTTCCAGTCAGTATGCTTCACCAGCCAACCGACCGATGAGGAATTGCCCATTGCACGGTGACGTCATCAAGAAATAGTTCTCTTTCTCTCCTACGGGAAATTAGAAAACAACAGGACCAACACCTATCAAATTTGACAGGTACTGGTCCTGTTGTTTTCAAACTCTCTGAAGGAGTAAAAGAGATAGAATTTCACCGTGAAGTGGTCTATAGTGGTCGCAGTTGGTTCGGTTTTTCTTTGCTCCCTGTGCGTGTTCGTTCGTAGTGATGGTTGGCGCTGATGACTGATCGTATCGTACCATTCATATTCACTCAAGTTCAAGCACTGGCCTTTAGGCGTGTTTAGAATGAAGCCACAGCTTGAATTTCCAAAAGCACAAATCTGAGGAACCAAATGACGGATCGTCCTGAAAACTTTATACATAGATTGGTCACCATCAGGTGACCAATCGATTAACTTTTCAGCGCGATAGGATATTTGGTTCTTCAGATTTGTGCTTTTGAAAATTCAATGTGTGGCTTCGTTCTATAATCACCTTAATGGCAGAATGTTGAGGCATTCCATGGGGACAAAAAATTTCTTTGTTATCATATTACGTATTCAAATAATTATTCATTATTTCTGCGAGTTTGTTGCTTATTGTTTCCCAATAAAATTTGGTCATATATCGTTTTCACCGTGCAGATGATTTGCACATCTTGTGACACAGTTTTTCGTTTAGATGACCAACTTCTATTTATACTGCACATATTTACCCGTGCGCGCCTAAAGTTCTCAACAGCTGCTCGCGGGGATACCTCCAAGGAAGTGGCCGGCCTAACCTTGAAAACAGCTTCTTCGAGCTGCGATCGAGCGCGATTTACTGCCACTCGCCAACCTCCCCGCTTCCACGCCCGCCCGCTCTAGGGGATTCCACCTGAGGAAAGAAATGTGTTTGGTGGTGCTTTGGCGTAGAAATATAATATAATCCGCCTGCCAGCCACACACCGACTCTGCGACGACCGCTTGGCCTCTATCGCACAGAACCTGCAGCAGCAAGCCAATAAGTTAGATGCGAAGGTTCGTTAGAGCTGTGGGATGGTTGCTGTTGCTGCAAATAGTTGTGTGCCCCCACGAGGCGAGGAGAGAGCGCGTGTGTTGGCAAGCTTTTAGGCGAAACGACTTCATTCTGCTGGCAGGCAGGCAGGCAGGGTAGCCCATCTATCGTGGCCAGCGGGAGGCACAGGAACCGGGGGAGTCATAACTACTAACATCGGTGGTGCTGGTGCAGGCACTGCTGCTGCTAGGAGGATGGTTGGATTAGTAGTTCGTGAAGTGTGGTGACTCAGATGATGATGGGGGACTGGAACGAGGTGGAGACGCATATTGGAGGCACGAGGTCATTTGACAACTATGGGGAGTTCTGATCACGAAACAGGTTTTCGCACACACGTATATAAATGTATACTTCAAAGCAATTAAAATATTGCCTTACACATTCAGGCTGGGGCTTGGATAGGACGGGGCTTGTTCTGTTGTGACAACCGGCCGGGATAGGAATTAGGGAGCGTCGCTGTCAAAGCTTTACCTAACCTAATGTCGTGCCATCGGAAATTGGCATTTGTGTGGTCGGCTTTCGATGAATTGATGACTGCGGTTATTTATAGATGTTGGAATCGTCGGAAAAATATTCCTTTGGTTTTCTTGGTTCGTAGAAAAATTTCTATTAGTCAGATTTAGTAGTATCAGAGGTATTCACCGACTACAATGTTTCGGTCAAAACTATAGCTCTTGCTATAGCTGAACTGACATAAAATTGGCTAAATTTCCATCTACACTCAAATCTATTTTTACGCGATGGATGCGTCCGCGCAAAAAAAAAAATCGTGTAACTTCGAGAAATCGCGAAAAAAAAATCCAAGGGAATTTTTTTTTTACGCGACTGGCTTTCCGCAAATGACCAAAATCGCATAACAAGTCGTGTTACTTCTAGAAAATCACGTAAAGATCGCATTTAAAAAGGCCGTGTAAAAACATTGAGTGTACAACGCTATTAACGATCATAGTTGTGGTCTTCAAAACCAGTGGCACGCACTTCGATATTACTTTGCATATGACGTTTCACACTAGCGCCTTCTGCTGATGTTGATGCACAACGCAGTGCTTCGCAAAACATGTCCACTAGGTTATGGTAGTGTGAATTGGACTATGATTTTTCGCGAACAATGTTCTAGGTATTACGCTGCTGTAAGAACTCTTGTTTGTCGCATGAACAACTAGTTTTAAATAAAGTGAGGGTGTAATTTGTGAAATATTCCTGATGGACTGACTGATGGAATACAATTCGAACAGTCATCCACGACGCAGTCAAGAGTACTGTCTGGTAAATAGAACGATTGATAATACAAGGAGTTAAACCTGCAAAACGGTTGGTCGACAAAGAGCGTCCAACAGAGCGCTGGTGTATTGAGGGAAAACGCAGTTAGAAGAAGCGATAAGTGGGGAAATTGAACTTCTATGCCGGTTTTATGTAACACGGAAGCTCTACCAGAAGCCCGGCGGATTCCACACAGTGTTCACAACCATCACCACAGTTTTGTGATGAGCCACCTACAGTTTCCTGGACCTCATTCACGCCTCCACAACCTTGATCGAATAGGTAGATTTCGAGCGTAATGTCGTCAGCAAAGCCGACAATCTCCGCTCACACCGGGCAATAGCTACTTTTAAGGCCAGCTTCGGAACTCCATCCGGACCTGGGGCCTTACCTACGCTAAGGGACTTCGCTATCACCGCATGTTCCACATTGGTGACCCTGTCCTCATCGCCAGCCCCAGTCCCCGACTGTCTTACGAAAGGAGGCCAAGAACTAGGAACGTGCCGCGGAAAAAGCTCGGGAAAAAGCTCCTCGATGATCCCCTCCAACATCTCTGGAGATTGTTCTGTAGAAGCCATTACACCTCTCGTATTGACCATCACGACGCTGTAGGCATCACTCGACGGATTCGCATTGGCACTCTGACAGAGACCCTCAAAGCAGACCATTTTGGTAGCCCTTATCTCGGTCTTCAGCGCGGCTTTTGCAGCGGCGGACACCACCCGCCGTTCGTTTCGTACTTCCTCAATTCGTGCTCGCTGCATCCATCGCCAAGCTAGGCATCAGCTCGTCGTCATCTAAGCCAAATAGGTTTCGCTCACGATGGAGCGCCTCCCTGAATACTCCTTCGTCGAAGTATGATGTTTTCCACCTTCGAGGGCTTGGCCTTGGTTAAGCCGCCTCTTCCTCTACCCGCTGTCTACTGTTGTTGTAGTCGATGCTGTAGCGAACCGCTATTATCACCGGCCTTCGCCCTGTTTGGACGGTCGTCATACAGTCCAGCATCTGTGTGAACTGCTCGACCGGCCACCGCGGAGGCGCAGAACAGCTACAGCAGAGGACCCCGTTTACTTTAGCGACCACACAGCCTTCATAGGAAGTAGAAACGAACTCCTGGACGGGGTATTTACCCCTTCGTCCATATCGCCTCCATTTTTCTGTACCCATCTGCGACCCAATTGCCGTTGCCGGCGGGTACTCGGTATGGGTTCGCTATGATGGCGATATCCGTCCCCCACTCAGAAACCGCCTGACAAAGCAGTTGCTGAGCTGCGTCACAGTGGTTCAGGTTCACCTGCGTTACCTGCACTGTGATTTGTTCACTGCGACTTTTTTGAAGGCCGGACACTTTGGACCATCCGTTGGATGCCTGTCGTTCACGGATTTCCCGGTACAAATCAGATAAATGGGTGGACTTGTGCATCCTTGTGTCTTATGGCCTTCAGGCGACATTATTACTGCCATATGATCCGAAAAAGCTACTGGTTCTGTTTTTTTTTATCTGTATTAACGAGATTTTTAGCCCTGGGCTAGTTCATCTCGGGACCCACGCTTTACTTCCCTTCCGAAGGAAGAACTTACATTTTTGCGAGTTTGTCGGGAGTGGGATTCGATCCCAGTTCCTCGGCGTGATAGTCAAGCGTTCTAACCAGCACACCTGGTACTGTTCTGATATTCCTAACATTAGGTAAAAATCCGGGGGTTACATAAAATCTGCCTAGTCCTGAGGCTGAATCAGCCCTGAAAAGAGTGAAATCTGTTCTGCTACCCTTAAGTTCAAAAGCCACATCCTTTAGATGCAACGATCTGGTCAACTCTCTTAGACCACTACTAATATTTGTAATTGCACTACGACTGTCGCGTTTGTTAAGTATGCAGTTGAAATCCCCTCCTATAATAGCGTGCAAATTCCCTTTGACAACGTGGGCTGTCATTTGATTACTAAAAAGATCGTCTCTTTCTCGCTTTTTGTTCGTCCATGAATGCGCATATACGTTGATTAAGTTAACATCATCGCAAACGATCGATAATATTCTCCCACGGGGATCGTAGATCACATTCTTAAATCCTTGATTCTTCCTAACAAGAATAGCTGTTCCTTTATCTTGATCACTAATGTTCACGAATGCTCTATGCGTATTTATGAAGAAAAAGTCTTCGAATAAGACTTCTTGTAGAAAAACAAAATCTAAGTCCTCATTTAAGATAAAATCCCACAGTAACGATTTGTTAATATCCGTCTTGAAGCTGTTCAAGTTGATAGTCGCGATCTTCTTCGAAAAAGTCACATTGATGTTCATTTTTACTCGCTATTCACTGCCTTACCCTCCACTTCCAGTTGCACTTTAACGCCCTTCTGCAGATCTTCACCTTGTGCGATCCGTGGCTGCTTACTTCTACTTCTCGTCCTCACTTGGAACGATGATTACTGGTTCCGATTCAGATTCGTTGGATGACTCACCTCTTTCCCCGCGGGTCTTCTTTCTCCTCCGTTTTTTCACTTTTTGCTCAATGGAAGGCTCCTCCTGTCGCATTGATTCGTCCGAAACCGGTTCAGTTAAATCACGTTGTTCCGAACCTGATGCTGATATCCGTGGTGATGATTCCTGAGCCTCCGATACTAAGGCCGGCTGCACCCGAGGAACGTCTACAACGCTGATGGCTTCCCCAGATAGCTCCACGGTATTTGTACCCGAACCACACGGTTCCAGTTGTGATTCAGCAGCCCCTGATTGCTTCTTCAACACCGTCATTTGACATTCGAGTTGTTCCTCCTGAGCTCTATCGGAAGCTCAGCGCGTTTCACACTGGCTTCGTGCCGCCCTAAATATGCAGGGATAAGTATGGCAATCTTTGTACGAATGAACGCGAGTTGATCTAAAGGTGGAAGCAGCACTTTAAAGAACAGCTGAATGGCACGTAAACACGGATAGCTAAGGTAGCGGAAGAAATAGCAGCATCAGAATATTAGAACTACAACCGCAAATTGAGCGCAACGGTGAAAATTTGTCGGCAAATTATGTCCTGTCCACTGCATTTTTTTCGGCGTTCTAAAACCATCTAAAGTGTGCATTGTTGAAAGTACTTGATTTTTTTTATAAACCTTCCTTAAGTGACAAGTCGCAAATCATTACAAGCTTCTTATTATTTGTGTAGTAATGTAACTAATTATTCTTAAATTCATGGGAGTAGCTATTGACAGCTTCATTCAGAGACACTTCCGTGCTTCCCTCGAATTCCCCATGGAAGGTCCTCCTAATTACATTTGGCGAAGCACTGCTCGAAGCATTAAGTAGAGTCGAATATGTCGAAAATCGAGAAGGTACGTACGTACTCTAGTTTCAGCACTGGCCGTATCCACCACCAGTTTTCGACCGCCTTTGCATGACTATTCCACACAGCAGGAGTAACAGCCCTTTTCCCGTCGTCGGTTGGTTTGATGGTTGGAGTGCAAGTGTCGCGCACCGCAATTTTCCCAGTGACAACTTAATTAATTAGAAAATTGTGTTTGGGGAATTGGTGCGACATCGATGCGGGCCACTTGATCTATTAATGTTGTTGGGCGTATGGTCGTCGTTACTACCGGGACCCCGGCCAGTGCCCAGTTAACCAGAGAGCTTACAACATCCTTCTTTCCCCTGGTTTGCTGATTGACGCTAGTTTTGTCGTAGGATGGTTAAATTTCGCTTGCCACCTCTTTTGGGCATTCACGACTAGATTTTTATGCCAGATCGCATTTCAAGCTTGATGACGGGAACGCTACGATGAAGCGGGAATGGACGTTGGATGATGGATTGGTAGTGGCTTTGATACCTCGCCAGAGTTGATGTTGTCCAGATAGTGGGAGCCTAATTAGTTACGCTGCAGTAGCCACTTCCTATCAGCAATCGTCCTGGAGTT
The DNA here is from genome assembly GCF_035046485.1 of Aedes albopictus. Lineage (NCBI taxonomy): Eukaryota > Metazoa > Arthropoda > Insecta > Diptera > Culicidae > Aedes > Aedes albopictus. Next base: position 296,477,574 of record NC_085137.1, read on the forward strand.
TCAGAGCTCCTCTAGGAAAGCAGCCATAGCCCTCCACCTAACGACAATTACTCGTTCGATTTCCTGTGCCTGTAGGACAATGAATGTGCAATCCACAGGAGAATTTGCTTCAATTTCCTGCCCTCATTGTACGGCGCGACATATCGCAACGCATTTATCAAGTTTTAAACTGGAATTGCCTGACGCGATTCGGTTCCACCACTTCAACGAGATCATATCCGAGCCAAGTGTAACACCAACAACTGTTGAGGCCGTCTCCAGTTTCATGTCTATGTAGCTTCCCCTCCTAAAAACGAATGAAGAAAAAATACGGCACTTTCTGATTGCAACTGGTGTATACCTATCCCATCACACCGCACCACACCGGGTGGAATGTGTTTCTTTTTTTCCTGAGTAGCAATTTGGCCGCGTTCTTCCTGTTTGGCTGCACCATACACAATTGAAACCTGCAGAGGCCGCGTCGTCGTCGTCGAGTGGGATGGCATCCGAAAAGGGTAGATAACAGTTTCATTACGTTTCCCCGAGCCAAGTGTCGATCCCCCAGGGGGTGGTTTTAAAATTAAGACCGTTAAAAAGAAAATAGGGCTGGTTCTGCACGGCGGGTGGGTGGAAACGTTGGTTGGTTAGGTGGGAGAGGTGGGTGGAACGTGTATTAACTAACACTGTACAGCTTGGAAGCAGCCCTATGTAGTCGTGGTCCCCAAAGACGCATCATGTTGATGAGCAACGTTTTGCCGTTTTCTGCCCTTGACTTCAGAAGTGGAAGGCATTTGTAGTGGTCTTTGTTAAGTAGGTACCTACCTTATACTGTGAAAAAATATTCTTCTTGAAAATGATACATACAATTTTATTTATATTTTATGTTTGTTTAATTTTGACCATATTGCTCGCTTGAATCTAAAACATTGAATTTTCCCCTGCTTGAAGACAATTTGGCTTCATTAGGCCGGAACAAATCTCATTTTCTTCTTTAGTCACTTTGCTCTCTGACTCGTCAAGGGGGGGATGATAAATAATAAATGTATTTGATGAAAAATTACCCAAACAATCAGGCAAAATCGCCAAACTCATCGGATTTGTAAAGGAATTTTCTCGATGACTCTAATTTCACTTAAAAAAAAAATTCTTAAATAATTTATTTGTGTCCCCCCTCAAAATGTCAAATTCCGACAAAAATTTTCCGAGGGGGGGGGGGGTGACATGAGAAAAAATCGAAATTTGTGTCAGCCTTATTTATGTATCCACTTATTTTAGAACTTTATTTAGTTAAATTATGTTAATACTTGTAGCTTGAAGAATTTTAGTTTAATAAAGAATGTCTCCAGCGGCCGCCATTCAAATGTTTGTGCTACATATCTGATATGATGCAAATATGAATGCTGACAAGAAAATATTAGGTAAAAAAAAGTATTTCCAGGATGCTTTCCAATACTGGCTAGGCAAGCACTAGAATAATATAATGTCTCCAGCGTTTGTTTATTTTATGTCAAAGTACAGTTGATGGGCAGAATTAGCACTGTAATGTGGCATATAACTTCAAACAGCCAAAAACAAAATTGTGTTCGTACAGATTTCAAGTTTCGAAAGAGTACTATGGCCTAGTTACTATAGTTTCTATACCATAGTTTCATAAAAAAAACTAATCACGGGTTCTTCTTTCAGCCCATAACTTAAAACTTTTTATATAGTATGTTACCGACAAACCGGCAACAATGGTAACCACTGTGGGAGGCATAGATACAGTTTAAGATTTTAACTCTCACAGTAGTTACTCCTATCTCTACCTCCACGTGCGTGGTACCGGCCGGAAACTATGAGTAACTTAGGGAAGATCGGGTAACCAACCCCAGTGGGAACTTTGGTCGTAGGCTGACAGGGAAGGGGGGGGGGGGGGGGTTTGATTCGGCAAACCTGTGCGTCTGTTCTCCAGGAGGAACTGCTCACAACAGCGTCTGATCCCCATCCCCATGGCGGCTGAACAACGCACAGTGCTGCGAATGTATGGAACTGCAGGACAAAATTCATAACTAACGTGCCAAACATTTTTTCTCAATAGTGTTTTCAGTGAAGTTGACAAACTTGATATAAGCTACAATTTGCATAACTGTCCTATGTATAATTAATAATCGCTTAAGTGTCTTAAACGCCAATTTATTTTAATTTCGCTGTTTTTTTTCCAAAATGCATTTTAGGCAACTGTATAAACATATAGATTGTAATAAAACGGTAATTGCAAGAATAACTTATTCACCATACTTTATTCTCACCGAACATTTTATTTCTTGAAGATCGTGCGTTTGGCCATTTCTTGTCCAGTTGCATACTTTAAAACTGGAGAAATCGTTGAAGTCTACCCTCAAATTCTTCGTAGAAATCAGCAGTTTCATAAGGAAACGTGGGAACAATATAAACTGATGCATTTTTTCGTTTGAATGGATCGGAAAAGAACACTTGATCAAAAATATCTTCGATTTTTACTATAAATACATCATTCGGAAAAAGCTCGATTACTAACAAATTAGCAAATAAAAGCAGCTGGAGTCGAATTCAGTATTCAGCGGATACTATAAGGGGCCGTCCATATACCACGTGGACAGCTTGGAGGGGGGAGGGGGTTAGCGAAAAGTCCACACTTGTCCACGAAGAGGGGGGTGGGGGTTCGTCAAATGTCCACGTGGACAACATTGACATACAAATGATACAATAATCTACAAACGAATCAAATTATGTCGCATTATTAATGAGATTTTCTTCAACAGTTCTTTCATACATTTTATTTTAGTATACATTGTCTTTTAGGTGTAAGCTACTTCTTCAACGAAAAAAAAATCATGGTTTTGATTCACAGACTAATTTGTTTTAAATTAACAGAATTTCTAGTTACTTAGTTTTCTTCATCGAGGAATATTCTAGGAATATTCTGGAGATTTAAAATGGAGTGTAGACCATGCATACGTTGGTGTTTCAGTCAGAAAATTTTCATTGAAGTTCTGTATGGATTTTTCGAAGTTTCATATCAAATGTTTAAACTACTTCAAAGTTTCAAATTACAAGTAAGGATTTGCAGGCCTATCTCAAAAACTTTATTTGTAGGTTCCTTTAAATTAAAGATGTTTCTAATCGAGATTAAAGTCTAAACCTCAACAATACAATTGAGTTGCTGTAAACCTTGTTTTTTGTATGAATCTAAGAAATATAATCTCATCTAAAAAAATATAAGATTTAAAATTACCTTATTTCAACAAAACAATCAGATAATCATAGATTGAACAAACATTCTAAAAAACACCGTAGTCAACCAGAGACTGTACAGACTAAGCATTGAATAATCACTAACATTGAGCGATGGACATTACACAAAAACACCCAATGAAGAATTTTACGTTTGACGAAAATTGTTCACCAACTGGAGTTAGAATCGAACCCACACTCTCACAATCATTAAGCTGAATTTAAAACAATGTTTAAAACTTTTAGGTACCTATTTTGTGCTACTTGTTTGTATTCTATGTAAAGCTATAGAATATTTTTTATTTTATAAAGTTTTTTAATTATATTTAAGACATTGTTTACGACGAACAAAAAAAAAACTTTTCAATATCACTTTTTCCATTTATTTAAGAAATATAAAAAAATTCGGATGTCCACGTGGACATTGGGGGAGGGGGGTAGGGGTCAATGAAAAGTCCACGCTTGTCCACAAGGAGGGGGGAGGGGGTCAAAAACCATGAATTTTCTGTCCACGTGGTATATGGACGGCCCCTAAAGAAAACATGGTGAAAAATTCAGAGAGGTCTTTTGAGGTCATTTTTTGTTTCATCAATTTGAATTTCGGGGTCGTTTTTCCTCTACGCCATATAGTACTTACATTATGACATTTTATTTTCACAAATATCAAAACATGTTGCCGTGCTAAACGAAAAAATAGATACTACTGATGTGTTGTAGACCTTCCATTTTGATTTTCACTGAAAACCTAAACGTTTAATAATGTTGAGCTAGACCAAAAATGAATCTGTTTTATAAAATATTACTTTTCTATGAACAACGAAAACACTGTTTAGTAATCTAGGTTTTTTTTGGTATAATAAACACGATCTTCAAGCTTATAATGGTCGAGCAACATACTTCAAGCATGTATGAACAGCATGGCATACTAGATTGAACAAAATTTTGAAGTCTTTTTTTTTCACTTTTGTCTATGGGGCGCAGCACTGTGCAACGTCCGAGTGCCAGGGAAGGACTCTAAGCTCAACTATACACTATGGTCCTCCGGAAAGTAGGGGGTTGGTGTCAGGCCCTACGAGCCAGTCGTAAAAAACCATTGTAACGGAAAATCAGCAAAAGAATACTATGAACCGAGACCAACGGCAACGACCCCAGCGAACAAAAAGGACTTGCGATTGGAAACTCGGTACGTGGAACTGCCGATATCTCAACTTCATTGGGAGCACCCGCATACTCGCCGATCTACTGAAAGACCGCGGATTCGGCATTGTAGCGCTGCTGGAGGTGTGTTGGACAGCATCCATGGTGCGAACGTTTAGAGGTAATCATACCATCTACCAGAGCTGCGGCAAGACACGCGAGCTGGGAACAGCTTTCATCGTGATGGGTGATATGCAGAGGCGCGTGATCGGTTGTTGGCCGATCGACGAAAGAATGTGCAGATTGAGGATCAAGGGCCGATTCTTCAACTTCAGCATAATAAACGTACACAGCCTGCACTCCGGAAGTACTGATGATGACAAGGACACATTTCACGCGCAACTCGAACGCGAGTACGACCGCCGCTCAAGCCACTACGTCAAGATCATCATAGGAGATCTAAACGCTCAGGTAGGCCAGGAGGAGGAATTCAGACCGACGATTGGTAAGTTCAGCACCCACCAGCAGATGAACGGAAACGGCCTATGCCTTATTGATTCCACCGCCTCCAAAAATATGGCCATACGTAGCACCTTTTTCCAACACAGCCTCCCTTATCGTTACACCTGGAGATCACCACAGCAGACGGAATTGCAAATCGACCACGTTCTGATTGACGGACGGCACTTCTCCGACATTATCGACATCAGGACCTATCGTGGCGCCAACATCGACTCCGACCACTATCTGGTGATGGTCAAACTGCGCCCAAAACTCTCCGTCATCAACAATGTGCGGTACCGGCGACCGCCACGGTACAACCTAGAGCGACTGAAGCAACCGGATGTCGCCTCAGCATGCGTGCAGAATTTCGAGGCCGCGTTGCCAGACGAGGGCGAGCTCGATGAGGCCCCTCTAGAGGACTGCTGTAGTACAGTGAAAGCAGCCATCAACGACGCAGCCGAGAGCACCATCGGGTACGTGGAACGGAATCGACGGAACGAATGGCTCGACGAAGAGTGCAGAACGGTTTTTGAGGAAAACAACGCAGCGAGGGCGGTAATGCTGCAGCAAGGGACCCGACAGAATGTGGAACGTTACAAACAGAAGCGGAAGCAGCAGATCCGCCTCTTTCGGGAGAAAAAGCGCCGGCTGGAAGAAGCGGAGTGCAAAGAAATGGAACTGCTGTGTTGTTCCCAAGAAACACGGAAGTCTATCAGAAGCTCAACGCATCCCACAACGGCTTCGTGCAGCGAGCCGAAATATGCAGGGATAAAGACGGAGGTCTCTTTACGGACGGACGTGAGGTGATCGAAAGGTGGAAGCAGCACTTCGATCAGCACCTGCCTGGCGTGGAGATCGTAGGCACGGGAGACAACGGCAACGGAGGAAACGACGACGCCAGTGCAGCGGAGGACGGAAATAAACCAACTCCCAAGCTGAGGGAAGTTAAGGATGCCATTCACCAGCTCAAAACCAACAAAGCAGCTGGTAAGGATGGTATCGCAGCTGAACTCATCAAGATGGGACCAGAAAAGTTGGTCACCTGTCTGCGTCGGCTGATAGTCAGGATCTGGGATACCGAACAGCTACCGGAGGAGTGGAAGGAAGGGGTAATCTGTCCCATTCACAAGAAAGGCGACCATGGGCGTTCACTATTTTGAATGCCTACAAAGTGCTATCCCAGATCATCTTCCGTCGTCTGTCACCTAAAACAAATGAGTTCGTGGGAAGTTATCAAGCCGGCTTCATCGACGGCCGGTCGACAACGGACCAGATCTTCGCCGTACAGCAAATCCTGCAGAAATGCCGTAAATACCAGGTCCCAACGCATCACCTGTTCATCGACTTCAAGGCGGTATACGACAGTATCGACCGCACAGAGCTATGGAGAATCATGGACGAAAACGGCTTTCCTGGGAAGCTGACTAGACTGATTAAAGCAACGATGGGCGGTGTGCAAAACTGCGTAAGGGTTTCGGGTGAACTATCCAGTTCATTCGTATCTCGCCGGGGACTGCGACAAGGTGACGGACTCTCATGTCTACTCTTCAACATCGCGCTGAAAGGTGTGATGCGACGAGCCGGGATCAACAGCCGGGGAACGAATCACAAAATCCGGCCAATTTGTGTGCTTTACGGACGACATGGACATTATTGCCAGAACATTTGGAACGGTGGCAGAGCTGTTCACCCGCCTGAAACGCGAAGCAGCAATAATCGGACTAGTGGTGAATGCCTCAAAAACAAAGTACATGCTGGTAGGCGGAACCGACACGACCGGATCCGTCTGGGTAGTAATGTTACGATAGACGGGGATATCTTCGGGGTGGTGGAGGAATTCGTCTACTTCGGATCCTTACTGACGGCTGACAACAACGTGAGCCGTGAAATTCGGAGGCGCATCATCAGCAGAAGTCAGGCCTACTGTGGGCTCCAGAAGAAACCGCGGTCGAAAAAGATTCACCCACGCACCAAATGCACCATGTACAAAACGCTAATAAGACCGGTGCACCACCGCGGTGCGGTGGTCCTCTACGGACACGAGACATGGACCATGCTCTAGGAACACTAAGTTGGAGAGCGGCAGGCCTAGTTGCAGTGGGAACGTAGAGCCATACAGAAGAAGAAGAAGAAGAAGAATAGGGAATTTGCTGAACAAACAACGCTTTTTCGAATGACATCAAGGTAAAACACGCATCACAACACCAATATCTGCAGAATCATAACTAATTGATATGAATGTGTCAATGTACATTATAAATCATTTACACAGATAGACTGCCCGAAGATATTGTCAAATGGAAATTAATTATTTCCCTCGTTTCACAGCCAGGAGCAGCAAGGGACCGATCAAGAGATATTGCTAGAACAGTCGAATTCAACCCTTTTCACCGGCGATGCCCTACGGCGCATCACCAGAACGAAAGCTTTTATCAATTAAAGAGATATAATTGCCCCCGATACGGACCCACTCCTTCGCTATCCGGATGGATCGAGAGCAGATTCCTAAATGGAGATTCCGTGGTTTGTGGGTAACCCAAGGCATCCTCACCGGAGAGAGTTGGTTTTGTACGTTCACTCACGCACATTTTGCATTTAGGCGTACGTTGTTTTACGACTCTTGGAATGTCGTTATCTAGCCCATGAAAAAATAATTATGCGCGCATGATTTAGGAATTTGGATGGCAGCGTCTGTCAGAGACACCGGGATCCAGTTCCGGTGATGCAACCGAGGAAAAGTGAGAAGGAAGGGTTAAACTTTACGACCTCGTGTAATGGCAACGGTGTGCTCCCGTATCGTACCGACATGCGTTCGTCAGCTAGTGAGGTGGAAAAGTGTGAAAGGGTTCTAACCTCGACCCCGGGGTGGATGAATGTTGGGATGATTCTCGGAGATGTGGCTCAAGTGGGTTAGGGTGTGTATGTGGGTGCAAATGTGCTCGTAAATGTTTATCGCTTGATACTGAAACAGCAGCAGCAGAAGCAGCCTCATTCCTGTGGGCTTGTTGGCGAGAGAAAGAAGCAGCCGCATCAAAAGCGACGTATGCGATAATGAATGAGTAATGATATGCTTAATTTGTAATAATTTATCTCTTATCAGAGAAGCTGTACTTAATGTTATGGTTAACGTGTGGGTGAGTTTAATGGGCTAGGATGCACGTGAGAAAATTCTTCGATGATGCTGTTTGGGTGGAGAGGATTGTGTAGCTCATTTCTAACGAAATTGAATGAAATTTATCTGCTTCATTCATGTTAAGAATCGTAAACTAATGGTTAAGTGATGACCCCCATTAATCGGTGAAAAGATTAAGAAAAGAATTCCAGTTTTACTCAGACATCTCTTTTCTAGTACGGCTCACCGTTCGAATAACTGTTTCGCTTTCATCTAGCTTCCGATGATACCTTGTGCTGCTACTTGATTTCACATATCACAGACAAAAAAGGCCATAAAAACTGAAATGAAAAAACTGAAACCGGTAGCATCGGATCGTAAAAGTACACCTCACACAAAACGATGCAATAATTGATACCTTTAGCCCTGCAATTATAACGCTATATCACGCGGCCTGATGGCAAGGTGTAACAACCCTTTCAAAAGGATTCTCCGTTCCCCTGGCTGGCAGAAAACGGGGCGAAACCTCGCCGGTGAAATCTTTTCCGCTTCGGTAGCAGGGATTTCTTCTAATGCTTGCTGTATACGCTTTGCTTCTGCAATTATGACCGATTTGCTTCTTTTTTTTTCGAAAATCAGGACGAATCTGGGAGGGCCACTTTTGTAAGGAAACTGGATACTATTTCGCCAACGTTCCGATACAAAACAGTAATTATTATTTGCTACGGAGCGTTTCCTGTACAAAGCAGTAGTGTGGCAGTAACGTGAGCAGCGGACAGACAAGCAAGCGCGAGAAGGGTTCGCAATCCTTTGGCGTTTTTTTTTGGTTTTTCTCTATGGATGTCTTCCTTTCCTGGTGGAATTTCACTTAAATAGCGGTATCCTAAATGCTTTTATCATCGGATCACCCGTTCAACTGTTTTCGAAGTGGGAACTGTGTTGCTTCAATTTTCCGGCTATAAAAGTGTGAGAAACAGTTATAAATGGCATGGCAAATGAACGGTTCGGCAATTTGGCAGGTGGAAGGGTCATTGTATGATCGGTACAAAAATGTTTGAGATATCAATCATCATCGCCATAATTCTGCAGGTATTGCAGTTGTCAACCAGGAGAACACTTTTCTTTTCCAAAGTAAATGGTGAACCGGAAAGGTAAAATCACGGTAGGGGGCTGTCCATAAACCACGTGGTCATTTTTTGGGACTTTTCAACCCCCCCCCCCCCCCCCGCGTGATCATTTGTCCATAAATTTTTTTTTTAATTCGTCCATACAAAATGGTCATTGGCTGAACCCCCCCAATGACCACGTGGTTTATGGACAGCCCCTAGCAGAACTATGGTGGACGCTCTCCTTATCGACTCACTGTTTAGCAGGTAGTGCCTCTAGCTGGAACGGAGCTTAGTCTATCGAAATTACTTTTTGTAGTTTTGACCTAACGAGTAGGTAGTTCGAACTGGAGGGTAGACGATGCTCACAGCTGGCGGTTCGCTACCAATGAGGTACAGATACAGGTGGCGCAGATAAACATTGCGAACCACTAGTTGTCTCTTTTGCTCTACCGCTGATTAAATGCAACTCAATTAGTGACGTCACTAATTGAGTTGCATTTGATCAGCGGTAGAACGAAAGAGACAACTAGTGGTTCGCAATGTTTATCTGCGCCACCTGTATCTGTACCTCATTGGTTCGCTACAACAACAGCAGACAGCGGGTAGAGGAAAAGGCGGCTATGCCAAGGCCAAACCCTCGCAGGTGGAATACATAATACTTCAACGATGAGGTGTTTAGGGAGGTGCTCTGCCGAGCGCAATCTGCTCGATTTATAGTGAAGACGAGCTGGTAGCGGCGCTCTCGTCGGCATGTAGACCAATATGTTTGATCGACACGGCTGGAACGATGCTCGAAAAAATCATCCTCAATAGAATGTTTAGGCACTCCGAGGCTATAGAAACATGGCCTCTGGAAAAGTTAGTTTAGCTTCCGGAAGAGGAGGTCGACTGTAGACGCTATCCTGTCATAACCCGATGTAGCGTTCCAGCGTAAAAGAAAGGGGATTCGTTACTGTGTAGTAGTGACTCTGGAAGTAAGGAATGCGTTTAATAGCGCCAATTGGCCATTTATTGCCGATGCGCTCTTGCGTCTGGGGATACCCGAGCACCTGTACAAGATTCTCGGAAGTTACTTCCAGAATCAAGTATTAGTTTACGACATAGAGGTGGGTCGGAAGTGCTTTCACATAACCTCGGGAGTCCCGCAAGTTCCCATCCTGGGTCCGGTGTTATGGAATGTCGCGTACGACGAAGTGTTGGACTGCAAAAGAACCTCCACAGGCCACAGCTATATTGGCACTGCCCCGGATGATGTCCAATAGCTCTGCGGTGGTGTACGCCAGTAAGAGCAAGCTTCTGGCTAGTGTTGCTACGCCCATACTAAGATATGGTGACCCAGCGTGTGGCACGGCGCTGAGTACCAGAAGCTGCCGTGGTAAGCTGAAAAGTACTTTTTGGCTAATGAGCCTGAGGGTTCCGAGCGCGTACTGTACCGTGTTACACGATGCGCTCTCCGTCATCATTGGTATGGTGCCTATCGGTATCCTTATCGGGAAGGATAAAAAGTGCTTCGAAATGCCCAGCACAAGAGGCATACGCAGGACCGCCAGATTGACATCCATGGTCAAATGGCAGAGCGAGTGGAACAGTTCCATCAAAGGAAGGTGGACCCACAGGTTAATCCCGAGGGTAGATAGTTGGGTTTCGGTCATATGATTTCTCCCGAATGTCCGGTTTGTGCAGGTTTAGAGGAAACGGCGCAAACGCTTTTCGCGCTATGCGTGACCGCATGCTTTCTACATGCGGAGGGGACCCGACTGTGGATAAACTTGCCCAGAGAATATGTAAAGACGAGTTAAAAACGAGCTGAAATGTTGTTTTATCGGCTGTCACCCACATCTTCTTGTAGCTACATAAGAGGTGACGCGTGCACTCGGAGAATGACTAGTTGAGACACTATAGAGTAAAGTGGGGCAAAAGTTCGAGTGGGGCAAGAGTTTTGAAGTTTTTGAGCTCAATTCAAATTATTTCTTTCGTGTGTCAAGGTTGTTCGATGCCTTTCTAAAAAAGAGCCTTTCACTCCAAAAATTATGAAAATTGATCAATATTTCGAAAAGTTATGACAAAATGTTGATTTTTGATCAAAAAATTGTAATATGCGATAGTCCTTTCAACGCATGGAATGGTATTGTAATGAAATCGAATTCGATATTTTATTTTGGGGCATAACTAGGTATATTTTGAAGATGGGTTTGCATGAATAACTTTTTGCAAAAAAGATTTGGAAATCATATTTTACACATAGTGGGGCAAAAGTTCGAATCGTGGGGCAAGAGTTCGAGTCATGTAGCAACTTTAGGTAAAAACCTAAAATTCTGCAAAATGTACATATTATCTCTAAACATGATGGAATTAGTGAGAAAATTTGATCAAAGTTGAAAACAAATGTTGTTTCATCTGAATTTGGCGGAAAACTACTAATTTTTGATGTAGTAAATTTAACCCTGATTTGGGTAAAATCCAGATCGAACTTTAAAGTGTATTTTAGTTCCCACATCAAATATCAATTGGTTTTAGGTATTCAGATTACCAAAGTGTCAAAATAGTGTGCTACGGTTAGTGAAATTCCACAAACACTAGATTCGAACTTTTGCCCCAGTGGTGGGGCAAGAGTTCGAATGAGACACACACACATACAAAAAGTGTTGTAACTCAAAATTGAAAAGATATTTGGTGTAACTTTGTTCAGCAAATTTTTATCTCATGGATGGTAGAATCACCACACGGTATTCATTTATTTTTATCTGCTTCGATTTCTTGAAAAAAGTTGAATTTTCAACTGGGGTCGAACTTACCCCCAGCCCCACCCCCCCACCCATTTTCTCTACAAGAGGTGGTCCAAGAGTTCGGAGTCAGCAACGTAGGTCATACCGGTGCTCTGCGGTCAAAATTGGCCCTTATTGCGATTAAATTATTCAAAGTAAATAGAAAAACTTGATAGCGTTGCTATCGTGGCATCGGGCCCTAAAAAGGGCCAATGCAGATGGAGAGCTGCCTGTCAGCAGCTCGTATTAGTGCTAGCTGATAGAGCCTGAGCCTTCAGTAAGTCAAATCGCGGTGCACGCAGTATCAGTTCTTGATGCTTGCAGTTGAAGCGGGCGTGGTGGTTGATCCTTCCCGTCTTCCGAAGACACAGGGAATGGTAAAGACCACCCGGAAAGTTGTCTAAGCGTCAGCGACGCCCCAAAGCGAGTCATCGATTTTGGTTGCTACATGGCTACGCACGCAGCTAACCTTGAGGAAGCTAACCTCCGGAATCCGGATGCACGTAGGTAGGGTTTGGCGGCAATGAGAATGTATTTAGTGGGCCGCGGTGTAGTGCTTTCCTCTACTTTATCTGTAGCAGATGGTCCTCAAGCCCATACTACCTGGACTGGACCATTACTAAGAGAATGGGAAAAATTCCCGCTATCCTGATGAAGTCAAGCTATTGGGAAATTACGCCGCGCCTGCATGCACCCTAAAACCGATCAGCAGTAAAGTGCATAATTTCCAAACTACACCAAAAATGTGTAACCCTTGCATATTCACAAAATCAGCTCCTGCGTCCACAAAATCGTGAAAATCGCAAAAAAAAACTACGGCAATCTAGCTAGGTTTACTAGTGACCTTGGTAAACAAAAAATATCGATATTTCGCATCTAGGAGAGTATACGAACTGTTTTTGTGAATGTGTTACTGTTACACATTTTTGGTGTAGTCTGGAAATTATGCACTTATGAGTAGGTCTTACACATTCTAGGAGCTGAGCGGTCTTAGCGCGTGATGGATAGCGTTCGCTATCACCAAAGTCGCACTCAAAACCGAGATGAGGGCATGACAAAAGCCCTGCAATAAGAGTCTCAGACAGCAAAGCGCCAAATCGTGGGGAGATGCAAAAAAGGGCCTTGGTGGCCAAGCCAAGAGGTGTGAGGCCTCTCACTGGGCAGATGCTAGAAAGGATCATCGAGGGGATCTTCCCGCGTCATGACCCTTTCGTAGGACCGCTGTGGACTGAGGCTGGCGATGGAGGAATCCTTTGGCGTAGGTAAGGTGCCGGACCCGGATTAAGTTCTAAACCTGTCCTTAAAAGAAGCGTAGGCCTGTCCAGCTTTTCAAAAATGTTCTCTGATTCTCAAGTCCACCCCCATATTTTGATTGGCATCCTAGAAGAAGTAACTGGTCAAAATTTCAGCCAAATCCATTGAAATTAAGAGGTGCATCAAATCAATTTTGTGTTTTTCGACTATTTTTGAACTTCAAAAAATCATAACTACACTAAAACTTGTCAAAACTTAATTCTTTTGGCAGAAATTGAAAGCTATACTTGTTTGATACAACTTCTCCGAACAACGTGTGCCAATAAAATTGAAGGAAACATGTGTAATTATCACATTTGTGATCAGAAAAACTTTAAAAAGTTGATTTTTTGATAGATTTCGTACTGGAACACCCTAATACACGTAATAAGTTGGATTTTTCAAAACGGCATCATATTCTCCAATGTTTTGTGGTAATTTGCTTCCTTGACACCAAAGCTGTAGGAGTTGAGCAAAAATTACTAAAATTCATGAAAGCCAAATGTGGCCTAAAAACTAGGTTTTTGGAGGCAATCACGCTTTGGCGCGCAAAAAATGGCATCGCGTCAGCACTGATATGATAGCCAACACCTGTCATCACGCTTGTTTGTTATCACCCGTGATAGGGGGTAGCCAAGGCAAACTACAAGGAAGCAAAGCTACTACGTTCAGTACAATTTCGCGCCACAGCGTGATTGCCTCCAAAAAGCTAGTTTTTAGGTTACATTTGGTTTTCCAGAATTTTAATATTTTTTGCTCAACTCCTACAACATTGGTGTCAAAGAAGCAGATAACCATAAAACATGAGAGAATATGGTGCCGTTATAAAATATCAAACTTATTACGTATATTAGGGTGTTCCAGAACGAAATCTATCAAAAAATCAACTTTTTAAGGTTTTTCTGATTAGAAATGTGATAATTACACATGATTCCTTCAATTTTATTGGCACGCGTTGTTCGGAGAAATTGTAGCAAACAAGTATAGCTTTCAATTTCTGCCAAAAGAATTAAGTTTTGACAAGTTTTAGTTTAGTTATGATTTTTTGAAGTTCAAAAATTGATTTGATGCACCTCTTAATTTCAATGAATTTGGCTGAAATTTTGACCAGTTACTTCTTCTAGGATGCCAATCAAAATATGGGGGTGGACTTGAGAATCAGAGAACATTTTTGAAAAGCTGGACAGGCCTAGAGAGGTTCCCTATATGTTCAGATCTGCTTAGCAGAAATATTTTGGCATGGAATTCTTTCCAGAAGTTTGAAAGCGGCAGAGCCTAGTCCTATTGCCGAAGACGAGGAAACGTAGACATATAGATCAAAGTAGGCGTGGTGTTGAACTCACCCGCCTTTTGATGGCATAGGGAGCGGTAAGGCCATATAGGCTATATATGCCAACGACTTGGTCACGAAGTCCGCATGTGTAAAACTAAGCAGCTAACCTTGAAGGTGCGAACTTCACTAGCCCCATTCATAATGAATATCTTCAGCTTCAGGTGATCCCGGAGAGACGATGGACTTGGCGGCAATGGGAACAGTTTAGGTCGGGGAAGTAGTTCCTTCTCCTTCGTTGGCGATGGTGGAGGTCCCAGTCCCCCACTAGCTAAGCTTATTTCTCTTTCGCAGGTGTCTGTTAAGTAGATCTACTTTCGTGTGTCGAGTGTAGTTTCAGAAGTAGGACAAATTAAATTTCTGAAAAAAGTAAAACAGTTGCATGATGTAAATAGAGTCAAGTGAGGTCAAATAATTATTAGGTTGAATAGATGTTAGATCGAAAGGAATAATAAGCCTTAAAACAGTATATCAATAGAAGATGGAAAGATACTTAAATGGAACAGTTAGCAGTGTAATCCCCGAATAACGCTGTAGCACTGCAAACTTAAAGAGCTATGTAAGTATTATTAAAACAAAAAAGCTCTCAGATGAAGTTCATTGTCAATTATTTAATAGTCAATTTGGAATCACTATGACAAGAACGTAAAGTCAAATATTAATTGCAAATGAATAGAACTAAGAACCCCAACAGTTCCAAAATTTACGATAATATGAGTTCATCAGTTGAAACACAAGACCTAGCACATATCAACCCATCTGAATTCTTCGGAATCACCCTAACCTAATCACCACTTACTCAATCGATTGAAACTTGACGCTAAACCTTCCCATCTCGGTTCGTCTGCCCATCGCCTCAGAATGAATTGGCATTCTGTCAAGAAATAATCTCCGCGATTACTCTCCCAATCATGTGGCCGGCCTTCAATCGACAGTTGCTGCCAGCCTTCTGATACGGTCGGTGTGTAACTTTTGGGTGGTGGCAAAGTGCACATGTGATGCGAGCGAGCGCCTGCCTGTCCAACGATGGGTTTGACTCCCTTTCGGTCTCTGGGAATTATCTCAATCCCCGTTAGATTCGAACCTTTTCCTCCTTCTCACCAAATCCACCTCGACTGAAGGTGATTCTCAATTTCGGTTGCTCTCTGACGTCGTCCTGCGGGATTATCGCCGGGCCTTCAGCCTCAGTTTAAATGGATTTTTAAGTAAAATGGATAGATGAGGTCTTCAAAAAGTCAGTCTCCGGCTGTGACAGGCGTAAATGAACATCAACGCCGGGAAATCGGAAGGCCGACTCTCGTACACGACACGTATCGCTTGATGTATCATTCTGTTTCGTTTCCCCACACAACTCCGACCTACAACCGACACAGACCGAGCCATCAAAGTCCGAGAAGTGAGATGTAGAAAAATCGATCTGACTGCGTGTTAATCAATCAATCATGCGTAAGAATCAAATTTCATACCTTTCAAACTCTCTTTTCAACGCTTGGCAAATGTGCCTTTGTTGGGAGTCGTTTGTTTTCTCCTTATTACCTCGATTTCCTCTTTTGGGCTGAGCGGCTCGGTTTGGTTCCTGGGCGTCCGACGTCGTCGTGTGACCATTCAATGAGCTTGAAGAATACGTCACGAGTCTAGGGTTGCCGGTTTGTTGAACGATTGATAAACACTAGGATGCTTCATACTGGTAACACTGTCCGTTGCAAAACTGCATGATTCTAACAAACACCCAATACCTATATTGGCAGCAACATCCACTGGAACGGTTCAGGTCAAGGCATGAACAAAAAGTTGAAAGGCGTCAAATAAAATAGAATGTATCGGGAAAAAGAAGCAAATCCATAGAAAAGTGCAGTGCTAACAAACAGAAGGGACAGAGGAGAATAATATTGACGCGTGTCCTTTTTGTGTGCTCACAAAGCCAATAATACATGGCACGGCGAACCTCCAGCCCAGCAGAAGAGAGTGTTCAATTAGAGCTGCTGACAATGTTGCCTCATTTCGATCCGTAATAGTACGGTGTAATAGCGATTGAATGAGTTTGATTGTATTTACAAACTGTCTGTTCTGTGCCGCCGAAGGGTGAAAGGAAATGTGAATTGTCCACGTCCAACGCCGATATGATCGATCGGCGAAATCCGAGGGGCAGTGATTTACGCCATTCCCCTTTTCCTACTTCAGCAGTTGCGTTGTATCAATTTCACCAGATTAACGTTGCATTTTCCTCAGAGTTAGATGACATCAATATCATTTAAGAAGTCGTAACCGACCGACATTGTAAATTTATCACATTGCTTTTATGTCCCATTTCAAAGCAAGTTTTTCCTGCAAATAAATTTTGACATCCTTAGTCCTTACCACCAAAGGACACTTCACCCCGTTGGAGCGCAATCACATACATATTGCTTGAGGAAGCGAGTCCAACGACGAAGAGAATGTGTGCCAAGAATCATAAATAATAAACCATGATGCCACATTCGCAAGATCGTTTTATTTATACTGTCGGAAAAATATGCTCCACATAAAATCCCTCTTGTCATCCTCTTCCACGCGGTCGGTGGGTGGAAGGAGGGAGGTCTCGGTGGGAAGCTAGAAGAACCCCCACTTTGCATGGGCCGCACTGTACGAGTTTTTTCGCTGGCTTCATAGTTCTCAAAAGTCAACTGAGCAAAATTTAACGATTGTTTATAGCGAGCTGAGATTGAATGCAATAAATATCAAGCAGAACGAGCAACAAGTGGCTCACAATTTATGAAAAATAGTGCGAAAACAACCTCGATGATTTACCCGTTCGCAGCCAAACTTGTAAATGATAATCAAGAACAAGGGGGTTAATCTGGCTCTAGTCCCATTGTTGAATTCAAAAGTTGTGGAATTTCTTAGTTCAGTTTCTACAACGTCACCATGCACTTTTTGAAGTTATCTCGTAACAAAGTGAAGGTTGACAAAGAAGGGAAATGCACTGTATAAATATGTTGAGGATCGAAAGGCACAATAACATCTGTACTTTGGAGTACCGTGAAATGGGTTAGCTTTGTAGTTTTCCACCATATTCAATAAATGCTTTTTCATGAAACAGTATTATGTTTAATTTAATATTTTTAAAATAAGTACTGATTTCCGTCATAAATTACAATTCTCTGTGCAATTTCAATTGCTCCGGTCAACCACGTAGTAGCAATCACGAATATATTTGAGATTGATCCCCGGATGAGCTGGCTCGAGCGAAGGTAAACGTCACGTAAGTACTGTTCCCGTAAAACTTCTACATGCACAAAACGCTAATCACCGTGAACATCCTGATGGCTGGTACTGCAATGCATCCATCAGAGCTTTGGAAGAACTTGCCTCAATTCTCGGCCCTACCGAAGTAGGATGCACTAGTCAGGGCGATAAAGAAAGAGTAGCCATTGGTTTATCTGCGACCAGTAAACAAGCTCCTAATACTCGTGCATGTGGACTGTGGAGTAATAGGGTCACTGTTCCTGACCTACCCAGTCGTAGCAAACAATAAACTCATAGGGTAAGTGTACCAATTATGGCTATAGTACCAATTATTCGCCATAGTGGATTTTCACCCTTTAACGATGTAAATCAACAGGAAAAAAACTGTGACCAACAGATCACGTTCACAAAAGATAGTCGCACTCATTTAAACCCCACATTTTCCTCAATTCATGATAGAAATAAATCATTTTCCTTAAAATTTTGGCTTCCTTGCACCCTTTATCGCCATAGTGTACCAGTTATGGCTAACCCCATAAGGAATGCATGCGAATAGTGCGAAAAGGAACCGAAGTTAACAAATGTAACCATAACTGGTACAGGGTTCCTATCATTGGCACACGCTGTAATAAATACTAAAAGTAGTTTTGGCTCCGTTTCTATATTTTTCCTGTAAAGTATGGAAACTAAGCTGTCTTTTAACTTATTGATGACATTCATTGGTCTTCTAGTTATTTTTGTATAAATAGGTTTCCTTAGGTAGTGCCATAATTGGTACACGTACCCTACCTTCAGTTTGCTCAGTCATTAGAGTCAAGTAAAACGTTCTTGGGAAACCTAAAGCTTTAGGATATTCTGGACAGACTGATGTTGCCACACGATCAGGAAAGCACTCATCATTCATGGCTTTCTAACACGTTTTTGATTTTGAACGTTTGCTGTCGTCTCTAGAAACCTTCCTAAAGTACCGTAAACCGGGGTCAAATTGATCAGCGGGGTGAAATTGATCATTCGGCTACTACATTGTTATTCAATACTAGGAACTCTTAAGCGTCGTAATGATCTTAAATTTTTTACGTCATCTGGTACGTAGATATCTAGAGATGAGTGTAGAATTTTATTGTTTTAGAAAAAAGTTAGTTTAGCCTTAATTTTTTCAGGAATTTGCAATGTATTACTCATTTAGCTGAAATCATGGCTACTAAACAATCGATTGCTAATAGGACATTCCGTAAATTCTCTGTTTTAACATTTTTGTGGAGCCTTGGTTGGAAAGATATGTAGCTAATAAGAACATGAAATAGTTAAAAAAAAAGGTCATTTTATGTTGAAATAGTCATTTATTGTGACAGAAATCACTTATTTCAAATGAAATTGCCTACGTGTAGGCGTTTAAGGGGATATTTCAAAATTTAATTTTGCATTTAAAGCATTAAATTCACTAGTTGTAAGATTTAAAACGCGTTATTCGGTTTTAGAAGGGCAAAATTAAGCGGACAAGGGAATTTTCCTTTCCAACCGATGCTTAATTGCATACTGATCAATTTCGCCCCAAAGTGGCATTTTCAATTTAATGATGTTTGGAGTTATTTAACTTAAAGTTTAAATTTGTTGAACAAAATTCTGTCACGTGGTTCCATGGAGATCCACTGGGTACTGATTTTACAGAAATTCTTTTGGCAATATTTGATTGTCACTAATGTTATCCGCAAAAGTTGTTTTAAAGTGATCAATTTGACCCCGGATTACGGTACGATGATTTCATCAAACCAGTTCTGTAGCAGGAGATGTTACTACCATGATTGCTGCCACGATAAAGTCCCATAGGGATGCAGGAGAACTGGCAGTGCAATGTCCAAGTGTTTTTTTTTGCTAAAATGAAAAAAAAAATCCTTAACCCAACAAGTTACCGTAATCCGGGGTAACATTGATCAGAATTTTCGATCTTTCTTGAATAATTCTCTTGTAAAAGCAAACGTTACATGTTTTATATTTTTAAAACAAGTACAGGCCCTCTGAGTATGTGTTAAACTACTCGAAAAAGTATTGTAAAACTTAAAAACATGTTTAAATAAGTTTTTTAATCTAATTTTTGAATGTGTTGATTTGGGGTAACATTGATCATGTCAGTGATCAATGTTCATTTGTGTTGAAAATACCCTTACTTACTAAATTCGGGGTCGCTGATTTCGAATATGTTGTCTAAATTCTTACAAATTATGTACTTTTAAAGTTATTTTAGGATTAAAATCCTCTAAACCACGAATAACGCCTAAAGGTAGGCAATGGCTTAAGGAATTGTTAGTCGACTTTTAATAAATCGTAAATTTTACTGAAAAAAAGCATTCTCATAAAAGTTTCGTTTATTAAATCCAACTCTAGGATATCATATTGAACTAATACAGTGATTTCTAACCTCATATTATATCTTGTATTCACGCCAAGCATGAATGTTTAACAGTGTATCTCATTGCGTTACGAAACACAGTTATGGAAAAATCGATTTAATTCAATGTTTATGAAATTCAATTTTCATAAATTGCATGTCGTTTAATAGCTAAATGATAGCAGATTACGATATATCATTCCATAGTAGAAACTGATTCAATGTAAAATGCTTGTTTGAACATTTCATGAGGTGGGTCAAGCCGATCAATGTTACCCCGCTGATCAATGATACCCCGGATTACGGTACTGTTGAATAACAACTATTTTTATTTGTAATTTTGTAGGAATTTTAGATGATATTTTTGAACTTCTCTAACCTAACTTAACTTAACTTAACTTCTTAACCTCTGCACTTTGGACTAGGTACCGTTCAATGGGATAGATTTCCAACGTGTTCATTAAATGTTTTTTCAGTAAACAGTGTTTTCTTTATTTTTTTTTAATAAACTGGTTTCAGTTATAAATTGCAATTCTATGTGCAACTACGAATATATTTGAGATTGATCCTCGTCCCGGTCAACCATTTTACAAACTTCGTTAAAGATCGTTATCAAAATTTAAAGATTAATGTCGACTATTCTTTACTGATTATTACGTTACAAATATTCAAACAACTTCATCGATCGATAACCAAATTTGAAATATGTCCTTTATCGGTGATAAGGTATAAATCTTTACCGAAACGTAACTTAATTTCGTTAAATTCCGTGTTGTCGCTGAAACTTTGTTTTTCTTCATGAACATTTATCGGCTAATATTCAATTTTCGATATCAACGTAACTTTGCCTATTGATATCGAAGCACAAAGATTAGTCACGATACTCCTTTATCGTTATTTTCGGTATCGTTAGATGAAGCTGAGTAAAGGTGTTCTGATGTCTCGTATGACAGGAGCAATGTTTTGGTTTTGCTTGAATTAGAAAAAACATTGAAACCGAGATTAAACCAAGACGGTTTCTCCTTGGATTACTCCGAGCGAAAAAATGATGCCAAGGTTCGGATTAGGCTGCAGCTCGCTGGATTGCTCCCCAGGACACCAACATGAGCAGCAATTCATGCAGGTATTTCGTTGGCCGTATGAAGCCACCTAAAACCTCGGATGCGTGATTTCCGCCGTCAAGAAAAACTCACTCCTGCGTCGGGGGAACCTTGTGAGATGTTTTGTGTGGGCCGTGTTTTACTTGATAAAATTATGGTTTCTCAATATTGCTGCAATTCATCAATGCTGGAGGAATTTTTTAACAATTCGGTTGTGCCTTTGAAATCTGCTGAAGGCTAGACTGAAGACTATAGTTATTTGTTGGATACATATTTGAATATCTTTGGTCGCCCATAATTATTGTAATGGCGTGTGACTCAGTAAGTATTAACATAAAATATCTAAGTTTCTAAAAACATAAGTTCAATTCCCAATTTAGGAAATGATTGCAAAAAAAAACATAACAAACATGAACAGGAAGGGTGGGGGTGGCGGTGAGGTAGCTGTTATTTTTAGTTTTTTTTTGGATGACTATGACGTGTCGATAAAGCAGAACCCACTATTCTGATATCGATGTATCGTCAAAAATCTTTATCAATCGATAACGAAATGACTTGATTTTTATTTAAATTTCTTTAAGAAACGATGACGATCGCCATCGATTTTTGATATGAACGTCTTTAAAGATCGTTATAAAGAAATTTAAAGATTTTTAAAGAAATGGTTGACCGGGGAATGAGCTGGCTCGAGCGAAGGTAAACGTCACGTAAGTAGGGTAAATTTATTATTCTTCGCCCCCTCCCTAATTTTCGCCCCTTAATAAAACATTCGTATCCCTTGTGATAAATTTATTAGATTGTTGTTTTCTTTCTAAAGAATATGAAATGAATGGTCAAGTGCACTAATGGCATTTAATAAAACCAGCCACTAAGCTATTCATTTAGTGATAATAAAATAGTCATGACAGTTATGTATGGTTTTTTTTTAATTCTATGAAAACAACGCTGACAATCAAAAGCTGGGGAAACATAAAAATTTAACTTTTCAGTACATACATGTTGAATAGTATTGATCATACATGGCCTAGGAATACACAACAATGATATATTTCAGTTGCTTTGATTAAATTTATCAGTTTTTTACTGTTTTTCTAGGTGGCGAAATTTAACGCTTTTTTTAACGATTTCAAATTTCGCCACTGGCGAAATCCCTTGCGACGTTTTTTTTATTTTGCGTGTTTCTATTTTCGCCCCTCCCGTTTTCGTACCTGTCAATCGTCATAACAAACGACGCAATTATCGGACTCGGATCTTCTCTTCGACAATCAAAACTCAAAAAGCGCTTCTTTTGTGAAATCCAGCCATGGATATCAAAGTAAGTAGCTAAATTCTGGTTTTCCAAGCTTTATTCGTTTCTATCTAAAATGGTTAATCCTATTTTGCTTTCAGACACCGAAAAAATATGCGGAAAATTACACTCCGGCAGCTCTTTCTGCCGCTATTGCGATGATTCGGGACAAAAAGATGAGCATCAAGATAGCTGCCAAAAACTTCGGTATTCCACGATCTACTATTCGCTCCCGTCTGTCCCAGAAGAATCAGGATCAGGTCCGTGCTGATCCGGATACATCATTAACGCACAAGGAAGAAATGGAGCTGGAGGAGTGGATTTTTGATATGCAGAATCGGGGGTATTCAGTCACGAAAAACTGGCTGTTGGATAGCGTGAAGCAGTTTCTGGATACAAATAACCGTGAGACCCGATTTATGAACAACAGACCAGGTTAGTGTGCCCGTAGGTTAAAAATTTACTCGAATTTGAAAACGGTTCTAATGTTTGTTTTAGGGCGAACATGGCTGCAACTTCTTCTGAAGCGTCATCCAAAAATCTCAATCCGGACACCAGAATTTGTAACCAGTGCTAGCGCAACAGTATTTCACAAAATTGAAGCCTATTTGAAATCGCACAACTTTTTTGACATCCTGCAAGATCCGAACCGTGTAATTAATGGTGATGAGACGTCTTTCCAGCTGAACCCGAAGACCAAAGCTGTCTTAGCACTACGCGGCAGCCACAATGTCTACGACATTGGAAGAAGTTCCAGTAAAGTAAATATCACCAGCTAGAGGTTCCATTTCCCGACCCTTTTGGTTGTCCCGGGATTCGGGATAAAATTTGTTGCTTGTCCCGGGAAATCCCGGGTTCCCGGGAAATTTTTCAATCTGCTTAAAAACACATTTTTGCGATCAGAAATATGTTACATTCAGCATATCAAATAAACAAATGTGTTGGCGCGGAGTCTTTGGCGGTTTTCGGAATCACGGACAGTTCACAACGCGGCGGAATTTGAGGCAAGAACGAACACTTTTATTCCGGTTAACTTTTATTGCGACACTCTTTCTGCTATCGACAGATAGTACGACCGACGTGTATGGTTTCGAGGATTTATTACTACTGATATGATCTGTTTCGTGTATGGTGATATATGCGAATTCAGGTAGAAAATTGGTAGTTCAAGAGAAAAAGGCCTATTAAGAGATAATTCTCTTCTCTCACTAGCTTAAGGCTAGTGATAGGGAAAGAGCACTTATATATAACTGATCATAGGCGATCGAGTGAGATCACTATTGGTCTTATACACTAATGAGGGCTATGGATAGGGTTTGCGTTAACATACGCCGGCCCCCGTTGAAAGGTTAAGCCGTTCAACCAACACTCTTACATTTACTCACGAGAGGCTCTCATCAATATCGATAGTTTGTGTGTTCTCCGTGGACAGACTACTCTCCTCGCAGTTTGTTTTGGGTCTTCTTCTACACATAAAGGTCATCGACACTCGTACCGCCTGGCCATCGATGAAACCTCTCCTCGCTGCTCCGGTCGTTGAACTTGGTCGTTCGCTTGGTTGATGCTGGTGACGTTATCGCTCATCGCTGGCTCAAACCGGTCGAACACCAGTTAGACATCGGGGTTGGGCGCACTCGAACCGGGATGGAGTCGCCGTCGACGGATCCAGGGTACATGCAGGAGGACGAAAAATTCTTGAGCTTTTTGCAATTTCAATAAAAAACAATACTTACAGGGCTCGGAGGCCCGCAGGCCTCCGATCGTTGCGCAGTATCGAAATACCGCGATCGTGGAGTTCAGTGGTCATAGAGATCTTGAGCGATCCCACCGGTCGTTCCTGTGCGTACAGGGAGTACACACACCTTGGAGATGGCTCGTCGATACTCTCCGTCGGAGGTCTTCACGTCGACCACTCTGATGTTGCCGTCGGGTCCTCGGATGATTCGAGCGATTCTGCCATATCTCCACCTTAGCGGAGGGAGGTTATCTTCCTTGAGGAGCACCATTGTCCCCACGTCGACGTTGTTCCGGAGCTGTGTCCACTTCGTGCGCGGATGCAGCCCGGACAAGTAGTCCGTAGACCAGCGCTTCCATACTCGTCGAAGGAGCTCTTGGTTCTCCTGCCAACGATCGAGACGATTCCGAGGGACTTCCGATAGCTCAGGCTCAGGGAAGGATGTGAGGGGACAGTGAACCAAAAAATGGCCCGGAGTCAACACTTCCAGGTCGTTCGGGTCTGTTGAGATTGGGGTGAGTGGTCTGGAGTTCAAGCAGGCTTCGATGCGGGCTAGCAGCGTAACGAACTCGTCCTGCGACAGAACGGAATTGCCAACGGTCGCACGGAAATGCTGCTTGAATGATTTCACCGCTGCTTCCCAAAGCCCACCGAAGTTTGGACTGCGGGGAGGGATGAATTTGAAGAGGATTCCATCGTTTGCGCAGTTGTTCACAACCGCCGCCTGATGCTGCTGCGACCGAAATTGCTTGGCCAGTTCAGCCAATTCTCGAGCAGCTCCCTTGAAGTTTTGGGCGTTGTCGCAATGGATAGTGTTGGGCTTACCCCTGCGAGCGACGAAGCGATGTAGTGCCGCAATGAAGGCGGCTGTTGAAAGATCGTAGACCATTTCTACGTGGATGGCCTTGGTTGCGAGGCATACAAAGATGGCTATGTAGCACTTCGTAGGTAGGGATTTGCGGACTTTCCGGTATTGAAACGGTCCACAAAGATCAACGCCAGTGTTGAGAAAAGGCAAGGTTGGCGTGACTCTTTCTGGAGGCAAGTCTCCCATGAGTTGCTCCAGGACTGTAGGCTTGCAGCGGAAACAGTTGACGCAAGAGTGGACCACGCTCCGTGCCAAGTTACGGATGCGCAGTGGCCAGAATTTCTCCCGGACGCATGCTACCAGCAATTGTGGCCCGGCGTGTAGGTGTTTGAGGTGGTAGTGCAGCAAAATGCTGTCAGTGAGCGGATGCCGCGCGGGAAGGATCATCGGGTGCTTTCTGTCCTCCGGGATCGGAGCGTTAGTAAGACGTCCACCGACGCGCAGAATGCCATCCTTCAAAACAGGGTGCAGATTTTTCAATGGGGAGTTCGGTTTCACCTGACCCCCGGAACTTAGCGCAGCAACGTCATTCGGGAACGCTTCGGATTGAGCTAGTCGCACCAAAGTCGAAATAGACTGATTCAGTTCGGTAGTCTGTAGAAATCCAGATTTACGGTTCGCACGGTTTGCTGGCTTGATGTTGTGCGCGAAACGTTGGATCAAAGCTATGAGCCGAACTATCGAAACGAAGGATGAACGCAAGCGAAAAATTTCGTTTGGTTCCTGGACCCGAATGGGTAGCGATACTGATCGTTCCTCTAGAGCTTCGGCGGGAATCTCTGGCGGGTCAGCTTGGATTACAGGAGGCCAGAAACGTGACGGCTGCTTCAACCATGAAGGTCCGGTCCACCAGTTCGAATTCTCTAGCTGGCTCGGTTCCATCCCACGGGAGATTATATCCGCGGGGTTTTCCAAGCCCGAAACATGAGCCCATACACCAGCAGCAGTCAGGTGTTGAACTTCGGAAACCCGATTCGCAACAAAAGTTTTCCATCTTGAAGGAACCGAGTTGATCCAGTGGAGCGTTATCGTGGAATCCGACCAGAAGAATGGTCGAGTGTTCAGAGAGATGCTAGTGTTGACCTTGTGGTAAAGATGGCCCAAGAGTAGAGCTGCTGATAGTTCCAGACGTGGTAGGCTGACCTTTTTCTGCCTTTTCGAATCTCCGAGCGGGGCAACCTTTGATTTGGCAGTCAAGAGGCGAACAGAGATGCTACCGTCACTGGAGACGGTTCTGATGTAGAGGCACGCACCGTAGGCACGGATCGACGCATCGCAGAAACCATGCAGTTCCACGTTCACCGGCGCGTTGGCGAATGCTGCCCAACGAGGAATGGAAATTGACGACAGTGCTTCCAGACTGCTGCGGAACGCCAGCCAGTACTCCTGTTGACTGTCGTTGAGAGGATCGTCCCAAGAGCTCGAAGTTCGCCAGAGAGATTGCACGAAGATTTTCGCCATGACCACCACAGGACCAATCAACCCTAGAGGGTCGAAGAGTTTTGCCGTGTCCGATAACACGGTACGCCTCGTAATACCGTCCGTTTGCGACCATTTTGGAACGGAATAGTGGAGCAGATCCGTGGATGGTTCCCAGATCAGTCCTAGAGTTTTGATGGTTGTCGGTGTCTCCAAGCACAGCATCGAACGTTCATCTCGTAATTCCGGCGGAATGACTGACAAAATGGCTTCGGAGTTGGATGCCCATTTTCGCAAACTGAAGCCGCCAGAGTGTAACAGCTTCCGAAGTTGGATGCAGAGTTCTGCTCCATCGCTTTCGTCGTCGACACTTGTAAGCATGTCGTCGATATAGAAGTCCTCGGCCAAAACCTCCGCAGCTCGAGGGAACTCGTTTGCTCCTTGCTTGGACAACTCGAGGAGGCACCTGGTGGCCAAGTACGGCGCCGAAGCCGTACCATAGGTAACGGTGGTGAGCTCGAACGTTTTGAGAGGTTCCAAGGAGGACCTCCGCCAAAGAATACGGTGCAACGGGTAATCGGATGGATGCAGACGAATCTGCCGATACATTTTTTCCGCATCGGCAACGATGGCGTGTTGACGCATTCGGAAGCGAAGCGATATTGCGTACAAATCGTCTTGTACGACAGGTCCCACCATCAGCGCTTGGTTCAACGACACGCCAGAGTCCGTCCGGCAGGAGGCATCAAAGACTACCCTTAATTTGGTAGTCGTGCTGTCTAACTTTTCCACACCATGATGCGGAAGGTAGTAGGATGGGGAACAGTCATCGGTGTCTTCAATTTCCCGCATATGGTTGAGTTGTAGATACTCCGAAATGAAGGCAGAATAGGCCTCCTTAAGATTTGGGTTGGAATCGAGGCGACGTTCGAGGGCGTGGAATCTACGAACAGCTATTTCCTTGGAGCGACCGAGCTGAGCCAGAACATCAGAGCGCTTTGGAAGAGTAACTACAAATCGGCCTGATTCGTCACGAAATGTGGTGGCTACAAAGTGTTCTTCGCAAGAAGTTTCTTCCGGCGATTTAGTGCTGGGTGACCAGCAAGATTCCAGTTCCCAGAAACGAGAGATCGAGTCTTCGGCATCCCCCGTGCTGCAAACATGTGCAACCTTCCGCTGGTTTCGATGAGGCTGGATTCCTACCCTTCCTGCAGCTACCCAGCCAAAAACGGTGTTTTGAAGAACCGGTTGTTCGGGGCCAAGTTTTATGAATCCCTCCAGAAGCAATTCGTAGTAAAGTTCCATCCCCAGCAGCAAATCTATCGCACCTGGTTCATGGAACTTCGGGTCAGCTAGGGTAATACCAGGCGGGATCTTCCACTGGGAGGAGTCAACTGCATTGGCTGGGAGTTCACGAGTGATTTTCTTCAGGATGTGACAGGGTTCTACGACCGCGTACTCGGTGCAGTGTGACCCTAAGCGAACATCCACAGCGTGGTACGAGATGACAAGTGTGTTTCCTACCCCACCGATCTCCTGTCGACTGGGAAAGCGTTGCAGTTTCAGCTTCTGAACCATGCTCTCGGTGATCAACGATAGCTGTGATGCAGGATCCAACAGTGCTCTGGCCCATAGAGTGTTTCCATCGGAGCCGAAAACCTTGATGATGGCGGTTTGCAGCAGAACTGTAGCAGGAACTTTTCGACTACTACCGACGAGAGTGGTGGAAACGAGACTGGAAACTGGGGCAGAAGCGGCTGGTGGTTGGGTTTCAGACGACGAGGAGGACCGAGCTGGCGAGGAAGACTGATTCGAGGAGTGTGGCTGATTCGCCGATTGCGAACTCAAGCCTTCAACAGAGGGTGTGTTTGCTTTCTGTTGGGAGGACGAGCGATCGCTAGGAGGTTGGTGGAGCATAGTATGGTGCTTCTGGTTGCACACTCGACATCCGCTGGACGAGCAACCTCTGAGAAGGTGCGAGGAGGAGAGGCAGTTTATACACAGGTTCTTTTGACGTTGAATAACGTCCTTCGGCAACATATAGGGGTGTAACTTCAGAAAACCGAAAATTTGAGCATGTAACGAAAAGTGGTTAGATTTTGACCGCTAATAACTCTGTCATTTCTTGATGGATTTTCAAAATTTTTGCATGAATTGATCACAAATTTATCTACGCATCGATTCTCTACAAGGTAACTATTGATTTTCAATAGCAAACTATTGAAAAGTTGGGAAAAGTGAACCCATGTTTTATCCAGCCAATCCGTTCGAGCACAGATGTGAGGTTTTCGATCGAGCGCCTGGCAGTATAAAAGCTATTTCTTCTTCCCCTCTTCCTTCATTCTTCAGCAACACCTCGAGGGGAACGCATCGGGAGAGAGCTGTGCAGCTTGCTCCGTTTGCGTTTTCGTTTAGTATTCTTTGGCAAGCCGAGCGTGATGGTCGGTCGTGCGTCTTCGCGCGCGGCAGCTCAAGCGGAGTCGTTCACCGGATCAGAACGGAGGAGCACAGCTCGGTTTGCATTTTCGCTCAGCATTCTCACAGCACATTTTCACGCTGTCGACCGCGGTGGACGGGCGGACGCACCGACGACAACCGAGCAGCAGCGGCGGTGGTGGAATAATTTATCATTTCCCCAGTTCGGAAAACGGATGGGCGCCGACAACACGGCAGCAACGCGGTTTGGTTTTGTGAAATGAAAATTAAACAGCCCTTATTAGGGCTACAATTTTAAATTCCACGAAAGAGTTGATTCGAATTCCACTAGAAATTGAAGAAACGCAAGTGCAAACATCTTGAAACCTACTTCGAGAGCACCGCCGAGCGCGGTACAAGCACCGACAGCAACCTAGTAGCAGCGGCGGTGGTTTATTAGCAATTTCCTAGTGCGATAGCGAATGGGCATGGCAACAACTGGGAATATTTTAACCGCTTGATGTCGAATCTATTCTAAATGCAAGATACGGTGACAAAAGCCTAAACTTATGCGCGCATAATAAATCTGCTTAAAATTTCTTCAACTTTGAAGAATGGCAGGTTTGCTGGAAAATAAAAATGTTAACCAGCGTTGCTAAATTTCAATAACAATTTTAGAATTTCAAATATCTGTAATCTTAAGAAATTTTGGTCGAAAGTACATGACTTTTGTACTATATACTGTCATTCCTTACTAAACATTATAATATTGGTTAATCCTAAGCCTACATACTGATTTGGAAATAGCTAATAATAATCATTTTAGTATATTTTAATACTCCGCTATAATGAATTATTGCAGATAAATTTGTATGGCATCGTTGAATTTTACTCCCCTCACATTTAACCAATCACGTTCGAGAGGGGAAGCCCGGCCATTGTGCCATATAAAAGCAAACTGCTTCTTCTCATCTTCCATCATTCTTTCTTGACCCGTCGAGGGGATCACATTGAAGGAGAGCTAGCCAGTTTCTCCGTTTGCGTTTTCCATCAGTATGCTTTGGCAAGCCGAGCGCGGTGGTTGTCGGCTGTTACGCTCTCCTTCGTATCGTTGTACGCGGCGCCAGTGGAGCAATCAGCCAGTTCAAACTGGTGCGCGGCAACGAGGGCTTTCTTTTGCCCCAAGTTTGCGCAGCATCGCCATCGCAAAACCCCCATCGGAATCAACGCCACCGATGGCGCTCTGGATTTGGTTGGCATAGCTACCGATTTTCACCTCATGCAACAATTGAACGATTATTGTACAACAAATGAAATTAAACAGCCTTTCTAAGGGCTTCAAAAATGTTCCTCCCAAGAGTGAATCGAATAATTTTCTTAGACGACGCGTCGGGTCACAAATATGTCAAAACCGACTAAGTCTTAAAACCGTAGCATAAACTTTGCAAGCGGAATATGTAGTGGAAATATATTAGATTGTTGTAGCATCCTTTATATTTCCCAGACATTTTTGCCACACAATATAGAAGAAAACTGTATGATATCTAGAAATTCTTAGTTATATAATTACATATTGGTAATTCCAGTCCACCAATTAGCATAAGCTAAATGATTTGCATTTTTGATTGATCTGTCAGATTGCATCTGCTTAAATTCTTATAAAATGAACGGTTAAATGGTTTTGACAAATTCGTTTATGGAAACATTTTAAAACCAACTACTACGCGGAACAAGTCTTGTCGCGTCCATTCTAAATTTCTATATATAAACCAGCAAAAGCAGAGAAATTGTGCGAGAGGATTTGAAAACTGCATAAATTTTCTTCGCAAAATAATTACCTGTTAGCATCCAAAGAAATTCAAAGGTCTAGCAAATCCGCTGAAATTATTCTGCAAATTGACTCACTGTATTTCGAGAGCAACAACATAGTTTAATGAAAGAGAAACTAGTTACGACTACCAATACCTGGGCTGCCCATAAATGGTGAACCAAGAAAACCTAGTGCTGGGCTAGTACACAGGTTTAAATAGTTCTGACGTTCGATTTGAATAGGTCTTATCTGTATAGGAATCCCAGCAAACTTACGACCTATTCAAATTGAACGGCAAAGTTTATAAAGAATGAATCGGATCGAAAATAATGATAAATAATAAACTCCACTATCAATTGCCGTCTACAATCAAACTAAACCAAACCAAAATTTCACATCACAGTCTTTATCAATGTTAATACAGCATTCAATAACCGAAACTAATGATTGATTAATTGATTGATTTGTCTTTATTAAAGAGACTTTCCGAAACTAATGCATAAACGGACGTTATTCAACGTCAGACATGCGGTCGTGTCTAGTATATAACCCCTCCAACTTTTTCTTCACTTGGTCAAAGCGTTGGGACACGGTCATCTTCAGGAACGTATCGCATTTGAATGGTGAGTGTGGATTCTTCGAACAGAACGGGCAGGAACCAGGCGTTGAATTTGTTACGGTGTGGACTGTATTGATTTTCGAGAATTTCGACGGTCGGTTTGGTTCCGATTTGGGAGAATCGGACGAACGAGATTTCGAAGGCACCAACGACTGTAGAACCATCAGATGCGTACGTAGGAATTCGATGAGATCCTTGTATTGAGGAACTTCGGTAGACTTGTGGTGGGCTTCCCATTGCCTGAGGGTGAACGGATCGAGACGGCTGCAGACCATGTGAGCAAGAAGCACACTCCAGTTGTCTGTTTGGATGCCCAATTTGTTGATTAGGCATAAGTTGCGCTCAAAATCGTCAATGAGACGTGTGAAACTTAGATAATCCACCGACAATCACCCAGCATGCAGCACCGCCGACCGGGCCACACAACCGATCGCCTCGCGTGTCTGATGCTGACTGTCTGCCACTCGTTAGTGTGTTGAACGCGCGATCAATGCCCATAGTATGCAAGAGTATTAGACTGGTCCATGCCGCAGACTGGCACACTCCACACATCCTCCCTCTTCTCTATAAAAAAGTGATGCGTACACTGCAAAAATTCCACACATTTTTATTGGAAAGCATCCATGGATTTAATTTATAAATTTTATTTGCGCACACATACTCGATTTCCACGCTGGATTACACATAAAATCGATGGACCTTATAAACACTATGTGTGTCCACACATGAAAAAGGGTTATCTTTGTGTCGATACACATATTAATTATATGTTTGACAAATTGTAAAAATCTATGTGTGCGACACATGCATACAATATTTGCAGTAATTTTTTCAGTGTATATTTGTTTTATCCAATTCTTACTCACTCCTCTTCACTGATTCGAGTCGAGGAAGATGCAGCAAAAGATTTGCCCCAAGTGATCCACCCAAATCCATCGCTTTTTCTTTTTCACACGAACCCGTCGGAGCCCTTCACAAATACAGTGAACAGTGAAAGAATTGTGCATATCCACTGACATATTCCGATGATAAATCGTAACATACAAACACCATTCCACTCTCATCAATATATGCAGATGCTGTAATGTTGAACTAACACAGAAAGTAACGAGAACTCCACGAAAGCAACAATAAATCGGATATATGGTCACTCATGAATCGTGTCACTCGTTGATCATTTGCAGTGCGAATTGGAAACGAATAAATATGCAGCCAGCCATGTTATCCATCCGATCGTCTGTGGCATGCTGCCGTCACTGGCGATAAATACACAAAAACAAAAGTAACAGTCGTTCGTTGCAGGAACCTTGATACTAGGTTTATCAACAGACTGATTTCTTCAAACAGCAGTATATCTATGAAATACCCATGTTTCCGGACACCACCATTATGGATGTCTCCTGTGGGTGTAGTCGGCTCTCAAGCCAGACAACCCCATCACCCCAAGAACAGTAGCGGCCGTTTCCCATAGTTCACGATCTATACATGCCTGTTCAAATCTAACAAACCATCTGCTTATCTCTCGTGAATCAGGCGAATGATTCCCGAGTGAAAGCCAAAAACACGGATCAGGCCGTAAGGTAAACTAAACAAACTGCTAAGTATGTTTTAAACAGGTTTCGGTAGCTATGCCAGCCGTCATATTTTAACTCTTACGTGGTCATCCCGATCAACACGCCTTTGCCTTTTCCTTAGACAATGTACAATGCATGGTCGTCCCGAACAGCATGCCATTTAAACGCTTGCGTGGTCATCCCGATCAACACGCGTTTGCCTTTTCCTTAGACAATGTACAATGCATGGTCGTCCCGAACAGCATGCCATTTAAATGCTTGCGTGGTCATCCCGATCAACACGCGTTTGCCTTTTCCTTAGACAATGTACAATGCATGGTCGTCCCGAACAACATGCCATATTTCAACTCTTGCGTGGTCATCCCGATCAACACGCGTTTGCCTTTTCCTTAGACAATGTACAATGCATGGTCGTCCCGAACAACATGCCATATTTCAACTCTTGCGTGGTCATCCCGATCAACACGCGTTTGCCTTTTCCTTAGACAATGTACAATGCATGGTCGTCCCGAACAGCATGCCATTTAAATGCTTGCGTGGTCATCCCGATCAACACGCGTTTGCCTTTTCCTTAGACAATGTACAATGCATGGTCGTCCCGAACAACATGCCATATTTCAACTCTTGCGTGGTCATCCCGATCAACACGCCTTTGCCTTTTCCTTAGACAATGTACAATGCATGGTCGTCCCGAACAGCATGCCATTTAAATGCTTGCGTGGTCATCCCGATCAACACGCGTTTGCCTTTTCCTTAGACAATGTACAATGCATGGTCGTCCCGAACAACATGCCATATTTCAACTCTTGCGTGGTCATCCCGATCAACACGCGTTTGCCTTTTCCTTAGACAATGTACAATGCATGGTCGTCCCGAACAACATGCCATATTTCAACTCTTGCGTGGTCATCCCGATCAACACGCGTTTGCCTTTTCCTTAGACAATGTACAATGCATGGTCGTCCCGAACAACATGCCATATTTCAACTCTTGCGTGGTCATCCCGATCAACACGCCTTTGCCTTTTTCTTAGACAATATATAATGCATGGTCGTCCCGAACAATATGTCATTTCCTTAGGCAATGTACAAAGAATTGAGTTGGACAAAATCCGTCTTCAATTATCCCTTTAGTTTTCAAGCAGTCACCCCTCTCGAAACTATACATTAAGATGAACACAATATCGAGACGGATCACTTAAACATATCAAACCCACTCACCCGCCAACACCGCACCTGTCCTTATAAACAACTTAAACGGATCAGCACCCGCAATCTAGATAACAAGTGGGTTCTTCAATGCCTGGTATACATGGTGGAAGTGACTTGATTCAAGTCAATGGAGAAATGTCCAATTGAATGCGAATTGAACGTGTAAACACCACCATTCATCTCACTTGATCAACTCACTTGACTTGAACGAAAGTTGAACATGTTGAACTTTATCATTCACGTCAAACGAAATCATCTGACTTGCGTCGTCTAAACCCGCGATTAATGTGAGCTGAATGGAAAATATCTGTCAAGCGGGATGAATTCAATGAGCCATTTTTCGAAGTGACAACATGACAACAATGTTGATGATGATATTGATTTTCACAGGTAAGGACGCTACCTCCTGTCAAAATTTCATACATAAAAACGACTCATAAAATTGACTATTTAGTTGGCATACGTACCGCACGAATTGAACAAAGTAAACACTTGCTTCAACTGAGATGCGTTCAAAAGCATTCAAGTTAACACTCAATTCATTTTCTAAGTCTAAACACATCACTTCATTGGATTGAACATGTTTGAGAAGTTTGCAAGTCAATTGCTCGTTTCAATTGAATAGTTTAAATCAGTCATAAGGGTGTCCAGACCACTCTATATTCGAAATCATCCAAAACTGAATTAACATCCAAAATTTAATCATTTTTGGAACCCCGGAACCATTTTGAATGAAAAAGTTTGTATGATAATACCTCCTTCGGGGCGAGCCGTCATTCAGATCAAGCAGGGAATCATGGCGTATTATTATCAATTACAACCATCAACAACAACAAAAAATAGACAACATAAGCATACAGTACGAAAAGTAGCTACACTGCCCTTGTCCGATGTACATATACATGCATTCTATTTCCCAAGAAAACTCGCCCGAGAGAATACAAATGGAAGCCTGAATGCCACTTCACAACAACCACTTCCCAACAGAATGTCAATTTTCACAGCAGCCCGTCAAATGTTTAATCCAAGAAATAGAGGCTTGCAGCAAAAATATAACCTCATCGAATTCTCATACGATTTGTAAACGTTGCCCTCAATTTTTTTTTTGAGGGCAAGGACGTCTTTATGTACCGACGCTGAAGGAAAGAAAGAGAAGGAGACAATGATGACGTTAGCGTGCAAGCTCCCATACCAAAAAAAGGCTTTGTCACCAATACTTATGATTATAAATATGTATTTATTTCACTTGCACACACAAACCCGCAATTCACACACACAGCGGAGCGTGCGAACTGATTTCTGATTGCTCCCCACAACACGACGAAAAAATATTTAACATTACAAGCTCTCCATTGCCGACAACAAGCGACCAATTCAAAGTCAATCCTCTGGTTGAGGTGCTTTTCCACCTATATCAAAGTTAAATGGAACCGTTGGTTGTATGGACCAATTCATCTTACCTTCTCCGTGTATTTTCTTCTTATCTGTGGCAAATGAGAACACAGTTTACCAAAATCACTACTTACAATGCACCGGAAATTTGAGGGGTAACATCAGCATGCCCATTTACAGATGCACACGTTTGCATACACAAGCAAACAGAAAAAAAACGCTTACCACAAATCATCAAAAACCCGACGCACTTCAGTGCAGCAGTGCAGGCATATTCGCCAGCCACTACCACGCAAACGCGACCGCCCCACACCCTCAATCACCACTCAAACCGAGGTGCACACACACCAATATTATTAATACCGAAATGAACACGTCAGCCGTACAGCTACAGTTGATGCTTGCGCTGCTGCAAAGGTTCGGATCTGCTTCTTTTTTCTTTTCACTTCACGCTCACTCATTTCACAAGGACTTTGTAAAACACTTTCCAAAACACAAATCGCGCACATACTGGGTGATTGTGGAAAGCTTTATCGATTCTTTTTTTTTTGAAAACTATCCTGGCAGGTTCGCCAATGTGAAACTTAGATAATCCACCGACAATCACCCAGCATGCAGCACCGCCGACCGGGCCACACAACCGATCGCCTCGCGTGTCTGATGCTGACTGTCTGCCACTCGTTAGTGTGTTGAACGCGCGATCAATGCCCATAGTATGCAAGAGTATTAGACTGGTCCATGCCGCAGACTGGCACACTCCACACAAGACGCATAAGGGATTCATAGCATTCCCTTTTCATCGGTTCGATGGAGAAAATCGAATCGATGTAAGTTTTGACGACCAACTTTTTGTTGTCAAATCGTTTCTCCAGAAGCTGCCACGCAACAGCATAGTTTGCTTCAGTAAGCTCAATCGATTCTATTACCTTCCTAGCATCTTTGGTAAGCGATGCTACGAGGTACGAAAATCTATCAATTTGCGATAATTGCGTGTTCGAATCAATCAGAGATTTGTATGTGTCTCTGAATGTAATCCATTCGGAAATGGATCCATCGAAAGTGGGAAGCTTCACTTCAGGGAGTTTGATTCGTGACTGAGGGGGGTTTGGAGCACCCGCTGTTGCAACGGTTTGAGTGGAAGACCGAGGAAGGGCAGTTAACTCTCGAATTTTAGTGGTGAGGAAACTATAGGCGCAAATGTAATCGTGTTCAAATTTCTGTCGTACGACACGATTGGACTTCTCCGCATCCCGTTGTTCTTCGACTGAGGTTTCCTCATTCGTATCCTCGAACAGCAGTTCAAGGCTCAGGCGGTTAATCTGGAATTCCTTATAAACCGTTTCTATCCGTTGCTTCCATCCCTCCAGTTGGTGCTTATCCCGATCGGCGTCAAACCGTTCCATAAACTGCTTCATGTTGGTCATCGTATCCACATAAAACCGCTCTTGGTGTATCAGTTCACGAAGCTTCGTCATTTCTACTATCAATCAGTTAACCACCAGCGATACGAAAAAAGTGACCAACCTGAGCAACCAGAGCACACTATGCACCTCAACTAGCAAGGGATGAAAGCAAGCGAATGGAACTAAAAAATGTCAGCACCAGAACGAATGCAAATAAAACTACAAATCCCTTTTTATTTCGCAAATTATCTCGTCATCACTCGACGCTTCAACTCGCATGCGGTACTTACAGGAGATCTTCCACACTTACGATGGCGGCGGTGCAACGTCCCTGGGTGAATGCCGTATTGTCCTATTGTGAGGTGGTACACAAAGAACCCAAACCAAGCCACGGTTGGCGTCACCACGCGCTTGCCCGGTCTAATTTGCCGCGCTCCACACTGACCAGCTATCTCCGGCAATCACTAGATCTTCCGAGAACACTTCTTAGGATCATTCGCGCACTTTTAGTCAATCTCCCACTTCGCTTTGATCCACAGGCCCTTGGTTTAGGTGCACTGTGATCGAACACTGACGCCGACGACGTATGATATTGGCGTGGCGCACGTTTTCCCCCGAAAAGACTCGCGACAGATAGCGAAAATCACCGCGATTTTTGTCACTACTCGCGGTTGATCCGGCTCGAAGGACCAAAAAATGTTGGCGCGGAGTCTTTGGCGGTTTTCGGAATCACGAACAGTTCACAACGCGGCGGAGTTAGAGGCAAGATCAAACACTTTATTCGCGTTAACTTTTCGTTTTTATTCGACACTCTTTCTGCTATCGACAGATAGTACGACCGACGTGTATGGTTTGATAGGTTTATTACAACTGATATGATCTGTTTCGTGTATGGTGATATATGCGAATTCAGGTAGAAAATTGGTAGTTCAAGAGAAAAAGGCCTATTAAGAGATAATTCTCTTCTCTCACTAGCTTAAGGCTAGTGATAGGGAAAGAGCACTTATATATAACTGATCATAGGCGATCGAGTGAGATCACTATTGGTCTTATACACTAATGAGGGCTATGGATAGGGTTTGCGTTAACAAAATGGTTCACATCAAGTAACTGGTCTTATCAATTTGAATTCGTTCTCTGAAAATACGACTTCAAGAAGCAAATGTTTTTGATGATTTTATCGAACAGTGAGGGTCGCTTTTTAGAACAAATATATCCGGAGTTCGATTTTAAGATTCGGGGTCAACTTACCATGTAGCTCAAAAAGTGACAACTCTTTCGCAATTACTTTCGAAAATTCAATCATTTCCGAATCAGTCTAAGACGGGTTGCCATATTACTTTATAGCCGATTCCAGTTCTTCGCGCATGCTCGATGCTGTTGCATTCAAGACAATCCAGCATTCAACTCGGCAGCATCATTATCGGTCTGTCTTTGGCAGTCTCGCAACAATCGAACTCCCAGTTTCTTGATGAACTTAATCATTTGCGTTTTCGATGAGCTTTCCAGTTCTGCTGGCACTTGCGTTGACGACGAAAGACCTTGAAGGAACTTTAGCGCTGTTATTCCCAACAAACATTTTTGCTGTATAAGAATGGAACAAACCACTCTTAAGTAAACTTTAGCTTAAGAAACTATTATTCAGCTAGTTTTGTTACTTGTGTTATTTCCTTTTGGCGCCGATTGTTGATTCTTTTTATAATTTCATGGAAGAGGTCGTTTCTAAC
Organism: Aedes albopictus; assembly: GCF_035046485.1. Classification (NCBI taxonomy): domain Eukaryota; kingdom Metazoa; phylum Arthropoda; class Insecta; order Diptera; family Culicidae; genus Aedes; species Aedes albopictus. Next base: position 296,516,227 of record NC_085137.1, read on the forward strand.
ATTGGAGTTACTTTTTGTAAACTTCGAATACAAGAAACTCAAGCTGCCTTCCGTAGACAATAATATAGCATCTCATCTTCCCAATGCTTCCGAAGCGAGTCTGATTGGCTGAAGAGCTTCCTGATGTTTTTTTTGCAGCTTCAAAATCATTATCCATGTCCAACATAAGTCTAGAAAGGCCTATTTCGAAAAAAATGATGCTTTCAAAACCGTAAATGAAGTGCTCCAGCATTGTTTCAGCCGAGTTTCAACGAGTTTTGATGTCCACACACAGTTGAAATGGTTTATGTAACATTTTCGTGATTTTTTGTTGAAGGCGATTTTTGAAAAAAAAAATCACGACTCTTCGAATACGTTTCAGAGATTCTCCAAATTCAAATCAAAGCGAAAAATATGTGTAAGAAATGTGCGTCCCGGGAATCCCGGGATTTTCGGGAAGGTGAAAAATGTTATCCCGGGATTCGGGAAATCCCGAATTTTTCAAGATCCCTGGATTTTTTGTCCCGGGATATCCCGGGTTGGAACCTCTAATCACCACTATGTGTTCCTTTTTTGCATCCGGTAAGACGGTACCGCCAACTATAATCTACCCATACAAAACGATACCCAAATCTGTGGCCGAATCTGTTCCACCGAAATGGGGAATCGCGAAGTCCGACAATGAATGGATGACGACAGACGTCTTTCGTGATTACATAAAAGTTCTTAACGAGCATCTGGAGCAGAATAACGTTAAAAAACCGGTGATTTTCATTACTGACGGACATAGTAGTCGCATAAATATCCATACATCGATTACGTGTCGTGATATGGGGATCATACTGATAGCCTTACATCCGAATGTCACCAGAATTATGCAGCCGGCAGATGTTGCTGCATTTAAACCACTGAAAACAGGATGGAAGAAAGCTGTCGAGCGTTTCCGTGGGGATGACTTGAATAAGCCGGTAAATCTTCAAAATTTTGCTATAGTTCTTAAAGATTGTTTGCGAGAATCTTTGACGGTGAAATCCGTCAAGAATGGTTTCAGGGCCCCGGGACTATTCCCGTGGGATTACAATACTATCGATTTCGATAAGTGTCTGGGAAAGTCAACGGTTATGTCGACAAATGTTACAGAGGCCTCTGAAATGCCAGAAGACCAGCAGAATTTGAAAGTGGACCTCCAGGCAGCAAAACGGACGATTAAAAGGTGTTCGGAACTTATTGGTAGAGAAAGAGTAAAAAAATTCAAGGGTGATTTCGTGTGCTTGGAGAACGATGAAGAACAGGTTCTTCAGCACATTTATACAGAATTACAATCGAGCCACCCCAGGGGCCGTCCATATACCATGTGGACAGAAAAAATCATGGTTTTTGACCCCCTCCCCCCTCCACGTCGACAAGCGTGGACTTTTCATTGACCCCTACCCCCTCCCCCAATGTCCACGTGAACATCCGAAAAAAAATCATCTTTTTCTAAAATAAATGAAAAAAAAAGTTTAGAAAAAAAATTCTTGTAATAATGTTTATTTTCATAAACATTGCCTTAAATATAAATAACTTTGTGAATTACAAATATTCTAGGGTATGTGTGCCATCAGTAATCTCCAACCCCCCCCACAACTTGACAGATAAGCTCAGTTTCGCGTACCTACTTGCAAATCGCAGATGTCGCTACGGTACGTAAACAACGGCTCCATCCTTCACTGACGCAACAATTTTTGTCCATGCGAAAACATCTTTTTGTTTCGTGGTGAGTGGATGCCAACAAGCAGCTAGCGTTTCGTACTAAAAGGACGTATTCAACAGAAGCGCAAAAAATAATGTTACTTAAATTCAAATCATTTTGATTTGATGCTGTAAGAAATGTAACAAAAGCACTTGTTTAACCCGGAAGCTGTTGCGTCGTGTACTGAGTACACGCACCATGAAAAAAGCACATTTGTGTTACACAGCATGAGCGTGGTGTCGCTGAGGGTGGCTGAAGACGCGACTGTTCGAGGGTTAAGCGCTATTGCATATTAATTTGTAACTGTGCATGCTAGATCAAACCGAGGATCAAACTAAAAAAAAAACATCTGATCTGATTGGTTTTAACTTCCATTTTAAATTTTCCACCAGATATGCAGCTGTAAAATGTTAGCATTAGGGTAAATGTACCAATAGTGGTGCTATTAGTAGCTCCTTGTAGAAAAATAATTGAAAAAAAAATAGATAATACTACAAAATAAAAAGCCTGAAAACGTTAATCGGTAGTTTTTGACATAAATTTGCTAGGAAAAGTGTAAAAACCATTGTTTATTTAAGTTTTTGCTAATAAATCACTTGCACCAACTATAGGTACACGGTTCCTGTTATGGAGGTAAAATTTAATATTGGTTCCTATAGTGGCGCATCCCATTGAATTCTTATGGGAATGGGACCCACCACTATAGGTGCAAAGGAGTCAAAAATTTAAGCAAAATAATTGTTTAAAATAGGTTTTTCGGCAAATCCTGAGCACAAAACTGAATTAATGTTATTAATTAGTTATGATGCATCTATTAAAAATGTCATTTGCAAGCTTTTTGTTTGAATTAGTGCTAAATTGGCACTACCACCACTATTGGTACTACCTCCACTAAGGGAGCTTTTACCCTAGTAGTAATTTATTGCTTGCATGTGCATAATAACCGCACCAGAAGAAAACATGAGTTTCTGATTAATAGTATGAAAGTCGACTATTTTGCCTTCACCCGTTTTATAGATATAATTTTCAGTTCTAGTAAACAAATTAATCATACCGCACTTAAACAACACATTAAGATTCGTGTTCATTATTTCAATATGTTTTGTGCGGTTTGTTATTCTTGGTTTTCGTCATTCTCAAAAGTACCGCTTGCTGCTCTGAATCTGACAGTACCACCCGGACCAAAATTTTTAGGTACGCTGACGTTGTTCGGCAGCTGTCAAGAAGCTCCCGGGTAGGTAATCTCACGCTGCTATATTCATCCTATTCGAAACAAGCTATTACGGCACCGATTTATTCTGTTCTTTTGGTTTTCATGGGTTCTCACTTCCAACAAAAAATACCAAAATAAGAAACAAAACAAACAGCGCTTCAATCGTTTGTTTTTCGTAGGATGAAAATGGGAGCCACATGCTTAATAAGGGAACCAATACCCTATAGCTTTATATAGGCTTCATATAGAAGGTATAACTTTTTTGAGAGACTTCTTTTTTAAGTCTTTCTCAAAGAGGCACATAATAGGCACTTACAAATTTTCAACGTAGTTTTTAATTGAGCTTAATGTTTGTGGGAGTGTGGGTTCGATTCCCGCTACACTTGGTGAACTATTTTCGGCAATCGGCAAATTCTTCACTGGGTGTTTCGTGTAGTGTCCATCGGCTAATGATAGTGATTGTTCAGTCTGTGCGACCTCTGGTTGAAGATGGTGTTTTAAGAATGTTTGTTCAATCTATGATTGTCTGATTGTTTTGTTGAGATAATTTGTTTTTTTAGACTTTTGTTGCAATAAGATTATATTTCTTAGATTCTTACAAAAACAAGTATTAGAGCAACCTTTCGAAACTAAATTATATTGCTGAAATTTAGATTTTAATACCATACAGAAATATCTTAAATTTTAAAGGAAGCTACAAAAAGTGTTTGAGATAAGCCTATATGTATATTGAAACTTCAAAGTAATTTCAAAAATTTGAATTGAAACTTCGAGAAATGCATACAGAACTTCAATGAACATTTTCTGACTGAAACACCAACATTTGCATGGTCTACAGTTCATTTAAAATCTCCAAAATATTCCTCGATAAAGAAAACTAGGTAATTGGAAATTCTAATAATTTAAAACATAATAATAAAATAAAATGTATGAAAGTACTGTTATTGAAGGGAATCTCATCAATGATGCTACATAATTTGTTTCGTTTGTAAATTCTTGTTGACAAAAGACAGTGTTGTCCACGTGGACATTTGACGAACACCCACCCCCCTCTCCGTGGACAAGCGTGGACTTTTCTCGAACCCCCTCCCCCTCTAAGCTGTCCACGTGGTATATGGACGGCCCCCCAGATGTTTTCGACTCGGAAACAGAGAATGCTGATGAAGCTGATGTTTTCTGCAGCTTTGAATATGGTTCGATAGCGGAAATGAGCCTTGTTTCAACTGAAGTCCAAGGAGACAGCAGCATATTGACCTATGAAGCAGAGGTCCCTGTCAACCCGGAGCCAACAGAAGGTGTCGCATCATCCTGTGTTAAGTACCGTTCAACAATAGAACTGGCTCTTGACGCAGAATCGATTGAGAATGCCTCAACAGTGGAAGTTGTTCAGGAGAACTCTTCAAGACCTTTAAAGGATTTTCTTAACGTACCGCCAACGCCGAAAAGATCAGCAAAACGGGAGTATAAATCTAAGCGATATCATGTTCTGACGTCCGACGAATTCATCGAGGAGTTCAAAATGAAAGATGAGGAGAAACATCGATTGGAAGAAGAAAAACAGAAAAGAAAGATTGCCAGGGAAGAACGTAAAATAGCTCTTGAGCGAGAGAAAATATCGAGGAAAACTCGCTCTTTTTCGAATGTTTAAGATAAATGGTCGGCGTTAAGTCAGATCTTTTTTCAATGATTTCGAGAAAATGTCCTGCAAGCACTTGAAATTTCAAATCTCTGGCATTAGTTTCAGAAATACTATTATACTTGTATGTATGTAATGACACATCTGCATCAAAACAACGTCGAAAAGTTCAGGTTCAACGAATTCCTCAGCTTATCTTTAACTGTCAGAAAAATCGCGTAGTCCACTCAGACTGAACGCCGACCAAATGTCACGGACTACCTTCGAAAAATGCCAATTATATTCATTTTTCGAAGCTAGTCACCTTAAAAATCCAAAAATTGGGGTTTTTTCGTGACTTACTTGTAGAACTGGTCTAGCCGCATAAGTTTTTCGTAAACCATATGCTCAGGTTGAACTTCTAAAATGAGCTGGATGTGGTTGAATTAGGATTTAACGAAATGACATTTTCAGCACTGATGACTCAAAACAAGTTAAGGTATACATTTAAATAGTTAACAACGCACTTGTTCCTACTATATGATATTGCTTCACATAAATCTCAATCAATGGCAAACCTTTAGTGGCGTGGCATTCGGCATTCAATGTATGCCTTCATGGCTCCAAACTCCATCCAAAAACCAAGGCTCCCGACAGGCAAAATCTGCCTTGCCAAAACTATGAACACAACTGTCCAAATGCGATGAGGTGGTGCATATGACACTATATTCCGAAAAAAAAAAAATCCCGTACGGTTCTCCGCTCATTGACTTTTACTTTTATGCTTTTCGTTCTCGATATGTAAGCAATAAGGGCTCTTCATTCTCCACGTGCATCCCAAGAAGCTAGATGGCACCGATCCTCCGGGGAGGACCAGCACGTCGTCGTCGTCACTGGCCTCAAGTGGAGTGCCAGTGCGCCTCTGGTAAAGCTTGCTGCTGCAGTTGACAGCAGCGCGTTGCATCGTCGTCGTCGTTGGCTAAGAACCTTTCTCTACGGAGCCAAGGAGAAACACCGCAGCAGGGGAGCGGGAAGAGCTGGAACTGATGTAGCTCGGTGGTACTTTATGAATAATGCATGAGCTTAAGAGTGAGGTCAGGTATCTCTATTTTGTACACTATGGCGTACCGGAAAGCTGTGATCCGATCTGGCTACCGAAGATTTAAATCGAGAAATCCATGGAGATTTTTTTTGTTTCGTTTCGGAGCCACATCTTCAGTGTGTTCTGTATGGGTTTAGTCTAGGGTCGGGTGGTGACTGGTGCAGCGTGACGGGCGAAGAATGGGCGAAGAGTGTAGATGCAGAGATATGCCGAATATGTGCTACATCTATGGTAGAATAAACAACCAGCAGTAAACGTAAAAGTCAATAAATTAAAGCGGTTCAGCTTGGGGCTGGAGACGAAGTGTCTGTTTCCAGCGGTTAAAAAAATAGCAATCATCGCTGTCTACATTATCACTTTGAAAATATTAGAGGGCAATTTTGTGAAAATTATACATTTAGAATAAATGCAAAATTTAAAAATACAATCTTCTTGTTGAAATTAACCCATTTCTTTTTTGACGAAATTAGCACTGCAGAACTACTTCGATAATTGTGGTCATCAATTTTACTGAAGTGCAGTACAACTGTCAACGACGTATGCAAACGTGAAATGAACGCTCATTTGTTATAAAAACTGAAAAGCGAACCATCAACGAACCGGTTAAATCGTATGCGTTTCACGCCGAGAACCAAGGATCGAATCCTACTCCCGACAAGTTCACAAAAAGTGAGCTCTTCCTTTGGAAGGGAAATAAATCCGTAGATCTCGAGATGATGCAGCGTAGGGCTAAATTTCGTCGAAAAATCATAAAGGAAACTACTTATTATCTTCAACCAGAGCTAGCAATGTTCTCACATCGACAAAAAATTATCTAGCTCGGTATTGCAACTTTTTTTTTACATTTTTGAGTTAAATAAAAAGGTCTAAAAGCTTTTATATCAGATGTAGTGAGCACTTGGATATTCAGTACGACCATGATGCTGAGGGTGACAGGTTCGATTTCCAGTCGGTCCAAGAGCTTTTCGTGAAGAAAATTTTGTGAAGAACTAGCATTATCGTTTAAATTCACAACAACAAAGAGATTTAAAAAACATACCACTCGATATACGCATTCAACATGGTCATTGGAAGAGGCAGCACTCAGTTAATAACCGTGGAAGGGCTCATATGAGTATGACAGTAAAAAATAGTTCAATTATTCCTTCAGAAATTCCTCCCTCTAGCGATTTCTCCAGGTATTCTTCCAGGTATACTTACAGAAATTCCTCCAGTAATGTCTCCAGGGATTCCACTAATAATTTTTTTTAAATGTTTCTCCAGGATTTCCTCAAGGATTTACTTTAGGGATTTCTCCAAGAATTCCTCCAGCATTTCTCCAAAAATTCCTCAAGGGATTCCTTCTGGAATTCGTCCAAAAACTCCTCCAAGCATTCATCCAGAAATTTATTTAGGAACTTCTTTAGATATTCCCCATGCGATTTTTTTAGGGATTACTCCCATAAGTGCTCTAAAGATTCCTGCAGGGATTCCTTCAAGTATACTTTCGGGAATTCTTCCAGGGATTCTTACAGGTTTTACTCCAGGCAAACCTGCAAGAATTTCGTCCAGCGATTTCTGCAGGAATTCCTTCAGGAATTGCTTCGGGATTTTTTTTTTCAGAGTTTGCTACAGGAATTCCTATAGTGATTCCTTTAGAAATTCCTCTCGGGGTCTTTTCAAAAACAATATTCAGGGGTTCGGTCAGAAATTCATCCATTATCTCTTCCAGGGATTCCCAAGATTTTTTCCAGGATTACCTGAAGAATTTTTGAATTACTTGAATGATTTCTCCAGCGTTTTGTTTTGGAATTCTTTAAAATAATTTTAGAGGGATACATGAACCAGGAAATTCACAAATAAATCATTCAGGAACTCTTCCACAGATTTATTCTGGAATTCCTTCAAGAATACCCCTGCAGCTCCTGCAAAGTAGTTTTTTCAAAAATTTGTTTTGCAATTCTTTCGCAGACACTGTGACTTACTTTAAACATATTAGTACATTACATACTAGAAGCGCTTTCAGACATTTATCCAGGAAATTCTTCAGAAATTCACAAGAGAATACTTTCGGAATTCTCCCAGGTTTTTTTTTCTCCCAGTAGTTTCTCTAGAAAATGCACCATTAATTCTAGGATTCTAGGAATTCCTTCTTAAATTTCTCCAGACATTTTCTTTTAGATACATTCCTTCAGGTAAATTCCAGGATTTAAAAAAAAATCCATCGTTTGAGAGTTCTTCGGAAATACCTGCAAGATTTTTTCCAAAAAATTACCTTAAGAAATTATCCAATGATAGTTTAAAGGCTTTCAAGAGAATACCATCAAAAATTTTTCCAATAATTCTTCCGGGAATACGCTTATCGACAATTCTATAAGATTATGTTCTGAGATGAGTATATGCAGTATAGAAGTATATTAAACTGTCTTTAGCGAAATTCCGGCAATGATAAAATTGAAGGTTATTCCAAGGGTATTCTAAGATTGCTAATAAGCATGGACAAATTATGTGATTAATTATTGAAAGAACTCCAGTTAGTCATAAAAGACATTATGTAGACATTTCCAAAAAATCTTCGGGTGTCCATTATGTTCTACTGGAGAAAATTTTAAAAGATATCATGACGAAAATTCTGGGTTAGTCCGTAGAATTCGTAATTTCCAAAAGAGTTAAGCTTTGATTTTGTAACGTTTTGACGTTTTTCATCTTTTTTAGTAAAATAAAGTTTGAATTCAGTTTGATAAATTTGGATAAATCTGTTTTGCCTTTCTCGTACACCAAGGAGTACCGAAAGGCTATATGTTCACTCCAAAAATAAAATTTCGATAGAGCCCCCAGAGGGGCAAGTTTCATATACCAATCGACTCAGCTCGACGAGTTGAGATGATGTCTGTGTGTGTGTATGTGTGTGTGTGTATGTATGTGTGTGTGTGTATGTGTACAAAAAAGGTCACCTCACTTTTAGATAGTAAATATCAACCGATTTTAACGATTGATGGCTCATTCGACGCGGCATCTGGTCCCATTGTTTCCTATTGAAAATGGTTCGGATCGGTCCAGCCGTTCCGGAGTTATGGCCATTTAGGTGCTCCGGAACCGGTACCCCTGGAAGGGGCCAGACATGAAAATGCTCCAAACCAATGCATGCGACCCATCAAACTACGGCATTTACGATTATCTGATGAACGGTAAGCAAGAAAATAGTGTCAGACCATATCTGAACCGGTAGTGTTCCGGAACCGGTTCTGGGTGTCCCGCCGGAAGCGGCCAAATATCAAATTGAACAAAACTCATGCATGCGACACATCAATCAGCGGCTTTTTCGATAATCCGATGAACGATTAGCAGGAAAACAGTATCAGACTACATCTGAACCGGTAGTGTTCCGGAACCTGTTCCGGATGTCCCACCGGAAGTGGCCAAATATAAAAGAGTACCAAACCCATGCATGCGACACATCAAACAACGGCATTTCCGATAACCTGATGAACGGTAAGCAGGAAAACAGTATCAGACCATATCTGAACCGGTAGTGTTCCGGAACCGGTTCTGGATGTTCCGCCGGATGTAACCAAATATAAACGAGTACCAAACCGATGCGTGCGACACATCAAACAGAGGCATTTTCGACAATCTTACGAACGGTAAGCAGGAAAACAGAATCAGACCATATCTAAACCGGTAGTGTTCCGGAACCGGTTCCGGATGTCCCACCGGAAGTGGCCAAATATAAAAGAGTACCAAACCCATGCATGCGACACATCAAACAGCGGCATTTTTGATACCCTGATGAACGGTCAGCAGGAAAGCAGTATCAGACCATATCTGAACCGATAGTTGTCCGGAACCGGTTCCGGGGGTCTCGACGGGTGTGGCCAAATATAAAAGAGTACCAAACTCATGCATGCGATACAACAAATAATGGCTTTCCTGATAACCTGATGACTGGTTATTATATTATATTTGGTATGGGGAAGACTTCCAGAGTCCAAAATGGCGATCAGGATATCCAAAATGCCGATCTTAAATTTAAGATGGCGGCTCCGAATTCAATATCGCGGCTGTTTAATTGAGTTTTAGGGCCTGAAACAATGCATTATTGGTATATTTGGTATGATGATGATGTCTGGATTCCAAAAATGGCGACCAGAACATCCAAGATGACAATCTTTAATCTTAAATCGCGGCTTCAAATTCAAGATAGCGTCTTTTTCTTAAGAGTTTGAGGCTCAAACATCGAAAGCCAGATAAACGATATGATTTCTGGTATGATGAAATGGATTTCTGTTAATTGTATGAAAGTGCGATATACATAAACTAGAGTGCCCCAACAAGAGTGGCGTCAATGTCAAAATTGGAACAAAGATCATGTGTCAAATTGCTGTCAAATCCATACAAACGCGCGTTCCAAACGAGTAGGAGACCTGTCAAAATCGGAACATGACGCCACTCTCCCTTCCAGTCACTCTAACATAAACATTTCGTCTGAGTTTTATTGAAATGGGGTTTCGAAGGCACGAGAAAGGCGCCATCACCGCTAGGTGGATTAATTAGGGTTTTTTCTTTAAATTATTACTATTTTAGTTAATTTGTAGCTTTTGACGTTTTTATCTTTTTTAAGTAAAATCTCGTTAATTAGATTCGTTGAATTTGGCTTGGAGTTTGAACCGTTTCCTATAATAGAGATTATCCTTTTCATGTAAGGTTTGTGTCTAGGCTAAGCTAATGACGATTCATGTTATGCATCTTATAGGACTTTTTCGATGGCGCTAAATAGTTTTGCGGCCATGTGCGGTTTGAATTTGGCGCACTTGTAAATAATAGTTTGTAGATTGTATAGACGACTGTTTCTATAGCAGGAAATTTACTTGACTAGAGAATTCGACTTGACTCCATCACTTTCAGTTTGAGTCGGCTAGAGAACAGAAGCTAGCTTGAGCGACCTTCTGCCAGTTTTAAGTTTTGTCAAAGGTGTGTAGTGTTTTTGTAGTAATGTAGATTTGTGAAGTAGTGCCGTTTGAAGTGAATTTATAATTAATTGTCTGTTTTTCATTCTGTAGTAACTTAAATGTTGGATTTTGTCGCCAGGGGCAGATGCTCTGTTTCCTGTGCGTTTAATTGTTGTAAAAAAGGTAATTGTGAGTTTGAATTTGTTTTTAGTGTATATTGTTTTAACTCTGTGTTTCGTCCATGGACCTCAGCGTCCAAGAGACGCTTTTTATTTTGGGCTTTAAGCCACTAGTGCTCGTCCTCGCCCGCCAGTTCCTGGCAGTTAAACGGAGTCAAGGGGAATACTTCCGGCCTACCTGCGTGCAGTTAAGGCACGATCGGGCAGAGTACCGGACCGCCGACACCCCTCCGCACCTATAGTCCGGCGAATATTTAGGACAGCGAGCTAACGTCGACGATTGGCCAGGAGACACCACCGTCGACGAACAAAACCTGCGCAGGTACGTTAGTCATGGCCATGATAACACACAGACACACACACACACACACACATACACAAAACATCTTGACGATCAGTTTGTGAAAAATAATATACGGTAAAACGAATTTGATTGCTTGTTGTGCTTAGTTTCATTCTTATTTGTTTCCGTTTGAATAAATTCACTTCAGCGACCCTTAATTGTTTATTTTTCCTTGTTAATTCTGTTTAAGTCTCTTTTTGGTGTAAATTTCCGTTATTGCTTCAGTTCGTCCGTTTATGTGTATAAGGTTTAGTGCGTTTTGGGTTTTTGTTCAAGATAGCGGCCGTTCGAAGGAGCCCTTGAGAGTAGAGTTGTCTAATTAGTCGGGCAAACCTAAATTGAACCGGTGGTCTCTCGTTCGCGAGAGTGGCGCAAAAGCCATCGCGTTTTGAGATTCTCTTGTGCTTATACGACGAACGGTTACAATTTGTCACGATAGCTTTGTAGACATGACCAAAAACATGTTATAAGTTCTACAAGAAACAATGCACGAGTGAAGTTCGTAATCTTCCAGAAATTGACCACCGCTACCAGCACAGCTCGGATTTGTGTAGAATAGGCAAGGTTTTTTTTTTAACGAAATGTACCAAATACCTACAACAGCGTGACTGCTTTAGAATGAAGTAATGCGTTGAAAAGCTGGCTTCGCCCGTGACGTTGAAACTAGGATAACGCCTGAATCTCTAGAACTTTTAAAGATACTATTACATCCTGGATGACCATTTTAAAATGTGCATTGTTTGATAGACGCGCAAATACTCGATGCTCAGGAAAGTAAAAGAAATTTATAATGACCGACTAGAAATCACCTTCACAATATTTTTAATGAATACACTCGCGTTTACGCTTCAGCTATATCAGCACTTTCTTACTATGTGGCATCTATTTTCACAAGGGGTTCAAAAACTTCTGCTGGAATTCCATTGCAAATTTTACCAGATTTTTTTCACAAGAAACTTGAATTCCGTAAGGAACCACTTAGGGTTAACAGTTATAATAAGCCCCCCTTAAGCAGAAACGGCATTATCTCTGAAGCTAGCGCCTTATTACATCTATTGTCCACTGATAATCGTTGTTCTTTAATGAAGTGTTGCATGCAAATTATGCCTTTAGAGGGGCGGCTATGGAAGCTTTAAAACGTGTATCGGAAACGTCTCAAGTGTTGCCATTTCAAAACAACCGGGGCAATACATGTTGCAAAATAATACAAGGGAACAGAACTAGCTTCGTTTATAATCAAGTCTGTTTACAAGAGGCAGAATATTACGTTTTCAGACTTTTTTTATATTTTGCTTTCCACGAACGGTCCAGCTTGCTGGCAATTATTCTTCAATATTTATGATTTGCAATCGATCACGCATGCGAAAAGCTCTTAAATCGATAGAAAATTTAGAGGGCATTTTGCCCGGTGGGGCGCATTATACCCTTTTACCCTACCAATATTATGTATTGATGCTGCTAGAAAATTTAGAAGTTCTTTGGGATACCCATCAAGGAATTATGTGAACTTTCTAAACTATCATTTAGATTTCATTTCTTGGCGATTTAAAAAAGAAGTTGTACAAAGTATTGTTACTTACATGATTCTGGTTATATTACATTCCCAAACAAAATTAACAGTCCATTTTGGACAATGATCTTGAAAAAGAGTGACATGTTGAGAATAGTCTCCAATAACTATCAATTTCAACACATATTATGCCGAATAAATATCTAGTAAGATGATGGAGATGAATCAAAAGTAGAGAATTTGATGGTTCAAACAGAATGAAAGTGAACATGCATCTGTGGCTTTTTGAGCTTTGATTAGCAGCTATTCGGATCCTCCTAGAATGTCGACGACGCCTTACCAATATTTTTTGTTCTCGATGGATGTTAATCTGGGGAGTTGTAAAATAATCTTAAAGACACGGATACGTTCAATGCTTCCAGTAAGCTAATCGCTCTTTGAGGAAGCACGACACTATAGACAACGGACTAGCATTCTTGCTAGTCAAAAGTCGTAATTGTCCCTTTCACTAGGAGAAGGAAGATCAACCTAAAAGCTTTTCGGCTTGGAGGAGTACAAATTCATCCTAGTGATCGAGTCAAATACTTAGGTTTGATACTGGATGCCAAACTGAACTGGAATGCTCAAATCGAGTCCGTGATCGGTAAGGCAACAAGTGCGTTCTGGTTATGCTCCAAAACTATTGGCAGGAAGTGGGGCTTGAAACCAAAAAATTATAATGTGGATTTATACTGCCATAATTCGCCCAAAAGTGACATATGCATCGTTTGTCTGGTGTCCAAAAATAAAAGAGGCTACCACTCAATCAAAACTTGCGAAAATTCAACGTCTTGCGTCCATTGCTGTTACAGGAGCGATGCGAAGCACTCCATCAAAAGCTTTAGATGCAATTCTCGATCTGCTACCTTTGCACGAGTACGTGCAATTAGAAGCAGAAAACGAATTGCTGAGACTTGAACGAGTTGAAAAGTTTATGCCAGGTGATCTTGTAAGTCACCTTAGCATTTCAGAATACTTCCAAAATAGGCCAGTAATGTAAATGATTAAAGACTGGATGAAACCAGTGGAGAACCGTTACAAGTTGCACGAAACAACTCGTGCAGATTGGGAAGTCGGAGCTCCCACTGTTCGTCAAGGATCAATCAAATTCTATACAGATGGCTCAAAAGTTGGAATAAAAACGGGAGCAGGAATCTACGGCCCTGGAATACAAATTTCAGTGGCGATGGGACACTATCCTACGGTGTTTCAAGCAGAGATGCTTGCTATTTTGAAATGCGCAAATATCTGCCTTGAGAGAAAATACAGATGTGCAAATATTTCTCAGATAGTCAAGCTGCACTAAAAGCATTGTGCGCTTATAAATGTACTTCAAAGCTTGTCTGGGAATAAATTCTTTCACTGCGCAGGCTGTGTCAAGGGAATTCAGTAAACTTAAACTGGGTTCCAGGTCACTGTGGCATTGAAGGGAATGAAATGGCAGACGAGCTAGCTAAAAGTGGTTCCAACTTACAGTTTGCTGGTCCAGAACCATTTTGTGGTATATCAAACTGTGCAATAAAAATGGACCTGAAATGCTGGGCTGAGCAGAGGGTGATATCCAATTGGATGGATGTCAAACATTGCAATCAGTCAAAACGATTTATAACGCCAAATGCTTATAAAACCAAAAAGCTCTTAGAGCTCAACAAGAGAGCTCTATGTACATACACTGGACACTGCACGAGCAGGTATCACTTGAAAAATATAGGCCAGATGCAGAGTGATATCTGTCGTTTCTGTGATACGGAACGTGAAACTTCGGAACATCTGCTTTGCAGTTGTGGTGCTTTATACACGCGCAGGCAAAGATTTTTAAATAGTGGTTGCTTGCAACCCAGTGAGATCTGGTCTGCAGAACCTGGGAAGGTCTTGGAGTTTATCAATTCCATTGCACCTGAATGGGAGACGACGCGTCGTGGCCGAAGCTGATTACTTGACACATGGTAATTAGCTGGCTAGATGCGAATATCAAAACGGGACATGCCACAGAAGCTCAGCCTGTTGGACGCAGTGGCTCAATTTCCCCAACAGGAGGAAAAAAAGCAATCTTGCTTACATCATTATAAATAAATTAGTAGTATTCACTCGTTATCCACAAATATTTACTGAGGTCCCCTGACGGTCTAGAATTAAAAGAAGAGCTTGACATCACAAAACAAAGAAGGGAAAAAATCTCAAGAAATAAGTTTGTAGTTTCTTAGTTCAAAATTTCGTCCAGCTTTGTCCAAAGAGCAATGAAGTGTCACATTGCGAGTACAATTTTTCTCCCCATGCTGCCCATCAACAAAATAATACAAAGTCCTATTCTCCTACCTTTGAAATCGTTGCTCGCGGAAAAAAAGTTGGAGGGGTTATATACTAGACACGACCGCATGTCTGACGTTGAATAACGTCCGTTTATGCATTAGTTTCGGAAAGTCTCTTTAATAAAGACAAATCAATCAATTAATCAATCATTAGTTTCGGTTATTGAATGCTGTATTAACATTGATAAAGACTGTGATGTGAAATTTTGGTTTGGTTTAGTTTGATTGTAGACGGCAATTGATAGTGGAGTTTATTATTTATCATTATTTTCGATCCGATTCATTCTTTATAAACTTTGCCGTTCAATTTGAATAGGTCGTAAGTTTGCTGGGATTCCTATACAGATAAGACCTATTCAAATCGAACGTCAGAACTATTTAAACCTGTGTACTAGCCCAGCACTAGGTTTTCTTGGTTCACCATTTATGGGCAGCCCAGGTATTGGTAGTCGTAACTAGTTTCTCTTTCATTAAACTATGTTGTTGCTCTCGAAATACAGTGAGTCAATTTGCAGAATAATTTCAGCGGGTTTGCTAGACCTTTGAATTTCTTTGGATGCTAACAGGTAATTATTTTGCGAAGAAAATTTATGCAGTTTTCAAATCCTCTCGCACAATTTCTCTGCTTTTGCTGGTTTATATATAGAAATTTAGAATGGACGCGACAAGACTTGTTCCGCGTAGTAGTTGGTTTTAAAATGTTTCCATAAACGAATTTGTCAAAACCATTTAACCGTTCATTTTATAAGAATTTAAGCAGATACAATCTGACAGATCAATCAAAAATGCAAATCATTTAGCTTATGCTAATTGGTGGACTGGAATTACCAATATGTAATTATATAACTAAGAATTTCTAGATATCATACAGTTTTCTTCTATATTGTGTGGCAAAAATGTCTGGGAAATATAAAGGATGCTACAACAATCTAATATATTTCCACTACATATTCCGCTTGCAAAGTTTATGCTACGGTTTTAAGACTTAGTCGGTTTTGACATATTTGTGACCCGACGCGTCGTCTAAGAAAATTATTCGATTCACTCTTGGGAGGAACATTTTTGAAGCCCTTAGAAAGGCTGTTTAATTTCATTTGTTGTACAATAATCGTTCAATTGTTGCATGAGGTGAAAATCGGTAGCTATGCCAACCAAATCCAGAGCGCCATCGGTGGCGTTGATTCCGATGGGGGTTTTGCGATGGCGATGCTGCGCAAACTTGGGGCAAAAGAAAGCCCTCGTTGCCGCGCACCAGTTTGAACTGGCTGATTGCTCCACTGGCGCCGCGTACAACGATACGAAGGAGAGCGTAACAGCCGACAACCACCGCGCTCGGCTTGCCAAAGCATACTGATGGAAAACGCAAACGGAGAAACTGGCTAGCTCTCCTTCAATGTGATCCCCTCGACGGGTCAAGAAAGAATGATGGAAGATGAGAAGAAGCAGTTTGCTTTTATATGGCACAATGGCCGGGCTTCCCCTCTCGAACGTGATTGGTTAAATGTGAGGGGAGTAAAATTCAACGATGCCATACAAATTTATCTGCAATAATTCATTATAGCGGAGTATTAAAATATACTAAAATGATTATTATTAGCTATTTCCAAATCAGTATGTAGGCTTAGGATTAACCAATATTATAATGTTTAGTAAGGAATGACAGTATATAGTACAAAAGTCATGTACTTTCGACCAAAATTTCTTAAGATTACAGATATTTGAAATTCTAAAATTGTTATTGAAATTTAGCAACGCTGGTTAACATTTTTATTTTCCAGCAAACCTGCCATTCTTCAAAGTTGAAGAAATTTTAAGCAGATTTATTATGCGCGCATAAGTTTAGGCTTTTGTCACCGTATCTTGCATTTAGAATAGATTCGACATCAAGCGGTTAAAATATTCCCAGTTGTTGCCATGCCCATTCGCTATCGCACTAGGAAATTGCTAATAAACCACCGCCGCTGCTACTAGGTTGCTGTCGGTGCTTGTACCGCGCTCGGCGGTGCTCTCGAAGTAGGTTTCAAGATGTTTGCACTTGCGTTTCTTCAATTTCTAGTGGAATTCGAATCAACTCTTTCGTGGAATTTAAAATTGTAGCCCTAATAAGGGCTGTTTAATTTTCATTTCACAAAACCAAACCGCGTTGCTGCCGTGTTGTCGGCGCCCATCCGTTTTCCGAACTGGGGAAATGATAAATTATTCCACCACCGCCGCTGCTGCTCGGTTGTCGTCGGTGCGTCCGCCCGTCCACCGCGGTCGACAGCGTGAAAATGTGCTGTGAGAATGCTGAGCGAAAATGCAAACCGAGCTGTGCTCCTCCGTTCTGATCCGGTGAACGACTCCGCTTGAGCTGCCGCGCGCGAAGACGCACGACCGACCATCACGCTCGGCTTGCCAAAGAATACTAAACGAAAACGCAAACGGAGCAAGCTGCACAGCTCTCTCCCGATGCGTTCCCCTCGAGGTGTTGCTGAAGAATGAAGGAAGAGGGGAAGAAGAAATAGCTTTTATACTGCCAGGCGCTCGATCGAAAACCTCAAATCTGTGCTCGAACGTGATTGGCTGGATAAAACATGGGTTCACTTTTCCCAACTTTTCAATAGTTTGCTATTGAAAATCAATAGTTACCTTGTAGAGAATCGATGCGTAGATAAATTTGTGATCAATTCATGCAAAAATTTTGAAAATCCATCAAGAAATGACAGAGTTATTAGCGGTCAAAATCTAACCACTTTTCGTTACATGCTCAAATTTTCGGTTTTCTGAAGTTACACCCCTATATGTTGCCGAAGGACGTTATTCAACGTCAAAATGCTCTTCTATACTGGCGACAGTAGAAAAATACCTTTCCTGGCAAAGAATTGAAATAAAAATAACAACAGAACAAAACGAGAGAAAAGATGCGTTTTACGTGACATATCGAAGTTCACGCATCGCACCCGGGTTTATTCAATTCACCGTGGCTCGTCGTCGACATTCATATGTGGTGTTGTCTCAAAACCCGTCGTCCGCTTGCTCGGGAGAGAACAACGGAAAAAAGTAAGACATGGCACAGAAATGACACAAAAAGCGCTGCTGAGCTCCATTCAGCGTTTGAACCGTCGTCGTCGAGGTTTTTACGTGTTTAGAACGCTTTTATGGGACATTGTGCCGGGGGCCTTTATGGTCACGAGGCCGACCGGTGATAAATTTTCAAAGTGATAGAACTTGTTCTTCACCGAAATCTCTCCGTCTCGTTGTCCACCCTGTACCTGTCCACCCAACGATAGCAGTCTTTTCTTTTTCTATGTGTACAGAGATATCAGCGTGGAGATTCGGTAACAATTGACTATAAATATTCGAGTTTTTTCGTCTCTCACTTCACTATCAGTGAAAGTTTGACCCGTCTGTTCCATGTTGGTCCATTGAATCAATCGAGTAGTTTTCGTGGGATGACCTTTCTGTTCCTTTTCCTTCCGCTTGCCGTTTCCCAGTGACCCTCCTCGGGTCAACGTGGTCTGATTAAAATATTCTCATCGCTCTATACGTCGGCACTCCAGTGATCTAATGAACTGATTTCTGAAGTATCCTTCCTTCTATATACGTACGTCACATCGGCATACCGTCAAAAGACTCTGGAACGGCAACCTTTGATACTGTGTCAAAAGAGGGTTTGGAAAGGAACAACACATGATATTGAAACGGATACAACAAGAACCGAGCGTTTTTGTTGATCATTAGACGGATTTTGCCGAACAACTAATAGCAAAGGGTGAGTCGCCGCGGATCTTTTGATTTTCTTTTTCTTCGAGGAAATGGGACCCATAATGATGATTGGAAAGAACGTCAATTTGACAAATTTATTGTCTACATTTTGCGGATTTTTATTTATTCGCCCAAGCTTTTCACAGGCGCCACATGGACATAACATTAATTTTACAATTAACTTTTTTTTACTGCCTCAAATACTAAGTTGGAAGTTGAAGTACTCGCGACTGTTTTCAGGTTAGGGATTACAAAAAATTTAAATTGAGAAGGAGGGATTTAGGAGACTTAAGCATAATTATTTGCTTAGCTTGGCTTTTCTTTAAAAAAATCGAAGGTATTCGACGCCGAATCCGATTTTTGGGTTATTGTTTCTTTTTTCTGAGACGGAGTCTGCTTCTCTGCTTATTCAGGGCTTCCTTCGAAAATTAGCATTGCGAAGATTTGGGAGATGACCGAAGTTCCCATTCCAAAAAAAGTCTGAACCAGTTCGGGACTCGAACATAGACTAGCCAGGTTCAGGTCGTCTTCTACAACAAAAGTAAAAGCCAGGACTACTTTCTCCTCGGCCCACAAAACACGTTCCTATGGTCGCCAAACCCTTCGTCTCTCCGGAACCACCAAGAAGGCATTGCTTCAGAGAGGAGCTAGTGCACATCGCACGCTCAAGGTTAGCTGCGTAGCCTGCAGAAACGAACATGAATGACTCGCATTGGAGAGTCCATCACGGTAGCATGCTGGCGCTCAGCCAAATTCCCGAAGACCACTCCCTTTGTTCTCGGAAGGCGGGCAGGGTCGATCCCACGCCCGCGTCTAACTGTTCTTCAAACATGTCTACGTGGAACCAGATCAGATCTGCTGAAGGCAACGGTATCACTACCCATCAGGTCCTCTCAGCAGCGCCAGAAGGTTGCTAACAGTAGGGTCTCCACCTGCCCTGGCCCTTATCGGGGTCCCCTTTCCAACCGCGGGTTCGGATCCAACCCAGTAGACCGAAGCCACGACAGCAACGCTAACAGGATTTCCTCACTGCGGCAATTTAATCGCTGTAAGGGTCGATTTCGACCGCAGGGCACCGGTATGACCTACAAAGCCCACTCCAAACCCCTGGACCACCTTTTGTACCGCGTCTTAATAAGCCATTCTCTGTACTGTAGCTCCCAGACGATGTGAGTGATAGACGTTGAAACGGCGTTCCAGCCAAACTCATCCCTACACATCGTAGAGCGGACCTGGTGTGATGGTTAGAACACTTGACTATCACGCCGAGGACCTGGGATCGAATCCCACTCCCGACAAACTCGCAAAATGTGAGTTCTTCCTTCGGAAGGGAAGTAAAGTGTGGGTCCCAAGATGAACTAGCCTAGGGCTAAGAATCTCGTTAATACAGATAACAAAAAACCCTACACATCCTCTGGACAAGATTGTCCGGAGTAGTGTCCTCCCGCATGTGGCAAACATGCGGTCACGCATTGTGCGAAAACGCGGACACATGAACAAAACGTGTTCTGCCGTTTCCGAAACGGTGTAGATTCTGTCGGAAGCAACCATGGCCTGAAAGGCACAATGGCACAAATTTTCCAAATGGAGGAGAACATGCCTCTGAAGCCGACCTACTGATGGCATGAAAGGACCTGTGCCAGGTGGAATGTTACTTCCCCATGGCGCCTATTAATCCAACTATCTACCCTACAAATCTACCTATTCATCCACCTTCCTTTGGTGGAACTGTCCCACGCGTGCTGCCATTTGACCATTGAGGTCATCCTGGCAGTCCTGCGAATGCCTTTTGTGCCGCGCATTTCGAAGCACTCCATGTCCTCCATGTCCAGTGATGACGCAGAGCGCGTCGCGTGGCACGTTACGGGACGCGCTCGTAACATTCGGTACTTTCCAGCTTACCACGGTAGCTTTCGGTACTTAGCACAGTGCCCCACGCCGGGCCGCCATACCTTAGTATAGACATTGCGACAGTAGCCAGAAGCTTGCGCTTACTGGCGTACACCGCAGAGCTATTGGACATCATCCGGGACAGTGCCACTATAGCTGTGGAGGCTCTTTTACAGGCGTAATCAACGTGCCTATCGATGGTGAGCTTATCGTCGATCATCACACCCAAGTGTTTGACGGAGCGCTTTGACGTGATAGTTCAATCGCCTACACTGATCACCGCTTGCTGCCCCGACTTCCGGTTGATCACAACCAACACCACAGTTTTGTGGTGAGCTAACTCCAGTTTCCTGGACCTCATCCACGCCTCCCCAACCCTGATCGAGTGGATGGTAGTCAGCTCCACTTTTTCGATTGACTCACCGCAGACTTCGAGTGTTATGTCGTCAGCAAAGCCGACAATCTCCACGACCACCGGGAACTCTAACCTCAACACCTCGTCGTGCGTGACATTCCATAACACTGGACCCAGGATGAAACCCTGCGGTTCCTGAGGTTATGTGAAAGCACTTCCGAGAGTCAGAAGAGACACGAGACGAGACATAGACCATGTTCGAGGATGCTAACTATATTTTGATAGTTTGATTCATACCAGAAGAGATGGCTTTACAGTCTTGAAAAAATAAAAATACTGCGATGTTATCTTGTTCGACGTCTTCTGGGACTCGATTTTTTACAAATTCATAGTGCAGGGTGACTCGGAGTATAAGACGTTCCAATTCTTCCACGTTAATATCAATATTGTTTCGTACAAACAGAACCCCAAGATTTGTAAATCCGGCCCTGGGGCAAAGAAAATATGTAACGCCTTAACGGACGCATGGACAATTTTTGATTGAAAGATGAAAGCTTCACTTTAACGAACACCTCACTGACACGTAAAAGACAGACACTGAGGATCAGGATAGTAAGAGCAATGACTATCAATACGACGGATGATAAAAATTAATCAACTTCCTCACTGAGTATCAATTTTGAGCATCTCATACATTTTGTTAGCTGTGCAAAAGACCTTCCAACTCGAACGTCCATCCCAGACGGTAGTTGCCGTGAGTTTTTGTTTATTTGTAACAATTGATTTCCAATTTCCATCTGTGACAAACCTTCTCGCGAGGAACATTCGTCAACAGCTGGATAGATAGGCACGTGAGAAAGCGTATGCTAATGCGTCGTCGTCGTCAAAACCGGTAAACACTTATCTCCCAAATGACAAAGCGGACAATCGGCGCTGGATTACACTGAGCTGCCGGGGGTCAACGTATTGTCTGCAGTCGAAAGAAAGATGTATGTGCTGCAGCTCGTAAATTTATTTTAAAGTGCCATTACTTCGGCCAGGACGATTTGTCATCTCTGTGAAATGTTTATTACTGCGGCAGCTTTGGAGGAATAAAGCATATACTACTGATGCTCCCCTTTGTAGTTCGTGGGTATTGACATGCTTCGTAGATGTTTTCAGAACAATGGTACAAAATGTTCTGTTAACAATCGCCAATATAATCGAAAACATAAAATTAACGCTACAGTAAAGCATGCCATCAGCCCTGCCTTGTTGGGGGTTAGAATTCCTTTATAGTTCGTAATTTCTATAATTAATAAATTATAGGTCCATGCAATGTGTTTATGTCTGTGCTTTCCGTCTTTTATGTCGATTTCTTTTGTTTCATTCTCCGGTGTATCGTATCAGATTCTTTCCCCACCGCAAACTCGGGGCATTTAATCAGTGACGAAACTTTTGATTTTGTTTATTACTATAATAAAGAAAAGAAATTTAAACGACCTCGTTGTAAGCCATTCTGCTGCTTGACTCCGGCGTCTTCGTTCGTTCCGCGCAAAAGCCCTACATTTCGACCGACTGCATTCTCAGACGCACCAATGAAACCCAAAGCGGTATGTGCTGTGTATTTTTATTGTATAATTGATATTTTACGTGCCTCAATCACACAAAATCATTTCTGTCATTTATCACCTCTTTCTTAAGATTTTTTGCTGGTCGCTGCTCCGATTACCTTTTTGTGGTCATTCGCTGTCCAAGTGAGCAATTTCGGGTGTCGGTTTCATGACATTGGTTTCCGGTGCCTCTGTATGGAGAGGGGACACAGAAATATATCCTCCACTTTGAGAGAATATTATGTCATTAAATTATAGATAATTGGATGTGTATTAATAACGTTGTTTACACCTCTTTCAAGCGCATGATCCCTCACGAAACCGCAATCATGATTGACCGCAAAGCTCGTGTCGTGTAGGGTTCTCAACAGTTGCGGCTTTTGGCTCCTCGTATGGCGTACGAGCCGCTGACATATTGTTGATAGATCTCTGCATGGGGGACCAAACAGTATTGCCACCGCTTGTTGTGATGATATATGTATTGTGAGAAAAGCTAATCATCAATGAAGAAACGCGTGGATAAAGTTGGTTTTTTCTCGTCGGGTAGATCTTCCACCCGCATTCCCACAACAAAGTGCTTATTTTCAAACGTAGTTTTATTCGATAACAGTTGTTACATTCCTCATATAAACACTGATTGTATGGATAGGATGTCAACACATCAACCAGTTTCGGTGAAATATCCGAAAGTTGAGAGGCATGCTTCTGAATCATACCACCATTGCATGAACCCTAGAGGTTTAGGGCAACTATTTTTTTAACTTTGTATGATACATCTGTCGAACTGGTTAATGCAATTTTTTTCTCTGTTCGGGACATAACCACTGCGACCAATATTTGATCTATTGTGGTATACCCCGTGTCCTTTGTATAGTGCATGTCGTATTACTTTATCACCATTTGAGAAGTTATAAAGTATTCGATTTTGTTACAGTAGTCATTTTCAACTAGTTCACAAGGTTCTGATTGATAGGTTCTGCTTTTAACACGCTCTTTTTTCAGTCAAAATCGAATTCCTTAACGAAAAAGTCAAGAAATGATACCGATATTGACCATGCATCGGAACCCTAGTCCCTACTGCCTCAAACCAGTGAATACCGAATAAAAGATAAGGATTACTAATCCATGTTTTGGATTTGTTTTATGCAAAACTTTTAAATGAGGATTATTCTTCTGAAAACAATTTCAATACTATTCAAGAGCTGGAAGAAGCTTCTATACACTTGTTAGAATCTATTCAAGGGGCATTCCATGCGAGTTGCCCAGTAACAGTACGCTCTACAAATAGAGATGTTTCTTGGTGGAACAAACGCCTGGGTACTCTTAGGAAAAGGGCAAGAAAACTTTTTAATAGAGCAAAAAGGACCATGGAGTGGGACCAGTACAAAATTGCTCTAACCGAATATAACAAAGAAATTAGAAGATCTAAGCGAAAGGACTGGAGGTATACATGTGAAAGCATTGAAAACACCCCTGTAGTTGCAAGACTGCAAAAAGTCCTTTCAAAAGATCATACGAATGGTCTAGGAACAGTTAAAAAAGAAAATGACTGCCTTACTTCTAATAGAGAAGAAACGTTAGAAGTAATGATGCAGACACATTTTCCTAGTTCTGTACGGATTATTAATAATAGCGAGAGTGATATGGGAAACAATACTGGTAGCAAAACAACCAGGATGCATCCTGACGAAAGAATACATACCAATTTTCACTCATCATTTCATAATGCAAAAAATATAGCAGAAACAGTTTTTACTCGATCCAAAGTAGATTGGGCAATCAATTCGTTCGATCCATACAAGTCTCCGGGCGTGGATGGAATAATTCCTGCATTTCTACAAAAAAAGCAACGGCATTCTTACTTCATATCTTTGTAATATGTTCAAAGCAAGCTTGCTACTTGGATATATACCAAAGTCATGGCGTCAGGTGCGTGTTGTTTTTATCCCGAAGGCTAATAAAAAGGATAAGACTTCTCCTAAATCATTCAGACCAATAAGCTTAACATCTATAATACTCAAAATTATGGAGAAACTTCTCGATTTACATATAAAATCAATTTATATACAAAAATATCCGTTGAACAATAATCAGTTTGCTTATCGAACTGGTAGATCAACTGTAACTGCGCTACACACACTGGTTTCGAAAATTGAAAAAAACTTATGATACGAAAGATATTCTGCTTGCAACCTTCATTGATATTGAAGGTGCATTTGATAATGCATCCTACAGATCCATGACGAGGACAATGTTAAAACGAGGTTTTGATATATGTATCGTTAAATGGATGAGTGAAATGTTATCAAAAAGAGAAATTTCATCAGAACTCGGTAGTTCATCTATATCAATCAAGGCAGTAAAAGGTTGTCCACAAGGGGGCGTTTTATCGCCACTTCTATGGTCCCTTGTGGTGGATGAACTACTGACAAATTTAGAATCACAGGGATTTGAAGTGATAGGGTTCGCAGATGATATTGTGATCATAGTCAGAGGAAAATACGATAGTGTGATTAAGAGCAGAATGCAAACCGCTCTTAATTACACAACTCAGTGGTGTATGTCTGAAGGGTTGGATATCAACCCTCAGAAAACAAATATTGTTGCTTTTACTAAGAGGAGAAAGTTTGAGATTTCTAATCTTCGTATGAAAGGAACTCTCATGACACTTTCATCGGAGGTTAAGTACTTGGGAATCATTTTAGATAGCAAATTAAACTGGAATTCACATTTGAATCACGTTAGTTGCAAAGCAACAAATGCATTGTGGGTAAGTAAAAGAACTTTTGGTAATAAATGGGGTCTGCGACCAGCAATGATTCATTGGATTTACACTGCTATCGTAAGACCCAGAATTACATATTCTGCATTAGTATGGTGGCCAAAAACTAAGCAAAAAATTGCGATAAAAAAGTTAGAAAAACTACAAAGGCTGGCTACCATGTCTACTACTGGTGCAATGCGTAGCACTCCTACAAAAGCACTAAATGCAATTCTAAATCTTCTTCCATTACATCAATATGTTCAACTAGAAGCAGAAAAAGCCGCATTACGGCTTAAGCGAATCAAGGTCTTCTATGATGGTGACATCAAAGGACATTTAAGTATATTAAAAGAAATTCAAATCAATCCATTAGTTACAGTCAATGATGACTGGATGGAAACGCAGTTCAATTTTAATCGTTTATATAACGTAGAAGAGCCGGACCGTACCATTTGGAATGAAGGCGGACCGCAAATTCGTCCAGGTTCAATCGTTTTTTATACCGACGGATCGAAACAAAACGATCAAGTGGGAGCTGGAGTAATAGGCCCTGGTGTTAGTTTGTCAGTCTCAATGGGTAGATGGCCAACCGTCTTCCAGGCTGAAACACAAGCAATACTAGAATGTGCCACAATTTGTTTGAAGAGGAAATACAAGCATTCAAATGTTTGCATTTTCTCTGACAGTCAAGCAGCGTTAACTGCTTTAAAATCTTACAGCTGTAATTCGAAGTTAGTATGGGAATGTATTTTCTTGCTACAGCAATTATCTGCTAACAATACCATAAATATTTACTGGGTGCCAGGGCACCAAGGAATAGATGGGAATGAAAAGGCAGACGAACTAGCAAGAATAGGATCATCAAAACCTCTTCTAGGCCCAGAGCCTTTTTGTGGCAACTCTCCATGTTCCATAAAAATGGAACTGAGGAACTGGGAAAGGGTTATGGTTCATGCAAATTGGAATAAAACCCAAGGTGCACGACAATCTAAAAAGTTCATTACTCCAAATGTATCAATTACAAACAAGCTTCTTTCACTGTCCAAAAAAGACCTGTGCACATATACAGGACTAATAACAGGACACTGTCTTACCAATTATCACAAGAAAATAATGAGAAAAGTTGAAGATGATACTTGTCGATTTTGCATTGAGGAATCTGAAACCTCTGCACATTTATTATGTGACTGTGTTACACTCTTTACTACAAGAGTAAGATATTTTGATAAGGGATTCCTACAGCCCTCTGAAATATGGTACTTACAGCCTTGTAAAGTAATTAATTTTATACGACACATTCTTCCCTCCGGGGAAACATCCGACGATCATGCGCTGAGGGTCTCTGCTCATAGTGACCTATCGCCATGATATGTGGTTACATAGATAAAAGCGGGTGGTGTATCACAAAAGATCAGGTCGATCTTTTGCCGCAACGCAACCCAAAAAGGTGATCTACCCACGCTACGGGCTTTGTTAAAGATCGAGCATGTTTTAAACCCCCTCAACCATTCATCCCTCAGCACGGGTCGCCTGACACCTTGGATTGGGGTTACCTGTTTGGTGGACTTTTACCCCCGGAACAGGTGGTCCGTAGTGCTTCTAAGCCGGCAGCTACACTGACATGGTTAAAGCTACAGGTAGACTCATTTTTGGACAGTGGAGACTAATTTACTAAATAACACCACCGCTACGCCGTGACTGCTATGCAGCTAAAGTGATATAACTTTTTTTTATGCTTACCTTATCGCAACAACATGAAATTTTCTACAAAATCAGGGATTTTATAACACCTGCCCTAGTAAGAAACACGCCCTACATGAGTTTATTAACGCTTATCTTACTAAATTTGGCTGAGTATCTCGAGGGGTTTGGCGAAAAACATATGGATGAATCTAAGTACAATGTCTTCGGGATTTCGAATAAAAAGCATTGCACTTTGATTTTGTATTACATAATGTTATAATGTGACGTGGGTAACCGTTCTTGCAGAGAAAGAGCTCTCAGATAATGCTAACGGAATACATAGAAGATAGATTAATCAGAATCTTCGGCTCTACTTGGTACTATATTTCAGAAAAAGAAGAATCACTTCCAACATTCCTCTCATCTAGCCATTATTCAATAAGAAATAGCACAATAAAGAAACATTCAACCTGTCAAACATTCAAGCTACCTGTTGTGGTCGGTCAACGCACCACATGAGAAGCTATAACATTCGCTTTCGTTTCCCACATCTCTCCTCGTTTAATCTTGCCATCTTGGGTTTTAACTATGTCAATCAGATTCCAGAACGAGTCAATTTCAAAACGGATACTCTCTTCAAGCCCAAGCTGCTTCGCTACGAGATGACGCTTAGGTCAGATCGTACACCGACCAAACGTGTTTCGCTCCGTCTGAGTCATTCCGGCAGACAGATTGCAGCCGAAATCCTCTACTTGGCTCGCCCAAAGTTCCATCCGCATTTCGTGAGACCCCCATGACCTATTCTTCAGTTGGGGGCCCGGTCCTCGACTGGTTATAGCACGCACCCAAGCATCAACCGGTAGCCCTTCATGGGTCCGAAATGAAAAGACTTGTAGAAACCACCTTTAATCAAAATAAATAACTAACAATCCATCACATGTCATTCTTAGTATTTAATACAGCTAAGTAGGGATCGTGCCCTCCACTCCATTCATCTCTGTTTCATTTCTCCCGGTACGGTCAGAGTCTGACCGGTCAAAGCATGAAGCCAGTTTTTTTTTCGGTTGATGATCGCCTCAAGCAACACTTGTGCAGTTTGAAGCAATCTTCAACGAATTGAATTCCTGAAGTATTTGCTCGCTACTACACCGGATTGGCTAGTTCAGGGGGAGTGGATTTATGTAGCTGTATGCATTACTGGTGTCTTTTAAGATTTTTTTTTGACTAAAATTTTAAAAAATCTAAATATTTACTTTGTGTTCAAAAGTTAATAATTTTCTTTTGATAAAAGTTGTCAGTTCACGCAGATTTTTTATATTTATTAACGAGTAGCCCATGGCTATACTCTTAGAAAAAATCATGTAAATTTAAGTTCACTTGGATGCACATAAAACGAGCGGCTCGTTGGACACAATTTTACGTCTTCTAGCACAAATAAAGTCGAGCTAGCAATCGCTAGAGCCGAAGCGAGAGATAAAACATATGTAAGTAAAATATCAAACTGGATTCGAACTCTGGTCCGCTGATTGAGAGGCACGTACTATACCTCCCGGCTGTATCACCGAGTTGTAAGACAAATGATAAATGTAAAACTGTTTCTGCCTATCTGGTAAGATAGGTTTGTTGACATCTTGTGCAACCAACTCGAACTTACATGATGGATGTAAAATTGAGTCAAATTTGCCATTCAGCCATGAAATGTTTACGCAAGTTGATGGTTTACGTCACGTGTAAATTACTATTTTTTTAAGAGTGTAGTTCATCCCGGAGCCCATGCCTGTTACTTCCCTTACGGAGGAAGAATCAACATTTTATGAGTTTGTCGGTGGTAAGATTCGATGCCCAGGTCCTCGACGTTATAGTCAAGTGTTCTAACCATCACACCAGATCTGCTCAACTCTACGTAGATTATCCCCCTTAAAATGCTACATACATCAGTTATTGACAGTTACTTATCAAATTCATGATCGGTGGTGCTGGTAAGCTCGGCAAAAAACTGATGTTAGTGAAGTGGACCTGGTGTGATGGTTAAAGTACGAGATTGTCACACCAAGGATCTGGAATCGAAATCCACTCTCGACAAACTCACAAAATGTGAGGTTTTTCTTCGGACGGGAAGTAAAGCGTGGGTCCCAAGATGAACTTGCCAAGGGTGTAAAAATCTCGTTTATACAGATAAAAAAAAACTGTGTTCTTCTGCTTTCTGGCTCTATTTTTCACTGGAACTTGGCCTACCTTTCTTCAGCTTAGTATTCTGTGAGCATTTCCAAAGTTATTAACACGCTAAGTACCCACAGGCAAACGTCTATCCACCCATATCTCAGTGGTAAGTGAACCGAATTTCAATCTTTTTGTGTCATCGGAATCTTACACTATGCTAGAAACGTGTATTGAAAAAAAAGGGAATTAGGGTAATTTTCCAATTGTTGCACGGCTAAAAATTCGCCAATTGTTGCACACCACATAAGAATAACATGGAATGTGCAACAATAGGCGAGTTTTTAGCCGTGCAACAATTGGAAAATTACCCTACATGCAGCTTCCGGTGATACAATGATAGAAATATTCGATTCTATAATTTTCCAGGAATATTCCAATGAATGGTTGTGTATGTGTAGACTAGACTAGGCTAGACTAGACTAGATATTAAAAGACATTTTCTGATTCCTATTTCATATTTTTTATCCAAAATATTAAATCAGTGATAAGGAATCAAACCCTTGTACACCCGAAAATTAAGCGAACGTACGATCAACTACGCCACGATCTCCAGCATTTTGGAGAGGAATTGCCGAATGTATCACTGCATAAATTTCTGAAGGAATTTTTCGAGAGCTTCGCGGACGAACTCCGGGAAGAATTCCCGTAGGGGAGACTGGGGAGACTTGATCCCTTTTTCTTAATTTACCTGAAACTTTAAGAAAAAACACAAAACTAGATCCGATTTCCGTACAAAATGGTAGGTAAACATGTATTGCAAGTTAATACACATCAGGAGGCCTTCAAATTATTGTTAACGTTTTCAAAACTGTGTTTTTATGGAGGCATGTCTTATGATGTATTTTTCAAAAATGGGTGACACTTGATCCCCCTTTCAGCACATGGTTTATTTAAAGTGAAAATCATTCCAGAGTCTTCCTATTCATTTTCTTTTCGAGTTTTCTTGTATTTTCGATGAATATGGAGTGTTTGAAATTTTAAGATTTCCTTAAATTTTTAAGGATATGCCGTATTTTCAAAATGGGGAGACTTGATCCCCCTTTTTTGGTTTGTACTAAAGTTATAATTATCTGACACATTTTATCGTTGAATAGACTAGAATTCCAAGTAAATAGAGGCTTCCGAATAGAATTTTATTTTTCACATGTATAATATGTGTGTAATCCTCGAGGGATCAAGTCTCTCCATGTCACTGTTGTGTATACTAAACTGAATTAATTAAAATATGTTAGCTACAGCCTTATTTGGATAAATAAGTTTGAAAGTATTTTATTTAAACTATGTGTTGTGAAATTTTGACACAATTTGGTTCAATTTTCACAAAGTTATTGAGATTTTTCGGAATCGCCTAAAAGATTTCTGAAGGACTGAAAACAAACCATCAGCCGTTTAAAAATAATGCAATGTACAATCGAAATCACTTGTAGCCAAAACATAGTCGTTTGTCCAGGAGTAGTTTTGGAAAAATTATGCTAGAAGAAAAATGTTTTTGATTCCGAGCAAATATGGGGGGAACAAGTCTCCCCAGGGATCAAGTCTCCTCAGTCTCCCCTACCCAGTCAACACACGATCGCATATGATGTTGGATAGGATGCTAAAGTGGAGGCGATATACGCACACTTTACATGCGGTTAAATGGGAGCAGGTACGCATATGGCCTCCACTTTAGCATTCTATTCAACATCATATAAGACTTTGTGTTGACTGGGTAGCAACCCCTACACAATATATTCCAAATGCATCAATGAAGAACTTGATTGATTGATTGATTTGTCTTGATTAGAGAGACTTTCAGCCCTTGGCTGGTTCGTCTCTGCTAATGAAGAACTTTCGTAAATAATCAATGGAAGAGTTCCATAAAGCATAACTGAAAAAAAAAATTGTAGATGAATCGCAGAAGGGATCTCTGGAATGATTTGCAATGAATTCGCTAAAGTCTTCATGCTCGGGAGGAATTTCTGAAGAAATCCTTGGGGAAAGAATGTGGTCGAGGATGGGTCCATCCTGGAAATAAACAAAGTGGCATCTAGAGATATTTCAGAATATTTCTGTTAAAAATTCCCGAAATAATCTCATTCAATTCTCCCGACTGAAACAGCCGAAGGAATCCCTGTAGAAAATCCAAAAGGAATGCCTAGATGAATTTATAAAGGAATCCTTGGAAAAACTCTTGAATCTCTGGAAGGATTTGCTAAAAAAAACATTCAAGGATCCCAAACAAAATCACTAAAGGAATTCCGGAATGAAATCCTGAAAATAATTTAGAAGGGACCTCTAAAAGAATTCCCAGATAATCACTAGAGGAATTCCGAAAAGGAATCCCTGGATGAAATAATAAAAAGGAATGGCTGGAAAATGTAACTTTGAAGGAATCTTTGGAGATATTTCCGAAGCAATCTCTGAAAAATCAATCCCGAAGAATTCTTGGTGGCATTTCTGAAGAAGTTTCCGAAAATTTGGAAGAATGTTTGTGTTGATTCCGCTACGTCGACACTCCGTCGAGCCCCCGATGCCCCAGTTTCGACCACACCCAACGGCCATCAAAGGGATTGTTTCGTGCACGATAGACGTCAGACCCCGTAGGTAGAAACAATAGGGACACAGAACAAGCAAGTGAATGTGATGACATGCAGATCACTCTAGAAGCTAAAATTAAAATAATTTGGATTAAGTGAATTACTTATGCTCTAATGAAATGAATTCCAAGTGCTACTTATTATCTAACTGTTTAGATACCATGCAAGTAATTTAAACATCTAAATGGTGAAACTCGTGATCTATATGCTAGTTGTTTCTTATTGCAGTTTTTGAAGTAGCTTACTGGAATTGTACTACACATGAATTCGTAGATATATATAAAATTACAGATAAGGGTGAGACAGATTATTTGGCAAAATGCTTTGATTATATCTACATATATTTTTTCTTTAATAGCATAAATTTAAGGAAGTGCATTCAAAACTAGTAACTAGGATACATACACTTAAACACTAAATTGAACTACGACACTTGTCACAGGGTGAGCAACTTAACTATGCTTTATCAAAAACCATTATTTAACCGTTATATAACACGAATTATTGCAGGAAGAATTTATAAGTTGAAGAATCAACGCATCAACTAGAACGGTTGAGCGGTAACGAATTACTACAAGTAAAACGAAACATATTTATTATTGTCACCTACTAAAAATATGCTTTCTTGTAGGAATTTTGTAATTTATTCTTCGTATCATCTCACCAATAAATTCACATAATTGACTATTCGTCTATTACCGCCCAACAGTTTGAATGAATTCTTCATCTGTTTTTTGATGAATCTCTTGAAGAATATTTCAAGGAATCCCTACAGAAACTTCCGAAGAGATAACTGGACCATATACTATGGGGGAACTCTAGAAACAAACCCCTCCCTGGAAGAATTTCGGATGGAACATCTGTTGGGATTCCTGATAGGTTACCGTGTAGAATCCTCGTAAAACGAAATTCAAGATGGAATCACTGGGAGGTTTTCCAAAAGAAATCCCTTTTGGAATTTCCAAAGGGATTTTTAAATGAATTCTCTAAGGAATATTCACAAGAATCTTTGGAGAAGGAATTTCTTCAGGAATATTTTGAGGATTTCCTGGAGGAATCTTTTGAACAATTTCCGTCGGATTTTCTGAAAACGTTATGAACACGTGGATGTAATAAAACGGGAATTTTTTTCTGAACAAAAAATCGGAAGGCATCTCTGGAACAAAAATTCCCGAACAAATCCTTGAAATCAGTTGTGCAGAAGCTTTCTATCTGCTAAGATGTCGTGGTGCAGAGCACCGTGTATACTTTGCATGCTTAGCAAATTTAATTTGTTAAGTGCAAAGAAAGTGATGGTGCAGGTGGCATATTGTGAGAATACCTTACCTTACCTTACCAATCAGGCTAATGTTGGGGTGGCCTCATCTGTACATAGTAGCCGTCTCAATTCAACTCGGTCCATGGCTGTTTGTCTCCAGTTCCGTACTCTGTCTACGAAGGGTCCGCAGATCTCCACTTGATCCACCCACCGCGCACCACGTCTTCTTGTACCGGTTGGATGACTCTCGAGAACCATTTTAGTCGGGTTGCTATCCGACATCCTGATGACGTGACCCGCCCACCATAGCCTCCCGATTTTCACGGTATGGACGATGGTTGGCTCTCTTAGCAGCTGATTCAGCTCGTGGTTCTTTCGCCTTCTCCAAGTCCCGTCTTCCATCTGCACTCCGCCGTAGATGGTACGTAACCCTCTAACACAATGTTGAACAGCAAGCACGAAAGACCATCACCTTGTCGTAACCCTCTGCGAGATTCGAAGGGACTCGAGAGTGTCCCTGATACTCGAACTACGCACATCACTCGATCCATCGTCGCCTTGATTAATCGTATCAGTTTATCCGGGAATCCGTATTCGTGCTTTATCTGCCATAGCTGTTCTCGATCGATTGTATCATACGCTGATTTGAAATCGATGAACAAGTGATGTGTGGGCACATTATATTCGCGGCATTTCTGAAACACCTGGCGGATGGCGAACATCTGGTCCGTTGTAGCGCGTTCACCCATGAATTCAGCCTGATATTGCCCCACGAACTCTCTTGCAATCGGTGATAGACGGCGGCATGAAATTTGAGAGAGTATCTTGTAGGCAGCGCTCAGTAGTGTGATCGCGCGAAAGTTCCCGCAATCCAACATGTCGCCCGTTTTGTAGATGGGACACACGATACCTTCCATCCATTCCTCCGGTAATATCCCAAGTAACAATTTTAATTTTATCAAAGTTTTTTAGCGATTCAAAAATCCTAAACATAAAACCATTGATGCCGACTTGATAATGCTCTCGAGTTCTTGTATGCCTCAATAAGCCCACGTTCTGGCTAGTTGGCCCAGTCTTATTAGGATCTACAGGACTTCGTATGCAAACCGGCTTAGGGTTTCGGGTTGTATCATAGTCAGTGTACGCAGAATGTGGCACCGCAAGCGAAAAATATGCAACAAAGAAGGCACGGCAACAACGCTTTGTTTTTTTGTTAGCAGATAATGACAAATCGCTTCCGAGTTTGTTCAAAACAAAAACGGTAGGACTATTTGTCTCGTTCTATTCACATCGTGATT
Organism: Aedes albopictus; assembly: GCF_035046485.1. Lineage (NCBI taxonomy): Eukaryota > Metazoa > Arthropoda > Insecta > Diptera > Culicidae > Aedes > Aedes albopictus. Next base: position 296,550,556 of record NC_085137.1, read on the forward strand.
TTCGCATTGTTTTACAACTGAAACTCGACTCTGAGGTTTGCAAGAGTCGTAATTCGTCCAAATGCTTATGAATTCGATGATGTGGGTTGAAAATCTCAGCAGAAAAACCGGAATTTCGGCACACGCACGGCAAGCGATGTTTGTTTTATTGCTCTCATCGCATGACATACGTTTGTTGCGGAGCGGCTTTGTTGCCGACATGCACCGCTTAGGACAAAGCGTTTGTTTTTCGGCGTGATCCGTTTTTCGTACCCTGATCATAGTTTTATCAATCTTCTAAATAAAACCATTATCCAGCCATCAATCGGAAAGATGCAGATGTGGAATTCAGATTTGTTTTCCTATTTAATACGAGTCAGGAGACATGCCACGGAAAATTTGTGGTGAATGTGACTGTGATAATGACAAAAACTAAGTGCGCCACAAAAACTATGCATAATTTGGAAGCTAAATGCATTTTATTTACTCTGTGAAATTCGGTGCAATAAACGGGTTTTCAACACAGCGGAGTTTAAAAGACATTATGTAGTTTTGCTGACAAAATAAAATGGTGGAAACGTGTTGTATGGTTTAATTTGATCTTAAGCTGTATAAGAAATCATAAAATTAAGTAATATTTTTTCTGTATTTACATAAATTATCCCGGCTAGGCGACATATTTTTCTGATAAAACTCTGTGTTCCTGATGATTCCTCCAATAGGGCTAACCCTCCTGAGGTAGTCATAACTGAGCTCATGATAGAACTATCGGTTTTATCACAGCATTTTTTTGGTTTATGTTACGGCCACGAAATCTTTTGTTGGTTTTATGCATTGCCTCACAGTTTTGTGTATTTGTTTACAAAAAAAATCTCTGACAACAACCGCAAATGCAAGTTTTATTGAAATGGTATATAATAAAGTGATAAAACCAATTCATGTCTACTTGCAAGTCTTTAACTGAAGATGTTTATAGCAGAAGTTATATGATAGTTTTATGGAACGCCAAAGGTTCAAAGTAAAAAAACTACCACAGAAAACTAATTCAGAACAACTAGCTTTTTGACATGCTCGTATAAAACCAGGATGAAACATGAATAAACCTTCAAGGCATGCTGATTGTTACTTGGGATGCCTTCCTTTCAAATATTGGTAATTACCCAGTGTAGAACTCTCACCAGTGCTTCTCCTCTGTATATTAGAAGCTCTCTTGGTAGTTGATCTGCTCCAGCAGCTTTGTGGTTTTTCAACCGGCCAACCTCCTTCTGAATCTCTTGGTGGTTAGGGGCTGGAAGTCTTTCGTTCTGTGCACATACTCCTAGATCTGTTACCATGTCGTCATCGAGGTGCTCATCGTAATACTACCTCCCCCTCTCGAAAATCTCACGCCCACTCGTGACTCGTGAAAAGACTCCCGTGGTTGTCTCGGCACAAAGCCTCTGCGCGAGCGGTTGTGCGATGAGCGGTTCTCGTAAAACTTCCGTGTGTCCTTAGCGTGGTACAGCTCTTCCATCAATTCTCGTTCCTCCTGATGGCGCTTTTTCTTCCGGAAGACTGTGTTCTGCCTGTTCCGTGCCTGTCTATAACATGCCTCATTCGTCCGCGTACGGTGTTGCAACATTCTCGCCCATGCTGCATTCTTCTAGTTTTTCAACTGTTCACATTCATCGTCGTGCGAGTCGTCTCTGTTATTTGGAGTCGCGAAGCCTAGTGCTGCAGCTGAGGAACTACCTATGGCGGATCGGATGTCCAGCCATCTTTAAGTGTAACTACGCCAAGCTGCTCTTCCGTTGGTAGGGCCACTGCAAACTGCTGCTCGTATAGCCTTGAACCACTTCTACGTTACTCAGCCGCTTGATGTTGAGCCGCGGTGTTCTACTTCGACGTGTGGTAATAACCGTCAAACGTTTTGAGTGCATGTATATAGCGACAAGGTAGCGATCCGAATCTATATTCGCACTGCGGTATGTGCGGGCATTGGTTATATCCGAGAACACTTTATCGTCGATCAGACTTTGGTCGATTAAGTTTCTGTTTCACGCTTCTTTCTCGTCATCAGGTTTCCCTTCGTGTGGGCGGTGGACGTTGATAATGCTGTAGTTGAAGAAACGGCACTTACCTCCTTGCGTTGATCAGCTGTCGCCCGAGCACACGTTGTCACATCTTGCCCAACACTATAAATCCTGTTCCCAGTTCATTGGTGGTGCCACAGCTTTGGTAGAAGGTAGCCGTTTAATGCCCGCTTTTCCACACTTTCAGTCCAATCCAACAAAGTTCCTACAACGTTACGATATCGAAGTTGCGGGGATGTAGTTCGTCGTAGATTATCCTGTCACATCCTGCGAAACCTAGTGACTTGCAATTCCACGTTCCAAGTTTCCAATCGTAGGCCTTATTTCGCCGCGTGGGTCTTTGTCGATTGTATCGAGTCGTATTTTCTCCTGTGTTATTCGTGATTTTTATGAGTGGCCTATTGGGCCTGCACCAACACTCTTGTCTCGCCTGAGGCCCAGTGTCCCATTTCTGTTTAGCGTCCCAACCAACACTGTGACGACCACGCTGATGGGGCTACTACTTTAGATCTAGATGGGCGTGATGCAGCATTACTCAGCCGCTGGATGCCAGAACAGACGCTGTTTGACCCGCACCTCCTTGGTTAACAGACGCTTGGGTCGTGCCTCCTCAATCTTGTTGAAGTCAGAATGACAACGCTGCACTATCAGCTAAGCACACAACTCTTAGCTGGCGGTCTTTGTCATCGCTTCACCCGTGGAAGCATAAGGTAGGAACTTGTGAGGACCAGAGCTATGTTGGACACAGCTTCAATCATTAAAACATGTTGAAAAACAATAAAAGCCATGAAACTGTACCCTGTCCATTTTACCCCACCGTCCACTTTATTCCCACCACCCCCAACAGACCGATTGAACTGTCCCATTTAGTTTACTATTACGATGAATCACCAATTGTTACACGGCCTAAAAACACATCATAAGATAAGCGTGGAGTGTGCAACTATTGGCAAAATTTTAACCCATGTGAAGATTTACCCTAGATAAATAAAGTACTGAAACAACATACTTTTTTGTTACTGCAATTTTTGGTATACTGGGCCGATGAGTACACTTACCATCCCAAAAACTGATTCATAAAAAAATAGCTTCAACAAAACAAGGGACACTTATTAGATGTCATGTTTGGGTTTGAATCCTTGCAACATGTTCAGTCAATACAATCAGTCACCTAGGCTTTCCCTAGGAGCTAATTTCTCTCTTCGCTACATGGCAACATGCCTACATCCAGTTGCGTCCGTACAATACACACTTTCCAATTTGTTGGCTTCTCCCATCAAAACCGAACGGACATGCACATATGGCAGTTTGAAATGGGATTTTCGGTTTGTTCCTCGTTTTCCTCGTCATTCGCCTGTAACACGCATAGTTTTGACACTTCTGGGCAATTATGATGGGTGTTGAAGCGGTGCTAAATGCGCTCAAGAAACCACATGTTCACCCAAAAATGCTGCGGTTTCCTTTCTGCGGGCCTGCTGCAGTTGGTGCAGCCAGTCGTGCTAGGGAAAACCCCCCGTTTGAGTCAGAGGGCGATTCGAACTGCGAACAAGCAAACAAACCGACGAGCGAACGAAGGGTGAAAGGTTTCTCCCGCAACCAGGAAGAAATCCGTTTTCTTCTGATTTCAGGCGACCTTCGCCGCCTGGCAAAACGTACAATCCTAATTATCACTTTTGTTTTTACTCTTCGCTTTTGGCGTGAGGTAAAGCCCTGCCGAGTTAATCCTAAGCTCGAGGCGTCATTATCCTTTTCAGGATTTACTCCTTAAGACCCCCCGTGTAAGAGATGCGATTGCAGCTTTGAAGCGCCTCTGCTTGAGAAAATTTCCCAAGCCGGCATCAAAGTATCATCTTTATGATAATGTGCTTCGTTTGAGCTGCAGCAGCCGTTGAAAGATGAAACCCGAAGAAATGGAAAGAAAACTAGAGTTTGGGGTAGGTGTTATTCATACCGTCACACCTCGGCTGAGTCGAGAAGTATCTCCATAGAGAGTTCATTGCCTTTTCAGCATCTTCTCTTTGGACCGTGAACAGCTTTATTAGACATGGGAAAGCACGTAAAACAGCATGAAGGAGAAAAGAAAGGATTTTTCTCTCAGGCCGGTCATTTGATCCTAGTTTGTATCAGAGAGCTGTGTACACCTTTTGGATGCTTCGCTACCATTAGACACGAGGACTTATCTATTTTTGTATCAATTTTATATGGGACATTTATCAATTTTGATTACGATTGCGCAGGTAGCTTGGGTTCAAATCTTCCCACACTTTCGGAGCACGAATCGGACTGCATCCTTTTCCTTGTTGTTGTTGGACGACATTCCCACAGTGTACATCTAGAGGAAAACATCTGGTTCGAATACAAGGATGCAACAAACGTTTTGTGAACTCCTGCCGATACCTGCTGTGAAAGGTTGGATTATTCGTCGCTCGACTCCGAAAGTGTCGATAGTTTGTTGCAAGTATAAAAAGGGTTTATTTGAAGATAGAAAGTAGTTTGTGCGGGTCGATGATCACAAATTGCAATTTTTAAACATTACTCTACACACGCTAACGCCGCTCAGCACTAAAGTGCATAATTTCCAGAGTACACCAAAAATGTGTAACCCATGCCCATTTACAAAATCAGCTCCTGTGTCCGCAAAATCGTTAAATTCGCAAAAATTTTTGTACAGCAATCTAGCTAGGTTTTCTAGTGACCTGGGAAAACAAAAAATATATCGACATTTCGCATCTAGACAAGTGTACGAGCTGTTTTTGAGAATGTGTAACTGTTACACACTTTTGTGTGGTCTGGAAATTATGCACTTATGAGTAGTGCTTACACATTTTAGTGCTGAATGGTTTTAGCGTGCATAAGTTTCCCAAGCTAGACACTGTGTAGTTACCTACTACTCTTTGTGGATCGACTAGAACTCACAGAATATCAGAGAAAACCAATAGATGGGAGTTGAGATTAGCACGTCATACTCAATGTAAACGCTCAAAGTGTATCGATCGGAAGTGAGATTAATGAAAATCAGCTACTCCGCACTTTCACTTCCACCGCGTACAAACCCAGAATCGAACTGCAGTAGAAATCACGCACACAGGCACAATAAGAATAGGCAAAACAACAGAGTACCGTGATTTCGGGTGAAATTGATCACTTTTCACTGTTTTTGGCTTCTTATTTTTTAATAGTTATCGATATGGTCAAACTCAATGCTTTAAAACAAGTACTACCACGGGTTTCACAAGTCAACGAGGTTGAAACTTTTACTGCAAATCATTTTATTGCAATAAATATCATTGAAATAAAAAAAACTGAAATTTTAGCTTCGGGGTGAAATTGATCAGTCAGTGAAATGTCTTTGTAAGTGCCGAAAATATTTTTTTCATCTGAATTAACATCCCCAGCATGCGAAAAGCTTTGCAAAACTTATACAAGTTTAGTAAATTCCTAATTATTTAGGTTAAAAGTTTAATAAATCTAAAGAAAACGCCTAAAGGTATGTAATTTTAATACTAAACAAGTCATTACTTTAGCAAAAGTACAATTTTATGCATAAATGCCAATATTTATAGAACTTTTGATGACGAAATCAGGTTTAGCGAACACTTGGCAGCTATAAACATTCATTCGAATATTTATTACATGTGCGTTACAGCTACGGTAACAAAAGTTTTAAAGTGTCTTTGAAATTTGCCAAACACACAGTTTCGGAAAATATTAAATTTAATACAGAAATATGTGACTAATTAGCTGTAAAACATGTAAACTCGTCATTCAATAAGCCTTGAGCCAGATTATGTCCCTTTTGCACAAATTGTTTTAAGTTCAAAGCTTCATTTTTGACAAATAAAAATTGCCCTCACTTCGGACAATTTCACCCCACTGATCAATTTCACCCGAAATCACGGTACTAAACAACGACTTAATCAATAGAAATACACTAGAACTCCAATGGCGCTGTAGTCACTTTTCTCACTTACTATATAACTATATAACTTACTATTTTTAAGTGGCCATCTTGTAGAGGACCCTTTGTTTTGGTAAACAAATTTAACTTGACACTTCTAGTACCGCTGCTGACGCTGTAAGGGCGTGGTAAACTAGATGTTAGTCACACGAACAGTCGCGACATTGGACTTCTGTGGCTAGTTATTCTACTACTTAATCCGAGCGACGTGGTCACCGATTCAATAGGGTCGGGTGAATGAAGATTATGAAAGTTTCGAAAAACCTTTCGCAACAAGGCCAGTATTCGTCGCAACCAAGAAACATACCTTCGCTCTGAAGCCAGACCTGGTAAGACAGGTCGCAGTACGGTCTACAAAATCAAGAACAAGAGCTGCCGGGACAGGTTCAAAAACAACCTGATAAATAGAGAGGAAGTGTATTGATCTACTGGAATGGTCATGAAGACGGACACTGGCTTATGGATTGTCCAATGCCGCAAGCAGACATGTTTTGTAACTGCTGTAGGTACAAAAAGGAATTATTTGCGCAACTGCTCCAAATGTCCAACAGCTTTTTGGATACACAGTTGTGGGAAACAAGTCACCGGGGAAAAATGTTCACCGCAAGTATTGAACCATCCTCCAGAAATCCTGAATTCAGTTCAGCCATGATCTATACATTACCATGTTTTCCACCTCATGAAAACCAACGGAGTTAATTTTTGTTTTGAACTTCTATCCTTTAACCGCAGAGGCAACCTTCTGAGTTTCATTTTAACCTCGTTCCATAAGCTTAATAATGTTTGAACCATTCTGAGCTACGAGACAGTGAAGCAAGGTGTTTCCTGCTTGATGGCAAAGCAATCAAAACCAACGAATGATGTGACCTGCGCAAAGGGAGGTGCTAGAGGTTAGACTAAAACAGTGGATTTAACATTTGCAGCTATATATAACTCGTGGAGCGGACCTGGCGTGATGGTTAGAACATTTTGTTGGAGGCTAGTCCACCATGGCCATTCAGGCCATAGCGAGGCTAGCTCCATCGATGCCTGTTTCTAAATTACAATGAAAATAAAACGCTAAAAATCTTCCATCAAACTAGACGGCTGCCGACTGATGCCTCAATCTGCAACCGCCACACTCTTTATTCCATTCAGGCCAGACGCGCCAACTTGGTCAAATTATTGGGGGGGGCAAAGCCAGGTTTTTCTGATTTTTTGTATGGCAAAATCGAAATATCGTCAAATATTGGGGGGGCAAAACCATGCTTGCCCCCCCTAAGTTGGCGCCTATGATTCAGGTATATACAATTCAACAAACTTCTTCCAAACTTCATACTTCTGCCATTTCTCCAACAATTGTACCTACCAACAATACTGCCGCCGTTCACGTACCTGAAGGTTCGACGCTACCCGAGCGTTCAACGCTACCGTCAGTGGGGGTGTCATTGGGCCAAAATTGCAAAGTCCATCCCATTGAAGGTCTTTCCAACAATATTTTAGCTCCACATGAATGATGAAATCAGCAGACACCTTCATTTTGATATTATTTAGGATTGTTTTAAGTATAAATGCTTCAACTTTAATTTTGGCAATGATTTAGCTTAATTAATATTGGCCTAATTTCACCCCTTCTAGGGGGTGACATTGGGCCAAACACTAAAACTCGTACAAAACAGCTCAATGTGATAAAATATTGCTTGCAAATGAAAACTATAGAATATATAGATACTTGCGCACAACCTATTAGTATCTAGCCACTTTAAAATAACATCACAGACAAACAAACTTGAAAATTTGACCACGTTCATTGTAAACGATCAAGGATCCAATACAATACATCTGCCATCCCTTAAACATAACTCCATCTAGGATTCTCAAAAGACGAAAATAATATTTCTGTATTATCTACCTAGAAGCTGATATGCATTAATTTTAGTTTTGCATGAATCTAACATTTATTTCCAAAATATTACACCGTATTATGCATAAAATAATGTGAATACTCTCAGTTGTTTTAATTCACATTTGTAGGGTTCTCGTACTGATGGCATTGCTTTTATATGGCCCAAAGTCACCCCCAAAATGAACTATTTGTACTACAGCTTGAATAAAAAAGTTTTTCATGCAAAATAGCTTACTAAATCAAGAAAACTTAAATTATTTAACAAAACAACTACTGAATACACCTAGAAAACAGCAATTGATTACATGTTCGGTATTTAGCTGTTTCCTACTGGGCATTTTAAAACAACGATATTGTGCAGTACTCCTAACCATAAAATTCACATCACGTTTTCTTAATGGAAAATTAACTAAATGAGACTTTTTTCTACACCGGATGGCCAATGCCACTTATTTTTACCATATACTATTTACTTTTTGATCATCACTTCGATAAATGTTAGTATTTTGAGCGAAACATCTTTCTTGATTTTTGGCCCAAAGTTACCCCCCAGGCCCAATGTCACCCCGACTGGCGGTACCTAACTTCCAACACTCCTCCTTAGCGTCGCACACTGGAGTAACAGGGTCCAATTCATGGCCAAAAAGTTTAACACGTTTTTATGGTGTATTATGTATGTACTAGCGATAAAATTGTGAATTTAGATATTGAGGAAGCATTTTGGATCATAAATAGCCATATTAATCCACTTAAAGGCTAGAAATGACTTCTTATAACCTCTTCAAGGACAAATTATATTTTCACCCCAAAAATCGCTTGAAGCGTCCGAACATTTTTATTTGACAACGAAGAACTGAAAAATAATTATATTTCAATGAAAAATATTGTTTGGAAACAAGGGCCACCTCGTTTCATAGAAATTCTCCTAGAAGTGTGAGAGAAATTCAATTCTTTTATAAGTGTAGATAACGTGTTTATGTCTTCAGCAAAGTTGTAAGGAGTGTCATAATTGGAAAACTTGTTGAACAATTGTTCTATATTCACAATTTTTGGGAATATGGGCCGTTATTTTTGAACGGTCCCTTAAACTCAGTTCAAATGTTGTACCTTTTTCTAGATATTTTGGGAATCACATTTTCATTTTGGGGTAACTTTTATTGGCCCTGATAACACATCAAAACTCAAAAAATAATCATGGATTGAAATTTTAGGAGTTTGAACATGATGATAGAAGTCGTGTGGAATATATCAGTTTGAATTTTTCTATTAAAACATGGCATTTTAACACAACTTTATACATAACAGTAAGTTCGTGGAGTACTGAGTGAAAAACTCAATGAGTTTAGCTATAAAAAACAATATTTATCTGAAAATATTTTCTTAACGGTGCATCAACATATGATTACATGCTACAAATAGTGAGCTCTTTATTTGAGTTGTTTTTGATTTTTTATAACAAATTTTTAACACAACAGTTCTAGCTACATTTGATTACTACTGCATTGCATACATTTAGGCGTTTATCGGTGTATGGAGATTTCTGCCCAAATTTACTAAATTAATTCCATTTGACACATTTTGTTAAGAGATAGAAGACCAGATTTGTATTCTGCTATGATCTATCTACCGAGAATAAGTGGCCGTTCATTGAAAAAGTAGTCGAAACGAAGTTGTTATATCAAAATTAAACATAAATTGTAACTAAAAACTAGTCAAAAAGGTGTAAATTTCAAAATGATTTATTTTTTCGTCTGGTACTTTCTGGTACCCGTTCTCTTGCGATTCACAAAGTATATGCCTTATATTTTATTGTAATTTTATCCAGATCGCGGAATGCTGCAGAATCTGAAAACTTTTTGAATGCTGAAAATGGTTCAAAATTGACAAACCACATGATTTTGAAAACTCTTCTGTAAGAGAGCAAAATAAATGAAACCAAGTGAAGTTTTTTGTTTAAATGATACACCCTTATCAGGAAAACTGTGCTACATACTCAGTTATTTTTTCAAATTGTCAATATTTCGATAATTGAAGTTCTTTCGATGAGTTATGATGCAAATGAAAAAAAAAACAGTAGAGAAAATCGTCAAATTTCAGCATTTATTCTTAAAAAAATATGCATCCTAAAGTATTTTATTGATTGCCACATGATGAAGCATTACTTCATTTATCTTTAAAAAATATTAGACTCTGGAAAACCCTAAAAAAAATTTTCGACTTATGGCCAGGAATTTGACCCATTTACGCCTGTGTGCGTCGCAACCTTCGAAACACGATCACCTCCTCCTGGCTCGAAGCCCCTCCTCACTCCAACGCTTGGCAAGTGGCCCAACTCCGACGCTTGCACCAGCTCTACACCAGTTCCGAGCTCCGACCAGGTCCATCTCCGAGCTCCACCTTCATGTTGTCCTCCGGATCACTCCTCCTGTCGCCAATCTCTTCCTCCAGATGCGACCATCGAGCTGCATCCGATCCAACAATCCTCGAGCTCCGTCCGGTGACCAGCCAGCAGTCATCCAGTTGACCCGTATCGCCAACATTCCCATGGATCCTGTCCTCCGTTGCAGCCAATCCATCCGCCCAAGGATCCCGTGCTGCGACCCGCGACTTATGCGGCCGATCCTTCTTCCGGTCGATACGTGCTGTGGAACACGCTCCTGGGCCCATAACCTGTTGGAGGCTAGTCCACCATGGCCACGTGGGCCATAGCGAGGCTAGCTCCATCGATGCCTGTTTCTTAATAATAAATAAAAAGAACGCAAGACATCTTCCATCAAACTAGACGGCTGCCGACTGATGCCTCAATCTGCAACCGCCACACTCTTTATTCCATTCAGGTATATACAATTCAACAAACTTCTTCCAAACTTCATACTTCTGCCATTTCTCCAACAATTGTACCTACCAACAATACTGCCGCCGTTCACGTACCTGAAGGTTCGACGCTACCCGAGCGTTCAACGCTACCTAACTTCCAACACATTTGACTATCACGCCGAGGACCTGGGATCGAATCCCACTCCCGACAAACTCGCAAAAAGTGAGTTCCTCCTTCGGAAGGGAAGTAAAGCGTGGGTCCCGAGATGAACTAGCCTAGCACACAAGCCGACATGTGCCGAGATAATCACGGGAATATTCTCACGAGCGAGCGTGAGGTGGTCGAGAGGTGGCGGCAGCATTACGATGAGCACCTCAATGGCGACGTTGCAAGTACCGAAGGTGGCGTGGTAACAGATCTAGGAGTATGTGCACAGGACGAAAGACTTCCGGCCCCTGACCTTCAAGAGATTGAGGAAGAGGTTGGCCGGTTGAAAAACAACAAAGCCGCTGGAGCAGATCAACTACCAAGCGAGCTTCTAAAATACGGTGGAGAAGCACTGGTGAGAGCACTACACTGGGTCATTACCAAGATTTGGGAGGAGGAAGTATTACCGGAGGAATGGATGGAAGGTATCGTGTGTCCCATCTACAAAAAGGGCGACAAGTTGGATTGCGGGAACTACCGCGCGATCACACTACTGAGCGCTGCCTACAAGATACTCTCTCAAATTTTATGCCGCCGTCTATCACCGATTGCAAGAGAGTTCGTGGGGCAATATCAGGCTGGATTTATGGGTGAACGCGCTACAACGGACCAGATGTTCGCCATCCGCCAGGTGTTGCAGAAATGCCGCGAATACAACGTGCCCACACATCACTTGTTCATCGATTTCAAAGCGGCGTATGATACAATCGATCGAGAACAGCTATGGCAGATTATGCACGAATACGGATTCCCGGATAAACTGATACGGTTGATCAAGGCGACGATGGATCGAGTGATGTGCGTAGTTCGAGTATCAGGGGCACTCTCGAGTCCTTTCGAATCTCGCAGAGGGTTACGGCAAGGTGATGGTCTTTCGTGCTTGCTGTTCAACATTGCTTTGGAGGGTGTAATAAGAAGAGCGGGGATAAACACGAGTGGGACGATTTTCACGAAGTCCGTTCAGCTGCTTGGTTTCGCCGATGATATTGATATTATTGCTCGTAAATTTGAGACGATGGCGGAAACGTATATCCGACTAAAGAGTGAAACCAGGCGAATCGGATTAGTCATTAATGTGTCGAAGACAAAGTACATGATGGCAAAGGGCTCCAGGGAGGAATCACCGCGCCCGCCACCCCGAATTCATATCGACGGTGATGAAATCGAGGCGGTTGAAGAATTCGTGTACTTGGGCTCACTGGTGACCGACGACAACGACACCAGCAGAGAAATTCAGAGGCGCATTGTGGCAGGAAATCGTGCCTACTTTGGACTCCGCAGAACTCTACGATCGAATAAAGTTCGCCGTAACACGAAGTTAACTATCTACAAAACGTTGATTAGACCGGTCGTCCTCTATGGGCACGAAACATGGACCCTACGTGCAGAGGACCAACGCGCCCTTGGAGTTTTCGAACGGAAGGTGTTGCGTACCATCTACGGCGGAGTGCAGATGGAAGACGGGACTTGGAGAAGGCGAATGAACCACGAGCTGCATCAGCTGCTAAGAGAACCAACCATCGTCCATACCGCGAAAATCGGGAGGCTACGGTGGGCGGGTCACGTCATCAGGATGTCGGATAGCAACCCGACTAAAATGGTTCTCGAGAGTCATCCGACCGGTACAAGAAGACGTGGAGCGCAGCGAGCTAGGTGGGTCGACCAAGTGGAGGACGATCTGCGGACCCTACGCAGAGTGCGGAACTGGAGACAAACAGCCATGGACCGAGTGGAATGGAGGCGGCTACTATGTACAGCAGAGGCCACCCCGGCCTTAGCCTGACCGGTAAGGTAAGTATGATATTTTTCGGTGATAAGTTGAACTAGTATACTGTACCTTGAAGGATGTTATAGCGGAGGTACTGTCCTCTCTATGGAACAGCCCACATAGTATGCCTACCAGACCCTCGACACTTGAACTCGATCATGAAAAATGAAGGTTCCGCAAATCTCAGCTATCATAAGAAATTTAGGAGGATGCTCATATATCACAACTCCATCGAAAAGATATTCCGCGTTTAGTATTATACGGGCGTATCCACAATGATCGATTTCACTTCATCGGTTGGCCGGCAAATTATTTTTAGTTGTTTTTTTTTTGTTTTTTTAGAAGCTAGACCTAGTCGTCATTTACCAAAACACACCGAGAGATCATCCGAATACACAGCGTAACAAAAATTAACTTTTGGTCTGTCAGTATGTAAACTGCAAATTTTGGAGGGTGACTTGTATGGGAAATATCGTACCTAACATATATCGCTTACATCTATCAAATTCGATTCGGTAAAACGAAATATTTTGCATGAATCGATAATATAGATGTTAATTGACCAGTTTATGCTTTGATTGGTTGAAAAAAAGAAATATTTCCATGCTTAATGTTGCCCTATAAATTGAGGTATAGCTCAAAATTGTGACGTGCTGGAGAAAATCTGAGCCCGGATTCGGATTCAGCGGCCCAAAATCTGTCAGAGACACATAAGTTTGCTCTTGAGACAAAAAAATGTTGCGCTGTGATATTGGTCGTATTTCCCGGAATAATCAGAAGAGAAATCGATCATTGTAGATACGCCCGTATGATACGAAACGTGAGATATCTGTCCGATAGAAATGAATACTTTGCCCTATAGTTGCCGGCTTAGAATAAGAATAGCAATCCCTAAACGAGCTTAAATGTATTATTGATAATATTATCATTATCATTGCTATAGAGTTTTGGCTCCTCTCAGCAAAATAATGCTGGAAAGTTTCACCTACCCCGGGCAATCGGAATTCCAAAGGGGATTAAGCTCAGTGGATCTCATTAGCCGGTTTGCTTATATCCTAAGTAGTCTGCTTCGGATGTACTGTCAGTTGTGATGATTCAGGAAACACCTACTATTCCACAGGTTATAAGAATCACCGCTTCCAGAATGCTGTTCAGGTCCTTCTTCAACTCCAGCTCCTCTAGCGACCTTAGGAGTAGACGTGTGCGCCGCCGCGCCACGCCGCCGTCGCCGACGATTTTTTCACGCCGCCGCCGCCAGTTAAATTGACCCGGCGCGCCGCTGTTCATATTTTTCCACGCCGCCGAACAAAATTTCCCACGCCGATGAGAAAACGACATTTTTTCTCTCGCCAACCTGTTCAAATCTTATAGTAATAATAGTGGTAATTTTCAACACTTTCTATATTTTCCTTGTGCATAGGGGGATTAGGGGCATAATGGACACCCGGGGCGAAATGGACACCCCTGTTTTTGCCGAAACCGTTGACTTTTATGTAAAACTTTCAACGCATAAGTGTAAAGGAACAAGTCATTGTTCTATTTTTCACAAGTACCCTTTATATTCCTTCAAAATAACCAAAATATCATTGAAATTGAAGTATGTTTTTCATATGGTGGATTTCTTATAATTTCGAAGCAGCAGCAAATAAGGTATTACGAGTGATTGACTGTGTCCATCATACAAACAAGTGAATTGTTAGCTTATCTACATGTATACGTAGATTTAGCAATGGATGAAGTATTATATTTTTGATCAGAACACACTGAAAATAGTTATTTCAATGTTGTAGTCTATTCGGGGCGAAATGAACACTGGCAATTATGAATGGATGTACGCGCGTTGCATACTGTTAGGCGTTTTAGAGAGTTTGAAAAAAATCAATCCGACTATTTTAGCCTAAAATTTATTTTATTAACATTGAAGTTATGTGAACTCGTCTAAGATGCAGTATTATATCTGTGGTATTGATCTCCGTTTGCAAATTACTTAACTGGCCGATATTCTCAAAGATACAGCATAAAATATGCAGGGGTGTCCATTATGCCCCGGTGGGTGTCCATTTCGCCCCGTACCATTTCTGCCAGCCCCAAAAAACACGGTTTTCAATTCATTATGTCTTCACAATAATGACATTCTACCTGCTGTAAATGATTGAAATACGTAGGAAACAAGTTAAAGTTGTAAGACAACTGATAATATGTTAAGTTTTGGCCTGTTATACAGGCCTGACATACTCATTTGCTTAGGGTGTCCATTATGCCCCTAATACCCCTATTAGGCGTATTTTTCTGAAGTTCTTCTTGTGAATTTTTTGTATTTTTTTGTGATTTCATTTACACTCATTGCACAATTATGGGTCACACACAATTATTAGTCACTTTCCACTTTAATAGATACATACTAATTAATTGCAAGCTTTTGATAGCTATTCTTATTTTTCGCACATAAGTTGATTTGTTTTGTGTCACTATTCGTATCGCACACGGGCTTATACATCAAAACATACATATTTTCAATATATTTTTGTTCGGCGCAAAACTAGCTGTCAAAGTAACGCTTCGATTGTGAATATCGGACAGTGCGTGCGATTCTTTCGTAAGCTCTGTAAAAGCGAGATTTAGTGATTTTCAAGTGCGAAATAGTATCGTCACCAGAACAAGGGTATAATTTAAGTTCTAAATGTAGAAATTCATGTGACTGCAGCTAATTTAAGCTTAAATCAGGCAAAATTTAAGTGACTCATTATTCTGCCAAGGAACACCGAAAATCACACAATTATGGGTCACCTTTTGTGTAGTATAATATTGAGAGTTCTGCGTACATGTGCATTGCATACTTTTAGGCGTGTATCGGTGGTTGTGTTGGAGAATTTGTCCCAATTTTGAAAAATTGATTTCAAATCGTAAAAACACGCTTAGTTAAGAGGTTTGAGACCAGTTTTGGATTCTACTATAGTTGATCTATCGAGAATAAGTGATCATTCATTGAAAAAATAGACAAAACATTAATTTTTAGCCGATTTCTCTTGGGTGACCCATAATAGGCAACAAATTGACCCATAATTGTTACACAGCCAATTTTGACCCATTATTGTAGTTTTCATTATTGACCAACATTTTAGTAATTTACACCGCCTAGGATGAATTTTACAAGCAGATTTTTATTTAAAGCAATAAAAAGGAGTTTCAATGAAGAGAATATAAAATAAAAATAATGAAAGCGTTATTTTTGTATGAAAAACGATTCATATTATGAAATGGTTGTTCCTTGAGTGACCCATAATTGTGCAATGAGTGTATTGATTTCGTACAGCAATATGTACTAAGCGAGACTCTTTTGTAAAACATTACGGATTATCAACACAATTCTTGGCGATATTCTCATTAGGTTCACAAACACATTCTCCTACATATTGTATATTTATCTCCTGGAAAATTTTCATCGCAATTTACGAATGTCATCCTTGGAAATATTACATGAAATCTTCAGAAATTCCTATAGGGGACTCTCCAGAAATTTCACCAAGAATTCTTTTAGAAAAAAATACCAGAACGCTTCAAAAGTTTCTCCAAGGATTCTCCAAAAAAAAATCGAATGTTTCTTTAGAAATATTTTCAGAGATGCCTTAAGTTCCTCCAAAAATTTTCTAATGAATTTCCATGGAGAACCTCCTGAAATGGCTCCATTGATCTATTAGAAATTTCATTAAATAGGTCACACAAAAAAGGTCCATTACCAACCCCCTCCCCCCTGAGGCACACTTTTTGAAAAGGACCTCATCTTGAATTATCAAACTATTCGGAACCCCTTCCTCTTCAAAGCGGGGCGTAACTTATGGACGTCCCCCCTTCAGAAATAACTCCAGGAATTATATTTACACAGTAGTCCCAGAATTCTTTCAGAAATTTCTCCATCGGCTGCTTCGAAAATTCTTCCAGGGTTTCTTCTATAAATTTCTTCATGGTGTATCTCCAGGAGATTTCCTAGAAGTTCTTCCGTGATTTTGTTTAGTGATTCCAGTACCCAAGCAACACGTATGTTATATAAGAGTTGTGGCAGCGTAACTTTAATATGATTTGTGTATTGCTTGGATAGATACCCAAGTAACAGAAGTAGCTGAACAGCAGTTTCTTAAGCTGAAGTTTGCTTAAGAGAGGTTTGTTCCACTCTTATACAGCAAATATGTTTGTTGGGTATTTACAAATATTTAAAGAAGTATTTTATGAAATAACATAAACCATGGTTGAGTTACTCTTCGAGGGCTTTCTATACATATTCCTCATGAGATTTAAATTTTATTGAAACTATTTCAGAAACATTGTTGGAGTCCCTGGGGAATACATGGAGGAACTCCTGAGATTCGCCACAAAAGTTAAGTTAATTGGACGCAGTGGCCCCAACAGAGGGGTAGGAAAAAAATCCTGAGATGGCTTTTAAGGAATTTTTAGTAGAATTTTCTATACAATTATTGAAAAAAAAATAGGGAAGAAATCCTGGAGAAGTTTCTGAGAAAATCCTTGAAGGCATTTCTGAAGGACGTCTTTGAGGAATTTCTGAATTGAATCGTAAAGAAGTTTCTGAAAGAATTTTCGAAAAAAAATTTGGTAAACCGAGCAGAAATTGCAGACAAAGGTACCGTGATTTAGGGTGAAATTTATTTATTTATTTTTTATGATGGCAATTTTTATTTGTTAAAAATAAAGCTTTGAACTCAAAACAATTTGTAGAAAATGACCATCATCTGGCTCAAGGGTTGATGAATGATGAGTTTACATGTTTACAGATAATTAGTCACATATTTCTGTATTAAATTTAATATTTTCCGATACTGCGTGTTTGACGAATTTCAAAGATACTTTCAAACTTTTGTTACTGTAGCTGTATCGCACATGTAATGAATATTCGAATGAATGTTTATAGCTGCCAAGTGCTCGCTAAACCCGATTTCGTCATCAAAAATTTTATAAATATCGATATTTATGCATAAAATTGTACTTTTTCTAAAGTAATGACTTGTCTACTATGCAAATTGCATACTTTTAGGCGTTTTCGAATTTACTAAACTTGTATAAGTTTTACACAGCTTTTCGCATTCTGGGGTGGATAGGGGGATTAGGGGCACAATGGACACCCTAAGCAAACGGGTACGTTAGACCTGTATAACGAAGAAAAACTTAACATATTATCAGTTGGCTTACAACTTTTACTTGTTTCCTACGTATTTCAATCATTTACAGCAGGTAGAATGTCTTTATTGTGACGAAATAACGATTTTTAAATCGTGTGTTTTTTAGGGCTGGCAGGAAAGGTACGGGGCGAAATGGACACCCATCGGGGCATAATGGACACCCCTACATATGTTATGCTAATTCTTTGATTACATCGACCAGTTAAGGCATATGCCTACGGAGATCAATGCCACAGATATAATACTCCATCTTAGACGAGTTTACATATCATCAAAGTTAATAGGGGTATTCACTAAACAGATTAAATTGCTGCGTAAGCCATGATTTTCTGCTTATTTGAAATGTTTCATGATTATGCGAATGAAATAATCAAAGATTGCCTTGGTGATCACGACGTTTAATCAGTTTAATCAGTTTAATCAGTTTACGCTGTTTAGTGAATCCCCCTAATAAAATAAATTTTAGGCAAAAATAATCGGATTGATTTTTTCCAAACTCTTTAAAATGCCTAACAGTATGCAATGCTCGTACATTCATTCGTAATAGCCGGTGTTCATTTCGCCCCCAATCGACTACAACATTAAAATTGCTATTTTAAGTAATTTCTGATCAAAAATAAAACACTTCATCCATTGCTAAATCTCCGTATACATGTAGATAAGGTAACAAATCAATCGTTTTTATGGTGGACACACTCCAACACTCATAATACCTTATTTGCTGCTGCTACGGAATAATAAGAATTTCACCATATGAAAAACATATTTCAATTTCAATGATATTTTGGTTATTTTGGAGCAATATAAATGGTACGTTTGAATAATAGAACCATGACTTGTTCCTTTACACTTATGCATTAAAAGTTTAACATAAAAGTCAACGGTTTCGCCAAAAACAGGGGTGTCCATTTCGCCCCGGGTGTCCATTATGCCCCTAATCCCCCTAATTCAGATGGAAAATTTATTTCCAGCACTTACAAAGACATTTCATTGACTGATCAATTTCACCCCGAAACTAAAATTTCTGATTTTTTTATTTTAAATGATATTTATTGCAATAAAATGATTAGCAGTAAAATTTTCAACCTGGTTGACTGATGAAATCCGTGGTCGTACTTGTTTTTAAGCATTTAGTGTGACCATATCAATAACTACCTGAATAAGATGGTATCATACACCAATTCAACAGTGTAACATTTTCTGATCATACGTGTTATCGTAAACTGGATGATACATAGATGATACGACATATCTTATTCATGATAGCAGTTATCATTATCGGTGTTTCGATGATAGACCGAATGGGTTGTTAAGAATCGTTACCATTCAAAAATGCCATTTTACTCGAACAAAAAAATTGTGGCATCATACGTGTTATGATACGTGAATCGTTATTTACTTTTGTGTTTTTTATGCTAAATTTCTTGAATTGGGAATCGAATCGTGTGATTTCCGAGGTTGCTTCTACTGCTTCTCGCGCGGTGTTTACTTACCGTCGCGCGGGACTTCTTTATACACTTTTTCATGGTTTTTCAACTTTATGACATTATAACTCCCAGAGTAGTGAATGGATTTCCAAAATTTTTAGACATAATAATTGTGAGTATGTATGTAGGATGTATGCAAAATTTGAACTAAATCCATCAATAAACAAAAAAGTTGTTCATATACCAATCGGACACATGTCATATAGAACCGGATGGGGGCTACTTTGGACATTGTTATCTATAACAATACTGCATTTCAAATTCCAGGGTTTTTTAGAAAACTACTTTGTACCAATACTGTAGTATACTGTATCATACATAATTTCAATAAAAATATGCGTTTTAAGAAGGTTCTGTGCTACCTTTGGTATTATGAGCAGCGTGATATTGCTATATAGATAGCCTGAAAAAAGGGACCATCAATCCTTTATTTAGGTGAAACGGTCATTTACAATGTATAACGATACAAATATTCGATTGTATATGCTACGTTGATACATTTTGAATGAATTGATCAACCCTTTGAAATTTATGAACTGTAAAAACAATGCTTACAGACCAAATGTTCTGATACGTTATGTATATTTTATTGGTTTATTCGATGTTTTTTCACGTCCTGACAAGCAATAAACGGTCTGTTTGAAAAATAATTTCAACCAAATGAAGCGAAAACTATTGCTTCACAATAGTCCCAAAGACATCAAACAGATTTGAACCATATTTTGAATTCAAAAAATCCATATTCAAAAGTGTCCAAAGTAGCCCCGCATTTCAAAAGTAGCCCCGCATTTCAAAAGTAGCCCCGCACGACGGTACGCTAAATCGGATCAGTGCTCGTTGGTGGCTCAAATGCGTGAAAGTTCTTCATCTGGAGAAGTGGGTAGGTGAGATTAAAATAACAGAAGCTGCGGTAGGATAATTCCTAAGAGTAGTAAGAAACCGTCCACTATCAGCGACCGATCTTCTTCTGGTCCCCTCGCATGCTGTGGCAGCCAACGAAGGTGAGTTTTCATGACAATTCGCGAATGAAATTGTTATAAGTCAACGGCTGGTGCACGGCGGTCGCTAAAAGTCTCAGGCTAAAAGTAGCTGTTTCTTACTACAGTGATCGAAAAGCTTGAACTCAAAAGTGCTGATTTCCGACGATTATAACGACACATGGAACGCAAATTGACCGTTTAACCCATTTTGAAAGTGTGGCACTGACTGAATCTCGGATTAAATGTTTTGAAAAAAAAAACTCGCCAAAACTATTGTTATTTGCCGAGCTTACAAAAACCATATTATTAAAAATTATTAATTGACCATTGGATGAATCATCATGAAAAGTGGTATGATACTTGAAACATACTGAATAATGCCAAATTTCCAACTTCAATCGTCCAATCATTAAACTATTATAACTTTTGTTGTAATCATTCCACGAACAAATATCTTATAATATGAACGATTGCATTGATCGTATTTTTTAATGCGGGTATTCAAAAATTAGAAGCCAAAAACTGTGAAAAGTGATCAATTTCACCCGAAACCACGGTACTATAAGAATTCTTGAATAATTCTTCTAATGAATTTTTGAAAGATGATTTGGAATGCACCCTGGAAGAACTCATGGACATACTTCTAAATTCTAGAAAGAATTTCTTGTGCAATGTCTGAATGATATTAGTGGATACAATTTCCTGATACAATTTCCGAAGAGGAATTTCTGAAGTATTCTAAACTTTTCAGGACGCGCGACTTCAAACAATTGAAACTGCACCGCGCTTGCGCTGTATATGACGAGCGAGGTTTTTTGGTAGTGTTGTACTTTTTACAACGGTGCGCGTCCTGAAGGGTTAAAGGAATCGCCAAAAGAAATTTCTAAAAAAAATTTTTTTAAAGGAATCTCTAAAGTAATGCGTGGAAAACTAGAGAATGCTGTGTAGTAATTCCAAGAAGAATTTCTTGAGATATTCTTGGAGAAACGTTACGAAAGCAATCTTGAAGTGATTTCTAAGGGAACTCCTAAAAGAATCTTTGAAGGGGTTTTTTAAAGGTCACCGAAAAAAAAATCTGAAAGAATCGCTGAAGGAAGGTTTCTAAATATCTCTAGGGAAGTTCACGATCCCACTTGTGGATAAATGTCTAACTGTCTGAGGATCTTCCAGGAAGTCCCCTGGAGTAACTCCCAGAAGAATCTGGTGAGAATTTTCTGGAGAAATTCCTGAAGAGACATCTGAAAGAATAGAGTAATTCCTGAAAAGAAACCCAAATAAACTCCAACAATCGAATTTTACCATGACAACACTGGTCTCTCAAATTTATACCATGCTTCTTATGAGCATAGTTTTTGATCCGTTGATTTACATACGTTCAAAGCTTTCACACAAAATAGATAAAAATTGTACAATAAACATATAATTCTGTATTTACGTTTTTTAGTAACTAGAAATAGCACTTCACTAATAAATAAATAAAAAAATTTGGTCACGCCGATCACGCCGCCGCCGACGCCGCCGCCGCCGAAAAGGACGTACGGCGTGACGCCGGCGTCGCCGCCGCCGCTACCTCAAATTACACGCCGCCGCCGGTGAAAACTGCTTCGGCGCACACGTCTACTTAGGAGAGATTTAGGGACAACTCAGGTTGCCGAGAGGACAGCTATACGGACGTCCTCCAGGTGCCACATCTGCTTCAACTCCTTCACTAGGTCGTGGTGCTTGGTCATCTTGTCAGAAAACGTTGATTGGACATTATGGTCTAACGGTATAGCGATGTCGATGAGGGTTATCCGCTTCATTCTTTTGTCGTAAACCACAATGTCAGGCCGGTTGGCACGAATGAAAACGTCCGTAATTCGCGATCCCAGTACAGCTTTATGCAATTATTTCCCAGAACCGGCTACAGCCAGTATATTTGTAGTAGGGTACAAATCTGTCCACCAAGTTGTGCTTTAAAGCAAGCTGTTGGTGCACAAGCTGGCAACTTCGTTGTGACGATCGAGGTAGGCTGATCCAGCTAACACTGAACAGCCTGCAACGACATGCTTGATCGGTTCGAGCACTGAATTGCACTTCCTACAGCCAGCGGTCCTGTACGTCTTCGTGCAATATGTACCACCGGTAGTTCTTCGTCGCAATTACCCGCTCCTGAATGGCTACCATGAAACCTTCTGTTTCCGAGAAGAGGTCACCCCGCACCAGCCACACGTTCGACGCCGCCTTATCGATGAGCACGAGCTCCAGTTGATGGAGGTGCGCCCCATGCAACTCCTTCTGCTGCCACGTTACGATCATCTAGTCTACGGTGTTGCAGTTCAGCTGGTAATCCTATTGCGCCGGATGCAGGGCGGTGTAACCGTCATCTGCTTCGCATACAGTTCGGTGCATTTCATGACGATTATGGCTTTCTATGATATGGAATATCATAGGATATTGGTGACGCTTCTTTCTCCTACTGCACGTGGCTGAATGAATTTCCCGATGGACGACTTTGGATGGCACATGGCCACTCGTACTGCTCGTTCTAACGCCTCGAGGTCAGTCTTGGTCCACTTTACCCCCCCCCCCCCCCCCAAAGCTGCAGGAAGGCCTTGTCATTTCGGATGCAGTTGCAGAACTCCTTTGCGTTAATGTTGAACATCCGATTTTGTGCAATGCGCTTCGAACATTCTCCATAATGCCACAATCGTTTCGCAAGAGCACTCAACCGCTGTACATGGGTGTCGAGGATCTCCGTAATGATGACTCTTGTGAGATCTCGGACAAACTAGCCTCGTTGATCGATTCCCCTGCTTGTACTGTGTTAATCGATCCAATTTGGTCCGCATTGTAGTGATCCGGTTCTCAAAACGTCGCATCCACGCTGATTTTTGTGTACTGGGCGTGTATGACCTTCACCGTCTCCTTGCGGACGCATCCGTAATCCTAGCATCTTGACAACAGCCCCCGCTGCTGAATACACAGAAAACTGCAGATCCTCCAGGTTCTGTACGGCCTCCCAGTACTGTGGCAAAATATTCTGGTTTAAGATGCTTATTGCAATTATTAACCGATAGGAATTCCGCAGCTTTGGTATTTGGTGCCGGGACATGGGGTCTGTTCCACGGAACTGCGTGACTGCTGTTGGAGTAGTGGGTGCAGTCGAATCACGACTCTCACTTGCGTTCGATGCATCTTGCCCAGCATTCCCGGACGATGCATCCTGCCCAGCAGAACTCCTTCTCAACGTATCGCTCGATCTTGTCCCCTACTTTCCCAATTCCATCGGCGCTTCCAATTGGATGCACTCCACTTCTGCAGCTGTGAGCATATTATGAGACAGCCGTGTGTACAACATGTTCAAGTCAAGCTGGTTCGCAAAGCGAGGGAAACTCTCGTTGAACATTTCCAGCATTCCTGGTCTGCCAGGCATGTCCGTCTTCATTCTCGTGCAGACAGATTTCTTATATTTGAAACCCCGAAATATCCTTTGGTAGCCTGGCTATATATATTTTTTTGCTTACGGTAATAGTAAACAGCTCTGCATTTCAGATTTGCGTTTATGTCTCATGGGCAACAACTAACAGAGAAAAACAAACACTCATAAAAAGAACGTTCCGGTCGCTAGTTATGTGTGGTCCCACTACATTTTGGGCGCTGTCCAATGGTACAATTTTTCAAAAATTCAATTTTTCAAATAATTTAAAAATGAGTTCCTGAAGGTTTTATTTTACAAGAAGCGCCTGTTAAACGGTTATCCATGTCCCTGCTCGCTAAGATTAGGATGAAATAAAATGATAAATCTCTGGCTGGGACTGTGCATAATGTAAGCTCTTTCTCATATTTGCCCAACGATTTTTACCAACCAATTATGTCGTAAATTTTGTGATTGAAAGCATGAACACACCTTTTCCAATCGTTTTGTCCGATCGATCCGTACACGACCGGCGACGCACGCAGCCCAACGCACGAGCGATGCTCATTGCTAGCGAAAAGTCCAGCCGGGAAGACTTGTTTCCAAGAAGTCGTAAAAATTTGAATAACAATAGCGCGAAGTAACAGCAATAAACTCATCATTCTCACGTTAACTCGTCTATAAATTTGCTTCGAAATTGGATAAATCAAAATAGATGAGGCAAATACGCAGCTCTATCAATATCGGCGATCGAGGCCTGCGGGAAGGTCACTCGCCTAGTAGTGGTTCGATTTCTCTTTTCTGAGACACAAAACATGGGCAGTCAACCTCGTCCGAACAGGGAGGATCTCTAGGCTTTACCGTAAATTAGCCAGATCGCGGAGATTTTGGATTGGGTGGTCTGATAATGGTTGGGGCATCTTCATCTCTCATTTCGATTTTGTTTCGCTTGACCAGGTTTTTTACGATGAAAGAAATAAAACAAAATTTTGCGGCAAATATTTTACGCTTTCCCTAGGAGAGTTACACTTCGGCAGGCACTGACAAACTGTGAAAGATGGCACGCGTTATATCCTCTTTGGAGAGGTTTTCCAATAAATGTTTGAAATTGATTTGTTGCTTTCGGCCGAATTCAGAAAAAGATTCACCATAGATTATTATCACATCATGAAAACTATAAAATGATTCTCCACGTGCGTGAGATAGCAAATCATTGAACAACATTGTTGTATGGAGAATGGCAGATGAAAGGAGGCATAAATTTCTTCACATGCTTTCGGAATCGGATCTAACATTTTTTCCTCCTTTTTTGGCAAAGCGGTATCGTCTTCTGTTAGCAACTTTCGGTCACAGCGGTCGCCTTTTCGGCCGCACTACTTAAAATAAATGTCGAACTAATGACAATAAATTTTCGAACATGACGCGAGAGGTGAAAGCATCCTGGCCGGAGATAAATTCGGTGAAATTCCCTCGCACGCCAAGATTAGTCGAGCGTCGCCAATTAAAGCTCTCACTGCGTGTTCGCTGCCTGGCTGGATGTGAAGCGAGGTCTAGCCAGAAAAAAATAGCAACATCTCCCCCAAAAGACAAATGTGCCGTTATCCAACCAGCGAGTAGGTAAAAGTCGAAACTTAAGCACACCCCAAAAAGAAGATGCCCCTCGCGCAAGTCTAGTTTTCCTTGATATGGTCACCTGCACGGCAGAAATGTTTCGCGTTGCCGTGTAAGCTGATACGGACCCCCATCACGGAGCTGCTGGCTGTTGTGTGCAAAACTCGTCCCCCGGTACAGTGATCGGCCAATTTATGGGGAATTAATCTTGTACTAACCTAAAAAGCAAACTTTTTGGCTAGCTCGTGTATGAACAAAAAAATATCTCAAACGTGTGGGAAACACGGCTTGGACCGTGCTGTGCTGTTGCACGAAATAAGGTTCACGCCACCACTGGCTGGCGGATTCCACACAGGAGTATTTATGTATTTTCTATGTTAATGCAGATAACGAATAGAAATTCACTTGACTTGTTGCGCACTAGACTGGCTCCAAAAGCATGGATCTACAGAGTCAAAGCTTCAAGCTCTGGGGCAGTTTCGAAAAAATGAAATTATTAGTAAACAAATTTGAGAATGATACACAGTAACATGATGCCCCATCAACTATCGCATATAGCACCTTTACCAAGACGCCTTGCATCCAGTCGGTTGGATATGTCGCGGTTTCCCATATACAGTTGCAGAATAATTGATGCAGCAGTTGTGCGGATACTGCGGGGTTAGCTTTAAGCACGATGGCAGCTCAACAAGGTTAGCTGATATGCAGTCGACCCCTGAGGTCGAATTCATGCCCAGAATATAGCAGAATTTGACCCGACGCCAACATATGTTCTCCAAAGTTCGGCCAACGAACTTCGCTCATTCCTAGAATCTCAAGCTTAATACGACAGGTCTCATTGGCTAGTTGTGCCAGTTTACCCTGCTGGGCTACGGTTAATGCATTCCAAGTTTCAATTCTTGTCTGTTGTTTCGCGTTAAATGTCGTTGCCGTTGAACCAGTTCATAATCTTTCATTTTCAGTTTCTGGATTTCCGGAACAGTGGGTTGTTGGTCTAAGGTCACTGTTTGCGCGGAACGTTCTTTTGGCTTCCGGTCCAAGAGCTGATCTGGTTCACGGAAATTGGTTGGAGAATCAGGGACACGGCTGGTTTGCTGAGCGTCAGAAGAATTCAGCGCATCTATCGGGGTCATTACAATGAGATCGTTGTGATTTTCAGATAGATTTTTGTACATGTGATCGTTACGTGAGGCTATATGACACGTGTAATGTTCCATATTCGTTGTTCTCCAAGTTTCAATTCCACCGTATACAGTCCAACCAAGTCGCGTCTCGATAGCTACTGGCTTTCCTTCTCGACTCTGAAGTACAAGACTGACGTGTGTGTGTCTCACGCCGATGAGAATCCGTGGCCGAGCGTTTTTGTATGACTCAATCGGTAAGCCTTGCAAATACGGAAACTCTTCCTTCATCTTCCGTATGTTCAGAGACTGATGTGGCAAATGGAGCTCTTTGACTGTTCGCACCTCATCCAATTTGAACATCTTAGCTCTTTCGAATGTACCTGCGATTGACACAGATTTGGTACGAGAATCTTTCTCGCAACGCTCGCTGCCACCGGGCCAGCGAAGATGCAAAGGCTCCTTAATTTCACCCAATTCAAGCTCATCCGCCAGATCTTGATCCACGAGTGTTAACTTTGAACCTTCGTCCAGAAACGCAAAAGTATGAATTAAACCATTCTTCCCATGGCGAGTTACTGGAAGATAACGAAATAGAGAGGCGCTGGAACCAGAGCGATGAGTGTTGCATTCGTGTCGTGACACTTCAGACTCCTGTGCATCCTGTTGGCTTTAGTCGGTCGACGATACTCCATCGTCCGGGACTCGATTTCCGTTATGGAGCAGTTCGTGATGTTTTCGTGTACAGTTATCCTTTCCACATACTTTGGATTTGCAATTACCATTGTGTTTCCGCAGGCAACGACGACACAGATTGAAGTCACGAACTACAGCCCACCGCGAGTCTCTTGATAATTCCAAAAACTGTTTACATTTTTGGATTCCCTTGCAGTTCGCTTTACAAACTAAGCAGCCGTTGTTTGTAGTTTTCTGGACAGTTTCTTTTCGTGGGCGAGTATCTGATGAAGTGGATTCTAGGTGAGCATTGATAAATCCAGAAGTTTTCTTGGTCAGACGTGTCTCGCTTCTCGAGGGCATGGGTTCTGGAATGTCAGGAATAAACACAGAACTAGCTGCTTCTGCAAGGGAATAAACCCAATTTCCAAAGGTCGCCAAATTGGCCCTAGAAAGTGTTTGGCGATATCTTGCCCAATCCAGCTTGATAGTCGGCGGCAATCTACTCACGAGCTGATGCAATAGCGTTACATTGTACATGTGATCTTCAAACTCACACGCATCAACAAAGTCCATTATCGTTTCGAGTTTAACTTCTCTCAGTGCTGGCAAAGACATTATTTTTGCTATCAGCGAGTGAACAATAGCTTCTGGTTGCCCAAACCTCATCCTAAGTGTGGCGATTACTCCTACATTTGACGGATGCATTAAACGGCTCTTAACGGCATCGTACGCCTTACCTGTGAGACTTTTTTGCAGCCGAATCACATTCTCTGCATCTGTGAACCCACACATAGCTGTTGTGTTGGAATACGACGAGTAGAATATAGGCCACTCTTCCGGATTGCCTGAGAAGCTAGGTAAGTCCTTTGATATGGCCTGCCGTGCCGCAAGCTGCGTTTTGGTGAGCGGGCATGAATCACCATAGTCTTCTACGAACCGTTCTTGTTTCTTAGAGCGTTGAAAATCCGGTGGAGTGGGCTCGAGAGTATACGAATTTTCTACAGTACATGATATAGGGTCTTGTAGACGGAAGGGCTCCTGTCGGTTTTCGTGATGGTGATTGGTGACGATTGTACACATCTTCAGCAGGAACTGCCAGTCTGGCAAAACTACTAGGCAGTTCCCTAATAGAAAACGTTCGTCCGAAAGTAGTTTGACTGTGTCTTGTTGGAATCAGCTGATTTTTCGGTACAGTCAGATGATTTCTGCCCACTAACGTTCCCGGATTTTGTGTAGAATGCTGCTGCGGCTCAAAGGCGCCCATATATGTGTGAGCATCTTCTATTCCTCGATGCGAATTGGTATCGTGCACCCAGTCCCGTACGCGGCTTAAACTGGAACTAGACGCTGAATCATCACTGGCCATTTCTCGCAAAAGGGCATATTTTCTTTCCAAGAACTCTTTAGCTAATTTTTCCTCATCTTGCAGTTTCTGTAACTGCAGCTCTAAAAGTGTCCTTGAGGATCTACGAGAGGACGAGGACGAGACCGTTAAGTGACTGTCCATAAACCACGGGGTCATTTTTTAGGACTTTTATACCCCCCCCCCCCCTGCGTGGTCATTTGTTCACACAAATTTTATAATTTGTCCATACAAAATGGTTATTGGCCGAAAAACCCTCACCCCCCCCCCCCCCATGACCACGTGGTTTATGGACAGCCCCTAACGCACTGGATGTCACACTACTTCCGGAGCAATGTCGCTCTTGGTTGGTCGAATTTTTCGGCTTCTGTCCTACTGCGCGATTGTTTCCCCCGCCGTTGACATTCTCTCCTGAACTTCGCTGATCGTAACGGTTTAGTCCTTTTGACACCTGAGGAATCTGTGACTTCATGCTGCCTTTTGCATCACCAATGTGTTGATGTTGTTTACTGGAAGTAGAACCTGATCGCTGAACCCATTTTGCGGATACGCACTTTGGACAGCTCCAGCTATGATCCGCCACCTCCTCCGTTACACCGACACAACCGAAGTGATGCCACTTGTCGCACATGTCACATTGCACCATTTCCTCTGTGTCTGGACCCTTGCAGGATTTGTAAGTCCGACCAGCCAGCGTTTGGTTCACTAGTGATGTTTCCTCTGGAACCTCAGTAACCACTATCGATACGTTTCCACTATCGATCACATCCTTGATCACATTGTCAACTTTAGCTTTAGAGCTTTTCCCGTTCTTGGACACCTTCATACTCTTCCCGGAACCGTGCGCGTTGCAGCTCGACATTTTCGTATAAACGAAAATTATAATTTGTTGGCGCGGATTCCAACAGTGGTATTGCAGGGATTAATTTCCGCAATTATAAGCACCGGTAAGTAAAACACGGGGATTTGGTTTAACGTAAAGGAAGATTATAATTTTCCTGCATGTAAGAGAATGGTACATAATGTTATTAGTGATTTTTGCAAATTTCTGTTTTATGTGTGTGTGGTTTATAATCTAGTGTATGTAAACAATATTAACAATATACGGTTACTTACGCTTAGTACCCTGAATACGCGCTTAGTGGAATAGTTTGTTCATCTTCGAATTGTCTTTTAACACACAGCGCTAGATTGAATGAATCAGTTAATTATTTGATGGAACTTCAATCATCGCGCTGGCGGCGATGAGCTCGCCAACAGTCACCTATCTACCGTGGTGGGACTACCACCTTAGGTATAGCTTCCGGTAGACGGGCATTTCATACGCAGCTCCTTGGTGAATAGACGCTCGGGACGTTCTTCCTCAATCCAGCTGAAGACATAAGAACAACAATGCCCAGGCTACGCTATCAGCTAAGCATACAACTCTTAGCTGGCGGTCTTTGTCATCGCTTGACCCGAGGAAACATGAGGTAGAGACTTGTGACGACCAGAGCTATATTGAACGTTCTTCTTATCGACTTACAGCGCATAATAAAAGACACATTTTTGAAAAACAACTTCGAAAACTTGGGTGAAATGGTTGAATCCTTGTGTGTACTATGATAAATTCATCAAGCCCGTATTAAAGATTCATTTTTAATTTGTAGCTTTAAGTTGTAGTATTAATTTCAAAGTATTGAGTACGGGAAGCACACAGCGAATTATTCATAATATAAAATTTGTGTTTTTCCGCTACTGTAATCTATTAAATTTCAAGTCTTGAAGTAATTAGTATTCTAATTAATCACATATAAAGCCATTTCACATTTCTAAAATCCGAATCAAATTGATTATGCTTCTTTTGAAGTTATCAGTAGATTTGCACAATCCCAAAATATTACTGTTTTCAATTATTGCCAGTTGGCGTTGATTGACATAATTTGTCTTTTTCTAATTTCATATTATCCATAATTTCCAAACTAGACTGATATTCAAAAGAAAAATATAAGTAACTCACCCTCTGTTCCATGTTCTGTTAAAATAAAGCCTCACTAGTATTTTCCTCGCTTCAATCTGTCCAGTCCAATCGGCGATATTGTGGTAGCATGCTATTTTCTTTCATCAAACCATCAAATCTATAGTGGTTCCACTCGCTGATGATTGTAGTTTCTGCGGTAAATCCATTCGCTTCGGTCTTGACTTCACTACTATGTCTTCAATATAAAAATATAGTTTACATTTTATAGGGTATTGGTTCCCTTATTAAGCATGTGGCTCCCATTTTCATCCTACGAAAAACAAAGGAATGAAGCACTGTTTGTTTTGTTTCTTATTTTTGTATTTTTTGTTGGGAGCGAGCACGCATGAAAACAAAAAGAACGGAATCAATCGGTGCCGTAATCGCTTGTTTTCGAATAGGATGAAATTGGGAACGTGAGATTACTGATGGAACACAAACCCTATACAGTCATAGCACAATCATGGGTCACACACAATTATGGGTCAAAATAGCATGGAGAACTGATTGACTAATAATTGTGACAGAGTGACCCATAATTGTGCAATGACTGTAGTCAACTAGAGATTTTCAATGGATTGATCTCACTACCTGTACTTCGGGTTTCCAATGTTTAATTTCACAAACAAAATATCACGTAAGGCATACTGGGCATTGATTTTGTTGTGAGAATTAAACGTAAGGCAACCATCTCTAAAAGTAGCAGAACTTTTCCTGATTCATTTCACAAATTGACCTCGGTCCTGCTTTCGTGGTTGTCCATTGAAAACTCCCATGTCTAAGGACTGTTCATTAAAGAAAGTAGACATCTGTTTACCAATAGTTTAGAGTTAGAACTAAACAAAAAAATGTGAATTTTTGCTAAGTGTGTGAAAACATTGTTCACTTCGGCAACACATTCAAAGAAAACGAAAAAAGTGAGATATTTTGAGCGATGGGTTGGATTAGCTTAGCGACTAGCAGATAAATTCTGCACAGATGTGCTGGATGATGTAGGGTACATCAGAACCGAAAAATTTGGAAAAAGTTTTAGGTGTGGCAAGCCAATTGTTCATGCGGCTTAAACAGTACTTCGTATTTCACAACAGGAACAATCAACGGTGAAAATAACATAGAGGAATGCATTAAAAACGACTTCTACCCATATATCGAAAACATACGGATCTTCCATTGTTTTGGCCGGATCTGGCATCCGCTCATTACGTTTCTTCTACACTAGAGATGCTCAAGACGGAAAAAGTCGATTTTGTCTAAAAATGGCAAAATCCACAAAACTTCCCTGAACTGCGTCCTGTGAAAAGATACTGGACAATAATAAGGCGGCATCTCAAGAAAGATGGAAGAGAAGCAAGCTCTGTTGATTGCTTCAAGAAAATTTGGTCTGCGGCACAACGAAATGTTACGGAGAAAGTTGTGCAGAATCTAATGGGAGGTATCAAGAGGAAAGTCCAAGCGTTCTTCAGAAATGCGAAGTAAATGTTCAAACTCACGTGAATTCGGCCACATGAATGTTGATTGTATTAAATAAAAAAATAAACTTATGAATTTGTTCGAAAATAAATATTTTCTATTGGAAAACAGGTGTCCACTTTCTTTAATGAACAGTCCTTAGCGATTTAACATCATACCGCCAAATATGGCCCGGCGTACTACATCCTTTTGTCTCGGTTCCACTATCATAGATCGGTGTACTCCATCCCAACAACAAGGTTCCGCCTTTCATTCTACTTCAAGTAGAACTGCGTACTTCATCCCAAATTAATTGGGTTCCGCCGATCTGTGGATTTATCCCTCGAGGATCGCCTCTGGGTCCATTTTATTTAGCGTACTTTCATCCCATATAATGGGTTCCGCATAACTTGTGAGCTTCATCCCTCGAGGAATCGCCTCTGGGACTCACGGTAATCGCGTAGCTGTGGGTGCACACCTTCTTGAACAGGCATCATCCCTGAGATTTCGGGTTTTATAGCTGCTGGAAGTTTTCACTTAGTGAAGGGACTCTCTTTAGCTATAAAATGCATCCCTTAGAATCCGGGGCCCATTTCAGAATTGCTGCAATCATCCCTGAGAGCAACCGAGACCATTTAACTTGCTCCGGGACCATACCTTCACGAATTGGTTCCATCCCTAAGATTCTGGGGCTTACGTAAGCAACGAGTATTCGCTCAGTGCAATGACTCTTACTCATGGTAAACTTCATCCCTGAGAAACCGGGCCAACTGTAAGGATTACTGGCATCAACCCTAAGAGCAATCACTGGCAGGTATACCTACGAATCAAGGAATCACCCTTCCAAAGACAATCTTGAACTCGTTCTCCAAATCCAGGTGATCCTTTCGACCTTTCATTTTGCTTGATATCGGTGCGAATTAATCCTCGTTGCCAAATGTAGACTCTTCACGTCGGTGGTTAGAACAATAATGATTTATTATAATGATGCATGTGTCAATTATATAAATCAAGGCTACTATGATCAAGTCTAAGATCCTACACCGTGGCGCTGCAATCGATTCATTTCTCATACTAATCTAATTCACCACTTGAAATGTTTCAATTCACCACTGACTGTGGCAATATGGTCTTTGGCGGCGTTAGTGTTTTCATCGTGTATCATCGTGTAGTCTCCAATCGGGCACATGTTTCTGTTGTGCACATGGATGTCAAAACGTTTTCAACAGTGTAATTTCCACTTGGCTTGGTAAGCCAAAGAAAAATCTAGAACTTGACATTTGATATCCGTAGTTTTTTTTATTGGTTTGCACAATAGACCTGGTTATTTTAATACTTGTACCAAATCCCTAATATACTGCAAATAATGATGCTGACTAGACAAAAAACCGCAAATAATTTTAAAATTCCCTTGATGATTTACAGAGTAGTATTTGAACAAAATGATAGAATAGAATAGAACAGGGGTTCTCAAACTTTTTCAGCTTGCGACCCACTTTTGATTGTTATTGAATTCGGCGACCCACCAGCACATATTTTCAAAACATACGCCATTTTAGAAAATTTGGGTTGACTTTTTTGATAAACCTACGTTACATAGCCTTAAATTTTTAAAATTTTACGTTTTTTTTTTTAAATTTGCTGTGTAGGGTATGTGTTCCATCATTAATCTCACGCTCCCATATTCATCCTATTCGAAAACAAGCGATTACGGCACCGATTGATTCCGTTCTTTTTGTTTTCATGGGTGCTCACTTCTAACAAAAAATACAAAAATAAGAAACAAAACAAACAGCGCTTCAATCCTTTGTTATTCGTAGGATGAAAATGGGAGCCACATGCTTAAGAAGGGAACCAATACCCTACTTTTTTTTTTGATAGGTCAAAATAAAGTAAACGTGATTAGTTTCAGTATATTCCTGGTTTTAAGAATTTAAAATATGTTTGCAAGTTTCTTTCACAAATTTAACTAGTCTGGTTCAATTTAACATTACAAAACATAACTTTTTTGGAATTTTATCACACATTTTTTCAATAAAGAACACATAAAAATTACACAGAGTCGTTGAAAGTATAATGCCAGTGAAACGCATCGGGGAACTTGAAAAGTGTCCTTCAAATGAAAAGAAACAAATTCAAGTATTTTTATAGGATTTATAGGATCGTATCGTATATTATCGTGATTTATAGGATAAACAATAAATCTTTCAAACAGATCATGATGAAAGTTAAGTGAAGTTTAACAAACGTTCGTTGGTTTCTTGTCGAAATTTGTTGATCTTTTGGCATTTCAAAAATTTTCTGGACTTTTAACTGCTGAACTTGATGTGTAAATTTAACGGAAAATGCTAATTGTAAACAACAACCTATTTTTAGAGAACGCCTAGTTTCAGACCGCAGAAAGTATTCGATTATTTCCAGACTCAGACTAATAATTCAAAAAGTTTGAATATTATTAGGGAAACCTTATTTCTAGAAATAACTCAGGCGATTCTACAAGAGAGTATTTGTATATTTGAAAATCGCCAATAAAGGTTTTGGCATAAGTTAATTTATACATTTTTATAATGATATCGACAAAGGTTTCGCGACCCACAAAAAAACAGCCCACGACCCACCAGTGGGTCGCGACCCATAGTTTGAGAAACGCTGGAATAGAAGAAGTGACTGCTAAAATACGAATCATTCCTAACATTAATTTATCGTTTTCGTAAGCTGTTTGGTTGGTTAGGAAGCCACTCGACCGAATCGCATTAATTAACGAATTCGAATGATAACAGAAACCCAGTAGAACCTCAGCTAAGTGAGATCCTTCGCAAACCGTACCAATAAGGTGCACCATTTTATTGTTTAATCGGTTTCTGCTCGGTGTTGACCAACGCTGCTATATTTCACACTCATTAGTCCGGTTCCGATACCATATCGAATGGCGGTAAACTTCAAGTGGCCATTCGAGTGGTGGCACAAAAAAAAAGAAGAACAACAAACATGGGTTTCACGGATCCGCAATGCCCCAAGCAGAGGGAGGCCACACGGTCGTCGTCGGTTTCTGGCATGGTTCGCAAAAGCCCCCCTCTTTGAAAGCTGCCGTCATTGTCGTCACTCAGTGGCTGCGGGTGCACCGCCATAGTGTAGTGTGGTTGGATGAATTTCATCTGCCAGCTTCGGTACCGCCACACGTCACTATCATATCGACACGACGTTTTCACAGTTCACGGCAGCGCCCTAGCCAGAAGCCCGGGCGTATGGTCGTAACGGCTGGGAAAAGAAAAAGCACGAAAACACTAAAACAAAGATTAATCAATTTGTTCAGATGCAGCCACGGTAAACACGGTCAGCCCATCTCAGCAGCGTTGAGCAGACAACAGAGAAGAAAAACCGCAGCCCCAACTACCGGCTCGACTACAACAGAAGCGCACTTTGGCAAAGAGTTGAAGTTTCGCTACTTTTGCTCCGAGCGATGCCTGAAAGCCGGTAAACATCGCTGAAAATTCCACTTGAGCATGCAATGCCACCCGCCTATGACCAGGCACACTTGCGTCACCACTCGCAGCAGCCTGATCATCCTGGTCTCTGGAGGGGCCGGGAGAAAAGGTTCTTGTGTCATGTTGGCGCAAAGCTAAATAAAGTAGTGTACACAAAACGCGAAATGCCAAACGCCTCACTTGCCTGGTTCACTCATTTATGCCGAAGAAAGTGACTGACCACCAAACCAACCACCATCGCCCGCCGACGACACCGTCTGATTTGAAGTGCCGTCAGGGATGTAATCTACTAATGAAACTCTTCCTGCTCAAATTACAAATGGCTAAACAGGTCTGGTTGCATTAGTTCTGGAGGCAATTCGGATAAAATGTTTTGATAAACTCAAGTAAAACAAAACGAATGTAGATTTTCTATTGCAGAACATTCGAGATGCAATTCCAGCTTCTTTGCGCTGCGGTTTTGAATATCAATAGCGATGATACCAATTCAATTCCGCTAAAACCTTCGAATTGGGGCAGCTCTTAACAACCGCTCTGTACAGTACGTGGTATAGATATCAAACAAAAACGTTAAGATAATGTTGGGATAATAGTTTATGTCGTTTAACTTCTTCTTTTCCTGCGCTGTGACATAGGAATTTTCTCTCTTGCATGTGCTCTATTTTTCATGCATTTTTCATCAGTCTGACTTTGATGGCCTCGCGTTTTAGGCGTTACCAAAGATGGTTGGATGGTTCCAACCATCTTTGGCGTTACTATTTTTTATTTTTTTTATTATTTTATTATTATTATTTTTTATAGAAAGAGGAAATCTGCTTCTGCAGATACAGAAGCGTTACTTTGACAGCTAGTTTTGCACCGAACAAAAAAATATTGAAAATATGTATGTTTTGATGTACACTAAAACCTCCATTTAGGTAATGAGTCGGGACTGCCTAAATAGAGTTTTTACCTAAATGGATTCATTACCTAAATGGATTCAGTTTATTACCTAAATGGATTACAAGGTTGCGAAGAAGTTCAACAAGGGAGAGTTACTAGGAGATTTAAAGGAGATCATGCGGAGTTTCAGATGGCTTTCAATGAGTTTCAGGAGGGGATGGGTTTCAGGAGGGGAGGGGCTTTAGGGGCGTTTTCGGAGGTTTTGGAGGGTCTTAGATCAGAATTGTCATTCAAATGACTAGCTGGGCACGAAACACAAAAAACCTTGCGAAAAACCCTGCAAAATTCCGCCAGACTGAAAAATTATTGAATGTCGGGTCAATTTTTATCGTATGTTGGGCCATTGTTAGACCAACATCGAACAACTGTTGAGTCTATATTGGGTTTGGTGGCCAAAATAAAAACAGGTGAATGATAGGTTGATGTCGGGTTTGACGTCATCAATGCTGAAGCTGATATCAATGGAATGATGATTAGGGGAACAGAGCCCAAAATGCCATGATGGGGTAAAATGGCCCAACTCATAAAATCATTCCTGAATGGGACTTGATCATTGCTATAGGTGAATGGTGTCAAGATATGTTTGCATTAAACATTCTTCTAGAAGTTAGGCCGCCAAACCCACGGAAAATCTTTGGATTTCCCAATGAAAATTGGCAACTTCCGGTTTTTCATGCTTGCAATTAAAGTTTTCGGGTGATTTTATTACCAGCCAAGTGTTTCCAAGTAGATTGAGGCACCCATGGAGACGCATGGTTGTTGAAGTCTACGCTATCCATGTTAGGGGTCATTCAAATATGACGACCATCGTTTAGCGGGGAAGGGGGGTGACACTCCTTGTATTGAGTATACGAGAAAACGTGACAGAGGGGTGAAAGTAAGTCGAAAATGCCAGAAAACTGATGGACGTAATTTTTGAATGTTTTCATAAAGTGGCATCTTACCCCATGGCGGATGGGCTTTTTGCACCACTTCCATTTTACGAACCAGTTTTTGGAATCGCAAAAAATCGATGAAAATGCAATAATTTAGTGAATATTTTTGTTGAATCATCGAGCAAATATTGTCTAGTTGCTGTTACCACTTTGAAAGCCTAACAAATGAGGCGATATATCATTGAAAACGATGAAAGTTTGAAAAATGGCATATTGCCCCACTTTCCCCTATATGTATAAATTTCAGCTGGAAATGACGCTGGATACTAGCACTTTTCAACACTGCATGGGGGGGGTGTTTAGTGGGCAACATTGTACCCCCCTCCCCCCATACCCACCCCATAACACCACTCACTACTTCTTTCCCATAAACCAGTCTTATACCTAATCTTAAGTACTCCAACTGATTTGAACACAATCAAATTCCATTTAGGTAACGTTACCTAAATGGAGGGACCTAAATAGATTTTACCTAAATGGATCCTACCTTAAGGCGAAACTGGAAGCATTTCCTCACTTTTTGGTTTTTGATTTTTTATTAAATAACGAAGCAATATTTTCAAAATCGGTTTTCGTGCACATGTAGAGTATAGATCAAGGTATCTTCTGAATTTTTGTGTAGTGGAAAATGTTTTTCGTTTTTGCAAGAACCATTTTTGAACAAAATTTCACAAAAAAATGGTTTTTGCAAAAATGGAAAACATTTTCCAGCTCAAAAAAAATCAGAAGATTCCTTGATCCATACTCCACATGTGCACGAAAACTGATTTTGAAAATATTGCTTCGTTATTTAATAAAAAATCAAAAACCGAAAAAATAAGAAAATGCTTCCAGTTTCGCCTTAATGGAGGTTTGAGTGTATAAGCCCGTGTGCGATACGTATAGTGACACAAAACAAATCAACTTATGTGTGAAAAATAATAATAGCTAACAAAAGCTTGTAATTAATTAGTATTTATCTATTAAAGTGGAAAGTGGCTAATAATTGTGTATGACCCATAATTGTGCAATGAGTGTACCAGAGAGGTGGGTCCTCAGGTTATGTGGGGTCGACACTAAAACCTCTTTCTCTCTTCTTACTTACCTTCGCGGTACGCCCGTTAGGGATGACTTCGCGAAGGGGGGATGACTTCGTACAATGAGTACACTCTTATGGTAAGCGTTCCACCTGCTATCGCCTTAAGTCAGGGGTTCTCAAACTTTTTCGGCTAGCGACCCACTTTTGATTTACATGGAATTGAGCGACCCACCAGCTCAAATTTGCAAATCATACGTCTTTTGTGCAAAATTCGGACTTTTTGCGTAAATACCTTCTATCCTTTTCCTATTTGTTTTTTATAAACTCGCGTAGCATTTACACTTACATCTTTCAAGTTTTAAAGTTTTTTTTACTCAAAATAAGGTTGGCGATCAGTATCAGACAAATTGTTTGTCTAGAATTAAAGATAAGTTAATTTAACCAGTCTGGCTCCATGCAACGCTACAGACCACCACAGAATTTAGGTATTCTCTTAGGAACAAAGGAAACATAGAACTCATACAAAGTCTTTGAAAATATAGTGGCAATTTTATGCTTCTGCAGAACTTTCAAAATTTCCTTTCATATGAGAGGAAATGAGATCAAGCATTTTGTTTCGTGTTTTTCTTGCATTTTTTTTAATTCATCAAACTTTTCTTGTTGAGAACGTTGTTGTATATTTTCGACGGGTGGGTAAATATCAAGTAAATTTTTCAAAAAAAAAGGAACAAACCATGTGCATTTGTGGAATCGAGTTTAGTTCTGTGCCTTCAGGGGACGGGGATGGTCAAAGTGGCTCCGTAGCTTGGAGGAAAGAAGCGCCCATCTAGCGAATTGGGAGTCGTAAGTTCGATTCCCACCGGAGCACGTGCATTTTTTTCATAAAATAAATCTCAATTTGTTCTTCAAACACGTGTTTCTGTTTCGTGTATGAATCTCAAAACAATCAAACGTTGAAAAATAAAAAGATAATTCGGTGGAGGTTACCAAACGTTCATTAGCTTGCTTTTGCTGCATTTTTTTGGAATTTCAATTTTTATTTCTGAAACTCTAACTATTGACCGTGTAAAACTAGCTGAGTTACTGAAAATGTAAACTTAAAGCAACAACTTGAACTCATTTTTTTCAGAAGGCAAGGAAAATGTAAAAGTTCATCAGAATCTTAACCCTTCAGTGCGCGCTCTGTTGTAAAAAGTACAACACTACCAAAAAACCTCGATTTTCGTATACAGCGCGAGCGCGGTGCAGTTTCGGTTGTATGATGGCGCGCGTCCTGGAAGGTTAAACCTTCTGACTGAAAACTCATAATTTTGAGATAACTGCCACTTCTCCATGAGAATTTGTAAATTTAAAACATGCTTAACAATATCATTTGACATAAAATAATTAGGACGTTTATTACAATATCGCCCAAGAATTCGGCCAATGACCATTTTGTATGGACAAATAAAAAAATTTGTATGGACTAATGACCACGCGGGGGGGGGGGGGGGGGGGGGGGTGTTGAAAAGTCCCGAAAAAATGACCACGTGGTTTATGGACAGCCCCATAGAATGCCGTTACCATCAGCTCAC
The DNA here is from genome assembly GCF_035046485.1 of Aedes albopictus. NCBI lineage: Eukaryota > Metazoa > Arthropoda > Insecta > Diptera > Culicidae > Aedes > Aedes albopictus. Next base: position 296,590,471 of record NC_085137.1, read on the forward strand.
TAGTGCGTAGTATCTAAGCGCGTACCATCTCAAACCAATTACTAGGCATGACCAGTATACCATAATCAGGAACTTACTGGCATCGTTCCTGATGTGCCCGAGGCACTCCTAGCTGGGCTGTGACACTTTGGAAGCGGTGTCAAGTCGCTTGCTTCCGGATATGTTGAATTTCTGACGCCTAGGCGTACTCCGCTTGAGCAAATCGTATTTCCCGGTGCTCGGTCACCTTTCGGTGCCAAAGGTGGTAATCCACACTGACGTGCGTATATGGTCCGCTTAGGAATGAATCCTATTGATTAATTGATTTGTCTTTATTAAAGAGACTTTCAGCCCTTCCAGATGAATCCTAGACTCCCACCTATGTAAATACCTTGGGGTCTGGTTTGATTCACTTGGGGTACCCAAACTAAGTATTTGCATAAACAACAAAGGATCAACTTTCTACACGGTAAAAAATCTGCACTCTTCTATAAACTGATTTTCAATTGAATTCGCACTACTGTCTAATCAGTTGGTAGTCAAATAAATATCATTCGAAAAAGAACATTGAATGCCTCTTCAATTTAAATGAAACTTCACCTCAATTCGTTGTTGACAATGTTTTGATTTCAAAACTAGAATTATAAAAAAAACTGTTCACCGCACCCAGATTCGATACCAGGACCTTGAGATTCACGATCACTTGTTTTCGCACTACACTACTTCACATTTGTTAGAGAGGTGCGTATGGAAGCGAAGCACTTTCTAACACCTGTCATCTATATTTACTTTCATGCCCAAAACAGGCATTACAAAATCAATAGCTTTTCACTTTGGATCGTACTGCTTTATACAGTAGTGCAAATCGAAGTGATTTTTAGTTGATTTCTCCGGTGAGTTTGTTTTGGATCTTAAATCAACACTGACAGCATTGCGATTTGAAGGGAAAAGCATTTCTGATCATGTTGATTGGGATGTTGAATAGTTAAGGGATTTTTCCCTTACATCGAGCGTGCAGAATTTTTACCGTGTACGCAATTACCGGAACATGGTGGGGTGCTCACCCGGAAGACCTCACAAAACTATACAAAACGTCTATTCTCTCTGTTTCCTCTTAGCAGCAAACTGCCACCTAATAAAGTTGGAACGAATACAATACCGTTGTTTGCGTATTGCCCTCGGCTGTATGCACTCAACGCATAATGCGAGCCTAGAGGTCCTGGCAGGGAGGAAACCTCTCCAGAACCGCTTCTGGGAACTCTCGCTAAGGTTAGTTATCAAGTGTGGACAGAGCAACACACTTGTTATTGAAAACTTCGAAGAAATGCTCAGTCTGAACACTCAGTAAAAAATCATGAGAATTTATCTGTTCTACATGTCGTCTGACATAAAAACCTACCATGTTATAACCCTTTTCGTGTACACTTTACTAATGACAGTTCCTCTGTTAAATACGATCTGTCCATGAAACAAGTGATTCAGGGAATTCCGGTGTATATCTATTCCTCGCATTTTTAACGAAAAGTACCAAAATGTCAATTCCTGTAAGAGATTCTTCACTGATGGGTCTTGCATAAATGGATCCACTGGTTTCGGTGTCTTCAAAGAAAATTTCACCGCCTTCCGCAAACTTCAGAAACCTTGTTCGGTTTATGTTGCTGAGCTGGCAGCAATCAACTTCGCTTTGGGGATGATTTCCAACATGCCCGTAGACCATTTATTCATCTTCTCGGATAGCCTTAGTTCGATTGAGGCACTTCGGTCGATGCAACCTGTAAAACATCCATCTTACTTTCTTACAAAAAAAGGAAGCAGATGGGTGCACTGGTCGAAAGATCATACAAGATTACCTTTGTATGGGTCCCCTCACATTGCTCAATTTATGGCAATGAGAAGGCGGACTCTCTCGCAGAGGTGAGCGCACAGGAAGGTGAGATCTATGATAGAAGAATTTCACATGATGAATTTTTCCATTATGTTCACCAGAGTTCTCTTCAAAGTTGGCAAAATGATTGGCGAGATGGCCAACTGGTTACATTCCATTATTCCTAATGTTTCTTTGCGAGTGTGGTGGTATGGTTTGGACGTAAGTCACAGTTTTATTCGCGTAATGTCAATACTTATGTCCAACCATTACTCGCTAGATGCGCATTTACATAGGATTAACCTCGCATTGAGCAATGTTTGTACTAAGTGCGGCTCCGGTTATGATGACATTGACCACGTAGTTTGGCAATACCCGGATAGTGACGCTTCTTGAGCTCTGCTTTTGGATACCCTTGTGGCCCGAGGTATACAACCCTTTGTTCTTGTGAGAGATGTGTTGGGGACCAATGATGTCACATACATGGGATGTATTTTCGACTTTCTTCGCTCTGCTGGTATAAAAGTTTAATTCGCTTGTGTTTTCTTCTCCAGTTTTTTTTCTCTGTTTTGTCCTCTTGTGTTACCAAGCTGATCCTGGCCATCCGGAAGACCAAGTCCCACAACAAGTTGGTTCCAACACCACAAGGCACCGAATAAGCTAGCAAGATGCGATTCACCCCCGGATGAGCTGCAGTGAATCCTTTGGTCCAATTCCTACCCTGTCCATCCCTCAAAATGTGACTGTCTAACAACGAGCTGCCACGAGTACCCTGGCTTTCACCCATTACTAACAGATAGATATCATTAAAAAGTTATTACTCTGTATAATGTATACTATTAAGTACAAAAAAAAATCTTTGGCTCCGTAAAGCGTTATACGCGATTGAGCCCCAAATAAATGAACTAGATAAAAAAAGAATCGTGGGTGTATTGAATTATTTTGAATCGCTGTTGCAATGGCGGCATACATTTCAACTGAAATCTGGGGTCACCCAGTTTGGACTACACCAGTTTATAAATTTTATGTTAGTTTTTCTGGAAATCTCTATATTTTACTTTATTCGACAAAACAATTTGCTTTTGTAGGGGAGGAAGGAATCGCATAATCAGGAAGGACGAAGGAGAAAGGAAACGATAATCATACCGTGAAAAAAGAACACGTAAGCGCTACCCAAAATTGTACATACTAACCCCTAGTTTAAAGATCATTATAAAAAGAGCACATCGCATTTGCATTGATTAGTTTCAGTTAACCTTGGTACCAAATGCATAAACTAATTTGGCCATTTTAGTTGCTTCGAATGATTGGATGAGTGTATTCTGGTGATTTTAGATTCGGGTGTTCGGGTCTCAAGTGGAATAGGCTGTTGGTAGGAAAACCAACAAAAGAAAACTATCCACATTGTAGTTTGAAACAGCTTTTCTTTGGTAGGTTGTATCTGTTTGTTGAAGGTCCTGTGCTAAGGTTTCGGTCAACGGTCACGATTAAGCACCTGCCCTGAGGTCTTGCTTACGGGTTGGGATTCTTTGATGAGACAACTCCCTTACTTCGCAGCAAGAAATAATTTGTCTGGCGCTTAAACGAAGGTAGTATCATATTCGAGATTTATGCACTGCCGAGTCCGTTACATTTGGCAAATTGGTACAATTGTTATGTTACATAACTTTTTTCTTTGAAAAAAAAAACGAAACCTTTTTCAACGTGATACAGTTTAACCCTGATATTGTTAAGAACAGAAGGTAGGTACTTTACTGGTTTGCTGCCATACCTACAGAGTCCTGCCTACCGTTCAACTCCATCCTCAGCCGGTGATCAGATGAGAGAACGAAACAAATGTGCAATCGGCAGCGGCCATTGAGCCACGACATGCAATCGAAGTAAGACACAGTAGCACACACAAGGTGCAACCACCGACCAACCAACAGACCGACCGGCGCACACTTAAAAGCAAAAAATTGTTTCCACATATTTATTATTTGTTTGAATTAATTCCAACTACAAAAAGGTTTTGCGCCACCATCAGTTGGTCAAATGCGAGTAATGCAACAGGATACTGAATGAGGTGATGAACCAGAATACTAGGTTATTTGCGCAGCTGTATCTTTCGTAAAGAAAGCTTTTGCGTTTTGGAGAGCCTATATTAATAGGATTGATTGGATGGTTTTATCGATCATAATTCTGAGAACAATTTCAACAGACATGTGGATTTCTACTTTCAACATTTTCTAAGAATGCCTCAACATGAGATTTGAGTTATGCAAATTCAGAAAACTTTTAAAATAAAAAATGATACTCTGTTTCTTTCTCGAACCCAATTGACAGCCGTCTGACCAGATGCATATTAGCTATGCGAGCAACAATTCTCCAAACACAAAATAATGCCTTTGATCTTGGTCTGCCAGGCCAACACGAGCTCTACAGGGGATACTCAAAATAACTGGGACAGGTAAAATTTTCACTTTTCAAAAAATGTTCAACTCGCTGTAACTTTTTGAAAAGGGCATCGAATATTCTCAAATTTTTACTGTAAGTTCATCAACTAGTTGTATATCAGTGGTTCAAATTTGGAAAAGATCGAGCTATTCTTCACGAGGATATAAATATTCTTGAAAAGGGTATAATTATTCGATAGCCAACTTTGAGCTTTTATATCTCCGGATTCACTGAACTGATTGCAATGAAATTTTGACCATTCATGACTTATATGATGAACTCTTAAAAACGTTTAACTTAACTTTAAATTTTTAACAAGAGTAAAAGTTCCAACGATTTCATTCATTTCACGATTTTTTAGTGAATTCATCAATTTCTAATATGCATCCCATTACTTTCTCAATTTATTAGCGGCTATGTTGTAACTGTCCTTCAAAACACATTTATATATAAGTCATTTAGAGGGGAATTAATTGAACTATAATTTGCATGTTGAATTTTGAAACGATGTTGAAGTTTTGGATAATTTGGTGTTTTATTAGAAAAATAATCTAATCGTTATAATTTTCTTCCGTGTTAAGAATTTTAAGTTAAGTCAAAGTTTTTTCATAGCTCATTATACAAGTCATGAATGGTCAAAATTTCATTGCATTCGGTTCATTGAATCCGGAGATATAACAGCTCAAAATTGGCTATCGGATAATTTTACCTTTTTCTAGAATCTTTATAACTCCGTGGACAATGGTCTGATCTTCTCCAAAATTGGACTACTGATACACAACTAGTTGATGAACTTACAGTAAAAAATTGAGAATATTTGATGCACTTTTCGAAAAGTTACAGCGAGTTGAACATTTTTTGAAAAGTGAAAATTTTACCTGTCCCAGTTATTTTGAGTAACCCCTGTATCTTCTTGTCCCTTACCTCACATATCTAATCTAATCTGCATATCAGACGTCGAATTCCAAGGACATCAAATGGAAAAGAAATCATCGCTCAAAAGGGAGTAGATCATCATAAATCTGGTGAAAGTGGAAATTATTTACAGGTTCTCAGTTTTTTTTGCGTTCCCACTTTGCCGGCATCGAAAATCGGATCAGAAATGTTTTTATTCAAATGTGCTTCCCGGAAAAAAGCAAAATCGAATTAGATTTTAGCATATATAATGCGATAACTTTTCTCCACGGGAGCATGCTTTTCACTTCCCTCGTGGAATCCAGGCAAAGTCCTGCTCCTCGCTACTCACAATGTTGTATTGGTTTAATTTGTCACTGCTGCTGTTCTGCAGGTAGAGCATAGTGGGGCAAAAAACTAAGCTAAACGAAAAAACACGTGAAGGCAAACCCTGAAGGGACGTCCGTAAAGCATATTAGTTGAACGCATTATGCATCGACAAGCAATAGAAAGTTAAATGTAAAAAAGCACTAAATCTTACCAAACAACTAGACCAAATTTCGTTATTGTTATGATGCGTGATAGCAACTCAGACTATGATTATATTTCAAACTATCACAATAAAAGATGCATATTTTCAAACGCAATTTTGATTGGAAATGGTTGCTTCAAGACTTGATAAACCCCACTCCACCGTACCATCTTGGAAAAGCACACTCGTTTCCAGAGCTCCATTCCCCTCAAAGAAACCATGGTCCAAAATAGAACTGCATCTTGAACAAACTTTGTGCTGCTCGCTTCGATGCGTCAGGGCCTTATCCAAAAGCACTCGAAAAGTACTTCTAACAGCTCCTCCGGACAGAGAGCCACAGAACATCACCTCTATCGAAATCAGAAAAGAACTCTGATTGGATCTCTGATAGCTACCTTGCGTGTCCGTCGATGTTGTGCTGGTGGCTTTTGAACCGTCATCGCGCTACCGCTTGTTGCGCTTTCCCTTGGGCTTTCTGACCGCTACCACTTTACATGTGGGGACTTTTCGCTGACTAATCGTGTAATGAATACTATTGTGCTGTCGAGTTTCACTAAGCTATTTATTTACCTTACTCTCTAGATGGAGCCAGAAACTGCTACTGATTTTCGAGTACGTTTCATCAGCAGCTTTCATCACTTTGGGACCTCCATGTATGTGGTTTGAGAATGATTGTGCTGAAAAATAACCTCAAAAGGCCGTGCATTATTGAAGAGAGAAACAGGTCTGGATTCATGCATGTTTTTCATTACCCATATTTTCTATAAAATTTGTACAATTTTAGCTCTGAAACTCCTGAACTTTTATACTTTTTGTTGTTTGTTGAATATTTTAAGTGCTGGTCTTAGGGTAAACGCTCCTTTACTGGAGGTAATATCAGTAGTGGTTGTAGTGTTGATTATGCACTATTTCGACCAAAATGCTCGCAAATAACATTTTTAATAGTTTAATAGTTGCATTTTACTTAATTAATGACATTAGTTCAGTTATTGTCAAAATAAACCATTTAAAACAATTATTTTCCTTAAATTTTTTGCTCCTTTGCAACCAATTGTGGTGGTGGTGTTTCAATAGTGAAGGGTCCCATAAGAATTCAATGGGATGCGCCACTACAGGAACCAATGTTTAATTTTACCACCACAATAGGAACCGTGTACCAATAGTTGGTGCAAGTGATTAATTAGAAAAAAATGAAATGAACGATGATTTTTACATTTTTCCTAACAAATTTCAATGAAAAACTACCGATTAACGTTTTCAGATTTTTGATTTTATGGTACTATCAATTTTATTCAATTATTTCACTACAAGGAGCCATCCGTCAGCGAATTATAGGGAACGAGAAAACTAAAAAGCTTAAAGGAGTGGCAGTGCAGATGATTTCAAGAAACCGTTATTCTCAAAAAAATCGACCTATACCAGGATGCTTTGATTACATTAAGCATTTCATCAGGAACATCAAGCTGCAAAAATCTATCGAACATAATGGATTCACGCTCTAAAACAGGGTTTTTGGGGTTCCTGGTGGCAGTTTTCAAAAGTTATTCCGCATAATACGGCGAAGAAACGGGTGTACTGTATATTGAATATCTCATTAATGTTTCGAATTGTTTGACAATTTCAAATTCCGTCGGGCTGAATTATTATTTCATATACACATTTCACACAAAACAATTATTTCGTTTAACTGTTGTGTGCAGCAGACGACCATGTCATGAACTCACGAATATGACCAGTCCACGTATTGGTTCAACCAGGATCACCTGGAGCACTTTTTCGGCTCCATCAGAGCAAAATGCGGTTTAACCCGTAGGCTACGGGCCTTACAACCACATTTCAAATCGCTGGCAAAGACGCAAACATCAATATTTTTCAATGAAATTTTGAGGTTCACTTCATTATTAGTTGTAGTTTTAATTATGCTGGAATCCTCAAAAATTGAAGCCACGTGGGCAGTTTTATTCAGGTGGACGTCTGGGTCGCGAGGGGTAAAAATTGCATAACCTTCCTTTTAGCAAGTCCTTATTAGTTGGAAATCAAATGACGTCATCTGAAAACTGGTTAGTCGAGGGGGTTAAGATGTATAGAAGTGGTGTAGAACTTTTTCAAGGCCTCCAAAACGTTTTCAAGTTTAAGTCTAATTTCTGTGCGCTTGTAAAAGATTTTAAGGCACGATATGAGTAGATTTTTTGTCCTAAGCTAGGTCTTACGCATATTGAATTTAACTATAAGTAAAACTTGATGGTAACATACTGTTTGTGTATGAAAAATAATGTTTTAGTGAAAGTAAGACGATTTTAAAAGAAATTGCATACTTTTAGGCGTTTAATGTATTACAGAAGGACTCGTATTAAACACCTAAATGTAGGCAATGTCTTCTAAAAAATAGTACCGTAATCCGGGGTATCATTGATCAGCGGGGTAACATTGATCGGCTTGACCCACCTCATGAAATGTTCAAACAAGCATTTTACATTGAATCAATTTCTACTATGGAATGGTATATCGCTATCATTTAGCTATTAAATGACATGCAATTTATGAAAATTGAATTTCATAAACATTGAATTAAATCGATTTTTCCAAAACTGTGTTTCGTAACGCAATGAGATACACTGTCAAACATTCATGCTTGGCGTGAATACTAGATATAATATGAGGTTCGAAATCACTGTATTACTTCAAAATGATATCCTAGAGTTGGATTTAATAAACGAAACTTTTATGAAAATGCTATTTTTCAGTAAAATTTACGATTTATAAGAAGTCGACTATCAATTCCTTAAGCCAATGCCTACCTTTAGGCGTTATTCGTGGTTTAGAGGATTTTAATCCTAAAATAACTTAAAAAGTACATTATTTGTAAGAATTTAGACAACATTATGGAACAACATTATGGAACCTTCAGGAACATATTATAGTAAGTAAAACATGATTTTGTATTCTCATTGAAATCAATTTGCGACATTTAAAAAGACTTTGTCTTACGTCGCAAGAGTTATTATAAATAAATAAATAAATAAATAAATATTCGAAATCAGCGACCCCGAATTTAGTAAGTAAGGGTATTTTCAACACAAATGAACATTGATCACTGACATGATCAATGTTACCCCAAATCAACACAATCAAAAATTAGATTTAAAAACCCTTTTAAACATGTTTTAAAGTTTTACAATACTTCTTCGAGTAGCTTAACACAAACTCAGAGGGCCAGTACTTCTTTTAAAAATATAAAACATGTAACATTTGCTTTGACAAGAGAATTATTCAAGAAAGACCGAAAATTCTGATCAATGTTACCCCGGATTACGGTACCAGAAAGATAAATCGAGCAAAAATCCTCCTTTCGCAAATTCTGCTTCCCCGATGACCACATTTGCCGTGCTAAGTCGTACACGCGAGTTAACTTCAGAAGACCTGGACGAACTTCTGTCCCAATTGTATCCAAGACTGTACAGAATGCGGAATTCAAACTTCGTCCCAAAGTTTAATGGACGTGGAATTTCTTGTGAAAGAATCTTGTTCGAAAGAACAGGTCAAGCAAATCACAGACACCTGGTCAAGAGGCAGCCTCGACGTAGTGGAGTGAGTACCTGCTCCTCCTCTGCAGCGAGTATGTGTATCCATTCCCTGGGTCGGACAAGAACGCACTCCAGCGCAGCTCGTGATCTCTCGTTTGGACAACCTCAATCCACACTTGGGAATCAAACAATGGAGTCTTTTCAAAGCAGCAAAACCTTGGGAAAGTAAAAGGCTGTTTGTTCGGTTTTAGTCTCGATGTCGAGGCATCTCGATGATAGAATACAATGAATTTCATTTGTTCTTCGCCTTCAGTAAACTAACAGCTTTTAAATACACAAATAAAAAATTAAATTGTTTCCACAATTTTGTGAAATCAAAACATAAAAAAAAAATCCAGCGGTGCGTAAACTTTGCAGCCTCCCGTGGTATGGTAGTCTGAAGCACCTTCTTCCCCGCAAAGATATCCACAGAACCACCTGGATCACCCCACCATCAAACAGAAAACCAAATCGACCACGTTATAATCGATGGTAAATTCTTCTCGGATATAACCAATGTCCGCATATACCACAGTACGAATACAGATTCGGATCACTATCTATGCGCTCAAACCTTTCGCAGCTCGACATCGAGCAGTTGCGTAACGTAGAAGTGACTCAAGACTACGCGCAGCAGCTAGCAGTGGCCTTACCAACGGAAGAGCAACTTGGCGCAGCTACACTTGAAGATGACTGGAGGGAAGTCCGATCCGTCATAGGTAGTACCTCGGCTGCAGCACCAGGCTTCGAATCACAGAAACGACTGGTACAACGACGAATGTGATCAGTTGAAAGCGCAAAGCGATGGAAGAGCTGTACCGCACTTAGGACATACGGAAGTTCTACGAGAAGCTGAACCGCTCGCGCATAGGCCTCTTGTCGCAAAACCGACATGTGCCGAGACAATCACGGGTGAGCGTGAGATGGTCGAGAGGTGGCGGCAGCATTACGATGAACACCTCAATGGCGACGTTACAAGCATCGAAGATGGGAGATTTGCAGCCCCTAACCTCAGAGAGATTGAGGTGGAGGTTAGCCGGTTGAAAAACAACAAAACCGCTGGAGCAGATCAACTGCCAATCGAGTTGCTAAAATTCGGTGGAAAAGCACTGGTGAGAGCACTACACTGGGTCATTACCAAGATTTGGGAGGAGGAAGTATTACCGGAGGAATGGATGGAAGGTATCGTGTGTCCCATCTACTAAAAGAGCGACAAGTTGGTTTGCGGGAACTATCGTGCGATCACACTACTAAGCGCTGCCTACAAGATACTCTCTCAAATTCGCCGTCAATCACCGATTAGCAAAAGAGTCCGTGGGGCAATATCAGGCTGGATTCATGGATTAACGCGCTACAACAGACTAGTTGTTCGCCATCCGCCTGGTGTTGCAGAAATTCCGCGAATACAACGTGCCTACACATCACTTCGACAATGATTTATTATCGGATCTCGCAGAGGATTACGGCAAGGTGATGGTCTTTCGTGCTTGTTGTTTCACATTGGTTTAGATTCTCTCGATTAACGGCTACGCAGTCTTGGGTTGTTTATTCACCTGACGTTTCGACACGGGGATAGTGTCTTCCTCAGGGGGAAAATAATTACTATCGTTTTTTGTCAATTGTTTTGTCTAACTGCAACTGTCCCTTTTTATGTCGTTTTTGGTACATGTCTTCGGAATCACTTTCAGTTTGACGGTTTTACTCTGCAGAACTGTACGATTGAACAAAGTTCGCCGTCACACGAAGTTAACTATCCACAAAAACGCTTGTTAGACCGGTAATTCTTTATGAGCACGAAGCATGGACTCATGAAAGGACCAACGCGCTCTTGGAGTTTTCGAACGCAAGGTGTGGCGTACCATCTACGACGAAGTGCAGATGGAATACGGCACATGGAGAAGGTGAATGAAACACGGACTGAATCAGCTGCTGAGAACCAACCATCGTCCACACCGCGAAAATCGGGAGGCTACGGTGGGCGGGTCACGTCGCCAGGTCATCTCGAGAGTCATCCGACCGGTACAAGAAGACTGGTTTGCTGCTTTGCGTTTCAGGGAGGTGTACAGCTCTGCCACTGTTTCAAATGCTCTGACGGTAATGTACATGCTTCTTCTTCTTCTTAGCGTAACATCCCCACTGGAATGATGCCTGCTTCTCAGCTGTTCGTCCACTTCATAGTACTTCCATAGTTATTAATTGAGCGCTTCCTCTACCAATGATTATTTTGCATATGTATATCGAAGATAGCCTACCTATGCTAAAGGAAGTTTAGGAAAAATCCTTTACATAAAGTTTCAGGACCGACCAAGCATCAAACCTGCTGCTTTGTCTTCCTACAAGAATTTCTTCGGATTATTTTGAGCAATTCGATTGGTTAGGTATATGCCGCATCTTTCCACTTGACCGGTCATAAAATACGACAAGTTATTAAAGCCGCAGTCCTCCGAAAAAAAACCGGGGTTTGTTTAGAAACAGAAGAGAAATAAAGCACCCACCGTGTTGAGATGGGGCGACGGGAGGAACGCCCATAATGATCGTCATCATCAGCAGCAGCACAGAGCGAACGCAAAGCTTCAAAGAGCTTGGGCTAATAGTTCCTCTCTACGGTCGTCGATAAAGGCATTGATGACTGAACTCCGTAATTGGAAGCGCCTATACACACATGGAAGCCCCGATCCGATTTATTTTCGGACGTTTATGCTTGCATTTACAGTAGGTTAGGTACGTAAGCATTGGGGCAGCGCTTCTAAAAACAATCTTGATAGGAATCGACTTCAGGTGGAACGTGGCAAGGGGATAAAATTAAGTAAAAAAGAAGATCTGTGTCCAATTTAAAAAATATATGTTTTCGATGGCTGCGTATATTTTATATCCGTGACATATTTTATGTTTTTTTTTTCATACAGCCCCACGATGATAGAGTTGCAGCGTTAAAGCAAAAGAAGAGCGTTGAGGAAGGTCGCTGTGAAGAAAAGAACACCAAGAAGTAGAAGATAAACTGAAACCATACAAAAAAGATATTCCAATAATCTAACACTGTTTCTATAATGATTGGATAAAATCCGTTCGGATATGGGTGAATCTGACGATCAGCTGTGTGACCTTAGCAATTAATTAACGCTCTATAGGTAACCATGCTCCGATGTCAGGAACAGGGATGGCATGCTCCTCAGTGTGAGTGCAAGTGTGCGCGGTTTTAATATGAAAATGAGCTGCACTGCGCACATTTTCAGAGCGGAATGCCATCCCTGGTCAGGAAAGAACGTGGAACATTGCCTTAGTTTAGCAAAATCATAGCATTTTTTCCATTATTTGATTATTTAATACATTTTTTTATTTATTGTCATTACCTAACCGCATTGTTAATGTGAGAATCGCATATGTTTTCACCACGTTTTTGTTACAATATCACAACCGAATCACATGTATTTTCGAACATTTGTGATAAACGTGAGAATTTACGTTGGGATAACGTTTTTCTCATCATGACATGCTCAGGACTTTAGGTAACACCGACAGTAACAGCAAAACATTCATGCCGAAGGCAGTATCTTCCCTCGGTATAACTTCCAATCTAGTGATAATCTTGGACTGCTGCTGATGACCTCAAATGGTAGCAAATCCACTGGAACACGATCGATGGAAGGTGTCATTCTCTTTCCCCGCAAGCGTGTCACCACAAACCACACAGTTCTGAAGCAACAGCCAACGACGCTGCTGCGGTGTGGTATGCAAATTGGACCAAGATTTTCATACCGATAATCATCATTATCATCATCATAACCGTAATAATTATAGCGATATTAACAACCTTTGCATATATGATTACGATTATTGTTATTGTCCATCTTGTCTTCTTCTTTTTCAAAGAGCAAGTTCCTTTCCGGAGCAGTGATGCTGACACTGCCCTGTTTCCTTTTCCATGTCCCTCAAGCTCAAACTCGAGAGGTTACCATATGAACTGCTTGAACGGCAATAGCACACGGACACTGCCGTTCGACCCAATAGTAGTTGCCTTGCCGGCAAAAGGATCTATACACTCGAAACGATAAATGCTGACGTGGGACCATTTCTTAATCGCTGTGACGGAATTTTATCTTTCTTCATGTACTGAGATATGATGTCAGGACGGGACAGTCACTTCCTATCGAGCAAAATCTATTGTTCTTGATAATGGAAGTCGACAATGATTTTTCATAAGGAAGAGCCTAACTGATTTGATCGATTTCTCTTCGTCGACTCTCTCTTTCGCTAATAACTTGATCAAAACTAACAGAATCATTATTCTTTTTGTTTCTATAGCAGCATGTAGTCGTCTTCTTCGCTTTTCAACCTAAAAATCTTAACAAAACTCAATACACATTCTCTGATAACACAAAGAGAGGATCGATGAAGAGAACTCGAAAATGTCAGTTAGGCCCAAATGAAAATCAGTGTCGAAGTGTTTGTCTTTATTTACCTTCACCACAGTAGGGTGGCACAAGTTTATTGTTAAAGTTAATGCCAGTAAAGTTGAGATTTTTTAGCAAAACTACGTGACTTCACGTGGCATTCAATTTCATACCATACCGTCGTGCGGGGCTTCTTTTGACACATTTCCACAATTTTCAACTTTAAGAAACTATAGTTCATGTGAGAGTGGATGGATTTTTATTATTTTTACATATATTCATCGTGGTCATGTACATAGCATTTGCTCAAAATTTGAACCAATTTTATTAAAAAACAAAAACGTCATTCATATAGTAATCCAAAGTTAGTCTGTTAAAATCCTTGGGGGCTACTTTTGACACGATTGGCAAATTTATAGAATTTCGAAGCAGAAATTCATATTTTTGCGAAAAATTAGTTACTTTTATTAAAGGAGCAGTAATAGTGGGCCCATATAGCCGAGGCGGTAAACGCACGGGTATTCAGCATGACCATGCTGAGGGTGACGGGATCGATTCCCGGTCGGTCCAGGATCTTTTCGTAAAGGAAATTTCCTTGACTTCCTTGGGCATAGAGTATCTTCGTGCCTGCCACACGATATACGCATGCAAAATAGTCATTGGCAGAGGAAGCTCTCAGTTAATAACTGTGGAAGTGCTCATAGAACACTAAGCTGAGAAGCAGGCTTTGTCCCAATGAGGACGCTACGCCAAGAAGAGAGAGAGAGAGAGTAATAGTGATAAGGTTGAGCAAATAAAAACAAATTAACTTCAGTTATAAGCAAAAAAAAACTCAACCATCCTGTGAACGTTTCTTTACAGTGCAGCCATTTTTGGTTTCCGTCTTCGTTTGGCCGGCAGTTTCGATATACTTTCTGCATCTTTGCAAGGTTTATCGTCAGGTGAAACTTGTTTGGGTTTCCTTGCGCATTTTGCTGGCGTAGTAGAAGTTGGTTTCGGATCTCTTTTACAAACTTCGTCGGGCGAAATGCTTTTTCCTGGTAAGAAACTCCTAAAGCAATCCCTGGAAAAAGTTCTAAAGGAAATTATAGAGTTTTTTTTAGAAGTCCTTCAAATAACTGCTAGATAAATAGTGAAATACATCTCTGAAGGAATGTGGGCTTCGTGGCCGAGCGGTTAGCGGCGTCAGTCGTTTAGGTGTCTCGTAAGCCTCGGAGTGTGGGTTCGATTCCCGCTTCAGTCGGGGAAAACTTTTCGTCAAACGAAAAATTCTCCACTGGACCACTGGGTGTTATATGTGTTGTCCGTTGTCTAATGTTACTGTAATCTTCAGTCTAAGCGGCCTCTGGCCGAAGACGGTGTAATCTGGAATAATATTTGATTAATATCTTTCTGAAATATGACTTGAATATTTAAACCATTGATGTGAAACGGACCTGGTTGGATGGTTAGAACACGTGACTATCACGCCGAGGATTCGGGATCGAATCCCACTCCCGACCAAACTCACAAACAAACGTGAGTTCTTCATTCGGAAGGGAAATAAAGCGTGGGTCCCGAGATGAACTAGCCCAGGGCTGAAAATCTCGTTAATATAGATAAAAAAATAAACCATTGACCTCATGCAATCTTATCATGCAACACACTATTGTTATTATGGTTCTGACGTGACATGTGTTTCGGATCTTAATTTTGAACGAAAGTTTATACTACCAATACTGATCGAAATAGTAGCTCATGTCCTACTCATTTCAGGGCCTAAGAAATTATAAATTTTATCTAAATAGATGTCTCTCATATCTTTCAAACATTTGTTTTCATTAATAAGGCTTCTGAATTTGAGCCGCTACCTTAAGATGACGGTTCCTTGCGTCCACATTCTAAATCAGTAATTCCCAAAGTGCACAGCAAATAATTTTGTAATATCTAGGCGCGTAATTTCTGGCGATGTATTCATTTTTGCACGTAATTTAATTCGGTTACATCGTTTTCCAACATTTATCACACTCACTATATACACGCTGGTGGGTACCGGAAAGTGTCAACAAACCCAATTCAACAGATACCTAAAAGCAGTACCATATTTATCAGCCACCTTCTAACTCGGTGAAATAGCCGAGAGATAATGGATATGCCTCACAATCAACGGATCAGTGTACGAATCCATGCCAATATTTTACTTATATATGATTCATCTATCGATCCGGTTCTAGCGATCGCTAGACCCACTCTGAAGCTGCGGCGGCTACCCGACTAGATGGACATTACAAAATTATAACAAGCTGTGTTATTTTGTTACAATAAATTTTTATAACAAGGGTTGTTATAAAACATGTACCGTTAGTAGTTAAAATAACAAAAAATCTAACAAAGTTCCCACATGAAAAGAACAAAAATGTTATAACTTTTGTTATGATCATAACAAAAATATTACAAAACCTGTTCCATGAAATATGGTAGAATTTAACAAAATTATAACAAACTGTGTTACAATTCTTTGGCAACCTTTAAGGGTAAAAACTATTTTTATACTCATTTTTTGGGTAATTATTTTTAAGTGTGTTATTCTATTTTTAGAAAAAAGTGGTAACATAAAAAAAAAGTTTCCAGTACGTTATAAAATTTTCGGATCCAAACGGGATTAGAACCAAGACACCTACCATCGGTAGCATATATCGAACGCCTCTGCCAATGAGGCCATCACAACACTTGAAGAAGGCGGTGATAGAAGCTTTACTGGTTCTACGTATTGCCAGTTTCTTCATTCAAATCTTTATTTGTCTGACGCACACGAGCGGGGTAGTATGACGTCACATTGAGCTCGTTGACGTGTAACAGACTTGATTTGTCGTTAGTGATTTTGTTTTAATCTATCACAATTATATCATATGCAGATATGATAACAGCTGTAGATATAATTTAGTTATACTCCACATTTTTTTTTAATTTTAAGCAATAAAATGGAATCTATCACATAAAGGGTCATCCATTAAGTTTATCGCCACGTTTGGGGGAGGCAGGGAGGGTTGAAAATTTCCAATTTTAGCGCGACGTACTTAGATGCTCCAGCAAAATAGTAGAATAACAAATTCCATGTTATAATCATTTGGTTTCACTTTTGCTTTTTCCATGTTCAATAACATTCACTACTTGGTATACTTTTTGGCGAAATTTGAACAGCAGTACTGTTTTTGTATTTATTGTAATCTTGGTAAAGATACGTCATTTGTGTGAAATTCAACTCAAAAGTATTGGAAGGCATACAAAACGAAGTTCCATGTAACGGAAACATTGTTCGTCCGGTCGCAAATTGCAGTACATGCAATATCCGCCGTTTAATATAGGATGACTTTGGGTATTATCGACAGGTTTGTTCTATTCGTCTTTAGGGGTTTTATCGGCCTGAAACATCCCGGTCAATCAGTGAGAGATTTTCGATATCGATGGATATCGATTTGTATTGAATCGATGGCGAGCACTATCGTCAGATAAAGCACTATAAAGGAAATCCGAATCTGGTTTATAGGGATGCTCTCGCAGAAATGACGCTTGCTTGTTTAAGCCAATAAAACACATGGCTGATTTACAAACTGAGAATTCACTTGTTCCAAAGTTTTATTTCTTTGTTCTTAATTAGAGTTAATCGATAAAAACAACCCATTATCATCATTTCACGTTAGAAACTTCAATCGTTCCTACAAAATAAAGTTCACAATCTTCCTATAACTTTCGAACTATTCGTCCAATCAAGTGAGTGATTGTTTTTGGGATATACAAATGTGTTGGAAATAACATAATGTTGTTGATGGAGCATCGAATAACTTATGAAAATAGCGCATCTTGAGAGACTCATGAAGTTAAATTCCGAATATCGCGGAAACGGTTACTTTCAGAAAGGTTATTACAGTAGACGTTTGGTCAGTGCAAGCGGTTTAACTGCAATGCTTTTTAACTGCAAGCACCTCCAAATGTCAAAATGGTGCACCATGTTAGCCCAAATGAACAGACGGATGAAATTCACGTTCAACGTCAGCTGATGGTTTGTTGATACTGTCAGGCGTTCCAGTTATCGGATTTTTGTTCGCTAAGTGAAACGTAAACATGTTGCAGTTATCGAACGTCCACTGTTTCTTTGACATCCTACTGAAATTTGAAAACGGTCTGATAAAAAGTTCCAAACCTTTTTTCACGTTGTTTACCCGACTACCTATCGCGTAAGAATACAAAACTAAGGTTAACAGAGAAGAAAGAAAAGCTAATGATCTGATGGTGATGAAGAGGAAATTTGTCAATGTTTACTTGTTTTGTTTCACACCAAACAAAACTTAACGATTGTGCCACAAAACTAACCCAACATCATTTAGGGTATTGGTTCCCTTACTAAGCATATGGCTCCCATTTTCATCCCACGAAAAACAAAGGATTGAAGCGCTGTTTGTTTTGTTTCTTATTTTTGTATTTTTTGTTAGAAGTGAGCACCCACGAAAACAAAAAGAACGGAGTCAATAGGTGCCGTAATCGCTTGTTTTCGAATAGGATGAAAATGGGAGCATAAGATCACTAGTAATCTTACACATACCCTAGATTCTAGAAAATACTGTGCTGTTGCGTCAACAGGTTCTTCGCAACAGCTTTGAGTAGAAAGTATGTTCTTTAAAACGCTACAAAGCATTGTTGGTTTGGGAAGAATTTGGCAGATTATAACTAAATGATTACTCTGTTGCAGTTTTTTTTTTAACAAATGTGATGCCGTCCCCAAATCACGCGTCGCTAACGCAGAAAAATGGCACTTGTTTAAAACAATATAACGCATGGTTGATTTTCAAACTGAGAATTTACTTATTCCAAAGTTATATTTAATTGTTTTCATTTAGAGTTTATCGATAAAAACAACCGATTACCATCATTTCATATAATGTCAAAAATTTCATTTGTTTCAACACCATAAACATGGTCCGAAAGCACTCACACATCTATAAAATGCCTACCCCAACATCGCCACAACGAAGAAGGTGTAGCAAATCCATCACGCCAACTTCCAAGTGCAGCTTTGGCCGTGATGGATAACGCGCAGGTACTCACGACAGCATCCACAAAAAGTTGATAGGTTTCGCCTTTTTTGTCCTATTTTTAGTCGTTCTCCTCCCCATCCGCTTACCGACGGTCTAAAAATAGATTTCCGAGCTGCCGCAGTTGCTGCCGTCACCAACACAATCATATTCCGGGTTTGTTAGTGGCAAAAGTGCAGTCGTTTGAATCAATCCATTATTTCATGTTGAAAATACCATATCTCTGTTTGTTTTAACAAACTGTCAAAAATTTCGACAAATGAAAATATTTGTATTTTCAAACAATAGAACAGTTCAGTTTGAACTAGAAATCTGAAAATCGGTTGATTTGAACTAGAATTAAATTGTGTTTACAATTTATTTTTCTGCGTGCTCAAGGGAGAGGGAAAAGTACAACCGAGTGCTACCGTCCATACAAAAATTTTAGGACTTTCATACAAAAAAGCGTAACGGAAGAGGGGGGTTGTTAAAACATGACGTTGCGTTCTAAATGAATGCTATAAGTTTTGTTTTATGGCTTTTGACTCGAGTGGTCAATATTACAAAAATGATCAAACTATTTCGCGTCAATATAAAAAAACCTAACACGTTTTGAAATTATTTTGTTACAAAAAATGTAACAAATACTACAATTAATGTGTTACGAAATCTTGTTAGGGGCCGTCCATATACCACGTGGACAAAAAAATTATGATTTTAGACCCCCTCCCCCCTCCCCGTGGACAAGCGTGGACTTTTTATTGACCCCTACCCCCCTCCCCTAATGTCCACGTGGACATAACAAAAAAAATCGATTTATCCCTATATTTGATTTTTTCAATAAATTGAAAACTTAGGGAAGGCTATTTCTCGTTGAAATAGTTCATAACTTTATATTTTAAATATAGTACGTGTGTTTATGAATTAAATATTGCATAGTTAACGTTATAGGTACAACTTATATTTTATTTATTTTAAAACAAAACAATTGTTTCTTAAAGAGGTCCAAAATAAGACAAAATTTTCAACGTTGGTTATTAATTGAACTGAATGTTTTTAAATCTATGATTGTCTGATTAATTTAATTTTATTAATAAAACTTTTATGTGGTGGTATTTATACATTTTATAAAGATAGTGTAGCTAAAACACTAAATTATGTAGTGCCAGGATTTAGATTTCGATATTTTAAAAACACATCTAAAATTAAGGTAAAAATTATAAGACAAAATTTAAAGAAAAACCTATAAGAGTAAGGCAAATTTGGAAAACTCTTCGTTTATTTTGAAACTTCGAAGTACACTGTGGTGCATAATTGATCGGACAAACGCCGATTTTCATACAAAATGACCAAGTTTGAGATGCTGTAACTATGGTTTGCTTTGACGGATTGAGCTCAATTTCTGACACGGAACTACTGATATGCTGAATTTTACGTATACGAAGTACGAAATGTTTTCGTTCACAGGTTTGGGCGTGAAAAGGCGTTCAAAATGTGCAAAAGTGATCGGACAGCGGTACCTCTTTGATTCACACGCGTGCCGCTGTCCGATCACTTTTGCACATTTTAAACGCCTCTTCACGCTCAAACCTGTGAACGCAAACATTTCGTACTTCGTATACATAAAATTCAGCATATTACTAGTTCCGTACTAGAAATTGAGCTCAATCCGTCAAAGCAAACCATAGTTACAGCAGCTCAAACTTGGCCATTTTGTATGAAAATCCGCGTTTGTCCGATCAATTATGCACCACAGTGTATATTAGAAAATTGATATGCAACTTCGAGAACTTCGACAAAAATTCTACAGAAACACCAACATTTTTATGGTCTATGCTCCATTTTAAAACTCCAAAATTCTTTCCTCTTTTCATCAGGATAGATTATCACATCAGAATTCTGATAATCAAAAAAAAATAGCCGACTATATTTTTGAGTGTATTACTTGTTTCGTTAGTGAATCTTTGCTTATGGTAATGATGTCCACGTGGACATTTCACAGACCCCCACCCCCCTCTCCGTGGACAAGCGTGGACTTTTCTCGGACCCCCTCCCCCTCCAAGCTGTCCACGTGGTATATGGATGGCCCCTTATAGGCAATTATTTTAATATGCATAATGTAACAAATGCTGTTATATATCTGTTTGAATAAATAATACAAGTTTTGTTATTGTTTTGTTTTTAAAATAATAACAAATTTTGTTACAATTTTGTTATGGTTATTCATATACACGAATCCTTACAACAAAATTATATCAAATTGTGTTATTTCTAACAACGGTTGTAATAATTTTGTTATAATCTTGTTAGGAGCTTCTGGTCGGGTAATTTGCTGCGTGGAAGGAATGAACTTTGTACATCATTTTTACGACGCGACTGATGTGCAGCGAAAATGATGTGATACCACAAGATTTTTTTTGCTGTGTGGGCGAAGTCGCCCCTTTGGGGGCGAAAATCAGGCCCAGGGGGCGAAAATATTAGAAATCAAAATACTAAAAAGGGGGATTTTTTTAATGATTGGAAAACATCGAAAGTATTGAATTACAAGTCGAGAAAGTGAACTGAATCATAAAAACTCCCTGATATTCAAGCTTACAGTTCAAGTTTTGTCTAGGATAATAAAAAAATGCTGTGACTATTAAACATAAGCATCGACTTAATTTTACAGAATTATTGGTATTTATGTGGACACTTTGGCAAAATTGCTAGACAAGACCGCTACACGTATTTCTGAAGGGTTTGTGTGATTCTGGAAATCTAAATAAAAATATATTTGGAAACTCTTATAATGAACATTCGTGAATCGTGATTAGTTTTTGTCAAAATTATAAAAAGAACATAGTTTTTTCGCGAATTGATGAGAAAAATTGCGTTTCAACTCGTAGGCGGACTTATTCATGGAATTTCCCAGCAAAAACATGAATATCAGACGAATTTTAGAACACATCGTATCACAGTGTTTACAAACAACTGTGTTTGAAAATACATAGTTTAGAGAAGCTTCTCGGAGGAATTTCAAATTTTACTGAAGTTAGGGTGCCTGTACCAGTTATCGCACTACCTAAGGAAAACTACTTCTACAAAAATAGGAAGAAGACCGACGAATGTCGGCGATATATCAAATGATAGATTTGTTTTCATACTTTACAGGAAAAATATAAAATATGAGCCAAACCCACTTTTACTATTTATTACGGCGTGTGCCAATGATAGGAACCCTGTACCAGTTATGGACATACTTTTTAATTTCGGTTCCACTTCGCACTATTTACATGCATTCCTTATGGGATTTGCCATAACTGGTACACTATGGCAAAATAGGGTGCAAGGAAGCCGAAATTTTAAGGAAAATAATTTATTTCTATCATAATTTGAGCAAAATGTGAATTTTGGATGAGTGCAATCATCTTTTATGAACGTGATCGATTGTTCGCATATTTCTTCTTGATGATTTGCATCGTTAAAGGTTGAAAATCAACTATGGCGAATTTGAGGTACTATAGAATGTAATGTTTTGATTTTTTGATGTTAGGCACCCTACACACTACTCAAACGGTTTGACCAACATTGACTCCGCCCCCAGGTTGGTGGTTGAGTTGGTGCTGTGTTTGACCGTGTGTGATGCTGTTTGACGAACCGATTTGGCAGTTCGTCAAACCGATTTGACGGTTGATGGTTTGGTTGGCAAAAACCAAACCAGTTTGATTTTACTCAAACCAACGGTGGGCGGAGCCAATGTTTGACGAACCGATCGTACCGTGTGTAGTGTTGTTGCACAAACATAGTGCGATTTCAAATAGGGGATGATGTTGGTGCAACCAAAGTGACATGTTGGTGCAACACGATTTGGCAGTTCGTCATACGGTTGCAGAAACATTCGCTGGTTCGACCAACCTGGGGGCGGTGGCAATGTTGGTCAAACGGTTTGAGTAGTGTGTAGGGTTCCTTAAACACCGACGCTCCCGTAGTTTGCGTTTCCGCCCGAGACAGTGCTGAACGCGATCGATTCACAAGTATTTACAAAATTACACGTGATAAACAAATCAGAAAGACCTTACCGTATGGTTCGCCGTCTATCTTTGATGATGATGATGATGATGATTAATGTGTACCCACCATCAGCGCAAGGATTACCTATGACTGCAGAATCATTCCGGGAGGGAATGATCTACCTGATGGTTTGTTGTAGCAGGGTGAGTTAAAATCGCTGAATTCCTTCGGTAGTCAACATAAAGTTGCTAGCTCATGCCAAAAGACTGGCTACTCCACGAACTTAAGTCCGGTCATTAATTCAATTAACCCCCTTAGGCTACCCCTCCGTGTAAGTGTATATAATGAAATTGAAATTGTACAATTATATAATAAATAAACAATGGAAAGTAAAATTAGGTAGATCTCACCAAATTTGTCTCATGTTAAGAAACAAAACCTTATTCCTGAAGTCAGAAAGACTCGAAATCGTCGAACCACTTCCAGGAGTCAGGATGCCTCTCAAACGCAAAATCCAACGAGGGCAAACCTTCATCCTGCGAGAAATGTTGCGCATCTGGTTTGTTGTTCGTGTTAATTACGTCCAGTAGGAAGAACACCATGAACACTGACCACACCGAAAATCACACGGAAAACGAAGACGCGCACAACGAACTGACGCGACGACAACAGCACAACCTGTTAGAATTCGATTTTTGTTTTAGAAAAAAGCCCAAAATCCCATCGCTTAGTTAAAATTTTGGACGCGAAAAAAAAATGACAGCGCAAAAACTTGAAGCGTCCGTACGCGCGCATTGACTACTACGATCTCAAACACAGTTTCAGCCTTCTACTATAGAAAAAATAAAATCTCACCTAAGGGGGCGAAAATATTTTTTTGAAGCTCTAAGGGGGCGATACCTCCAAAAAGCTTGGGAAACATTGTTCTAAATGATGCATTATGCCTCACGTTTTTGTGAGCACAAGTCTAGATATCCGGTAAACGAAACGGACTGAAAACATAACTAAATTTGCTTTGCGAATGAGTAAGTAACAAGTAGCATTTTCAGTCTTGTTTACCTGCCAGATGATAAGAGTTGTGCTCTTCAAAAGTGAAATGAATGGCAAGGTGGCCATTGCGGTGGGGTTTAGGTTCTTACAACCGTGTCCTTAAGCTGAATCAATAGCTATTTTTGGACCAGCAGTTAGGATATTATGCTCACGAATTTTACTTCCATATTAGTACTGAATTTCGAAAAAAATATATTTTGATTGCTAACACTTTTTTTTCTTGTTTTTGTGGGACCCTGTACGTATAAAGAGTAATCGTATCAAAAATTTTGAGCGTTAAACTAAACTACTGGAATAAAGTGTGCGTATTTACAATAGTTTATAATTAGACTTTAAATCAGCTGTCTGTGTGCCGTACTCCGAAAACTCTTGATATGTAATCACGAAGAGGCCCTACGTAACTATCAGTAGATCTGCGAAAGATTGAACTTGTTCTTATAGAAAACTTTCGCTATAAACAGAACTTTATTAAAACTAGTGTTAGAAACTGCATCAATCAATAATATCACTAGGCCTGCTTCTGTTTCTACCTGGAATCATGCACTTTGTGTTGGTTGAGTTAATTATCAAGCCTACCTTCACTGTCTCTCCTTCTTCAGACATTCCAATATGAAAATCATTTCTTCAGAGAAAAATCGAACTCAACTTGATATCCCTTGGAAGAAAAAAAAATGTCATCCAATACCCTGAACCCTATTCAGTGATGGAACACTCTCATCATGAAGCTATTCGCGAGTGTAAAGCCAGCACAAGGCTTACTCACGATTCCGAAAGTAAACAGTGTGTGAGTTTATTCGCACCCGCCCGCTTCGTGAGTATGAAGCAAAACAAAAACAGGAACACTCATGAGTTTTTATTCGTGAAGAACTGGTGGAGGTGCGGGAAGTGCATTTTGTTGTGGTTATAATAGCAAATCCAGTGATTATCCAACATAAACTAATGCTTTATGCTCCATTGTTCCTGAAAAGCAGCACAGACAGTCGTTAAAATGCGTTATTCGTCAAAATGCAAAAAACTCACGAAGCTTCGTGAATCACATGCGACTGCTTGCCAGCTTCGTTCACTCACGAATAAAGAAGTGCGAGTATTCTCGGGCCCCTGTCGTTCACGAGTAGGATTGTTTTGGTTTGTGTCTGCTCAGCCGCAATCTTCACCATTTTCCATCTCTCGCTATAGTTGTGTGATTGAGGCAGTTCAGACTTCAAACATGTTAAAAGATCAAAGCTCCCATATGTTTATCAAATTTTCAGCCATTTCGGGGGTGATTTAATGGTGGCCCAAAAACAATAGGTTAATATGGGAATTCTTATGGAGAATTTTCAAAAAAAAGGTTCTCCACGCCGCAGAGCATTAGTACATGTATGAAGCTATAGGATCAGAGTTTTTCAGATCTCAATGATAAGTGTTGCTGAAGACCGCAACTCATTTCGACTCACGAGATAGAAGTTATTAATTAATACCTTTTCATCCATGCATGTTTGAACAGAAGACCCAGTGCCGTAGCAAGGGGGGTGCGAAAAAAATATGTAATTAAAATTCAGCGAGAAATCATGCACATAAAGGGAATGCTAGAGTTAGTGCACTTTTACATGAGATATAATGTAGAATTACATTACCATCGTGTAAATTTCCGTCAACCATCGCGTAAACCATCATGGACACCAATCGGTTACGCGACTATTAGTGGAAATTTACACGAAAGTAACGTAATTTTACATGATATCTCATGTAAATATGCACTAACTCTGGCATTCCCTTTATGTGCATGATTTTTCGCTGAATTTTACATGAATATTTTTTTCTGTGCAGGCCCCCGATTTCAGGGGGCCTCTAAATCAAGGAAGGTTTTATAACACTAATTTGAATAAAGTACCTACTTTACATAACGAAAGATTCCTATAAGTTCAACACTTCGCAGAACTTAATTTTATATTTTAATTTTATAAATTTTAATCAGTATGTGGGGGCCCCTTCGTGATTATCAAGAGTTGGGGATTATCAAGGAATGGGGCACACAGATGGCCCCAAAATTAAAAGAAAAATATGTTAGAATTTAAATTGAATTTTACGAAATTCAGTTTCGATATAGAAGTAAAATTCATGAGCATTGTGAAAATGTCCCTGGTATCCTAATTACAGGACCAAACATAGTTGTTGACTATGCGTAAGGTAGCAGCTGAAATTCAGGGGCCGCAGTAATGAAAATTAAGATCTGAACACATGTCAGGTCAAAACCGTAATAACAATAATTTGTCGATTTGTTTGCTTTCGTTTGAAAAATAAGTGAAATCAATGTATCCAACGATTTCATGAAATATTTCTTCCTAAGTATTCCTTGAAGGGTTTCTGCGAGATAGCCTTCGGGAATATGTATTACGATTTATCTAGCAGTTACTTCAAAGACTTCTACAAAAATTACTCTAAGATTTACTTCAGAACTTTTTCATGGATTGCTTCAGGAATTCTTCTAAGCATTGATTTTGGAATACCTTAATTGATTCCTTCAGGAACACCTCCAAGAACTCCTTCAGGAATACCTATTTGGATCCCTTCATAAAGTCCTTCGAGGATTATGTCATGAAGTCCTTCAACGAATTCTGCAGATGAACCTTAAGGGATTTCTCCAAGTTTCTTTTAGAGACTTCTACAAGAAGGAATCTTGCAGGAGTTCCTCATGGAAAATACCTTTGATGTATTTCTGAGATCATGCTTGATCAGGTATGGCTCTTGAATGGATTCTTGTGAGATTTTCTGTAGGAATTTTTGAAGAATTCCCGAAAGAATCCTTGTAAAAATGCTTGCAGGAAATTTTGTAGGAATTTTTAAAGGAATCCTCGAAGTATCTTCTAGATGAATTCTTAGATGTATTAGGAAAGAATCATTGGGTTGATTTTGGAGATATCTTTGATGACATTCTTGACGGATTGCTACAGTACTGTGAAGTAGTAGTAGTACACACTCAAAACGGGTACCGAACATCCGGTAAATGAAATTTGCTAATGCTGTCAAAAACTACCGAATTTCTCCGGTAATGCTCGTTTCAGAGTTACCGTAGGATTTCGGTAATTCAATGTTTTCTATTGGATATTTTAAGTTTTTCGGTACTTGTAAAAATAAAAGATGCAGGCTAGAGGGTTTAAATGTTTTTATTCACCAAATTTCTGAGACATATGAACAAATTTCGTCTGCTCTTACTTATTATATGCCGGATTTGATTTGGAGTAGGAACACGCAACAAATTTTTACCCCGCTTCACCTCGCAAACACCTATGGAGCTGCTGCAACGAAATGTTGATAATTTAATTCCAAGAAGGCCGATGCAATACATAAATGATAACACTCACTCAGATGTCAGCAAATCCAAATGCTCCGCTTAAAATAATCGCAAATTGCACTGACGAATTTTTTTTTACATAGACTTTTTCAGATAAAAATAATGCTAAAACCGAAATGAAAATTTCAACTTCTACCAGTTTGACATTTCGAAATGCTACTGGGAGTTTAACGGAGCTTCGGTAAAGTAAAATGTGATTTACAAGCATTTCGGTAGTGTTTCTTACAGTATACGGTAATTGTTCGATTTTACTGTACATACTGTAAATTATTTGACATATGATGCTGTCAAAGTATCAAATTACAAACTAATCGGTAATAACATTACCGAACTCTTGTAAAATGGCTCATAATTACCGAATTACGGTTGTTTTTTCGCATTACCGAATTTTTCCAGCAAAAAAATTACCGAACAACGAGATTGAATCTGAGTGTGTAGAACTACTAGAAGTACTATGAGGAATCACGTAAAGGATTCCTGAAGAAATTTTGAAGGCAAAGGAATGTTTGGAAGAATGCCTAGATTATTTTTCAAAGAAATCAATGGCATTACCACAAAGAATTTCTCTCAAATTCGTTGATGTTGATTTGCAAAACAATTTCTATAGATTTCTGAGGAGAAATTTCTGATGGAAGCCTCTCTTTAAGACCCCCTGAGGGAATTTGTGCAGGAATCCTTTGGAGATGAATGTGTTCACCCTTGCAGGGTTATCTGAAGGAAAACGGTGAGATATCCATGAAGGAATCTTTGTAACGTAGCTTGAACAAATCCTTGGATAAAGGATTCATGATTGAATCGTGAAAGGGCAATTGAAAAAATGCCTAAGGAATCTTTGGACGATTTCATACAGCAATTACTGGAGGAACTTCTGAAGAAATCTTTGAAATGCTTGAACAATGCTTCGTAAGAAATCCTTGAAAGGCCTTCAAGAAAAACCATCTATGGCATTGCAAAAAGAATTCTTGCAGACATTTCTAAAAACAAATCTTAAAAGGATTCCTAAAGAATTCCTCTAGGAAATTTTCTCAAGGGATCATGTGGGGTAGCCGCAAAGCAATCGTTTGTTGAAATATTTAAGAAACTCTTTATGGAGTTCTTGGGAATTCTTGGGAATATAAAAATTCCTTCTGAAACGCTGTAGCAACTTTCCAAACAAATCTTGGAGGAATTGTAAAGAAGTCCTTGAAGTTATTCCTAGATAAATCGTAAAAGATATCTAAGAAAAAGTTCTTGGAGTTCCTCATTTGAAACAAATGCTTGACGAAATCCTTAGAAAAAAATCTTACAAGCTTCGTGAAGAAAATTCGAACGAAATTGGTGTTATCGCGAAGAAAATCTTTAATGGTGCCAATACAGGTCGGACTCGATTATCCGGGGATTCAATTAACCGGGGGCCCGATTATCCGGGGCTCGATTATCCGGGGAATAAATATTTTTTCGTTTTTTTTTGTTCAATTCTAGATGGCAATATGTCAAAAGATGTAGCAAATGTCAAATGCAACACCCATAAATCAGAATCAGTCAATTTCAGAGTTATTTTTATTATGCAGATTTTTCGGCTATAGAGGAATTCCACGGAGTCATGTCAGTCGATCCTGAGCAACCATTTCAAAAATATCTGAAGCTTTGCACAGTATTTCAATTTCATCTAATTCGCCATTTTTCGATATCAAACCTTCATATTCACTCACGACTAACTTTTCAAAAGGGTGTATGCGAAAATAGTTCAAAAATATTCTAAAAGCTGTACAGCAAAAACGGATTGTTCGATTGTTATGAATTTTTCAGCAAAGTTAGATAACTAAATAATGATTCCTTAGAAAATATACACTGTAAAAAAAAATATTTTTTTACTTTAAAAAAATATGATCTTTGTCACAAAAACTCAAATATCTCAAAACCCTATCTTTTTACCAACGTCAATTTTTTAGGGGAAATGGCCCTTTATATCAGCTATCTACCATAAAATTTTGGTGGTGGTAAACTGATAAACAAAAAAGTTATGACATTTCAAACATTTCACAATTTTTACATTTAGTAACAAAAAAATTTTTTTTTCTGTGTAAATTATTTCGAGAATTATATTTTGATGCTGATTTTATTGTGAAGGCTACCGCCTGAATTAAATAAGTTGTTTTCATGATATTTTTGTTTGATTATTCATAATTTCTATAGTATCTATTTGAAACTTAGACGCGATCCAGTGTTTTGATCAAAAATATTGAGAGTGTCATTCTTTTATTTTACGTGACTGGTGAAAAAAATCCCTTGATAGTGTTGAAAAGCTGTTGATTATAAGAAAAATGGAATTAAACTTATTTTTAAGACAAAAGCTGTATAATAAAAGTTTTATATACGCGTATACGTCTAGCTTATCTGCAAAAAAAATACCTCTTAGAGAACCGACTTTATGATCGGAAGAATGCGAGTAACTTCAACAACAACAAATGCATGAGAGGTACATACCACATACAAACACACGAAACGCCTAGAACAATTTTCGTGTAAATCCATCGCCCAGTTCACACTACCACCACCTGGTGGAAATGTTTCACGAAACACTGCGTTGTGCAATATCGTCATCAGAAGGCGCTAGTGTGAAACGTCAAACGCAAAGAAAAACGATGGGCACTCTTCTGGTTATGAAAGCCACAACCAAGATTCAAAATGATCGTTAAAGGCGTGGTCAATGAAAATTTCGTCAGTGTTACGTTTGTTTGTCTGTATACATACCATGACAATGCTCACGAAAAAGCAAAAAAAAAATACTACCGCTATAGATAATAAAAATTTTATAGTAAATTCTTTCTTCAGCCAAGCAAACAACACCAAACTAGTCAGTTAAAACTAATAAGTGATTTTGTTTATTATAATCTAACGAACAACATGAACAGTCGCTTTCTTAAAGGTCTTCAACTCAACGCTCTCTTGTAGTTTGATGAAAAAAAAATGTTCAAAGGAGTTACGAAATCTCACCGAAAGCACCATAGATAAACTGAAAGAGACTGGTTATGCCCAAATTGATTACAAATTTACGCATTTGCACCTCCTGCCGTCTAGACTTTGACAAACGAGCCATCTGTATATCATCGGTAAAGCAGGAAGCAGGAAGTTCGAAAACGACAACAACTGAGAAATTGCCAGAAGTGCTAAGTGCGGAGAGTCATGCCACCGTACCATCAGCGACATCAGTTTAAACAATTTAATCACGCCCCTTTTCAAAAATGCTTTGATATATACTTCAACAACTATACCCATTTCAATATTTTAACGTTGCAAACCACGCTTTCAACATTCATTTTGAAGAAGAGGGAAAACACTTGGCCTCAAATGTAACAACAAATTAATGAATAAACGACTAATGCGCGGAGGGCGTGATAAAATAGGAACATTACTGTACATATAATATACATAACACATAATAAAAACAGCTTGTTCTACTCACGCAAGGCCACTTACAATAAAATCAGCATCAAACTGCGATTTCCGGCCGAAATAATTTACACTAAAAAAAAATATTACTAAATGTGAAAATTGTGAAATGTTTGAATTGTCATAACTTTTTTGTTTATTAGTTTATCATCACCAAATTTTTATGGTAGATTGCTAATACAATGGTCCATTTTCCCTAAAAAAATACGTTGGTAAAAAGATAGGGTTTTGAGATATTTGAGTTTTTGTGACAAAAATGATATTTTTAATGTTAAAAAAGATTTTTTTTCACAGTGTATATTTTCTTAGGGATCACCATTTAGTTATCTAACTTTGCTGAACCATAAAATAAGCATCAAACTGCGATTTCTGACTGAAATAATTTACACAGAAAAAAATATTTACCAAATGTGAAAATTGTGAAATGTTATAACTTTTTTGTTTATTAGTTTACCATCACCAAATTTTTATGGTAGATTGCTAATACAATGGATCGTCTTCCCTAAAAAAATTACGTTGGTAAAAAGATAGGGTTTTGAGATATTTGAGTTTTTGTGCCAAAAATGATATTGTTTAATGTTAAAAAAGATGTTTTTTCACAGTGTATATTTTCTTAGGAATCACCATTTAATTATCTAACTTTGCTGAAAAATTCATAGCAATCGAACGAACCATTTTGGCTGTGCAGATTTTTGAATATTTTTGACCCATTTTCACATACGCCCTTTTGAAAAGTTAGTCGTGATTCAAAATAAAAGTTTGATATCGAAAAATGGCGATTTAGATGGAACTGAAAAACTGTGCAAAATTTCAGTTCAATAGAAAATCATGAATTAAAAAATTTCCTTAATTTTGATGCTGTTGCTTGGAATCGCTCTATAGTTCCATTCTTAACAAATATGGTTATAATCATGCCAGCCGTTGAGTTTAAGGACTATACCATCATACAAGCTTGCTTCTATGTTTATCGAACTATTTTTGTTTGATAAATATTAAAAATAAAATAAAAAAAGTTTTGCTCGTTTATTCGGAAATTCGATTATGCGGGGTGATTTTTTTTCGGAGTCACCCGGATAATCGAGTCAGACCTGTAGATGGAAACCTCGGAAGAATGCCTTAAGAATTCATAAAAAAATTCCAATAAAATTTCTTGGACGAATTTTATTGATAATTCCTTAAAGAAATCTTACATTTTTTTTATTAGAATTTTCCTTTGGAAATTTCTTTTGGATCTATTTCAGTAATTGCTTTGGAAATCCGTGCAGCAATAGGCCTTTTCAGCTGACAGGTATGTGTATTCCACTGCTTACAACTGCTGAACAAAGGCGCAAACGCTTAACTGTCATTTTCATTGGAGAACTGTCAAAGGCCCGAGAAATCAGCTGATTTAAGGCGTCAAATGAAACGACCCATTCGTAAGGGAATATCTTTGAAAATTTATTTGGAAACTCCTTCGACATTTTTCATTATTTTTAAAGAAATTCTTTGGCAATTGTCTCAGCTATTGTGTATGCAATTCCTTTGGTAAAAACTATCGAGATTCGTTTAGGAACTCTGTTACAAGTTTCATTGAAAGTTCCTACGGCAGTTTTTCGAGAAATTGTTAGGCAATTCCTTTGGAAACTTCTTTGATCAGTTCTCGGCAATGCTTCAGAAATGGCTCCAGAATATTTTTTCTACAGAAATTTCTTTGGAAATTCTATTTACAACTTCTCGTTGTTTTTTTTTTTTTTTTGACAATTAGTTTGAAAAATCTTTTGGTAAAATTACTTTGGGAATAACTTACTTTGGCAATGCATTTGGTGAATTTCCTGTGAGCTACCCCGCGGAAATCTTTCATATTATCTTTGGCAAAGTTTTTTTCACAAAGCTTTTGGAAATCCTTCTAGCCATTTTTATTGGGTTTGATCCCAAAATTGCTGTACGATTATTTTTGGGGTTTTTTGGATTTTTTTTGAAAACTATATCGGCAGTTCGTTTGGAATTTGGTTCAGTAACTCATTCGAAAATTTCTGGGCAATAATATTCGAAATTGATTTAGGTTTTTAATTTTTCAAGATATCTACGACATAACTTTTCGAAATTCTATGGGCAATAGCTCTAGAAATTTACCAGGCAAACCCTACGATATTCCCTTCAACAATTTCTTTGGAAGTTTCACTAGCAGTCCCTTTGCTAATATACTTGACTTTTGTAATTCTTTCAATAGTTCCTTACGAAATTCATTAGGCAGGTACTTTGAAAATTCCTTAGTTAATTCGTAAATTTAGGCGGCAATTTAAGAAAATTCCTCCATTAATTTCTCAAAAAATTTCTTGGGTAACTCCTGTGGAAATTTCATTTGATAATTCCTTACGGATTTCCGTTTATTGTTACTTTTGAGATTTTATGAGATACACTCTAGCGAATTAAACAAAAACAATCATTTACAATGGAACGGCCGAAGAAAATCTCAACGAATTATCTAAGGAATTTCCAAAAATCTTAGGAAGTTCACAAACAATTTCCGAAAAAAAACACAAAAATTGTTTGAAGGAATACCAGTAGATTTTTTTTTTATTTGCCACTGTTCAGGGAATTTCTGTGAGAATTCTTGAAAGAATTCTTTCATTTTTTTTCATTTGAATCTGTTGAATCATTGAAGAAATCGCAAGAGAATTTATTGGATGAATAAATCTTTGGAAAAACTCCTGAAGAAAGTTTGGGAGGAATTTCTAAAGCATCTTTGAAGGAATTCTTTTAGAATTTTTAATAAATCCTTGGTAAAATTCCTAAAGCAATCCCTGGAAAAAGCCCAAAGTAATCTTTTATAGAGCTCTTGGAGAAATTACTGAATAAATTAAGCAAAGAATGCTTTATCCGATTGATAAAACC
The DNA here is from genome assembly GCF_035046485.1 of Aedes albopictus. Classification (NCBI taxonomy): domain Eukaryota; kingdom Metazoa; phylum Arthropoda; class Insecta; order Diptera; family Culicidae; genus Aedes; species Aedes albopictus. The sequence continues at coordinate 296,623,858 of NC_085137.1, forward strand.
TTCACAGAGGTTCCTAATAAGATATTTGAAGAAATTCTGAAAGATTTGTCTAAAGAAAAATTTAAGAAATTCTTGGAAAAAATCCCGCAGAATTTTTGAAGCGATTCCTGAAAAATTCTCGATGGGTACCCAATTTGAAATCTTAAACTTGCATTAATCACTTAAAATATGCTTCTAGACATTCTTAAAGAATTCTCGGAGAAAATAGCAAAACAGTCTTAGGAGGAATCCTTGTAGAAACATCTGAAGAAATCATTTGATTTTATCTTATCAATTCATTTATTATGTAAGCATGTACGCTCCTATTGTCATCCTACTTAAAACAAAGGAATGAAGCGCTTTTTTTATATTTTTGTTAGAAGTGAGCACGAATGATAACAAAAATTACGTCATCAATCGGCGCGGTAATTGCTTTGTTTTCGAAAAGGATGAATTTAGGATTGTAGGATTACTAAGACACGTTGACCCTACCAGGATTCCTCGAAGATTTTTTTGGACGAAGTTTCAGAGGAACTTCTGGAGGAATCAATAATAAATCCTCTTAAACTTTAGAGAAACTCCTTGAAGAGCCCTTGTGCATTTTTTTTTCAAAAAAAAAAGCGTTGCAGTAATTTTTGAAGGAATCCTTGGAAAAATTTCTAAAAGAATATTTGGAAAAATTCTTAAGAAATCTTCAAAGGAACGCCAAGATAAGTAATGAATACTTGAGAAAATGCCAAGATAACTTCTTGGATAAATAAATGATGGAAATGATTTACATCCGTGGAAAAATCATTTAGGGGATATTTGAAAAAAATCTGAAAGGACTTTGAAGCCTTTGCAAGAATGTTTTGAAGTACTCTGAAATACTTTTGAGAACAACCTCGAAGACAACACTGTAAGAATACATGAAAGAGTGTTTAGAGAAATATTCAATGACATTCATTCTCGAATTACTTGAAACATTCTTGAAGACAAATTATTATTTAAGAAAGATTTTTTCAAAGAAAATGATAAAGCAATCATTGGAAGAATTCATAAAGGATTACTTGATGCAATTCATAAATAAATTGTTAAAAAGTCGTCATAATTCTTAGAAAAAAAATTACGTTCATTGATGGAACTCCGGGATGTATCCTTGCAGAAATCTTCGAAGAAATTCTTGAAGGAATATAGAAAATATTTTTTAACCTTCAGTCAGTCAGTTGGCCACCACTGCCAGCATCACGCTAAAATGCTGAGAAGTCGAGATTTTTATAACGCTTTACAAAATACAACGGCGTGATTATTTTAGAGTTAGAAGTATAGATTTAACATTGTAAAATATGTATATCTGTAATTATCATGGGGCCCACAAATTTGGTACCGCACCGGCCCCCCAAATTCCAAGCTATGCCACTGAAGACCACAGCTTGACGGACACGCTTGACACGCAATCATAGTATGCGAGTTAGCTTCTTGCTCACCTTGCAGGATATCGTATATAAAGATGCGCATGCGAGTGAGAATTTGTTTAACATCTTTTAGCCGATTATCGAAATAAGTCCCGGTCTTCGGCAACATTCATCATTGAGATCTGAAGAATTCAATTTGACTTTGACATTATGACTTTATCCATGTGTGAATGCCCTGTAACGCGGAGAACTTTTTGTTTTAAATTCTCCATAGTAATCCCCATACAATATTTTGTTCTTGGGCCACCATTAAATCACCACTGAAATGGCTGAAAATTTGACAGAACTTTAGTTTTGTACCAAGGATTGTAATGAACATATAGGAGCCTTAAATATCATAGGGCAGTTTGAAACTGAACTGCCCTATTGTGTGATGTCGTTGGCGCAATTGTTTGGTTAATAACACCAGTTTAGGTGGCAACAGGTGACCCTGAATTCTTGGTGTGATGCGTACCGTAACAGATACAAAACGTTACAGGTAAGGCTTATTGTTTATCGCAGAGAAACAGACGTAACACGTAAGGAAAATTTCTATCTAGGAAACCTTGTGAACCCGGTGTTTGCTACTTTCAGTAAACATGAAATGGCAAACTCGCGTGTCATGCCTCGAGTCTGTGTGCTTGTCAACAACGCAATAGTTGCTACACTCATCTCTGAACTAACCACCAGAGATATATGTGCTATCACAATTAATGTATCTGTTGAAAACCTCAACAGGAAATACGTCTATTGTTTGGTTTATTTACCGCATGATGAACCATCCCCTACGGATGCTTTCGAACAAGTCATCGCATACTGTACTTCAAAAGTACCAGTTTGATGAAGTACTTAAGTAGTACAGATCTTGAAATTCTTAACATAGGCAACCGCCCAACCTTCATGGTATCTGCTAGAGAGGAAGTGTTAGACATAACGCTTTGCTCTAGTAGAATTAGTCACGAGCTGACCAATTGGCATGTGTCAGATGAAGAATCTTTATCTGACCATCGCTACATCTATTTTGAACATTTAAATGTTATTTCGCAAACATTGCGTTTCAGGAATCTTCGGTCAGCAAACTGGGATCTTTTTACTGATTTCATGGCCAAATTTCATGGATACTCAACATCCGTTGATGCTACAATGACCTTCATCATGGAAGCTTTTGAAGAAGCAAAATTAGAGTCCAATAAAATTTTCAGCCATTTCGGTGGTGATTTAATGGTTGCCCAAAACCAATAGGTTTATATGGGAATTCCTATAGAAAATATTCAAAAAAGGTTCTCCACGCTGTAGAGAGCATTCACACATGGCTAAAGTTATAGGATCAGAGTCAAATTGAGTTTTGCAGATCTCAATGATGAATGTTGCCGAAGAGTTCAACATGTTTGAAATCTGAACTGCCCTATTGTGTGACGGTAGGCGCAATTGGCTTCTTTAGCGGTGTTGAGATAATTCCATATTCTGAATCTGCATGCGAAACTGAGCCTAAATCTAAATTTTCATGAATTTTGGTGCCCGGGAACCTATTTAAAAATCAATTTTAAGTTTGTATGGGAGCGATTTGTCGAATCACCCCTCGTCGCATTTTGTACTGGGTGGAGCTGTCAAACAGTTACCCAGCTGTCAAAAGGTGATTTCAAAAAATCTCTTTGAAATTGATTTTAGGTATCAAAATAAAGTTCTAAAAATCTGAAAAAATCATAGTGGCTCAGAAAAAGGTGCTCTTTGGTATAAAATCAAAAAATCGATACATTTTTCTTAATTAAAAAACCCAATTGTTTGGTTGATAACAACAGTTTAGGTGGCAACAGGTGACCTCGAATTCTTGGTGTGATGCGTACCGTAACAGATACAAAGTGTTACAGGTATGGCTTATTGCTTATCGCAGAGAAACATACGTAACACTTAGAACAAATTACTTTTAAATACATTGTCATCGTGAGCCACTATTTCATACTAATTTAAAGTGACCAGACGTCCCGGATTGTGCGGGACAGTCCCGGATTCAAGCTAGTCGTCCCGTATTGTGAAGTGTCCCGGAAATGTCCCGGATTTCAACAACCGTTAAAATATTGTTTTTTCTTGAAAAATATATGACAAGTGTATATGTTGAACTGCTTCTGGTCTTCTCAAAAGCAAATTATAGTCAAATCTTAATAGCAAAAATAGAAAAATAGTTATTTATGTAACGAGTTGCAAAAAGTTGATTTTTTCAGCACGAGTCGTACATTTATCCAACGAGGCTTGCCGAGTTGGATAAATACGAGAAGTGCTGAAAAATCGAGTTTTGCAACGAGTTCCATATAAAGTTTTATGCAATGTTTTTGTTTTTTCATAATACGACTCATTTGAGTTGCATAATGTTCATAATGCAACTCAAATGAGTTGCATTATGAAAATTATACAACTATTTTTCATTATGCAACTCATTTCAGTTGCATAATGAACCAGTTCAGAAAAATTGATCATTATGATATAAAAATGAGTTAGATAATATAAAAATTATGTTACTGAATTGCATAAAAAAACTTTTGATTCTTAAATCAACGTGACTCGTTTTGCTTGATTCTTTTTTATTTATTTTTGTTCGTGAATTTCAACTTGATTCTAATTCTTCACTAACCAGCCAAGGGCTGAAAGTCTCTGAAATAAAGACAAATCAATCAATCAATAATTCTTCACTCATTTTGCTTAATTCTTGTATGCTCTCTGCAAGTGAATTTGAAGACGTTTTACCAGAACTTTGGTTCGCGTTTTATTTTCAAAACAAATATTCATTAAATTATTCCCAGAGATATCGATGCAAACATTCTATAGCAAACCCACAGGGCGATCTTTGAGTAATACAAAACCCGTCAGATAAAATCCCAAGAGCAGCAAGCTCTTCGTGGCAAAAATAGAAGAACTCTTGAAGTTAATTTGAGTTGGAGAGAATTCTTTAAAGATTATTTTGAGAAACTTTTTGAGTAATGCCTTAGAAGTTCCAATGAACAAACTGCAATTGCTTAAGATACGAATCTTCCAGCGAAACACTGAACAATCCCTCCATGATTTTCTCAAGCAAATTAGTTTGATATTTCCACAGGATTTTTCCTGGTTTTTTTATTTTTCAAAGGGTACCCCCGCGTACCCAGCAATTCATCTAGGAATGCTTGAAAAAAAAAACCCTGATTTTGTTTTCAAAGTTTTCACTACCTATTCTTTTGCAGAGATTTTAATGCATATTTTAAAGTTTTCTCAAAGATTTTCGTGAAAAGATTTTCCCGTGGATTTTCAGAAATGATCAAGGGATTTCTATAAAAGTCTCAGCTTTGTCAAAAACGCTTTCCACAGCAATTTCTTTAAATGTTTAACATACATTTTTAATAAAAAAAATCAGACCCTTGGAAAAAAAAATCTTGAAAATTTTTGGAGATAAACTTCAAGAAATCCCAAAAAGATGAAAATCTATTCACAAGTATCTCTAAAATAATACCAGAAGATATCCTCAGCGGAATTTGATTGTACATTAATATTTTAAAACACCCCTTATTAAAATAAGGAGTGTATCGAAAATTAACTATAAACATTCAGTCAAGTTTAGAACAGCCTGAAAAAATTGAAAAATGTTTAGCATTATTGAAAATATTGTAGAATGAATACATCTCAAAAATTAAAGTTTTGGACAAATTGTTGTTTTTTAAAGATTTTTCAGCGTTTCAATAACCTGTAGCGAATAAAACTTGTACGGCGAAAAATCCAAAAAATATTAATTATTGTTAGCAGTTATGTACACATAACATATTACCGAACACCAACTTAAAAAAAAATTATGATCGAAAAACCCTCAATATTTAAAAAATGACCTATCCTAAAAAAACACTATTTTTTTGTCGAACTTTGACAGTCTGTTTTAAATAGCTTCAAAGGTTATACAATTCCGTTCTCTACTAAAGCTACCTCGTCGTTAAGTTTAAAAACATTTCCAATTAAAAAAAATTGAATCATCAATTTGATGTATTTTTTATTTGCGTAATCGTTCTTTGAATGAGCATCAAAAAATAGGGTCCCTGAAAAATGACCTTTTTTCATTTTTAAGAATTGCGCTAAAATGGAATCGAATTTTTTCTTGAAAAAAAATTTTTACCTATATTATGAGCAATCTGGGAAAGAATATATTTGCGCTAATATATTTAAAAAAATCAAAAAAATTTCCATTTTTTCCGCAATTTCAAATTTTTAAGAGGTGTCCAAAATTTCAAGATCATGCGTTTAAACTTTGAGATTGATGACCATGTAGAATTATTATTTTTACAAAAGCAAAAGTGCCATTCCTTTTTCTGAGGATTTATATAGTACCTCCAAAAATAAAATTATTTATAACTTGAATAAATTATTTTTTAGGATGTTTTGAACATATATAGTTAATTTCCGATTCCTTAATTCATTTTAATAATTTTACACAGTTTTTCTCATAAATAACTTACATGATAGTTTCTTAATCACTAACGATCTCTTCAACTCAACGCACAACTTAACACTAAATCTTATAACAATCCTAGTATGCACATTGAATTGATTCTTATTAGATAACAGCGTTGCCAGTTTCACCAAACAACAAAATTGCCGTCGCAACACCCCCATAAACTATAAAAGGGCATCATCTTGAAATATCTTTATGTAAATTTTTCGGAAATTTTGAGTTTAAAACTTATTGTTTCAAATAGTTATTCGTTGATTTGCATTATTGTTATTTGTTTCAATTTGGGGCTTTGTTTGGCATTATCTATATTCGATAAACATGTCGAGCTCATAAAAAAATCATCATTTTTCAAAAATTTAACATTTTTTTCACTTCTCTGTTTGTTACATCTACAACCTGTATTTTGATATTAGATTGATTAAATTTTAATAGGGTCACTGTATCACTGAAAAGCTTACTATTTCAGTTATGTAAACTGTGTCCCACATCAGAGCAAAATAAATCTGGTCACTTTATACTAATTGTGTATTGTGAAATCAGAGAATAGAGAAATTAGAGAATATTCCATCATTCTTTCCTTTCCTTTCCTTTCTTTTCCAATCCAACCTATCAAAAAGTCCTGCGGCGCCACCCATTTCCGCAGCTATTGTGTCTGCTGCTGCTGCAAGACGTCAGCCGCCGCCGTGTTATGAAATATCGTTACGCGTACGTGTACACCGTGTCAGAAGTAGGATTAGGAATGATCTACCGTCTACCGTCATTGCCGCCATCATCAACGGCATTGAGTGGTTCCGTGGCATGGGTGAGTGCCGTTGGACCGAGGGATAACAACCCCCGCGGCTCGCTTTTTCTATCATCCCCCAACACAGGAGCCGAGAGAGAGAGAGAGAGTCCTCCTTTTGATATGCAAATGGGCAAATTTATAAAACAAACATTCCAACACAACGAAAGTGAAAGACTCCCCCGGCGGTGGCTGTAGGAATTTATATGCGAGGTGCAGATCGCGCACGTTCCGGACACGTAAAACACATGTGGAAAGTCGTTGTCTGCTGCTGCTGGAGCGCGGGCTCTTCTGGCTGGCGGTCGGTGCGGTGACGGTTGATGCTACTACCGCCGCTGAGAGGGTGGCGTGCACGTATCCGCTTTGGCCCACTACTGGGTGGAATGATGGCGATATATTTTCCTAGGAAGGAATGGTTTTGATTTCCTGCGCTGTCCGTGGAAGCGGATGTAGCCCAGCTGGGTGGGTGTTAACCAATACAGAAGAATATTAGATCATCACTACAAGTATATTTGTTGTCTGGTCGGCAGTGTTGGCAGATTGAAGATGAAGGAGCTGTTAAGTAAGTTTTTTAGGCTCTTTCTTATTTTGTTTCAGTATATTTTACACATATGTTCACAGAATTGCGATATCTCTACTCGTTTCTGAGTTATTAGTCAAAATAGGGTAGGCTTGCTTCGGGATCTAAACAAAATGACCGATATGCTCATTCTCGGTATTTTTGTTGTCTATATCTGTTCACCAAGCAATTAATCTTCCTTTTTCAATTGCAGCCACATTATGATAGATAGGGAACCTTAGACCAACTGCCTACCGTTTCAAGAAACCGAAATTGTCCATGATGCAAAGAGAAAATATCGACTTTATCAAGCATCCTGGCAACGTTCCCAATTTTGCATACATCTCCATAAAATCTGTGTCGCTGTGTTTGTTCCAGTATCACAGTGAAAAACGTTCCAGCAACATTGTGTAATCCACACGCGTTTTCCACCTCACCGCTTATCTCATCTCTCGTACTCCGTCGTCATTCCCGGCGCTGACTGGTGGCGGCGGCGGCGGCATCGTTGGCGGCAACGCCAAGGAAACGTACGTACACCGAGACTCCGGAACTGACAAACGAGTGAAAATGGATGCCAGGCAGGAAAACTTTGTTCAATTCCCGTGTGCACCATCCTTCGGCCGGAGCAACCCCACTCACTGCGGAGCCAGGGACATGCGCAGCAGCTTTGTTTTGCTTCAAGTGTTTCTTCGAGTTTTCTGGCGGTTGCCATCCATGCATGCTGCTTGGCCATTATTGGGGACGCTTTGGACTGGCGCGCATGGTGTTCGTCTTCGTGAGTGTCCTTGGAGGAGTGTAATTATTCGCCGAAAGTGTAGACTTTCGCGTGTGGAAGACGATCGGAAAAAGCTGTACAACACACAACAAAGCATAAAGCACACCGGGATGCAGTTTTTCTCGCGTTCTATCTTCCACTTAGTAATAATGTGAATTTGTCAGCGAACAACGTAAGCATATGTTCAGGCAGCTTATTATCAAATGGTATCTCTTTGTTATCCGCCTTTGCTCGGGAGTTGCATCAATCCTCCGCATATCGTTCTGATCCATGTTTTCGTGAGTTCCCATAATCACACTTTTCCCGTAATGGGTCACGGGAAGCTTAGTGGTAAGGCTATGAATCGACAATCCGGAGACGGCGGGCTCGATTCCCGTGCCAGTCGAGAAAATTTTCTCAACCCCCTGGCCATAGTGTATCATTGTACCTACTTGGCTCACAATATACAAATTCATACAATGGCAGGCAAAGAAAGCCCTTCAATTAATAACTGTGGAAGTGTTCAAGGAACGCTAAGTTGAAGTGGGGCAGACCACATTTCAGTGGGAACGCAGAGCCATTTAGAAGAAGAAGAAGACTCACCCCGTGTTGCAGTTTCTTGATACGGTGGATTCATTTTTCTTCTGATCTTGCCACCCTGTACCAGGATTGAAAATGTTATCACCGTGAAGCAACTCGCGAGTGAAAAACTATCACGTTTCCGAGAGCAAGCCGTGTGAGAGTGTATTCGCACTCATCTGATTTATGAGCACATATACGAGGCAGTGTATAATTAGCTTAGGTTAAAAAAAAAAACACAAATATAAAAAGCTAACAAAACATACGAGGCAAAACAAAGGCGCTCGCAAGGCCAGGAGTTTGTTGACCCCGAGACCTGTAATGCCAGCAAGTCGGACTACGGTTAGGCATCCTGGAAAGTTGGAAGTCCCGTCCCGGATCGAAGGGAACAAGGTAGATTGCGACAATGTGCAGGTCCTCAGTAACATATACTGATTTATCGACCGTATTCTATTAATAACTTGATGATTTTGTGGCTATATCGGTCTCTTTCTAGTCATAGTATAAGGGAGTAGAGATCAAAGTGGATAATGAGATGATAGATATGATAGAATTCGCTAGGTAGTGAACAAGTGTGAAAATTTTATAGAAGGTGAAATTAGGCAAGTAGGCCATGTATTGAACGAATACATCGAATGCGTGAAACTTATGCCATGCGACCAACTTAAACAGATCGGCTTGGTTGGTAGTTCATACCACCTTACCAAAAGGTGAAAGAGACCGATATAGCCACAAAATCATCAAGTTATTATTAGAATACGGTCGATAAATCAGTACCTATATGATATGAAAAAGTTTGGCTCAAAAAGAAAAGTGTTCTATCCTATAAGATCGAAAAAGCTAATAGGAAGAACACGCCGCGATATAGGCATACCCCTACACTCTTATTTCTGAATTGCCTGTTCGGTACTTTTTTGACGAGATTATAACAGCAGTACGATCTCGGTAGTTTCGGTAATCGATTTAACTGAGGTTCAGTAAAACAACTGTCAAAATCGTATGGAAAAGGTAAACAATGCATTTTTGCTGAACGAGCTCGGTGCTCAGCAGTTTTAATCTCATCAAAAAATTACCGAACTCGGTAATCAAAATTAAGTGTGTATGAACGGAGCAGAGCGTTAATGATTAATCATAAATTAAATCATGATTAATGATTAATGATTAAGATTAATCAAAATCATTAATCATAATCATAAAAAATCTCATTTAATCATTAATCATTAATCTTAATCACACTGTTTTTGCAATCTAATCATTAATCAGTAATCATAATCATAAGAAAAAATATTAATCAATCATTAATCATTCATCATCGAAAATGATTTATCATATAAAATATATGATCCAATTTAAATTGGTTCAAATTCTGTTCTAAATAATATAATTTATGATTCTTTTTTTCAAAAATCTCCCGGACTGAGTTACCTTTTACTTTTGAAACTTCAAATACAAATAAAACAAAATACAAATAAATTTTAATCATTTCCAGATTTTTGTGATTGATTAATCATGATTAATCATGATTTTTAATCAATGAGCCATTTTTAATCATTAACGTTGAACTTTTCGTCATTGAAATCATCGTCATCATCAAACATTTGAAAGCAGTTTTTTCGTTCAAAACAAAAGTTTATGCTATGAAAATATATTCACTGTACTCCACATGAGGAATATAATGCAGTGAATATATTTTCATGATCCTTGTTTTGATTTGCAGCGAGAAAACTGCTTTTTATTTTCCGAAAAATGATGACGGATGCTTGAACCTTAATCATAATCAATAATCACAGATAAAACCAATTTTAATCATTAATCATAATCTTTAATCATCCTAAAAATCAAATTAATCATTAATCATAATCAATAATCACCAAAATTGGAATTTTAATCATCAATGATTAATCATGATTAAATTTTTTGTTAATCATGAACGCTCTGGAACGGAGTGCGAATTCCGAAAAAGCTACCGATCGATAGAATTTGTGATGAAAACAGAACAATACATAGGCAGTCGGGTGCCTGAAACTTTTCTGCCAGTCTTGGTAAGGTGGTATGAACTACCAACCAAGCCGATCTGTTTAAAAGCACAGGTCGTACGGCAGAAGTTTCACGCATTCGATGTATTCATTCAATACATGGCCTACTTGCCTAATTTCACCTTCTATAAAATTTTCACATTTATTTGCTACCTAGCGAATTCTATCATATCTATCATTTCATTATCCACTTTGATCTCTACTCCCTTATACTATAAGTAGAAAGAGACCGATATAACCACAAAATCATCAAGGTCCTCAGCAACCACCGGTTAAAGAAAACTAGGAAGAGGAGGCCTTAAAAGCGTCTTGAAAGCGATGAGTAGCTATGCACAGCTCTGCTCACGGACCTTGGAGCCAACGTACGCAGTATTCGAAGTACTCGTGAATTTGATCCTTGAGCTCAAGTGCGATAAAACCTAAAAGAGAGCCACCTACAAATGTTTGGCTGAAGAGGTCCTTGGTTAGGGTGTCGAGGTGAGGGCTCTCAACGCAGAAGCAACTCTAAGGGTCTTAAACCTGAACGAGATCACGGACGCGGTAACAGAGTGAGGTGCAGCTGTTTGGCTATGGAATGATCCGGCAGGGCTACAGGCACAGGTGGCTTGGTTCAGCTACCTGTGGCGGTCGCTATGAAAGTTTGGAAACATAAACAAACAGCCGAGTTTAGCCGAAAATAGTTAAATTCTTGAATCCAATCTTTGAACTAATTCAGATATTACCTGGCGGTTCGCTACAGCAGGGTCATCAATGAGGAGTTTGCGGGGATTGCAAAATTCTTTAGCGTAAGTAAGGCTCCAAGTCTGAAACACCATCGCAAGCCCTGTTACCGCAACGTACTCAGTGTGGATTGGCTGTTATGGCGATATTCGTTGCATTTTCAGGGACTACCGGATACAGAAGTTGATCCCGGGTAGAGGTAAAATACTGACGATCAAAACATGATATTGGTTTGATTGATATAAGAGATAAAAGATCTGAACATAATATCTGAAAAATGTTCCTGGAACATCTGAACAATATCAAAATTTGATATTTCAAGATCATATGAATAGCTCGCTGCTATTGGTTAGATCTTACAAAATCTAAATATGATTTGATGATGATGTTCCAGGAGTAAATTTTTGATTTTATTTTTAGATCTTTTATCTCTTATGTCAATCAAACCCAAATCACTTTTTGATCTCTATATCAAAATATGCTATTATTGAGCTCTTTTCCTCTACTCGGGATGGGCTGCGTCCGAGTGGTTCAGGTTAAGCAGTGTTTACTGCACTGTGACTTGTCAGCCGAGGCTCTCTTGACCTCCACATAGCCTACAAAGTGTGTGCCCCGATTCAAGACACCTGAAGCAAGGTATGTCCTGCGAATGCGTAGGTCTCAGTCTGCTGCTGTCACTATTGCCATGAGTTAATCATGGTACTGTTTGGCTACCATCATCGACTAACAAAGTAGCAGCAAGCCCTGCTTGATATCCTTGCTAATACTCGACCTCGAGGACGCAAAATCAATGACGAAGCCAAGTTACTGCACAGCATCTAGACAGGCTGTTCATAAACCACGTAGACCAAAATTGGACCATCTCAAACCATCCCCCCTCCCACCTCGTAGACTTTTTCGTACTGCTTATGAACGGCCCCCTATGGTAGAGAAGCCATCACTGTTTTGCCTTTCTCGTACACTAAGTGTACTGGAAAGGCTATACACTCCCGTTCAAAAGTTTAGGGTCACCCCCTCAAAAACATGTCATTTTTTTAGGCCCATATCTCGGCCAATTTGCGTCCGATTTCAAAACCCTAGGTTTCATTCAAAAGATAATAAGTCAAAGAAACTTTGAACATGATTTAAAAGGAACTTTTTCAAAAAAAATTGTATGTAAACTTAACCCAAAGTTTCCAATTTTTCTAAAAAATGAATATAAACTTACGGTAGTGTCGCTGGAAGTTGGGTCGACCAAATTTTAAGATGAGAGCGGTAATATGACCCATTTTCTATTAGCTTTCAACTGCTTTTTACAGAACTTAGCTAAAAAATCTAGAAAAAAAGTTATTAAGTAAATTAATCCTTGATGTCATCGACCAAAAGTTTGGGGTCACCCCTCAAAATGCTGTATCGGCCAAAAGTTTGGGGTCACTATCGTAAAACATGAAAAAGTGATTTGTTGATATCTCTGTCATCATTCATTCAATTTTAATTCTTCTTGGCTTATTTGAAACAAAATAAATGATATTTACTGCATAGACATTGAACCACACATATTTGTTGAAATTTACATTCTAAAACTTAACGTAAAGTTGCCTCATTTTTTGAAGCGTGGTAAAATGTGCTAACTTTACATAACATTTTTATATACAAAAATCGTTAAATACGTTAAGTTAAAGACATCAAACGTAAATTTAGTTAATTATCTTTGAAATGAGCCAAAAATAATTAAAATTGAACTATAGATGACGAAGATATCACTAAATCACTTTTCCATGTTTTTCGAAAGTGACCCCAAACTTTTGGCCGATACATCATATTGAGGGGTGACCCCAAACTTTTGGTCGATGACATCAAGGATTAATTTACTTAATAACTTTTTTTCTAGATTTTTTAGCTAAGTTCTGTAAAAAGCAGTTAAAAGCTAATAGAAAATGGGTCATATTACCGCTCTCATCTTAAAATTTGGTCGAGCCAACTGCCAGCGACACTGCCGTAAGTTCATATTCATTTTTTAGAAAATTTGGCAACTTTGGGTTAAGTTTACATACAATTTTTTTTGAAAAAGTTTCTTTTAAATCATGTTCAAAGTTTCTTTGACTTATTATCTTTTGAATGAAACCTAGGGTTTTGAAATCGGACGCAAATTGGCGGAGATATGGGCCTAAAAAAATTACATGTTTTTGAGGGGGTGACCCCAAACTTTTGAACGGGAGTGTATGTTCACTCCAAAAATGACTTTTTGATAGAAGGCCCGGAGGGTCGAGTCACATATACCAATCAACTCAGCTCGACGAATTGAGGTGATGTCTGTGTGTGTGTATGTGTGTGTATGTATGTGTGTATGTGTACAAAAAAACTCACATCACTTTTTGGCAGTAAACCTCAACCGATTTTAATGACCAACGGTTCATTCGACGCGGAATCTGGTCCCATTGTTTCCTATTGAAAATGGTTCGGATCGGTCCAGCCGTTCCGGAGTTATGGCCATTTAGGTGTTCCGGACCAGTACCCTTGGAAGGGGCCATACATAAAAATGAAACAAACACATACATGAGCGATTCCAAGCAACAGCATCAAAATTAAGGAAAATTTTTAATTCATGATTTTCTATTGAACTGAAACTTTGCACAGTTTTTCAGTTCCATCTAAATCGCCATTTTTCGATATCAAATTTTTATTTAGAGCCACGAATAACTTTTCAAAAGGGTGTATGTGAAAATGGTTCAAAAATATTCAAAAATATGCACAGCAAAAACGGATTGTTCGATTGTTATGAATTTTTCAGCAAAGTTAGATAGCTAAATGGTGATTTCTAAGAAAATATACACTGTGAAAAAAAATCTATTTTATCATTGAAAAACATCATTTTTGTCACAAAAACTCAAATATCTCAAAACCCTATCTTTTTACCAACTTGAATTTTTTAGGGAAAACGGTCCATTGTATTAGCAATCTACCATAAAAATTTGGTGATGGTAAACTAATAAACATGTCGCATGTATGCGACACATCAAACTGCGGCATTTTCGATTACCTGATAAACAGTTAGCAATAAAACAGTCTCAGACCATATCTGAACCGGTAGTATTCCGGAACCGGTTTCAGGTGTCCCGCCGGAAGTGGCCAAATATAAAAATGAACCAAATCCATGCATGCGACACATCAAATCGCGGCAATTTCGATAACCTGATGAACAGTTTGCAAAAAAAACAGTTTCAGACCATATCTGAACCGGTAGTGTTCCGGAACCTGTTCCGGATGTCCCGCCGGAAGTGGTCGTATATAAAAGTGAACCAAACTTATGCATGCGGCACATCAAATCACGGCTTTTCCGACAACTTGATGACCAGTTATCAAAGAAGAAGGTTTAGACCACATTAGGGACTGCCCGTAGTGCCGAAACTAGTTCCGGGTATCTCTCCAAAAGCGGCTAAATATAAAATTAAACCAAACCCATGCATGCGACACAGCAAAGCGCGGATTTTTTGATAACCTAATAAACGTAAGCAAGCAAATAGGCTCAGACTATTTAAAAAACTAACGGTAGTGATCCGCAACCGGTTCCGTGCTGGAAGTGAAACCAAACCCATGCATGCGATACCTCAAATCACGGCTTTTTAGGCTTTTTCCGCCAGAAATGGTCAAACGTAAAAGAGAACCATTATATGTGACATAACAATGACTTATTCAGTAACATGATAAACGGTTACCCGAGTAGGTGGAAAAATCTAATCTAATAGCATATTCAGTTATTATTGATTGAGTTAGTGAAGAGCACAAACTGATATTTATTTGATTGATATTAGAGGTAAAAGATCAGAAATAATAGCAAAATCCAATAAGGTGAACTACTCAATAATAGCTCGTTAAGATATTATAAGATCAAAACAGACAAGATTTGTCACTTTTTTCTAGAAAAAAAAAATTAAAAAAATGTCAGCATCCAGCACCGAACCTGCGACCTTAGGATTTTCAGGCGGCGATTCTTACCACTCAACTGTGGCTCGCTGTTGTAAATAACATGGGAATAAGAGCATGCGGTTCTTCGTTTCCACAGCTCAGAAAGGGGCACATGGCGTTTCATTAGCATTGAGCCATATCTATGTGTGTATGTGTTCCATTTAATGCAGAAGAGCTAAACTTGTTCTTATGTAGAAATTTTCAGTTATTTCGACAAGAACAAAAACTGATATCATATCACTTTCAGCTATTTGTGCGATATTCATTAGATCTTTGAATAACTCATCCAAATCACATCGAGCTATGACAACAAAAAATGTTCGATTTGAGATATGATTTAGATATTCTCGTCTACCCGGGTAGCGAGCAAATAATCTCAGATCATATTTGGAAGAATCGGTAGTGTTCCAGAACTGGTGACGAGACGAGTAACCCGCCGGAAGTGGTAAAATGTAGAAGAGCAACCCGCCGGAAGTGGTAAACCATAGCGGCGTTTTTGATAATCTGATGAACGATCAAATAGAAGTGAACCAAAATCGTGCATGAATGCATAAAGTTAACCTTCTTCATGTATGTGCTGACGCTCACTCCGCAGCCGTAGTGCATGGAATGGGGTCATAATGACCCTAATGCACGATTAGGGTTAAGGTGAATATATAACGAAGCCACACCTCGATTTTTCGAGAGCACAAATCTGAAGAACCGAATGTCGGTTTGAACTGAAAAGTTGATCGATTGGTTACCCGCTGGTGGTGACCAATCGATCAACTTTTCAGCGCAAACCGACATTCGGTTCTTCAGATTTGTGCTCTTGAAAATTCAAGTTGTGGCTTCGTCATATATTCACCTTAAGGTGGTCAAGCAGCCAACCGAGAGGTCTGATATTGTTCAGCTCTGTTTTGCTGTTGAACATAACATCGGAATATGTACCATCAATAAGTTTCCCAAATCGATGATGGCTTCGTTAAAAAAAATTCTTTTCTATATAAAGTGTTCTCAGGATTCAGGAACATTTTGGCTAACGTCGATGGAAAGTTCATGAGTACATATTCGATGAGAAAGGCACTATCACCACTAGGTGGATTAATCTGGGTTTTTTTTATTGATGGCCGTCGACAGCCACGCTCCAGCTATAAGTACTTCCCTTGGCGCCACTTCCTATTGTATTTGCTCTTTTTAGAGGAGACTCAGCTAACACGCTGACATCCTGTTGTGAGTACTCTCCGTAGGCCTTATAAGTGCACTCATAAAACTCATCATTCAAATCATCGGGTTTATCGCTCGTTGATGCATAAATGTTGGTTAGGCTGTAGGTGCAGAATTTTCCACTTTTTAGGTCTCAACACACAGATTCTGTCATTTAGCAGCTTTACCTTTCATGAAAAGCTCACTTCATCTGATTTCATATCACTATAAAGCCAACTTCACTTTTTGACCTTTTAACGTGGCTTGAATGAAGCCTAGAGATGCGCACAACCTAATCGCTTGGAATTCGTGTTTTCCACATTTGGGGCTGTCCATAAACCACGTGGCCATTCTTTAGAATATTTAGAACATTAGTGGGATCCCAAGTAACCACAAGCATTATAACATTGCACGAACTAGACTGAATATCAACCTTTGCAATGCGAAATGCAGTAATTCCACACTTGTCATGCAATAATCCTTTAGATTGGCATTATGAATGTGATGATGCATTGCATTTTTCTTTACATTCGGGTTTATTAAAAGGTGATATAAGATGATTCAATAATTCAACACTGCAAAAACTGAATAAATGCAATGTACAAACTAGCAAAGTTTGCTCTAACAATACAATTACAAAAGCTTGACTCTTGGTAAACAAATGAAATCAAGAAGATTGAACAACTTTACGGTCAGCTCTAGTGGTCTTCAACATTTCTGTTTCGACTCCCGACCAACTGATTCCCCGTTTGAGCCACCGATCGACGACAGAAAAACCTATTTAGAGATGAACTTTTCTCTTTTCTGTAGGCTGCTATCACATGCCAATAACGATGGAAATCACAATTAGCATATGAGAAGTGTGCGAAGGGTGTTTTAATCGAGGTTTTAATTTTCTTATGTTGATTAAATATCTTCTAATGCATTATGTATTTATCAGTAATTTATCGGAAAGTGATAGTTTATTGTATTCTATTACATATGACATAGTCGTTTTACCCTCTACTACAATGATTGAGACAGAAGAACAGTTTCCTTTTAGTTAATGAAATATCTGTTGTTATCACTGCAGCAGAAACGGTCCAAGGTGCCAGCGCGTATGAAACTTATCTCTAGCGGTCTTCAACACTTCTGGTTCGACTCCCGACCCGGCGACAAAAAAAATAATGGGCAAAACATTCATGTGTGGGGGCATCAGCACCGTCAATAACGAAACGGTGCTAAAAATAGATTTTTGTTTTGGTTTTTCGTGTTGCACGTATCAAGCATGTGAAATGCAAATGTACAGCACATGCATTTATATTACTTTAGCAATGGCTGTCAGCGTGCTGCAATATGTGGCACTAATTTGATTTTAGTGGGGCCCTTTTCGACTTTAATATTGCTTCAATGAGGTGTTTAAAGTAATGCAGCATTATATTCATAATTTTAATTATCAATATATGACAAAATTGATGCACTTATATACGGCTTCGTGGTTACTTGGGATATTTCGAGATATAGTTGTGAAAGATGGACCGAGCTAGGGGCTGTTCATAAACCATGTGTATTTTTTGGCAAGAATGGGAGGAGGGCGGGGGTCTGGCCAAAGTCTACGCTCCATACAAATAACATTTTTTTTTTGCATGGACAAAAGTCTTCGAGGGGGGAGTGGGGGTCTGAGATGGTCAGATTTTGGACTACGTGGATAATGAACGGTCCCTTAAGGTGATACTTTGAATTTAGTTTAACTTTCAAATGCTTTACACTGCCACATCCGTGCCGGCATTCTGCGGTTCATAAGCCAGTAGTCCAGTAGATGGAGGTTCAATCAAAGTTTACTCCAAGATCAGGCTTTTCAATCGTCGTTCTAAATTGGATGCCAAAGTCAATCCGTTTTCTCTTCCTTTGCCTTTCTGGATTGATGAAGGATTTCAGCTGGCTGCCTTACCGGGGTCGCAATGTCCACTGGTGTCTTCAGCAAAGTTGCTGAGGAGGGCAAGGACTCTCCGAGGAGCTGCGTCAAAAGCAATTGCCAATACCGTCGCGTCGCGCTCGTATCTCGAGAATCAGACCAAATGGACGAATTTCGTCTTTGGAAAAGTTGATCAGGACATCAAAAGCTATCCGTTAAGCTCACTAATGTTCTGGTTCTAGGTTTGTCCGCTAGGTGGCGCTAGTGAGTCCTAAAAATTCTAAACTTCTGTATCTCGAGAATCAGACTACATAGAAGAATTTCGTCTTCGGTAAAGTTGATCAGGACATCAGAAGCTATCCGATAGTGAAATAGGTACTAGGCTTATCGATTAGGTGGCGCTAGTGAGTTCCAAAAGTTCTAAACTTCTGTATCTCAAGAATCATACTACATAGAAGAATTTCGTCTTCAGCAAAGTTGATCAGGATATCAGAAGCTACCCGGTAGTGCACTAGTTTATTGTAGGTTTATCCGCTTGGTGGCGCTAGTGAGTCATAAAAAGTCCTAAAGAATTTCTTCGTCGGCAAAGTTGATTAGGACATCACAAATTATCCGATAGTGAAGTAGTTGGTTCTAGATTTATCCGCTTGATGGCGCTAGTGAGTCCTAAAAATTCATGGCTGCTATATTTCGAGAACCAGACTACAAAGAATATTTTCGTCTTCGGCAAAATTGATCAGGACATCAAAAGCTATCCGATAGTGAACTAGTTGGTTCTAAGTCTATCCGCTAGGTGGCGCTAATGAGTTCTGAAAATTCTAAACTTCTACCGATACAATTACGCTACGCAACGATGCAACATGTCGTAGAGTTCCCAACGGATCAACCGAGACGCACGCAACAAGGCACTTCGAGAGCCCCTGCTCACTCTGGCCCGGCTAACACACCTCGACATCGTATCAACACCGCTATCCGTTAAATTTGCTGCCATCATCGTCGTCTCGGTTGTGTGTTTAGAGTTTGAGCAGGGGTCTCTCAGACCACCTTCTCAGGCAAGTATGCGTGTATGTCGAACTGTTTTTCCGTCCCTGAAGTATTTTTGGGTTTTCAGCTCCGCATTCCTTCGAATCACAACCTCAGTCGACAACAAATAAGGAGGCAATATTCGTCAACTCAACTCAAATTCGTGAAAACCAGAAGTGTCCACCATTCAGTCTAATTAATATTACCTTACCTTATTTATCTTGTTTAGTTAGTTAAGCTTAACTTCAGGGTTATATACGTTTTTGTTGCCTCCTTTAAAGAGCACTATTTAGTTCACTGGAGGTTTAATGATTTAGTTATAGTTTAGCCTTAATCACAACCTGTAACTAGGATAAAACTGCTTCAATAAACGGGATTTGAAAACATAAACTTCTGTATCTCGAGAATCCGACTACATGCAAGAATTTCGTCTTCGGCAAAGTTGATCAGAACGTCCAGGGCTATCCGTTAGTGAACTAGTTGATTCTAGGTCTATCGACTAGGTGGCGCTTGCGAAATTGAGATCATCATATCCTTGACATTTTTTCCAAGTGCTTTGTCGGACTGAAGTGGGCATTGTGCACAAAAACGTACACCAAATTCTTTTATTGCACGGGTCTGGTCGACCAAGTGGAGGACGATCTGCGGACCCAACGCAGAGTGCGGAACTGGAAAAAAAACAGCCATGGACCGAGTGGAATGGAGGCGGCTACTATGTATGTACAGCAGAGGCCACCCAGCCTTAGCCTGATCGGTTAGAAAGGTAAGTAATGATTTGTTCGTAAAACTGAGCAAAATACTCCCGATTCTTTTTATGCACGAGTTTGGTTTATGCTATAACTCAGTCAATTTGCCGTAGCCTACAGATTTTTGCGGTATGGACGATTGTTGGTTCTCTTAGCAGCTGATGCAGCTCGTGGTTCATTCGCCTTCTCCAAGTCCCGTCTTCCATCTGCACTCCGCTGTAGATGGTACGCAACACCTTCCGTTCGAAAACTCCAAGGGCGCGTTGGTCCTCTGCACGTAGGGTCCATGTTTCGTACCCATAGAGAACGACCGGTCTAATCAGCGTTTTGTAGTTAACTTCGTGTTATGGCGAACTTTATTCTATCGTAGAGTTCTGCGGAGTCCAAAGTAAGCACGATTTCCTGCCACAATGCGCCTCTGAATATTTCTGCTGGTGTCGTTATCGGCGATCACCAGTGAGCCCAAGTACACGAATTCTTCAACCGCCTCGATTTCATCACCGTCGATATGAATTCGGGGTGGCGGGCACGGTGAATCCTCCCTGGAGCCCTTTGCCATCATGTACTTTGTCTTCGACTCATTAATGACTTATCCGATTCGCTTGGCTTCACTCTTTAGTCGGATGTACGTTTCCGCCATCGTCTCAAATTTACGAGCAATAATATCAATATCATCAGCGAAACCAAGCAGCTGAACGGACTTCGTGAAAATCGTTCCACTCGTGTTTCTCCCAGCTCTCCTAATTACAGCCTCTAAAGCAATGTTGAACAGCAAGCACGCAAGCAAGACCATCACCTTGCCGTAACCCTCTGCGAGATTCGAAGGGAATCGAGAGTGTCTCTGATACTTGAACTACCCACATCACTCGATCTATCGTCGCCTTGATCAGTTTATCCGGGAATCCGTATTCGTGCATAATCTGCCATAGCTGGTTTCGATCGATTGTATCATACGCTGATTTGAAATCGATGAACAAGTGATGTGTGGGCACGTTGTATTCGCGGCACTTCTGCAACATCTGGCGGATGGCGAACATCTGGTCCGTTGTAGCGCGTTCACCCATAAATCCAGCCTGATATTGCCCCACGAACTCTCTTGCAATCGGTGATAGACGGCGGCATAAAATTTGAGAGTCTATCTTGTAGGCAGCGCTCACTAGTGTGATCGCGCGGTAGTTCCCGCAATCCAACTTGTCGCCCTTTTTGTAGATAGGACACACGATACCTTCCATCCACTCCTCCGCTAATACTTCCTCCTCCCAAATCTTGGTAATGACCCAGTGTAGTGCTCTCACCAATGCTTCTCCGCCGTATTTTAGAAGCTCGCTTGGTACTTGATCTGCTCCAGCGGCTTTGTTGTTTTTCAACCGGCCAACATCCTCCTCAATCTCTTGGTGGTCAGGGACCGGAAGTCTTTCGTCCTGTGCACAAACTCCTAGATCTGTTGCCACGCCACCTTCGGTACTTGCAACGTCGCCATTGAGGTGCTCATCGTAATGCTGCCGCCACCTCTCGACCACCTCACGCTCGCTCGTGAGAATATTCCCGTGATTATCTCGGCACATGTTGGCTTGTGGCACAAAGCCTCTGCGAGAGCGGTTCAGCTTTTCGTAGAACTTTCTTGTGTCCTTAGCGCGGTACAGCTCTTCCATCGCTTCGCGATCTCGTTCTTCCTGCTGGCGCATCTTCATCTGGAAGACTGAGTTCTGCCTGTTCCGCGCCTGTCTGTAACGACTCATTCGCTCTCGTACGGTGTTGCAACATTCTCGCCCATGCTGCATTCTTCTCGTTTTTCAACTGTTCACATTCGCCGTCGTACCAGTCGTTTCTGTGATTCGGAGTCGAGAAGCCTAGTGCTGTAGCCGAGGTACCAGCTATGGCGGATCGGATGTCCCTCCAGCCATCTTCAAGTGTAGCTGCGCCAAGCTACTCTTCCGTTGGTAAGGCCACTGCTAACTGCTGCACGTAGTCTTGAGCCACTTCTACGTTACGAAGTTGCTCGATGTTGAGCCGCGGCGTTCGACTTCGACGCGTGGTGATAACTGTCGAAAATTTTGAGCGCATTCATACAGTGACTAAGTAGTGATCCGAATCTATATTCTCACTGCGGTATGTGCGGACATTGGTTATATCCGAGAAGAATTTACCGTCGATTAGAACGTGGTCGATTTGGTTTTCTGTTTGGTGGTCAGGTGGCTTTGTGGATATCTTTGCGGGGGAAGAAGGTGCCTCGGACTACCATACCACGAGAGGCTGCAAAGTTTACGCATCGCTGGCCGTTATCATTCGATACGGCATGCAAGCTGTTTCGCCCGATTACCGGTCTGTACATTTCCTCCCTTCCTACCAGCGCGTTCATGTCGCCGACAACGATTTTCACGCCACGCGGCGAGCAACCATCGTATGCTATCTCTAACTGCGCATAGAACGCTTCTTTCTCGTCATCGGGTCTCTCTTCGTGTGGGCAGTTCTTCGGTGGTGTCACTGCTTTGGTAGAAGGCCGCTCGATGCCCGCTTTTCCACACTTTCTGTCCAATCCAACAAAGTTCCTGCAACTCCACGATGTCGAAGCTGCGGGGATGTAGTTCGTCATAAATTATCCTGTCACATCCTGCGAAACCTAGTGACTTGCAATTCCATGTTCCAAGTTTCCAATCGTCATCCTTATTTCGTCGCGTGGGTCTTAGCCGATTGTAATGAATCGTATTTTCTTCTATATTATTCGCAATGGGGTTTTTTACGGGTGGCTTATTGGGCCTACGCCAATACTCCTGTCTCGCTGGAGGGCAATCGTGCCAGTTTTGTTTAACATCCCAACGAACACTAGGACGACCACACTGATGGGGCTACCACCTTGGATCTAGCTGAGCGCGGTGCAGCGTTTCTTACTCAGCCGCTGAATGCTAGAACAGACGCTGTTTGAGCCGCACCTCCTTGGTGAACAGACGCTCGGGTCGTACCTCTTCAATCTAGCTGAAGTCAGAAGGACAACAGTGCCCAGGCTGCACTACCAGCTAAGCACACAACTCTTAGCTGGCGATCTTTGTCATCGTTTGACCCGTGGAAGCATGAGGTAGGAACTTGTGAGGACCAGAGCTATGTTGGACGCGCTCGTTATCGACTCACCGTTTTGCAGCCCACGAACAAATCATATAAATAATATTTTCGTCACAACTCTTGTTCCACTTGTGCACTTCCTTCAAAACATGTTTTGCCACAGTACAAATTAAAATGATGAAAGTAGTCGTCAAACTGCTTTATGGGGTGCTAGCGGTAATACCGCATCATCATCGACGGATAGGTTCTGATCGAATACATACCATTTTTGAAAGTTCGAATTCACGATATTTATGATTTCCCGCACCTTGAATCCTCGATCTTCCGTATGGTCTACGATGAGATGATTATTCGCAAAATGATACTTTCAAACAAAATCATAAAAAACATAGTTTTGGATTGCATACTTAGTGTAGTAGGGTCGAAAATATGGAAGAGATTCGAACCTGGATCATTTAAGTGATAACCACGTTACCTCTAGGTCATTTCACCTAGCTGGAGGTCAGTCTTTAAGTCTGAGTCAAGTTCTAAACATTCTTCTCTAGCATGGTTTTCGTGAAAACGCTATTTTTCGATCAGCTAAAGCGAACCAAGAGTTTGATTTTTTTTTTTTCAAGCTTTATTATTCTAATTAGCCTTGTTATTCAATGACGGGTCCTGTATTAAATTACCAGTAGAGGTGTGTCGACATAACGCAGGTATTTAAAACCAATTAATTTTTGTATTGTTGAGAATAAATAGATTCTAAAATGCAGTGGATTTGGTTCGGTCTGGCTGAATGTGATTTGGAGAAATGGCGATCAGCGCCATCGAAACATAAGTGCGGATACACTTCCGTATTTCTAATAACGTGTTCAATTCTCTTACAGATTGTTACTATGAGACGGTTAGAGGTTAGAAATTTGACGGCGATGAGGAGAACTTGAAATGTTCTTCATCTGGACCAAAACTAAAACGTTTCGCTGATTCTATGGAATGGTTTACAGTTCACTCTGGTTGGATGCAATTTTATGTTTTGTTTGTTCCGCTAAACGGAAATTTTGAATTTACTCCACGAAGAGCTGTCAGAATTACTTCATTTTTACATAGAAGGAGGATCATCAATTTCTTCATCCAATGCACAGTGGGAAAAAATAGGTATAAAACGCGAATAAATTCAATATCTCTGCTCGGAGTGGATGGATTCGAATGAATTTTTGACACAAACTGCAGAAATCTCTACAGTTCCAGATAAAAAGGGTGTCATTCGCCGCACGATGCTGGAAATCAGCGTATTGAGCTCGTTTTACCCCGCGCTCTCTTTTTCA
The DNA here is from genome assembly GCF_035046485.1 of Aedes albopictus. Lineage (NCBI taxonomy): Eukaryota > Metazoa > Arthropoda > Insecta > Diptera > Culicidae > Aedes > Aedes albopictus. The sequence continues at coordinate 296,648,321 of NC_085137.1, forward strand.
CACCTTTTTGAGAAAACCCTCATCTATTCCCGACTAGCGTGCAAAATAAACGACTTATTTAACGCGTATTTGTGTAGAAACTTCCATTGTATTGGAAATTTGACATAAGATTGCCCCTTCTCTTGTAGATTGCATTCCACTCCGGGCGGAGATGCATGTGGAAATTTAAAGAAATAAGGGATATCGGGGTTATTTGAAGATATTTCAATGTTTAAGGCCGTGCGGTGAGCTAAACCAGCTCCATTCGATACTGCGGAAGTTTTAACACAAACACGAATCAAATAAATCATTTATTTTGCACTTCAGGATTTTTCCAAAAAGGTGAAAAAGAGAGAGAGTGGGGTAAAACGGGCCCGATACACTGATTTCTAGCATCGTGCGACTACTGACCCCCCCTTATCCAAAACTGTAGAGTTTTTTGCAGTTTGTGTCAAAATTTCATTCATATCCATCCACTCCGAGCAGAGATATTGAATTTATTCGCGTTTTATACGTATTTTTTCCATTGTGCAATGGTTAAGAAAACTCAACTTTTCAAAAAATGATCTTTGGTTCGGTTTAGCACCATTTATACGTCGTTTATTGACGATGAATATCATTTGGCATTTTTATAAGGTAGTCCGTGACATTTACCTTAAATATTTGAAAAATAGCGAATTTTCCGTGACTTTCTTGCAGAACTGGACTAGCCGCACAAGTTTTCGTATTCTCAGGTTCAGCTTCCAAAATGAGCTGTAGTTGGTTGAATTTAGATATGACGAAATGAAATTTTCAGCACTGTTGTAGTTCAATGCAACAATGCAATACATGTTACATAGAGAATTTTCACCAAAAACTATAAACACATGATAATTCAACAGTCTAATAAAATGATCCCAGTTCCTGCTCAGTGTCATCAGCATTCTATCTCGTAGTAGGTAGTTAGCTTGGCCTCATCAAAACATCACGCACCACGACTCAGCACCGCACAAACCGCACATCACCTACACGGTTAGGTACCACCCATCGTTCGAGGATTTACTTTTTTCGCTGTTGCCATTCAACAAACAATCTTTGATTGGTTTGTTCAAAGCATTAATCATCCGTTCGACGGAATAAATTGAAGGAAATTACGAAAACAAACAGAGTGAAATCTCTCCACGCTGCTGCTGCTGGCGACCGGGCCAACCAGCGGGTAGAAGGTTGAACCCCGTGTGCTAGCTGCCACGCTACCATTTACCTACCTTGCCATCGAAAGTCGACGAGGGCGAATATCCTGCCAGAAGGACGTCCATTCGCCGCCACACAACGATGATGATGATGATGACCAGGGTTGCCACTATATTTTTGAAATTATCTGGCCAATTGGTAATATAAAATCTGGCTAAATCTGGCGCTGCCAATCAATGCTGAATGTGTTGACATTATGAACATATTCAGTTTTGATAAAAGTTTACCCAGTACATAATTTAAAATAGTTTTACAATTATTTTTGAAATTTGAAAAACTTTGAAATAACCTATAATAGAAAATAAATTCCGAACTACTGAACAGCTAAAGTATTTTTTGGCATATTGGGTATTCAACTTCAAACAGCTACATAAAATAACGAAAGAAAATTAGCTTATCAAAAAAAAATCCTTTGTAAGTATTTACTTTAGCGAAACAGACGCCGCATTCCACTAACTCTTCATCCTTCGACAAAATTCTATTGAGTTGTCCAAAAAAGTCTCACGAAACCTACTGCGAGCCTATCCATATAGTGCGAACAAAAGATGTTTACAAAGTTCTTACACATAGATTAACACGGGAAATCTGAACACAAACCACTACCACACAGGAATTTGGATTGGTCAAATGGCGCTCAAATCGTTTATGCTCCTGTTTGACGTTTGCTCATTACTGCCATCTAGTGAGCGTTTGAACAAAAATAACGTAAATAAGGCGGTTATGGTTATGACTTTTTTAATTGTTATATGTGAGAAACATTTCGTCTGTTTTTATTTGGTAAAATACACATAATTTAATATCACTCAAATTTGCTAGAAATCATCAAGATATATTTTCAAACACAATACGCAGCATATAATTTAATTTCGTTAATGAACAGTCTGTCTCAATTTGAAAAATCTGGCAAAACCGATGGTTTCTCTTTTTGTCTTTTTGCTGCCCAAAAATCTGGCAGTGCCAGATAAATCTGGCATAATGGCAACCCTGATGATGACAACAGTGGGCCATCGCATCGTTACCTATACCGAACCGCACCACCGTCGACGGCAACGGCGGGTGTGGGGGAGGCGAAGGTTTGAAAAATTAGTGCCCCCTTCCGCGATCGCCGCCTCTCGTCGGGGGGTGACTGAATGTTTAATTCTTCCACACACCCCGATTGACTGGCTTGGATTCAATAAAATAATCAGACCCCACCATAAATCACACCGAAGCGGATCCACTGACTCCAGTGTTCGATCGAAGAAAGGGGAGGAAAAGTTTCTTGGAGTCTCGATTTTTTTCCTTTATTTGAACTCCTTTTAGACAACCCCTTTCGTGACAGCAGCAGCAGCACTAGAAAAAGGAGAACAGCAAAAAAAAGTCTGGCAAACATAAATTTCTTTATGGCAGATTCTCACACACACCGTAGGGGAGAATGCTATAATTCGCGCTAATTGTTCTTTCAGTAGAATTTGTCTCGGGAGGTACAAATAGGTGAATCGGAAGGCCGGCTGCAGGGGCACGTTGGAGGTTGCACTTTGAAGTAATGCTCTTTAAAGGTTCTTTCTCCACAGTTCTCCCCTCGGAAACCGGAAGTGGCAGCGAAAATTTCCCCGCTAGTATCTCCATTTGGAGGATGACACGTCTTCCGTAACGTTCGTTGGTTATGGGGGTTGAACGTCTGCCAGCCAGGTGGGAGGAAATAAGAAAGAGAGCAAAAAAGCACGGAACAGTTGAAAACCCATCCATCCGCCATTATTATTTTATGAGGACGCCACCGTCTATATTCTATCATCATTATGGTAGGTATATGTATGTTGGAGGTTGAACTGAAGATGTTGAAGTTTTTTTTTCAGGGGTTGTGCAATTGAAGTGATGATTTCTGCTTTATTTACTGTTTATTTAATGCCTACGTCGTCAACTAATGCTTTAAAATCTAAAAATCTTTTTAAGCTGTAGGACAAACATACAATTATTATGTCTAACATCAAAACATTCAAAACACATAAAAAATAATAAGCTTAGCATTAGCAGCTAGTAGCACAAATTTGTAGGTGGTACAGTCCTAAACCGCTGGCGCTGTTATAAGGCTTGCCTCCTTCCCATGAGATACCAAAGCACAAAGCTTTGGGACTCATATTCGACTCCTTGACAAGACTGATGCAATCCTTCAACGATCGAGAGATGTGTTGACCACGTCCTTGTAACTGCTGGGGGATGGGAAAGAATGGTTATTTGGAAACCTCAGAAAGGTGTAGGAAGCTCTACGTCCTCTAAGGCCTAGGTGTTAAGGGAATATGTATGTTGTTAGTGGAAAGGATATGTTCAGGCACACTATTATCACAGACAAACAGACGTAACACTTCGAACATTTTTCGATTCAAATCATAGTCACGGAAACATATTCACCCAATGCTAAAAGGACTAAGATTGGCCGACCACCAACTAGGTGGCGGTAGTGAGCAAACGTCAAACTCGAACAAAAACTATGCGAGCGCCACGGTTGGGCAGTTGGCCAACTATCAAATTTTGAAAAAGACCGTTAAATCGGTGTACGATGAGAATTATCAGAGTGTTACGTCTGTTTGTCTGTGCTATTATCAAGCTGCACCGAATCAGTTGTCCACCCAATTCTTCCTGGTTCTGCAACGTTTGTCTTTATTTTAGTCAAAGTTAAAGAAAAAGAAAAAGAAAAAGGAAAAGAAAAAGAAAACAAATAAACAGAATAAAAGTAATTTCAATTTATGTTGTATTTTTGTTGGCGATAGAGAAATACTTCATTTGTTCGTAAAATCGGTCAATTTCGATTACTTATGAAAGCTTTCGTGATTTGCACTTTTACAGCATAATGCGCAAGGCGCGTATCGTCCATAAAAGTAGTGAGTGAGTTTCGAAATTTTCAAGTGATGTAAAAGTTCTAGTGATTTTCTTTCTCGTTTACAGGACTGAGGTCCGAGGTTACGCAAATTTTAGACGAAAAATACAAACTTTTGCGAAAACACAGTGTATGTTTAATTGACGAATTGAGAGATACATTTGTGAAAAAATTACCACTTGTTTTGGCGGGATTCGAACCCACGACTCCGTATCGCTAGTCCGGCGCTTTAACCAACTAAGCCACAGAACAAGTTACGATTCTGTGTAATAGAAAGTCGAGCTGGATTCCAAGCACCACTCTAACTGGGTCCGTCTTTCATAACTTTATCTCTCTTTCGGCTTAGATGTCAATCTCCCACACTCTCGCGATTGCACCTTCGAAATGATAAGCGCGAGCGAACAAGTGGTAATTTTTACACAAATTTATCTCTCAATTTGTCAATTAAACACACAGTGTCTTCGAAAAAGTTTTAGTTTTTTCGTCTATTTCAGACATACCAGCTGCTCCTTTACCGGGGCAATAAAATGATCTGCCTACGTCAATTTTGCTGATTTGTTTTCCATTGAATAAGGAACTAACTATGAAAAATGGTTATGCTTTTCAGGGGTAGTTTCAGCTTTGCAATCTTGTTTTAGTGACACAAACTATTTAATTTTGCACAACCGCCGAATCCGGTGTTGAAACGTCGGACAAAATCCAATTCACCAAAGTTTTTTTTTACGCAGTCCGCTTAAAAAAAAACCGCGTTATTAAAAAAAACGTCGTTAACGTCGCCATTTTTCAAAAATTCGCGTAAAATAGTCAGGACCACATCTACCGCAACTTGTCTTTTTTACGACATTTTTTGAAATAACGCGGTTTTGACGTAAACTACGTCTATGGAAAAGGTACGGTACTGTACCACGGTACCGGGTGCAAAATGAAAATCTAAAATTTTGCGACCGTCACGAAATTGCAACAGATTTCAAACGCTAATAACTCAAAAAGTAATCGATGGATTTTCCGGATTATAGCTCGAATCGATGGGAAAACTGCACAACAATTTTCTACAATACACAAAAGTTACTATTTTCAATTCTAAACTATTGAAAATTTGGAAATAGTGAACCCATGTTTTAATTTTATCCAGCCAATCACGTGCGAGCACAAGTTTGAGGAAGAAACGGGCAGTATAAAAGATTACTGCTTCTTCTCATCTTCCATCAGTCCTCTTCGACTACTCGATGGGAACGCATCGGCAGAGCGCTGCCGGTCTGAGTTAGTATTCTTCCGAGCGTCGACCGTGGTGGAGCGGGAGAGAGCATTTTCGCTCTCCCATTCTGCTTCACACTGCCGAGCGCGTTGGACGTGCCGTCGGCAACCAAGCAGCACCGGCGGTGGTGGCTCAATCGCGTGTTCCCAGTGCGGTAGCGGATGCGCCCGGCAGCAACGAAATGGAAATTTCAACATCGGATCCAACACCTTCGCCGGAGGCAAATATCCCTCCTGAAAGTGGATTATATTTTCGAGCGGCGAAATCAAATTTAAACAGCCCTTGTGAGGTCTAAAATGTTAAATTTCTGCATAAGAGTTCATTCAGAATTATCCTAGAAAGCAAACACGTAAGTGCCGACATATTAAAACCAACTACAGCGAAAGCGCTGCCGTGCGCGGTAGACGCACCAACAGCAACCGAGTAGCAGCGGCGATGGTGGCTCATGCACATTTCCACAGTGCGGTAGCGGATAGGCATACAGCAACTGGGAATTTTCATCGGAAAGAATTTAACCGCTTGATGTCGAATCAGTTCTAAATTCAATGTACTGTGTATAAACTTATGCGCGCATCAAATAAAAGTTTGCCCAACTTAGAAAAATTTGCTGGTTTATTGGAAAATGAAAATTGTTAACCAGCGTTGCCAAATTTCGAATTTCAAATATTCAAATATTATAATATTGGTTAATCCTAAGTCTACTGTTCAGGAAAAGGCTAATAATTATCATTTTAAATTATTTTGAATATTCTGCAAAAATAAATGATTACAGATAAATTTGTATGGCATCATTGATTTCGACTCCCCTCGTATCTAACCAATCACGTTCAAGAGGGGAAACCATACCTTTGTGCAGCATAAAAGCAAACTGCTTCTTCTCATCTTCCTTCATTATTCTTTGACCCATCGATGCAGAAGCATCGCCGGGCGGAAAGCGGAGCTCAGTTTGCTTTGGTCGCCGAGTCGAACGGTTGTCCCGCACACCGGACAGTAGGCCCGGTTTCATCGGCGGTGGCTCATTCGAAATCTCCCAGTGCGGTTGCGGATGGGTACAGCAGCACGCCGAAAAATTTTCATCATCGGATGCAGCACCATCATCGAAGGAAGAAATCCCTCCTTACTGTTGAACAGATTTGGTTTTGCTAAATCAAATTTAACCAGCCCTTCTCAGGGCTAAAATTCTGAATTTTCTGCTAGAGTTAAAACCGAATTCTCGCGGCAAACGCACCACCAGAAACGTAGCAGTAACGAGGTGGCCCATTCGCATTCTCTCATAGCGAGCGGTTGGTCATGTCAACTGGGAAGAATCTTCTTCTTCGTAGCTAACCAGGGCGGCAAAAGTTTAAAATTAAATGGGAATTTATTAGAAAACTGAGTGAAATTTCTTCTACAATTTGCTGGTTTGCCTAAAAATGAAAATTGTTAACCAGTGTTGACAAATTTGAATAAGATCTCAGCAATTACAAAATTACAAAATATTCAATATCTGTAATTATCAGTAATTTTTGCCGAAAATTCTTAAAATGTGTATTACATACAATTATTTACAATTTACTAAATATTATAATATTCGGTAATATTAAGCCTACCCGTCTGGAAAAGGCTAATAATTAATATTGAAGAACAATTTAGGTTAGGAATGCATTTTTCCCAAAATTTCAATAATTTGCTAATGGAAATCAGAAATGAGTTACGTTTAAGAATGTAATCGCTCATAAAACAACAAAGAGGAGGAAGAATAGAAATCACCGAATGAAGACAACCATGGTATACACCTACCGAGCTGTCCGCCAAAAGTTCTACAAACTTAAAGTAGCTTCCGATCTAGCCAAACCACAAACCTCGAAGTTGGTCTAAACAAATTGTATTATTTGTTCGACAAAACAGCAAACAGAAGTCCGTTATCAATCATAATAAACTGTTTTACGTAGTTTACGTCATTCGGTTGTGTCTTGCACACACCCCTCTGATTTTTTTATGCGTTTTTTTACGCGATACCATTCGTCGTAAAAAAAAAACTTCAGTGTAGTTTGTTCCACTAAAACAATACTACAAAGCCGAAACTATCTCTGATCTCCAACCACTCTCGAACCAGTATAACAGGTAATTATTTTTAATTATATTAAAAAGTGCTTATGATTAACATGTTCGCGCACAACGCGAACGTCGTGCAGCGTTTCAAACTTGGTCTGTACAGTTGCCTTTTTCACTCTGCTGTTAGCCCTGTTTCCATAGCCCGTTCCCACCTGAATCCAATCCTCGTATAGAAAACACACAGCTAACCTCGAGTCGCCGCGAGTATTTCGGCCACCAACACTAACAAGCACCCTCATCCTATCCAACTCCAATGCACGCAATACTACAGACAAATCCCCAGCTTGAGCTCTCGACCGACATGCAAGCCGACGAACGCGCCAACTGTCTCGCGCTGATTGGTTGGCGCCTTTTTCACACTTCAACCAATGCCCTGCCAACATGCAATAATAAGAAGAAGCTATTCATTATAAATACTGCACCCATTGTGAAGAGCATTCATTCAGTTTATAGCCGTTGTATAGCACGCGCAATAAACGGTCTAGTTCGAAAAGCAACAGAAAGCAGTTTTCATTCTCCGAAGCAGCTGAACCACTAGTCCTTCTCAGGATTGAGTTATTCATTTCCACAGTCTGAGCATCGACATCCCTGGCATTCCGAAGAGGAATTGGCCGCTCCAGCAGGGATCCTCCAACCGAGAGGATTGCCCTCATCATCGAGTGTCCGTGATCGGACATAACATGAATTCCTGTTCAACGTGTAGCGCATAGCGCTTTATCGTAGGCTGTTTTTTTCGCCGTCGTGCGGCAGTATCCCTCGTCGAATCGGAGTTTTGTTGGCGAATTGGGCCGCTAGTTTCGTTAGTGATTCTCGGCGCCCGTTTTCGACCCGTGAGCCCAGCAAAGGCCTGCCTTCTATGAGGCAGTTAAACGGGACCACGAGTGAAGTCGCTCGTCCATCTTGGTAGCGAGTATTCCCGTCGGCCGCCAATTACCGACGGTAAGGCCATTTTCCGTCAAATCCTGTGGGCCGGAATCAACGAGAGTCGGTTCGTAGCAGCGTGTCGTCAACTGCACGTCAGTATCCAGAGAGATAGAGGTCGGAGTCGGCTTCGTAGGTCATACTGATGCCCTGCGGTCGAGATCGACCCTTACAGCGATTAAGTGGCCGCGGAGAGGAGGTCCCGGTAGTGGTGCTGTCGTGGCGTCGGTCAACTGGGTTGGATCTGAGCCCGTGGTTGGAAAGGGGTCACCGGCAAGGGTCGGGGCAGGTGAGATCCTGCTGTCTGCAACCTTCGGGTGCATCTGATAGGGCCTGAAGGGTAGTGATACCCTTCCTTTGCGGGCAGGTCAGATCGGGTTGCACGTGGGCATCAGTTCTTGATGTCTGCTAAGCAGTTGGGCGCGAGTGGGGTTGACCCTGCCCGCCTTCCGAGTACAAAGGGAGTGGCGACGACCACTCGGAAAACTGGCTAAGCGCCAGCATGCTACCGTGATGGACTCTCCAAAGCGAGTCGTCGATGTTCGTTGCTGCAGGTTACGCAGCTACCCAGTCAACACACGATCGCATATAATATTACACAGGACGCAAAAGTGGAGGCGATATACGCACATTTTACACGCGGTTAAATGGAAGCTGGTACGCATATGGCCTCCACTTTAGCATCCTATTCAACATCATATAAGACTTTGTGTTAGCTGGGTAACCTTGAGGGTGCGATGTGTACTAGCCCCTCTCTGAAGCAATGCCTTCCCAAGTAACAATATGACAACCTTTACGCATTCACGCGTATTTATAAAGGTTTTATTGTAGCAGGAAACTTGCTGTTTTGCTTTATTGGTGTATTTAAAGATGCTAAGTAACTACTTGCAAAAACTTTTCTTTCAGCTGTTTTTAACACCGTTTGTAGTGCGATAATAAAATCTAAAATGAATTGTTCTTAACACTTAATTTATCACGGCATTTTGTACCTCCATAAAACCGCTCAAAAAAGCTATCGTACTTAGTTTTATAGTAGCCACAATAAAATATTCCAAAAGACTGTTTTGTTTGTATAAATGTCAATACTAAACCATGCAATAAGTCAGCAAAGCAGCGGTCGCCCATCAACATGGCGATCACTTTCATTCACTGTTTTTAATACTGCGAGGAGAAACATAGAATTCATTTTTGAAAGCTGTAATGACCTCGCGAGTTGCAAGAACTCAATAGACACTCCTACCACATCGCGGGACGTAACCACCATCAAATTAAAAGATTCGCAACTTTGGTTCAATGTTCAAGAAACGTGAACGGAACTTCATCGTCTCGTTCATCGTAGAAGAAGGATATTCACAGAACCTTACCTGATGCGATTTTCGATGGCTTCATGGTGTTTGCTTGCGATGCCCGATGAAATTGTAGTTCCGATGTAGTAGCACTTTCATGTAATAAAATGACTCCAACAGCTACGATACGAGCGATTAATTAACGCGGATGTAATTGAAATTTAAATAATGCTCTTCAGCTGTCAAAATTTATCTGCTTGCTGTTTGGCAATCGTATAAGCAGAAAAAAAGCTGAACGGCTTAATATTGACATTTGAAGCAACTATTTTGCATACATATTACTTTTACAAATGCGGAGAGGGTTGGTATAAATGCCAAACTACATTGTCAGCTGCAGAATTTGCCATTCTTCATAACCTTCTCAAGGGTGGGCCAACTAGCCGAATTCTAACATTCATGAGGTTGTGGTAGAAGCTCTGAAGATGTTATTGCCTTGATTAGAGTTTTATTGACATAGATTTATAACAGCTTTGTGGAGTTGGATAAAATTTAGGATGTTACTTGGATTCTTCGTGGTTCCGGAGAGACCAAGGGTTTGGCGACCATAGGAATGTGCTTTAGTGGGTCGTGAAGAGAGTAGTCCTGGCTTTTACTACTGTTGTAGAAGACGGCCTTAACCCCACACTACCCTAACCTTCCTGTTAGGGTGTTTGTTGAGCCGATTTTTCCCCCTATGGTTTAGAAGAAAACAAAAAGAGGTCTCAACATTCCCCACTCACTCACAGCTGAAAGTTGGGTCGCTAGGTTCTGTTGCTCTTTGGTTGACCGGAGAAAACTATCCTGGGAATCACTCGGCATCCGCCGAAGCTCTCTCATTTGTCCAACAATCGGAAACTTCCATCCAGCCACCACTCACTTCGCATTGGTAGTTTGGCCATACCTCAGACGGGTCCATTTGCTGCCGCTGCGCGCCAATTCGCAGCACGGACTCGTCGGCATCCGTCATTCTACTGTCGCCGCTGTCGAGCATCGAGGTTGTCACCATCGTTTAGTCGTCGAGGCCTGTCGAGGCCAAACGCGTTTTCGAAGAAACTCTGCCGATTTTTCCATGAACAGTTCCAAACCGTCCCTGAAGTCGATGTCGATGGACAGATGGTGTGTTGGCACTTGTATTTGTGGCATTTTTGGGGGATTTATCGCACGATTAAACTCTGGTTCGTTGTCGAGCGGCCGTCAACGAAGCCGGCTAGATAACTTCTCATGAACTTATTTATTTAAGGTGAATGACGGAAGATGATCTGGAATAGCACTTTGTAGGCATCTTTTAGCATTTTGATCGCATGGAAGTTTGCACACGCCGACTTGTCACCTTTCTTATAGTTGAGGCATATGAATTTTTCCTTCCACATTTCGGTAGCCGTTCGATCTTCCAGATCCGGACTATTAGCCGGTGTAGACAGGTGGCAAACTTCTCTGTTTTTTCTTTGCATTTGAAGTTTCGCAGTGAATCGTGCAGCATGTTCTTCTTCTTATTCTTCTTTATGGTTCTACGTCCCCACTAGGACTTGGCCTGCCTCACTTCAACTTAGTGTTCTTTTAGCACTTCCACAGTTACTAATTGAAGGGCTTTCTTTGCCTGCCATTGCATGAATTAGTATACTGTGATCCAAGTACAATGATACACTATGCCCAGGGTGTCGAGAAAATTGTCCCGACAGGAACGGAAATCGAACCCGTCGTCTCCGGATTGGCGATCTATAGCCTCAACCACTAGACTAACTGGAGACCCGTGCAGCATGTCCACCAGGTGATGAATTTTCACGAAAAATGTTCTAGGTGATAGGCCTGTTTGTCTGTGGCTCATACCGGGTGAATACGTGGACTTAGTTAACATTTTCTCCTGCAAGTGGATACAATTTGTGAGTGAACGGTAGTTAGAGAGAGCATACTTTTATGAGTCAGTGATCACGAAGTGAGAGCTTTTCCAATAGTCTTTGAGTGCAGGGAAAATATCGTAGCTGCTTTATCCGGATAATATCACGGTGTACTTACTTATCTTCAGTCCTGGGCACAGACGGTGGTGCAGAAGGCCGAATTGAGCCTCTAGGTCTGCCTCTGCTGCAATGACCTGCTGGGTTCCAATCTAACGTTTGCTTGCAGATTTCGTTTCCGTCCCTGCGTAGAGTGTGGCCGACTCACCTCCATTTGCGATCCCGAATTACTGTCGCTATCGGCTTTTGATGACATCGACGATGGAGCTCCACGTTGGAGATCCAATTGTGAGGCCACCATGCACGAATTATATACCGTAGTACGTAGACAGCTATTGATGAAGACCTGTAGCCGTTGAGTGTTCTCCTCTGATACACACCAGGTTTCGCTAACGAATATCAGCACAGATTTCCCGTTCGATTAAAAAATTCGGATTTTGGTGCGTCGACTAATCTAGTTGTTTTTCCATACATTTCTTGCACTTATGGCGATCTTGGTGGCGCCATCGGCCGCCATTTGGCTACCAAGATATTGGAAGCTTTCAGCATTCTCCACTGATTGCCCAGCTACCGTAAAGCAGGAAGGCATGACCTGTTTACATCCGACGACTTGGTCTTGTTGACGTTGACCTGCCGCTGAGGAGTGATTGGCAAGATCATCGAGCTTGCTCTGCGTATAAGAGCGCCGTTGAGCTAGGAGAGCAACGTCATCAGCCAGTTCGAAGTCATTTAGGTGCTCCATGGCAATGGGCTGCCACAGCAATCCACGATTTGGTTCACGGTCAATCGCACCTACTAGGATCTCGTCGATTACGATGAGGAACAGTAGCGGTGATAGGATACATCCTTGCCTCACTCCAGCTACGACCCGGATGGGATCGGACAAAACACCGTTGTGCAGTACTCTGCACGAAGATACCATGTACTGTGCTTCAATGAGGCCGATGATTTTCTCAGGGAGACCCTTGTGAATGAGGGCTTCCCACATGTTTCCGTCATTGAGACGGTCAAAAGCTTTTTCGTAATAAATGAACACCAGGTAGTGAGACTCTTGGAATTCATTTATTTGCTCCAGAGTGATACGGAGCGTGATAATATTGTCCACACAGGTTCGTCCGGCACGTAATCCTGCGTGCTGCCGTCGGAGAGTTGCGTCAATCTTCTCCTGTATTCGGTTTAGGATCACTTTGCAGCAGACCTTGAGAACGATACACAGTAACATAATGCCCCGCCAATTATCGCAAACAGTCAGGGCACCCTTTTTGGGTACCTTTACTAAGACGCCTTGCATGCAGTCAGCCGGAAATGTTGCGGTTTCCCATATGATGCAGAATACTACAGGGTAAGCTTTGAGCCTTCTTCGATTTCATGCTACGGGTGGCCGTTTCTATCTTTTGCACTGATGGAGATTCGGTGATGACAAGGGTAATGCGTCGAACCCTTGGCAGATCATGCTGAGGTGTTGATGGCGTTGTCGACACTTGAAAAAGGTTTTGGGCACAGTGGCAACCACTAGCAGAATATTATGGTATGAATTATGTGTGTTATCATATGTGTTATTGAATAAGATCTGGAGCAAATAAGTATATTTTTATCATCGAGGATTTTAACTTTGAGACAAATTTTCCATTATCCAAATATAATGTAATATTTTGCAAATGTTTCATTTGTCTACAAAGAATACGTTTCGTGCCTTAAATAAGGCGACGATTGTGTGTTTTTTTATTACATTTTTCAAATAAGTAATTGTTTGACGATGGGATGTTGTTTTACTTTATTACTAAATGAGGGTATTTAACTCATTTGTGTCTTCAATTAAAAAGGTCAGGCTACCTCACCAAGATTACATTTTTCCCATAATTCTGATTGTACTGATTTTCACCGTTGAAGCACAGACAAACAGACGTAACACCTTGAACGATTTTCATGGAAATCCATCGCCCAGTTCACCTGGTGGAAAAGTTGCACGAATCACAGTGTTGTGGAATATCGTCAACAGAAGCCGCTAGGCTAGTGCGAAACGTTAAACGCATAGAAAAACGAGGCACGCGCCTCTGGTTGTGAAAGCCACAACTATGAAAATTTAAAATGTTCGTTAAAAGCGTGGTCGATGGAAATTTCGCAAGTGTTACGTCTGTTTGTCTGTGGTTGAAGGCTCATCGCATTAATTCCGATCGGAATTGCACCAATTCGGATACTCTCCATATTTATGTTACAACGTTGCTGTCACACTAGCAATAGTTTACAAGTTTATCAGACTTGTTACAATCTACATTACACGTTTGAACTTACCATAAAAAGTCCAAACGATTTATAACTTTTATAGCCGCCGCATTCATTAATTATTCCCTTCCTCTCTGAAGTGTCCAGTTTTTAACCTATTTTATGCTCTGCCATCCAAACTAGTGGAACGCGCCGAAATGTGAGATGATAAAACAAATCTCAGCCAAAACCGTCCAGCGCGAAGCAAAGTCCGGCGAGACACCGCCGAAACGACTGCCTGCCTGCCTCAAAGCGCATCATGATTTCATGGTCAGTTCTATAAAGATGTTCGTTGTTTGTATTTTATTTGTCTGCGCTTGCTCTCTCGTCGACCCAGCTCCAGGGCTAGCGAGGTAGGTAGGTAGGTATGTATTGCCGGACATTCATTTCTCCGCCTTGTGGTCGTACGATGAGTGCTTTAAAATTTTTATGACATCAATTCAGATATGGCATGGGGTCAAGCCCTTTTGCGCCAATTGATGTTGTACAGTAGTGTGGCGTAGATCAATCTTTTCTTAGCTCATTGCTAGATGAAAGAATGCCTCCTGATGGGTTTTTGGGAGCGAGTTTGCAGTCGGAGCGCCCTCGATTTTTTTTCTTTTTTTTTGTGAATTACCACCTTGCCTTCTCTCTGGTGGGCAACCAAAAAGGTGCCAAAATTAAACAAACGAGTATTTCTGTGCATGGGACTGCTGTTGCTGCTGCTGCTTCGACTGTCCCTCAGTACAACAACAGTCGTCTGTCTTTTGTTTGAACAATTTGGGGCAAATATTTGTGTTTCCCATGTTTGCGCTTGGTGTGCGTTTTGCTTTTTTATTGTTTTATTTGATGGGTTTTAATTTTAGCTGGAATTTGTCAAAAGCTTTACACAGGCTTAACTTCTCTCAATTCGATGATCTGCTGATGGGTTTTCAAGGTTTCGTCCAATATACATTTAGCAACGAACTACGAACTGAAATTTGTGGTATGATGCGTTCGTTTTATCAGCATTTCGTTCAAATTTCAGTACCCAGGTACACAATTTGTCTATTTGAGTCAACTGAATCGACATTGGATTTATGTGTTTAAATGCGCAGCTGTTTAGGTGATGTCCATAAACTACGTAAACTCACTTTTGCTTATCTCAGATCCCCACTTCCTTAATCCTCCCTCGTTGACTTTTGTTCATACTAAATTTTCGAAATTCATATGAAACGTGGACTTTGACCTAGGGGTCTGGCCAAAATCTACGCTTCATATAAAACCCCTTTACTTAGCTTATGGACAAGCCCTTAGTACAAAATCATACTATAGGAGGTTGGGTTTAATTCCCAGTCATTACATGTTTCTATAATGGAAAATCATTTGACCTTAAATTTGAGTTTCTATACTAATACAAAAACAAATTTAATCATTTTAAGTAAAGATCGCTGCGAAAATACCCCACCCAGTTCAACATTGATTGAAATTCTCCAGAGAATGAACTGAAAATTCCTCGTCCAAACCCAGCCTCACCGTTCACCGTTGCTGTTCCGGAGTGAAAAGTACGGGAGATTAAGTGAGCTTTGAACTTTAAAAGCTTTCATCGCGGTGCCAATGCCACCACGCCGTTCTGGTAGCGGCGTTCCTTGAAATAACGGTTTCTTGAAGGATACCCGCGAAACAACTTACAAGAGTTGAAAATGATTGTCTCGCTTTGAGAAGGAATGAAAATCCTGTTGAAAATTCTCGCAGGATTCGGAGGATTTCAGTTCAGGAATTGTCAACACCTTTTGCTGCTTTCGGTATCTGCATAACAACTGTGCTACAAGTGGTTCCAATTTGAATGCGATGCGGTGGCGAGCGAGGGTGTGATGTTTTTGGGTTTATTGCTATGATGATGAATGTTGCGGATACGATTAGCGCTATTCTTGCTAGTTGAGGTTACCGAAAGGAGTCAGGCTGTGATGGTTACTTTAAGTGGATTCCTCTTTCTGTCATGTTTATCATATTAAAATGTTTTCTAGCATTTAAGTAGTTTAGATTTTCAATTTTGTACATGTTTGGCATATTCCATTTGAGAAAGACTATCCAAATTCGAACATATTTGGAGCATAAATGATATCCTTTTTTGCCTCAGCGTGGAAGCTCGTCGTTTCTATTCTCTGATACACTGATGTAGTCCTTTCAGCTAGTACCTCGATCCCCCGTGTCATCGTTCTCAGTGAAGTTCAGCTGCTCAACAAAGTGCTGCTTTCACCTTTCAATCACCTCTCGGCCATTCGTCTTACACTTCCATAAATCGGCTCGCGGAACGGAGACGTTGCGAGATGCGTTTGACTTCTCATAGAGCTGTCGTGTTTCTTGAGAACGGCACAGCATCGAGTTCTTCGCACAACACTTCTTCAAAGTGGCATTTAAATATACCTCCCAAAAGAGGTGAAAATGCTACTTTCGACTCTATTTATAACCTGCCAAGTTAGACCAGGTTTCATTCTGCCAGCACCACGACTCGAGCAACATTCTTCTTCAATAAAACCTCTTTGCACTATACTCGTCCAACCAACGTTTACGGGGTTGATCACACGATCTTAGCTAAGTTCGATCGTACTTCGGCCGCTTCCATGTAGAAGTAGGAATTTGATTTTATGTGTAAGATGCTGAGGTGTTTTATTTGTCGTTAAAAAACTTTCTGAAAAAAATCGAGCAATTTCAGAAAAAATCTTCAGAGAAAGGCCGGAAGGAATTCTTGAATTGATAAATAGTGAAAATCTTACGATGAAGTTCCTGAAGAAGTGCTTGAGGAAATTACTGAAGCAGTCCCTGGAGGAATTCTTAAAAGAATCTTTGAAGAAACAAAATGTTGGGAAGAATTCCTGGTAGAAATTCCTAGGAAGAGATCCTGAATAAATCTGTGGAACAGTTTTAGAAGAAATCATTGAAGGAGTTTCTTAATTTTCTCGAAAAAATAGATAAAAAATCGAACAGAAATCCATAAGGGAGGAATTTTTGAAATTTCCAATGAAATCCAAGGTATCCGTTGAGGATTCCCAAAGGAAAACTGTGGAGGATTTCCTGAAAAATACTTGGAGAAGGTGCCGCGTTAATCACAAAAGAAGCATTTTTAAAGAAATTTGTGGAGGAATTCCTGAGAAATTTTCAGGAGAATCCTTGAGGAGTTCATGGAAGTGCCTTGAGAGGTCTTGAAGGTAAACCAACTAACAATTCAGAACCATTAATAAGCATGACAGTTTAACAAGTCTTCTACCAGAGCGCCGACAGTCGAACATGAGTGAGTGTTGAAGAATGTGTCGAATAAATATTTCAGAAAGCTAAAATGGCGCTTTTGTTCATCATACTTTTGTAAACTGAACAACTAATCGAATAGAAAATGCTGTTCAAGAATTACCATCAATTGCCTTATAATGTTTTAATAATGTACGATGACAAGTCAACTCCAACGCATTAGATGCCGTTATTCAATATATCATCCACACTGGAACAATTAACTTAAGCTTAATTTAAGAACGCTTGCTCGATCATTTTGTTCCATTCCATTTCATTTTGTTTGATTAGCAGTGCAACAATATCAGTTATTTGCCATTGTACGCCATGTTTACGTTTGTTAACATGGTTACTGATTAGGAGCCTAATAAGAGCATCTGCGGCTGCACTTTATTTGACAATAAACAAGAGCCTTGCAGTAGCTCTAAATCATTATATCACATAAACAAACATCACGACACACCTTTCACAATACTCTGACCAACGCCAGCAAAACCACCAAGTTCGAAAACGGCAGCTGGCTAGCAGCGTTGAAATGTTCTCCTCCTGGTTCTTTCGTCGTGATACGTGTCGAACTTCACTTCTATCTAAATCGGGTTCAACATTCTCTTGATGTCAAAAGATTTACAGTAGGAGATGATACATTTTTCCTTCCTACACGAAATGGAAGGCCCAAAGCTAAAACCAACTCACTTGATAAAAAATGTTAAAATTATTTGACCAGTCGCCAAATTTACAAAACAACCACAACAACAACTTTCAAATAATTTGCGCATTTAGATTATACAACTACAACTATTAAGCTTTAGTAGCGCTGCCAATGAACAAAGCTTACAGAAACGTTAATTCACTTGAATAATCGTTGCGTTGCGGAAAATTGATCAGCTTCAATATTGATATTGACAATTAGTATGATAACAAAACTTAAGCGATGGTGTTTGAACAACGCATGACCGGCAACGTATTTGACTCAATATTGAAATACTGTTGTAAGTCTTCCGATTTCTGTACTCCTGATTGGAGAAAAGCAGATGCAGACAATTCTTTTATGCCTTTCTCGTGCACCAAAGTGTAGTGAAAAGCTATATGTTCACACAAAAAACTAATTTTTGATAGAAGGCTCGGAGGGTTAATTCACAAATACCAATCAACTCAGTTCGACGAATTGATGTGATGTTTTATGTGTGTATGTATGTGTGTGTATGTATGTGTGTGTGCATGTATGTCTGTGTACAAAAAGGTCACTCATTTTTAAGGCACTTCCCATTGACCGATTTATCGGATTACTTATAGCTTGCGGAATTTCACCGCATTGTGCGACCTATCGAACTGCGGTGATTGTTGTAACCTTTTGGTTGACCAATTCAAGATGGTGGCTGTTTAAGGCTCCAAAACCATGCAATATGGAGTATATTTGGTAAGGGGAAGTTGTCTGGAGTCCAAAAATGGCGACCAGAATATCAAATATACCGGTCTAAAATCCAAGATGGCGGCTCAAAATTCAAGATGGCGTCTGTTTGATGAAGTTTTAGTTTCTAAAACCATGATATATGGATATATTTGGTATGGGGAAGGTGTCCGGAGTCCATAAATGACGACCAGTATATCCAAAATGGCGGTCTAAAATTCAAGATGGCGGCCCAAATTCAAGATGGCGGCTCCAAATTCAAGATGGCGGCTCCAAATTCAAGATGGCAGCTGTTTAATGATATCTTAGGCTTCAAAACTAGGCAATATTAGTAGTTTTGGTATAGGAAACATTCTTTAATCCAAAAACAGCGAAAACAGGATATCCAAGATGGCTGCTTTAAATTCAGGATATCGACTGTTTAATGGAGTCTTAGGCCATAAAACAATGCAATGTGGGTATATTTGGTATGATGAAGATGTCCGGAGTCCAGAAATCTCGACCAGAATACCCAAAATGGCGGTCTAAAATCCAAGATGGCGGCTGTTTAGTGGTGTTTTTGGCTTTAATACCATGTAATATGGGCATATTTGGATTGGGCAAGATGCCAGGGCTCCAAAAATGGCGACCAGAATGTCCAAGATGGTGGTTCCAAATTCAAGATGGCGGCTGTTTAATGGAGTTTCAGTACCTAAAACCATGCAATATGGGTATATTTGGGGAGGATGTCCGGAGTTCAGAAATAATGACCAGAATATCCAAGATGGTGGCTTCAAATTCAATATGGCGGCTGTTTAATGGTGTTTTAGGCTTTAAAACCATTCAATATCGGTATATATTGTATGGGAAAGATGTCCGGAATAAAAAATGGCGACCAGAAATCCAAGATGGCGTTCCAATATCCAAGACTGTTTAATAGAGTTTTAGACTCTAAAACCTTTCAATATGGCTATATCTGGAATGGGGAAGAAGTATGGAGTCTAAAAACAGCGACCAAAATTTCCTAAAAGCGGACTTAAATCCAAAATGGTGGCCCAGAATTCAAGATCACGGTTTCTTCAAAAGTTTAAGGCCCAAACATCAAAAGATAAATAAACGATATGAGTTCTGGTGCCATGAAATGGATTTTTTTTAAACGTATGAAAGTGCGATTAGAAAGGCACGCATGAAAACAAGAAGAACGGAATCAAACGGTGCCGTAATCGCTTGTTTGAGAATAGGATGAATTTGAGAGCGTGAGATTACTAAGGGCGCGGATTCCCTATTATACTATCATCTGGGATTGCGTTCTAAATTTACTTCATTTGAGAGTTTTAAGACATAAGGAGAATATCTGAAAAATACACCATCCATATAAAAGTTTTATTGGCACAACATAGTCGTGTAATCGCGTACTAAGGGGCTGTCAATTTATTACGTAAGGCTTTATGGGGGGAGGGGGGGGGGGTATGAGAAATCTTACGCGCCATACAAAAAAATTTGGGTTGTCATACAAAAAATCTTACAAGGGGGGGAGGGGGTGTTGAAAAATCGTAAAAATTCCCTTACGTAATTAATGGATAGCCCCTAAACGCTAATCACTGCTGTGACTGACACTGTACTACTACTGCTACTGCTAGTATGCGTGCTATACTCAACCAACAATTGCTCCGGAGAAACCGCGGAAGACAGTTGAATGCGTCGGTTATATTATAATAAAAAAAAGCAAGAGCAAAGGAATAAAGGTCAAATTATATGGTCAAGGTCATTTTATTTGATAAAATATGTGTGTGCATACATTATTCCGTCATCATCGTCGTAACGGAGCCAACTACACACTTCACGGTGCGACGACGCTCATATGATACCCCCCGCTAATGCCTCCCTCTATACTTCAGTAGGTATCCGTATGTCTCATACTTACTGACGACGGTGTGCGCGCAGCCATTCAAATGAGCACGGAGTACGATCATTGATAAGGCAGCTGCTGGGCCGGAGTGAGAGAAAGAGAAAGAATGGTACGGAAGCACTAAAAGATATGATTGCCCGTTGTAGTCCTGCAGTTGACTGACTTGTCGACCGTAGATCGCCGCGCCGCCGCCACCGCGCCGTAGTAGTTGGTTGGTACCGGTTTCAGTCCGAAAATATTTTCGCCGGTAACCGACCGACCGGCCGTACAATTTATGAGACGGGGGCGTGTGGGTATGTAAATTTTAATAAACATAAACGAAATGAGCGAATACCACACTATGGGCCGACAAAAATCGGACTCCAATACGAAGGCAAATTGCGGCGTGGAAAGTCAGAGTGGTACATGTGTCATATAGGTACAAATGATACTAGTATGATAACTGGAGGGTGATATTATTTCCGGTGTCCTGGAGCTTATCCACTCTTCCACAATTCTGCAATTGAGTAGGCAGTAGCCAACTTCACCTCTTCGATCGACTCATCATAGACCTCTAGCGTAACATCGTCAACTAGATCGTCAACTTAGCCAACACGGCCACGCAAACTGAGAACAAACTGAACACCTCGTTGTACATCGAATTCCATAACACCAGACCCAGGATGGAGCCTTGCAGAGCTCCGAGGTTGAGCGAACCCACTTCCAACCCATCTCTGTATCGTATAGCAGTGCTTGAATTTGAAAATAGTTTTCGAGAATCTCCGGGTTCGAGAATCTCGGGAGCATTCTGGAAACAGGTACCCTACTGGCACAATTGATCGCATTCCTTACTAGAGCATAGTAACAAAGTCCACTTCTTTTAAGCTGGAGAGTTATCTAGGAAGTTTTGGTAATTGACAAGATAGCGCTTACAGTTGACTTCCCTTGCGGAAGCCAATCTAGTTGCTCAAGAGACCATCTACTTCGAATTACCACAACAGCCTGATAAGGATGATCCGCCCCGCTGCCATGTTTAGCAAGCTTATTGGTTTATATGCCGACGTGTCCCCGGAAGGCTTCCCCGTCTTTGGCAGTACGACCAGGCTTTGCCGCTTCCAAACCTTTAGAAAGGCTCCCTCGACCAGACAATTCTACACAGATAAAAATAATGAGATTTAAACGTCGTGTAAACTTCAACTTAGTCATGTAAACTTAATGTTATGATGGTCATGTAAATACACAGAGTCATGCCGAATTACATGACATATAATGGAAGTTTACATAATATTTTATGACTTTTACTTGACATGTCTTGTAAACTTCTGTGATATCCCACGCTCCAATCATGTGCATCATATGTCACAGAATTTTACACTCTTTTTTCGATCTGCAGATAGCAGAGCTGAACATCTTGACAGCCGCTGCAATGCCAACTTTTAATACCTGGTTCGGAGTTCCATCATCACCCGCCAAAGTCCTCAGCAATTCTACGAAAGCAAGTCACGGACTAGGAGCATAACGCGGGAAGAAACCCTCGATGATTCCCTCAATCATCTCTGGAGAATGCTCAATAGCAGCCATTACACTTCGTGCCTCACAACTCTGTAGATGGCACCTGCATCTCTGCCATAATTCTAGCAGATACACAATAGTTTAACAATTGGCGCTCACGTCACCATGCAGAACTAAGGCAGAATCTGTTGCCTTGCCCTTGGTCAAACGCGGCGCTGATTCTCAATAAATTGAGTCCACCAGTACGCCGGTATTCCATTCTAGTGAGGACTTTCCTAGGCATCGTGGCATCGTATGCACGATACCTCTCCTCTCGTTGCACGGGCTTTGCCTGGTCTCCCTTTCTCTGCCCGCTGCCTGCTTTGGCTGTAGTTCAACGCTTCCCAGCCTAGGCTTTCGCGACCCCCAGTCTATTGTCACCCCGCTTGTCATATAACAATCGCAGCGTGCCTGCTAGCCAGGCCGGGGCCCGAGCGGTTGTGAAGGCCCCTCTGAGGTACAAATGCGATAAGCAATACAGTTTTTCTTTGTTTTTGAGTAGTACTTGAACCAAAAATGGTTTTTGTGGGGGCCCCTAAAATATGGGGGGCCGGGGCCCTGGCCCCCCCCCCCTTAGATCCAGCCCTGCTGCTAGCAGTTGGGGGGTCGCGAAACAAAGGTTGGGAAACTGTGCTGTAGTTGATACTGTAGTGAATCACTATGGGGCTATTCTCTGGTTCTGGCAACACTGCTGCTAAGTACAAAAGTGCGGTTCGTATCGGCTCGATTAAATTATAAAATTAGCAGAGAAAAGTGATTTTATAATTCGCGAGTGATTAGTGCACGTAGTTTACGAGTGCCAAGAATTACATTTTTGTACGTAGGACGGTGGACGTTGCGTGAAAAGATTAAATTTATTAGTTTTAACTCCTAGTGATAATTTGTGATCCGGGAGAAAACAATATTAGATCTCAGTGCGTGAGATCAATAAATGCATGAATGAGATCTCGCATGCAAGTTCGGTTCCCCTCCAAAATAGAGGGAACAAAAAGTGCTTAAAAATCAAATGTGTGGTGATGGCTAGTGTCGTTCGCATATGCGTATGTGAAAAGAATAGCCGACATCCACAATCTACAGCCTATACGGCAACTTGGGCATCAAAAACCACCGGATCGCAAATTAATTGCAAACGGTTATATTTGGATGCATTCAAATACTCCTTTGTTTTGGCTTGCGAACTGTGAAGTGAGTCTATTATGGGCAAGTGAGATGCAAACACTCACAATATTGCTGGCGTTTTCAACACCGTAAAGGTAGTGCACAATGACTAAGGTAGGGGTGACTGGGGACAAATGCTCCTACATCAGTAAGTAAAGATATTAAAAGTTTTTATTTATTTTTATTGTGTATACGTTTTTTATTTTCTTGACACTACAATTCAATTAAATATATTCTAATTATTCTATACTTTTTTGTTTTATATATTTATTATTAATATTTTTATTTATTTATTTATTTAATTTTATTGTGTGTGTGTGTGCGTGTGTGTGTGTGTTTGCGTGTGTGTGTGTGTGTGTGTATGTGTGTGTGTGTGTGTGTGTGTGTGTGTGTGTGTGTGTGTGTGTGTGTGTGTGTGTGTGTGTGTGTGTGTGTGTGTGTGTGTGTGTGTGTGTGTGTGTGTGTGTGTGTGTGTGTGTGTGCGTGAGTGCGAGTGTGTGTGTGTGTGTGCGAGTGCTTTTGTGTGTGTGCGTGTATTATCTTTTTAAGTTAATATAGTAGCGAAAGACCAAAGCATAGGGCTAAAGTAACTCTAAAAACCTACAAGAAACTAGTGATATCGTGATGATCATTGATCAGTACGCAAAAATCCTAGGATTGAGTGGAGTTAAGAGGACAGAGAACCCTATTATGCTTGGCCAGACTTCAAGTTCTGTTGATCTAACGTGTAAAAATCAACAATTATTGAATCCTAACGATCAAAATGCAAACTAAAAATTTACGGTTCATCCAAGTAAATCTTCACCACGCAAAGGGAGCAACAGCTGCACTTTGCAAAAGATTTGCTGAGAGTAAACTGGATATAGCTTTTATCCAGGAACCATGGACGAACAATTGTAGGATAATGGGAATCCATACAGATTCCTCCAAATTAATATATAAAGTAGGGCAGTTACCACCAAGATCTGCAATTTTAGTGAATGGGACTGTGAATGCAGTTCCAATTACACAATTTATTAATCGTGACATTGTTGCAATTATGATGGAAGTACCAACAATCCACGGGAAAACGGAAATTTGTGTAGCTTCGGCATACTTTCCGGGAGATGTGGATGATGTACCCCCACCAGAAGTAGCAGCTTTTGTCTCTTATTGCAGAAAGCTAAATAAAGCTTTCATCATTGGTTGTGATGCAAATGCTCATCATACGATATGGGCTAGCACAGACATTAATAGTAGGGGAGAACACCTCTTGGATTTCATTTCAAGAAAGGAAATCGATTTATGTAACAGAGGCGATAAACCTACCTTTACAAATGCTATTAGGCAAGAAGTTTTGGATTTGACATTGTGTAGCCCTACACTCTCGGAAAAAATCAAAAATTGGCATGTGTCAGATGAAATTTCTTTATCTGATCACAAGCATATACTGTTTGAATATGAGGCTGGCTGTCAACTCATAGAAACTACTAGAAATCCCAGGAAGACTAACTGGGATATGTACACCTCAAAACTTTTATCGGGAATGGATAACTTAAATGCCATTCTAAATTCTCGTCATGGGCTTGAAGAAAGCGCTTCGACACTTTCGAGCATAATTAAACAGGCTTTTCATGACAGTTGTGCACCAAAGAAACGCTCTTAAAATAGAGATGTTCCTTGGTGGAATAGTAACTTGCAAAAACTGCGACAGAAAACCCGGAAGTTATTTAACCGGGCTAAAAGAACACAACAGTGGGAACAATACAAAGAGTCCCTCACAATTTATAACAGAGAAATTCGAAGATCGAAGAGGATAAATTGGAGGCACACATGTGAAAACATTGAAAGTACTCCGATTGTTGCTAGATTGCAAAAAGTCCTCGCTAAAGATCATTCTATAGGTCTTGGAACTCTAAAAAAAGAAGATGGTTCTTTTACAAAGAGCTCCGAAGAAATCTTGGAAACAATGATGAAAACACACTTTCCGTGTTCCATTGTTGCTTTCACTGAAGACCAGAATACATCTGTATCGCAAACTGAGGCCAATGAAACCAGGAGATATATTCATGAAGATGATGAATCAACTGTGTTAGAAGGCACCAGGAGTGATGCATGCATTCTGGGCGATCAAATTATTACTGAACAAAAGGTTAAATGGGCAATTGATTCCTTTGAACCCTTCAAAGCTCCGGGTAGGGATGGAATTTTTCCTATACTACTCCAGAAGGGTAAAGAAATCTTAACACCTATTTTAACCAAGTTGTTCCGATTAAGCTTATCACTAAGCCATATCCCTACAGCTTGGAGAGAAGTGCGAGTCACTTTTATCCCAAAGGCAAATAAGAAGGATAAATCATCACCAAAATCCTTCAGACCCATAAGTTTATCGTCCATTATGTTGAAAATAATGGAAAAAATACTAGGCGAGTATATCAAATCGTCATATTTAACAAATAGCCCATTGAGCCAAAATCAATTTGCATATCAAGAGGGCAAATCTTCGGTAACAGCACTTCATAAGCTGGTTACAAAATTGGAAAGATCCTTTGAAGCAAAGGAGATTTCACTTGCTACGTTTCTTGATATTGAAGGAGCGTTCGATAACACATCTTACGATTCAATGAGGAATGCTATGTCAAGACGTGGTTTTGATAGATGCATTGTTGATTGGATTGGAGAAATGTTATCAAAAAGAGAGATATCATCTAACCTTGGCAATTCTTTTATTACCGTTAGAGCAGTAAAAGGGTGCCCACAAGGAGGCGTACTATCACCTCTATTGTGGTCTTTGATAGTTGATGATCTTCTAAAAAAACTGGAAGCACAGGGCTTCGAAATAATTGGCTTCGCTGATGACATAGTCATAGTAGTTCGTGGTAAATATGACAATGTTATCACTAACAGAATGCAAACTGCCTTAAATTTAGTCTCCTCGTGGTGCGATAAGGAAGGATTGAACATAAATCCTTCCAAAACCACGATCGTACCATTTACACGACGGAGAAAAATAGCAATAACTAACTTAAAACTGAAAGGAACTCTTTTGGAACTTTCAAATACCGTCAAGTATCTTGGAGTTTATCTTGACAGCAAACTAAATTGGAATTTACATCTTGAGCATGTAGTTGGTAAAGCTACAAGTGCTCTATGGATCAGTAAAAAGACTTTTGGTAAAAAGTGGGGATTGAAACCGAAAATGATCCACTGGATTTATTCGGCAATTGTGAGACCCAGAGTTACCTATGCGTCACTGGTCTGGTGGCCTAAAACAAATGAAAGGTTAGCACAGAAGAAACTGGAAAAACTTCAAAGATTAGCTACTCTTTCAATTACTGGTGCAATGCGAAGTACACCGTCTAAAGCGCTTGACACTTTACTTCACCTACTTCCGCTGCATCAATTTGTTCAATCAGAAGCTGCAAAGAGTGCATTGAAGCTCAAAAGAGCTACGCAACTCTTCGATGGTGACCTGAGAGGGCATCTTAGTATTCTGAAAACAATTAGTATCGGCTCTCTCGTCGTAAATAATAGTGATTGGATGAGCAAAAGATACAATTTTGAACGCTCTTTTGAAGTGATTAATCCAAGGCGAAATCTGTGGACAAATGGTGGCCCAGAACTACACCCAGGATCAATCGTATTTTACACTGATGGTTCAAAATTGAACGATCAAGTAGGGGCAGGCGTGACTGGCCCCGGGATTAACATATCAATTCCTATGGGCAAGTGGCCTACAGTTTTTCAAGCTGAAGTCCAGGCGATTTTGGAATGCAGTAATATTTGCTTACGCAGAAACTACAGACATTCAACAATTTGCATGATGTCTGATAGCCAAGCAGCTCTAAATGCTTTGAAATCAGCAACATGCTCTTCTAAACTTGTATGGGAGTGTATTCAGTCACTTCAACAGTTAGCTTGCCGTAATCAGGTGAAGCTATTTTGGGTTCCAGGGCACTGTGGAATTGAAGGAAATGAACAAGCCGATATGTTAGCAAGACTTGGATCGTCTCATCAATTCATAGGGCCTGAACCATTTTGTGGTGTGTCTGGTTGTTTTCTCAGAATGGAGTTTAAAGCATGGGAACATGAGAAAATAAAATCCAACTGGGAAAACACCACTATTGCGAGGCAGTCGAAACGTTTCATAAAGCCGGACGTTTCAAGTACTCGTAAAATTCTAGAACTTTCTAAAAAAGATCTTAGTTCTTTTACTGGCCTTCTAACAGGTCATTGTCCGAGCCGGTATCATCTGAAGCTAATTGGAAAACTTCAAGATGATTTATGTCGCTTTTGCGGCATAGATACAGAAGACTCGGAGCATTTGTTGTGCCGTTGCCCGGCAATTGCAGCTAAAAGAATTAGGTTCTTCGACAAGGGGCTGATAGAACCCCTTGATGTCTGGAGAACAAACGCCAATGCGGTAGTACAGTTCATCCGAACTGTGGCACCGTGTTGGGATCATGCTTACAGTCAAGGTTTGATTATTGCTAACTCCAATGGTGATACGTCAACTTGACATAGCTAAACAAAACTGGGGCATTTGTCACAATAGATCTAAAAACAGGTCGCAGTGACTTATATACCCAACAAGGAATAAAAAAAATGGGGCTATTCATAATCCACGTAGACCAAAATTTGACCATCTTAGACACCCCCTCCCTCCTCGTAGGCTTGTGTCCATACAAAAATGTTGAAATTTGTATGGAGCGTAGACTTTGGTCAGACCCCCCCTCCCCCCAAAAAGTCTACGTGGTTTATGAACGGCCCCTATGTAGTCGCTATGAATGAAGACATCTTTTATCCTTTAGAACGAACTACTTGTTAAGCCGTTTCGATTAAAGATACTTTTTTAACAGACATTGGCTAGATGCACATTGTACAGGATCTACCCCCACTGGTTCATGAAACGATTTCTCATTTCATGGTCCCGGTATTGAAGCCTACCGCTATTACCACTGGTCTTTCCCCAATCAACTCCACCGTCAAACGGTTTAATATCTGCATAAAATGATCTGTAGAGTAGATCACCGAGAAAGCGTTTAACTGTTTGTTTAATTTTAGATAATACATGTTGATAAATGATTATAATTGTTGATAAATGATTATAATTATTGATAAATGTTGAAATTGAACTTATTCCATTCCAGTTCCCGGCGACTCCGTTTCATATGTCCACACTTAAGACTCGCATCAAGACACTACTGGTGCGATGCGCTTTCGGTCGCGTTATGTTTTGCATAACGTAATATTTATTGAAATTTATTCATTTATAAATTATAAACTGGAGTAGAGCATACATTAACAACAGCTACACACAAACAAACCGAATGCGTAGAGAGTAGTAGCTGGAGATGTTCAAGAATAAATGATATATGTCTCAGCATTTTTGAAACTACTACAAAACTACGATTCCACCGCACGATCTTGATAGTCTTTATTCCGCGCAACAGGTACCCCTGGATAACAAGAGAAAGGATACAAACTCTCCAATGGCCCACGATTCCGTCCGAGTAAGGTACGATTGCTGACATTAAGATGCGTCCGATCTGAATGATAATGATAATAGCGATGGTCACCGAACCGGATTCCAAACCGAGTGATGATACTGCGTCCGCGTGGATAACCCTCCAATTGGTCCCGGTGATTATGGTGGTGGTGGCAAACCACTTCAAAAGGCCAGTTGATAGCGAACCCACCGTGCGTTGCCGCACCCCGCTGCCTGTCGGGAGGATGAGCCAGTGGCATTGAATACCAGAAGGTGCTACGGCTACAACAAACGTCGGCGGCACCCGGCAGCAACAGAACTGCGCTGAGCTGGACTGGGCAGCAGCTGAAGCAGTCAGTAGTGTGCGGGCAAACATCAACAGAGAGCAGCAGCAACAGTGAACCGAACCAGACGGAAATTAACATATTTAATGAAGTTTTCACTAATTTGCTGAAACAGGGTTTTGGGGTATCAGTTCCTGGCGTTAATAAAATGGGTCAAAGTATAATATCAACTTCTGCGCGTCGGTCGGTGCCAAATCAGGATGGAGTTTTCACTTTTCGTTGCGGGGGAATTCTTGAGATGCTTTGGTTGACTAAGAATTTGTCGTTTGTTTTTTGTGCTAACTGGAACTTAGACACATTAATTTTTATGACTAAGAATGTACGAGTTATAGTTGTATATAATAGTTATTTGAGATAGACAAATCTATAGGTTAATCCTTCAATGTGCTCACATGCAAATATCTCCGGAACTGGCGTCATTGCCAGGCCCTCGTTCATCGACTTTAAGGTGGCATGCGACAGTTTCAATTGATAAGAGCCGCTGACCAACGATGAACGGTGTGCAGAACAACACAACGAACGAGTTCGGGTAAACTGAACTAAACTGACTTAATATTCATCATCACACCTTTGAAGATGTAATACATGCAAGAGGGAGCTAAACAGTTCTCGGAATCAGATTAATTTGGCTGCTTTATATGTACTCACTTACATGATATTTGATGGGCTACAACTCATAGGAAACGGTGAGTCTACGCCGAATAAGGCATTCGACTCCACTGATCTCAGTCTTAGGCCAATCGCTTCCAGTTGTTCCTCAACTGCGCGGCAAATCACAAAACTGACGGTCCCTTTCTGGTTCTATGCTGAATCTTGTTTAAGCTTGTCGTTTCTCCGGCATACAATCCACGTGCCCAGCCCTCCGCAGCATGCCTTGTTTTATTTGCTTCACAATATCCATCTCTGTACGTACTTAGTACAATACGTAGTTCGTGCGACGCCGGCAGATACCATCCTCTAATTTACCGCCGAAGGATCTACTTCTCTAAACGTCCACTAGTCATAATCTTGTACAACGTGAGTTTTGTCTTTGTTTGTAGCTTACAGGACTTAAATTGGTTTCACCGACCGGAAAAATCCCGATTCGCAGCCGCAATCCGTTTTTTTTCACCTCGGTGGTAGCATCATCATCGCACGTCACTAGAATACCAAGATAAACAAATTCGTTCACAACCAAGCACCACTTCGTCATCACTACCACTCTCGGACCGACATTAACCATTAGCAATCATGTATTTGGTCTTTGTGATGCTAATCGTAAGTTCAATACTCGTAAAGAGCATCGCCCTGCTTCAGTACGTCTAAGGGTACGAACGATTATGAAATTTCATCCGCAATTCTTTGACACTATGACCTTCACTGGTCATTAATTTCATTTGTTCAGTAGGGTCTTGTACCATTTGAGCAGGTGTACCTATTTTGGGAACTTGCCGTTATAACTAGGTCAATCTCAAACCAATTGATTTGAAATTTTGTATAGAGTTAGATACTGTACGTGCCTAACTCTATACAAAATTTCAAATCAATCAGTTTGAAATTGACTTAGTTATAGCGGAAAGTGCCCAAAATAGGTACACCTGCCCAAATGGTACAAGACGCTATTACATCAAATTCAATATAGAACTGAATCAACAATATTTCTCCATAATACATGGTCCTTGGCTGCCGTTCTCCATCCTCGGTCACGCCATATGCTCGTCAAGTTACGCTCCACCTGATCCGCCCATCGTGCTCTCTGCGCTCCATGCCTTCTTGTGCCAACCGGATCAGTAGCAAACACCAGCTTTGCAAGGTTGTTATCCGGCATTCTTGCAACATGCCCTGCCCACCGTATCCTTCCGGCTTTGGCCACCTTCTGCATGCTGCCGTAAAGCCCGAGCAGAAGAAAATAACAAGTGAATTACATATCAAGGTATTTATCTTAAATACTACCATACTTTGATATGCCCTTCATTAGGTGGTAATAAGAGGCAAAATAACAAAAATGAATACCAAAATTTAGTATAAATAACACCTAGAAAATAACAAGTCTTGTTATTTCAATAATGAATGCATACCTAAAATTTCAAGTGCTGTATTTGTTATTCCAAAGTTATTGAATAACAAACTAATAACATTTCTTGTTATTGAATGTTTCATTTGTTCGATGACTTCATGATGTAATAGCAAATCTTGTTCTTCGTTTATTCTCACTGCTAAACCAACAAATACTACATCAATACCAATCTCTGCTCAAATACGTGATGTTCTCATAACATTTCGTAGAATAACGCAGCAATAACAATTTTAGGTATTAGAGCACATGTTGCTCTTCACATGGTATTTGAAAGGTATGCTCTTCTGCTCGGGAGTGCAGCGAGCTCGTGGTTCATCCTTCTCCGCCACACACCGTTTTCCTGCACACCGCCGAAGATCGTCATCAGCACACGTCGCTCGAAAACTCCGAGTGCTTGCAGGTCCTCCTCGAGCTCGAGCATGGTCCATGCCTCGTGTCCGTAGAGGACCACCGGTCTTATTAGCGTATTGTACATGGTGCATTTGGTGCGTGGGTGAATCTTTCCAGATCGCAGCTTCTTCTAGAGCCCGTACTAGGCCCGACCTCCGCTGATAATGCGCCTCCAAATTTCACGACTCACGTTGTTGTCAGCTGTCAGTAAGGATCCGAGATAGACGAATTCCTCCACCATCACGAACGTATCCCCGTCTATCGTAACATTACTACCCATACTGATCCGGTCGTGTTCGGTTCCGCCTACCAGCATGTACTTTGTTTTTGAGGCATGCACCACCAGTCCGACCTTTGCTGCTTCGCGTTTCAGGCGGGTGTACAGCTATGCACAAAATGTACTCCGTGAAATAGATGTTACGTTCTCTAGAACGCCCATATTGACAGCTGGAACTAGTTGCAGTTCACGGTGTATATTTGTTTGTTCACGTTTATCAGAACGGATTTTTTCACGTGTAGGAAGACTGGAGTCACTGAATTGTAAGTATAGAGACTACGGACTCTGCAATGACTCAAACGCCATTTATATTTTAGCTTTAAAGCATATGCCAATAAAACTATTAGGAATTTGCTACAAAGACATTGACCAATATTCTACGTTCCGTGCCGCGCCTACAGTAAAGTTGTACAGAAAGCTTATGATGCCCAAAATGATGAGATATGTGGTACGCAATTCCCCCGAAAGAGGCACTTGTTCTCTTTTCTAGTGTAACGTATCCACTGATACAAAGCCTGCTTCTAAGCTTAATATTCTATGAGCACTTGCACTGTTATTAACTGAGAGCTTTCTCTGCCAATGACCATTTTGCTTGTAGGGCATTGGTTCCCTTATTAAGCATGTGGCTACCATTTTCATCCCACGAAAAACAAAGGATTGAAGCGCTGTTTGTTTTGTTTCTTATTTCTGTACTTTTTGTTAAAAGTGAGCATCCATGAAAACAAAATGAACGGAGTCAATCGGTGCCGTAATCGCTTGTTTTCGAATAGGATGCATGTCAGAGCATGAGATTACTGATGGCGCACATACCCTATATATAGTCAGACAGGCACGGAGATACTACTATACTTTGATCGACTGGGAATTAAACTCATCACGCTTATCATGGCCATGCTGAATACTCATGCGCTTACCGCACTAGTCAGTGGGCCCTTATAAGCATTTTTATATTTCTTAAAACTAACGAGACGAAAGAAAATCTTTACGGTAGAATTTTCTTCTCCGATCAGCCGTCGACGGACGCAAAATAAACAGTAAGTGTTAAAACCTAAAAAAAACTGTGTTAAAATAATAACTAAGAACATTAGGTCTATTGACTCATCCAATAATCCATTCGTCGGTAAGTAAGTTCAAGCATATTCTTTTGTAACACCAAGCCATTGCCCAACACTGTTCACTGGATCCAGTCAAAACCATGACTAAAGGAAAACCATTGTCACTTTGGTGACCTCTCGCGCTTCCGTCCTACGTGAAGACGTTGGGCACACGTTTCGTTCGTCGTTTGTCGTCGTCGTGATCGGTTCACGCGAACCTGGTGGTGGTCACCTTTTGCAGTAAACAGCGATGACCCCAGAATTGCGTCCGACAAACAGCCAGTATAGTGTGTAGTGCTTCCTTTCCCCCATGCTTACCTACCGGTCCGGTCCAGTAGTGCAGTGTTTGAGCTTTTGTTCACCTCGCGCTTCTTGCTCTGCGGCTTCCTTGGAGGTCACACAGCTAACCGTGCCACACAAATTTATTCAATTTCCAGCTCTACAATTGTTTTCGATAACAGTTCACGCTTCCTATTTCACCTCGTGAGCTTGAGCCATTCGAGCAGGAGACCGAAACGGACCATGGTATGATCGCGGTGCGTTTAAAAAATAAATGCCATTTGTGGCGAATCACACCGTCGCAGGCGTCATTCTCGTTGGACGTTCATAGTTGCAGCGGTTTTGTCGTATTGTAACTGTATTTTCATAAACTTTGGTTTTAACTGTCATTATTTTAGAAAATTGTCCACTATTTCATGAATATGTTCTCTACTAATAGGGATTGGAGCAGAACGAAGATACAGAGCCAAAAAAAACGTCCAAACTTGAACCAAAACCAATAAATTTAAAGTGAGAAGTTCGTTAGAACTTAGAAAGTGCATAAGTATTGCATAGCATAGCACGAATACTTGCACAAATCGTGCATAGATTTGCAAATAGGGTAAACGCTCCCTTAGTGGTGGTAGTAGCAATTAAGCACTATTTCGATCAAAATGTTAGCAAACGGTATTTTTAATAAATGTATTATATTCAATTAATAACATTAATTCAGTTTAGTGTTAGGAATTTGTCCAAAAACCTATTTTCAACAATTATTTTCCTTAATGTTTTTGCTCCTTTGCACCTATAGTGGTGGTAGTGTTGCTATAGTGGTGAGTACTTACTTACACGGCCGGGGTGGCCACTGCTGTACATAGTAGCCTCCTCCATTCCACTCGGTCCATGGCTGTTTGTCTCCAGTTCCGCACTCTACGTAGGGTCCGCAGATCGTCCTCCACTTGGTCGACCCACCTAGCTCGCTGCGCTCCACGTCTTCTTGTACCGGTCGGATGACTCTTGAGAACCATTTTAGTCGGTTCTGCGGAGTCCAAAGTAAGCACGATTTCCTGCCACAATGCGCCTCTGAATTTCTCTGCTGGTGTCGTTGTCGGCGGTCACCAGTGAGCCCAAGTACACGAATTCTTCAACCGCCTCGATTTCATCACCGACGATATAAATTCGGGGTGGCGGGCGCGATGATTCCTCCCTGGAGCCCTTTGCCATCATGTTCTTTGTCTTCGACACATTAATGACTAATCCGATTCGCCTGGCTTCACTCTTTAGTCGGATGTACGTTTCCGCCATCGTCTCAAATTTACAAACAATAATACCAATATCATCAGCGAAATCAAGCAGCTGAACGGACTTCGTGAAAATCGTTGCACTCGTGTTTATCCCCGCTCTCCTTATTACACCCTCTAAAGCAATGTTGAATAGCAAGCACGAAAGACCATCACCTTGCCGTAACCCTCTGCGAGATTCGAAGGGAATCGAGAGTGTCCCTGATACTCGAACTCCGCACATCACTCGATCCATCGTCGCCTTGATCAATCGTATCAGTTTATCCGGGAATCCGTATTCGTGCATAATCTGCCATAGCTGTTCTCGATCGATTGTATCATACGCCGATTTGAAATCTATGAACAAGTTATGTGTGGGCACGTTGTATTCGCGGCATTTCTGCAACACCTGGCGGATGGCGAACATCTGGTCCGTTGTAGCGCGTTCACCCATGAATCCAGCCTGATATTGCCCCACGAACTCTCTTGCAATGATAGACGGCGGCATAAAATTTGAGAGAATATCTTGTAGGCAGCGCTCAGTAGTGTGATCGCGCGGTAGTTCCCGCAATCCAACTTGTCGCCCTTTTTGTAGATGGGACACACGATACCTTCCATCCATTCCTCCGGTAATACTTCCTCCTCCCAAATCTTGATAATGACCCAGTGTGCTCTCACCAGTGCTTCTCCAACGTATTTTAGAAGCTCGCTTGGTAGTTGATCTGCTCCAGCGGCTTTGTTGTTTTTCAACCGGCCAACCTCCTCCTCAATCTCTTGAAGGTCAGAGGCTGGAAGTCTTTCGTCCTGTGCACATACTCCTAGATCTGTTACCACGCCACCTTCGGTACTAGCAACGTCGCCATTGAGGTGCTCATCGTAATGCTGCCGCCACCTCTCGACCACCTCACGCTCGCTCGTAAGAATATTCCCGTGATTATCTCGACACATGTCGGCTTATGGCACCAAGCCTCTGCGCGAGCGGTTCAGCTTCTCGTAGAATTTTCGTGTGTCCTTAGCGCGGTACAGCTCTTCCATCGCTTCGCGATCTCGTTCTTCCTGCTGGCGCTTCTTCATCAGGAAGACTAAGTTCTGCCTGTTCCGCGCCTGTCTGTAACGTGCCTCATTCACTCTCGTCCGTTGTTGCAGCATTCTCGCTCATGCTGCATTCTTCTTGTTTTTCAACTGTTCACATTCGCCGTCGTACCAGTCGTTTCTTCGATTCGGAGTCGCGAAGCCTAGTGCTGTAGCCGAGGTACTACCTATGGCGGAACGGATGTCCCTCCAGCCATCTTCAAGTGTAGATGCGCCAAGCTGCTCTTCCGTTGGTAGGGCCACTGCTCACTGCTGCGCGTAGTCTTGATCTTGAGCCACTTCTACGTTACGAAGTTGCTCGATTTTGAGCCACGGCGTTCGACTTCGACGCGTGGTGATAACTGTCAAAAGTTTTGAGCGCATGCATACAGCGACTAAGTAATGATCCAAATCTATATTCGCACTACGGTATGTGCGGACGTTGGTTATATCCGAGAATAATTTACCGTCGATTAGAACGTGGTCGATTTGGTTTTCTGTTTGATGGTCGGGTGATCTCCAGGTGGCTTTGTGGATATCTTTGCGGGGGAAGAAGGTGCTCCGGACTACCATACCACGGGAGGCTGCAAAGTTTACGCATCGCTGGCCGTTATCATTCGATACGGCGACGTGCAGGCTGTTTCGCCCGATTACCGGTCTGTGCATTTCCTCCCTTCCTACGCGGCGAGCAACCATCGTATGTCGAAGTTGCGGGGATGTAGTTCGTCGTAGATTATCCTGTCACATCCTGTGAAACCTAGTGACTTGCAATTCCATGTTCCAAGTTTCCAATCGTAGTCCTTATTTCGTCGCGTGGGTCTATGCCGATTGTATCGAGTCGTATTTTCTCCAATGTTATTCGCAATGGGGATTTTTAGGGTGGCTTATTGGGCCTACGCCAACACTCCTGTCTCGCCGGAGGGCCATCGTGCCAGTTCTGTTTAACGTCCCAACCAACACTGAGACGACCACGCTGATGGGGCTACCACCTTGGATCTAGCTGGGCGTGGTGCAGCGTTTCTTATTCAGCCGCTGGATGCCAGAACAGACGCTGTTTGAGCCGCACCTCCTTGGTGAACAGACGCTCGGGTCGTACCTCCTCAGTCTATCTGAAGTCAGAAGGACAACAGTGCCCAAGCTGCACTACCAGTTAAGCACACAACTCTTAGTGGTGAGTGCCAAAACAATTCAATGGGATGCGCCACTATAGGATTCGCTGTTAAAATTTACCACCAAACTGTGTGTCTATAGTTTGTGCAATTGATTTATTACTAAAAACTGTTACAAACATTTCTTCAAATTACATTTTCCTAGCAAATTTAAGTAGAAAACTACCGATTAACGTTTTCTGACTTTTTATTTTGTGGTATTATCAATTTTATTTATTTTTTTACTACAGCAAACCACTAATACAGGATGCGGCAGGAAAAATGCGAAAAGTTCAAGGCACTATTACACGCTAAATATGGGATATATATGACTACTTTTTCATGACAGTGTATCAGTCAATGTCCATATTGTA
Organism: Aedes albopictus; assembly: GCF_035046485.1. Classification (NCBI taxonomy): domain Eukaryota; kingdom Metazoa; phylum Arthropoda; class Insecta; order Diptera; family Culicidae; genus Aedes; species Aedes albopictus. The sequence goes on from NC_085137.1 coordinate 296,685,179, forward strand.
GCACTGCAAAATAAAAATGAACATATTGGATGATTAATAGTCCTGTCCACTTTTCCAAAAATGTTCTTTGATTCTCAAGTCCATCAGCATATTTTGATTCTCATCACAAAAGAAGTAACTGGTCAAAATTTCAGTCAAATTCATTGAAATTAAGAGGTGCATCAAATCAATTTGGTGTTTTTCGACTATTTTCGAACTTCAAAAAATCATAATTACACCAAAACTTGTTAAAAATTAATTCATTCGGCAGAAATTGAAAGATATACTTGTTTGCTACCAGTTCTTCAAACAACGTATCCCAATCAAATTAAAGAAAACATGTGTAATTACTTATCACATTTGTAATCAGAAAAACCTTAAAAAGTAGATTTTTTGATAGGTTTTGTTGAGGAACACCCTAATGTACGAAATAAGTTGAACATTTTAAAACGGCATCATATTCTCCAATGTTTTGTGGTTGTTTGCATCTTCGACATCAATGCTGTAGGAATTGAGCAAAAATTACTAAAATACGTGAAATCCAAATGTACATACCCTAAAAACTAGCATTTCGGTGGCAATTGCGTTGAATCACGTCAGCACTCATATTGATGGCCAACACGCTTGTTTGTTTATACATGCGATAGAAGGTAGCCAAGGCAAACTACAATGAAGCAAAGCTACTACGTTCAGTACAATTTAGCGCCACAGCGTGATTGCCCCCGAAAAGCCAGTTTTTGGGACGTTTTTGGCTTTCCCGAATTTTAATAATTTTTGCTCAATTCCTATGGCATTGACATCAAAGAAGCAAAAAACCACAAGACATTGAAGAATATGATGCCGTTTTGAAATGTCCAACTTATTACGTATATTAGGGTGCTCCAGAACAAAATCTATCAAAACATATTCTTTTCAAGTTTTTTTTCTGATTACAAATGTGATAATTACATAAATTTCATTTAATTTTATTGGGATACGTTGTACGTTGATACGTTGATACGTTGTAGATACGTATCTTTCAATGCCGAAAGAATTAGTTTTTGATAAGTTTTGGTGTAGTTATGATTTTTTTGAAGTTCCAAAATAGTCGAAAAACACAAAATTGATTTGATGCACCTCTTAATTTCATGGAATTTCACATACTAGATATAAAAAGTACATATATTTGATGATATTGTAGAGAAAATTAAAAATTTTGTTCTATCAGATACGAAATTTAGCGACGTGTGTACTTTTCTGAGGTTTGAAAATTCTGATTGTCTTCAGCTTCAGGCGCCGCCTTGTAAAGGTTAGTGACCAAAATGGGAAAATGTTTAATTAACTTTTTAGAAAACTAGCCTATTAGAGATCATGGAACGTTGAGACACAGATTAGTTAACGTCAAGTGGTCGAAAATGAGGTTTGAAGTTGAAAAACACTTTCGCATTTTTTCCTGCCGCATACTGTAGCACCACTATTGGTACGTTTACCCTATGAGTATATCCATCGCTATTGTTGATGTTGCTACTATCTACGATAACATAAACCCTCTCATCTCCACATACCTAGCCCTGGTTGGATCCGAGCCCGCGGTTGGAAAGGGGTCCCCGGCTAGGGTCGGGGCAGGTGTCAGCAAACTTCTGGTGCAGCTGATAGGGCCTGAAGGGTAGTGATACCCTTGCCTTCAGCAGGTCAGATTGGGTTGCACGTGGGCATCAGTTTTTGATGTCTGCAAAGCAGTTGGGCGCGGACGGTGTTGACCCTGCCCGCCTTCCGAGGACAAAGGAGTGGTGAGAGCCACTCGGGAAATTCTTATCATCAACTGCGCTGTGGTAGCGTTCACCTCACAATGCCCCCCCCCCCTTCCCTAAGCATCAGCGGAGTGGGCATTCTTGATATTCTTATTCTTTGGTACCATCTACAGCGGAGTGCAGATGGCGAATAAACCACGAGCTGCATCAGCTACTGAGAGAACCAACCATCGTCTACACCGCGAAAATCGGGAGGCTACGGTGGGCGGGTCACGTCATCAGGATGTCGGATAGCAACCCAACTAAAATGGTTCTCGAGAGTTATCCGACCGGTACAAGAAGACGTGATGCGCAGCGAGCAAGGTGGGTCGATTAAGTAATGGACGATCTGCGGACCCTTCGAACAGGAATTGGAGACACACTGCTATGGACTGAGCAGAATGGATACGACTCCTACGTACAGTAGAGGACACTCAGGATTGACCGATATGGTAAGGTAAGAACAAACTTCATTCAAATTGAAAAATATCAAGCCAAAAAACACATTTTTTTGTGTTTTGGTGGAAGTGCTCTATTTTCTTGCCAACTATACATTAGGCTATCTAAAAACACGGTTTTATGTACCGCATGCATGATTTTGATGCATTTTCGTATCTTTTTTTTTCTGGGATATCGGTCCGGAACAAATAAATGGTCTGGAACGGCAGAACCAATCCTAACCTTTTTCAACGAGGACTAGTCCTGGTCGAATGAACCATCGGACGTTAAAAACGGTTGAGATTTACTGCCAAAAAGTGATAAGAGCTTTATTCCACACACAGACATCACCTCAATTTGCCGAGCTGAGCTGATTGGTATATGTGTTTCGGCCTTCCGGATCCTCTATCAAAAAGTCCTTATTGGAGTGAACATATTACCTTTCCAGTAAACTTAGTCTTAGTGTATGAGAAAGGCAAACATATACAGAGCAACCCAACCCAAAAAAATGTTGCAATTTACTATTCAAGCAATGATTACCTCACATATGATCAAACATTTGGTTATAGCTTTAGTATTTGTTTTGCTCAGAAAGGTAAGTCCGTCATAGAACCCAAACCCCAAAGTGATTTTGGGACAATGCCCTTTGACTTGCACGCAAGACCACTCTTTCTCCCTTGCTCGCCAACCATCGCCAAAGCGAGAACATAACGTCCAAGCCATTTCATCATCACTATTATAAAGTTTGGAAATTTACGAGTGGTAAGTAATAGTATATCTTCATGATTTCATAAATCACTGCTTAATATTTTATGCCTTATCTCTATAGCGTAACTCCCGTACCTTTCGGCTTCGTCTCCACAGTCCATCTCGGTGGATGGACCCAGGCTACCACTCTATGCCATCTAGTAATATTATATTGTTGGTGAGCTTGGACTGGAGATTCGCTGCCAAAAGTGAGAGCCCCCTTGAGAAAATAAAAACGAGCACCTCTGTGTATGCAGTGTTTATCTTGGCTCGAATTCCCCATATTTTTCTCCTTTACCCTTTGCTCTAGTGGTGCTGCTAGCTGTATTCTTCGTATATTTTTTTTTTCTCTTTGGCACCTGGCTAGACTAGGGGTCTTGTGCAGGGGAGAAGATGGAGATAACACAAAAAAACGGCAATAAAATTTCACTATAAAATCATCGAAACGCAGGTGAATTTTCTGGTTGCCGTCCAATGCCCCGAAGATTGGGTCGGAACAGCAACGACGACGAAAGCCTCTGCGGTCAACACACCGCACCGCATGACCTGAAGAACTTTATGAGACCAGGGCGGTAGCCAGGATATTCGCATGTTAAGTGTATAATGTTTTGAAAATGTATTGTCAACTTTCCAATTCTTCAAGCAAAATGGTTAAAATTTTCAACACGAAATATACTTTGGAGCAAATACACCAATTTACACAGTTAAGATTAACATCCCACTTTCGTTAGCTCTGCCAAGAACAGCTCAAAAGTCCAGTTTAATATGCCTAAATACATCCCAGTCATGCCATTCAACAAACAAAAACAACTGCATAGTTGTGGCCATTAAATAGAAAAGAATGACCAAAGCAGCTAAAAAAATCACCCAATAGTCGTCGGTGGAAATTCTCCGGAGAAAGCACCAAAACGATAAATGTGGAGACTTCTCCTAAAATCGTATAAAATATTAATCAAATCAAAATGACATTTTTTATAAACGGTCGAGCCCGGCAGCATTTGTGATGGGGCACCAACCACGCAAACACACTATCGCCGGTGACCTGCTGTACAAGTGGAGGGTGAGATGAACCGCCGCCGCGCCGTGCCGGCCAGTAGAAATGGCTAGCAATTTCGGCGGTTTTGGATGTCGATGTTCCAACGTCGGCAACACACGAGACTGGATGGACACAGCAGCGATTATTGCGGTGGACACAATTTTGTCCCTCGTTAGCGTTGGGCCATCATATCGGAGTGTGCATGTCGTGCTGATCGTCCTCACCTTTCGGGATTCCATCGGTCGAAATTTTTGTGGATCTTCTCCTATACACACACGGATGGCACGATAACGGTTTTTGGGGCTAATGAGTTTGGAGTTTCATCTTCAATTTTTCTTCACTGTCGTTTGCCGGATTTTTATTAGGACCGTTATTATTTATGTTTTTTGAATTTCTATCTGGCGAGCTGCAAAAAATGCAGGTTTTTAATATGTCATATTAGAAGCGGTAATTGTATGACAATGATGTTAACACTTATAGACTGCCCCAGAATAAAGTATGGGCGCCCCTTGCCTTCAGTGATCGATGGTTCTTGTTTCGGGCTTTGTTTTGGCTATTTCTGCTTAATATATGCTCTAAAATATTTTGAAAGGTTTTTTTTGTACTCAAATGCCAGCCTTTTTTCCAAGCGAGGGTGAGTAGGACCTTTATTTTTGTCCCAATTTTTGATTATCAATGCTCAAACGTATTATCCTCACCGTCCTTCCTGATTGCTGCATGCGCGGGTTTCTCACTTACTCCCTCTATATATTGTTAGTCTCCTAAGTGGCGGATCAAGCTCTGTAAATCATTTGTGCTTAATTTTTCGACGATGTTCCGCTGAAAGTTCATGTATTTTGAAACAAACTGTTAGAGTCGAATGAACCGCTATACAAATGCTGAGAGAATAAGTTGATAACAGGATTCATTCATTTATTTAGTATTACATCAAATTCAAGATAAAACTGAATCAACAATATTTCTCCATAATACACGGTTCGTGGCTGCCGCTCTCCATCCTCGGTCGCGCCCGATGCTCGCCAAATCACGCTCCACCTGGTCCGCCCATCGTGCTCTCTGCGCTCCACGCCTTCTTGTGCCAACCGGATCTGTTGCAAACACCAGCTTTGCAGGGTTGTTGTCCGGCATTCTTGCAACATGCCCTGCCCACCGTATCCTTCCGGCTTTGGCCACCTTCTGGATACTGGGTTCGCCGTAAAGTGCAGCGAGCTCGTGGTTCATTCTTCTCCGCCACACACCGTTCTCCTGCACACCGCCGAAGATCGTCCTTAGCACGCGTCGCTCGAAAACTCCGAGTGCTTGCAGGTCCTCCTCGAGCATGGTCCATGTCTCGTGCCCGTAGAGGATTACCGGTCTTATTAGCGTTTTGTACATGGTGCATTTGGTGCGTGGGTGAATCTTTTTCGACCGCAGTTTCTTCTGGAGCCCGTAGTAGGCCCGACTTCCGCTGATGATGCGCCTCCGAATTTCACGGCTCACGTTGTTGTCAGCCGTCAGTAAGGATCCGAGGTAGACGAATTCCTCCACCACCTCGAAAGTATCCCCGTCTATCGTAACATTACTACCCAGACGGATCCGGTCGTTTTCGGTTCCGCCTACCAGCATGTACTTTGTTTTTGAAGCATTCACCACCAGTCCGACCTTTGCTGCTTCGCGTTTCAGGCGGGTGTACAGCTCTGCCACCGTTCCAAATGTTCTGGCAATAATGTCCATGTCGTCCGCAAAGCACACAAATTGTCCGGATTTTGTGAAAATCGTTCCCCGGCTGTTAAGCCCGGCTCGTCGCATCACACCTTCCAGAGCGATGTTGAAGAGTAGGCATGAGAGTCCATCACCTTGTCGCAGTCCCCGGCGAGATTCGAATGAACTAGATAGTTCACCCGAAACCCTTACGCAGTTTTGCACACCGTCCATCGTTGCTTTAATCAGTCTAGTCAGCTTCCCAGGAAAGCCGTTTTCGTCCATGATTCTCCATAGCTCTGCGCGGTCGATATTGTCGTATGCCGCTTTGAAGTCGATGAACAGGTGATGCGTTGGGACCTGGTACTCACGGCATTTCTGGAGGATTTGCCGTACGGTAAAGATCTGGTCCGTTGTCGACCGGCCGTCGATGAAGCCGGCTTGGTAACTTCCCACGAACTCATTTGTTTTTGGTGACAGACGACGGAAGATGATCTGGGATAGCACTTTGTAGGCAGCATTCAAGATAGTGATCGCCCTGAAGTTCTCACATTCCAAATGGTCGCCTTTCTTGTGAATGGGGCAGATTACCCCTTCCTTCCACTCCTCCGGTAGCTGTTCGGTTTCCCAGATCCTGACTATCAGCCGATGCAGACAGGTGGCCAACTTTTCTGGGCCCATCTTGACGAGTTCAGCTGCGATACCATCCTTACCAGCTGCTTTGTTGGTTTTGAGCTGGTGAATGGCATCCTTAACTTCCCTCAGCGTGGGAGTTGGTTCATTTCCGTCCTCCGCTGCACTGGCGTCGTCGTTCCTTCCGTTGCCGTGGGCTCCCGTGCCTACGTTCTCCACGCCGTTCAGGTGCTGATCGAAGTGCTGCTTCCACCTTTCGATCACCTCACGTCCGTCCGTCAAGAGGCCTCCGTCTTTATCCCTGCATATTTCGGCTCGCGGCACGAAGCCGTTGCGGGATGCGTTGAGCTACTGATAGAACTTCCGTGTTTCTTGGGAACGGCACAGCAGTTCCATTTCTTCACACTCCGCTTCTTCCAGGCGGCGCTTTTTCTCCCGAAAGAGACGGGTCTGCTGTTTCCGCTTCTGTTTATAACGTTCCACGTTCTGTCGAGTCCCTTGCTGCAGCATTACCGCCCTCGCTGCATTCTTCTCCTCCAAAACCGTTCTGCACTCTTCGTCGAACCATTCGTTCCGTCGATTCCGTTCCACGTACCCGATGGTGCTCTCGGCTGCGTCGTTGATGGCTGCTTTCACTGTACTCCAGCAGTCCTCTAGAGGGGCCTCTTCGAGCTCACCCTCGTCTGGCAACGCGGCCTCGAGATTCTGCGCGTATGCTGAGGCGACATCCGTTTGCTTCAATCGCTCTAGGTTGTACCGTGGCGGTCGCCGGTACCGTTGATAACAGGATGTAGCCTCTAAAAATTATTAGTCATAAATAATTTTAAAATGCCAGTATTTTCTTACTGCGTCCATACTTTCTGGGGCGATCTTTATATGGGTAAACATTCCTTAATCACATGAATTGTACCTACCAGATGTAAGCGCATCAGGAAGAGAATAGACTTTTTATCTAGAAATGTCTCACTTGATTCTTTACGGTTTCAGAATTCGATAAGAAAAAGTGAAAAAGTGCTGTTGTTAATGCTGCACCATGTGACTTTATTTTGGGGGAAGTCACTCTTTTCATAGAGTTGTATTTTCATACCTACCTCTAGATGTCGAAGTGATCGATAGTTTCCGGAAAATAATGCTTTTTGTACTACAGGCTGAACTCGATTATCTGAAGGCAGGTTCTAAAGCTTCTCAAACATATATCAGCGGAACAGAAGGTTGTATGAAGTTTAAATTTTGACATTTTATCGAACCAAATTTGACCTGGAATTGATAAAAGTTTTAGCATTCCGTTTCTCAGACTTTAGTTTAAGAAATCTCACAACCCAACTCCGGATAATTGATTGCAATAATCGTAATTTTTATTTCGTTTGAACATTCGTTAGAGAAACAAAGCAAGAAGAACATGTATGATAATTTCTTAATGGCGTGTACATTCAGGCTAGCATTTTCAAGCATAACCCAAATGCACCATTACACAAAATAAAAATGTTGGAAACAAATAATACAGGGGTTACTCTCGCTGAGACCGGCCCACTATTTACACCTTGTCTTCAAAAATGTTTAAGGTGCCGATTTTCTGAAAGCCCTCGCTTAAAAAGTAAGGAAAATGCATTTGGTTACTCAAATTGATGGTTGCCGGTGCGCATGGAAATGTATGGAGAAAACGTGGCTTAATTTACAAAACTTCAGATAACTTTTGATAGGAAAAAAAGACATCTCTAATTGTTTGATATGTTATGTACCGTGGATACACAGTTATGGATCACACACGGTTACGGATCAATTCGATGTTCACGATCGCATGTTGCAGCTTAGCATAGTATGGAGTGACATAGTATAGTGTTTATGCTATGAAGACTATGCTATGTTATGTCATGCTGTGCAGTGAGGCGACATTTGACCGTAAACATCGAATTGATCCGTAACCGTGTGTGACCCATAACTGTGTATCCACGGTATAAATGCCCCAGCTTTCAATTGATGCAAACATTTTGAAAATCTTTGGTTGCCCCCATGGTGAAAAAACTGTTTTGGTATAAAAATCCAAGATGGCGGCCAGAATCAATATGGCCGACCCAACTTTTTATTATTGTAAATAGTAGCTCTATCTTTCTTCTTTTCAACAACAGTTCGTTTTGAGGTGGTTTTTGGAGAAACTTTCGAGTTATAACGGTTAAAATGAGCCACCATTTGACCAAAATCGAGGGGTCTGCAAAAATTGTTGTGGCTCCAACTAACGGGGGGGTCCATCAATTTGAGTAACCAAATGCATTTTTATTACTTTTTTAGCGAGGGCTTTCAGAAAATCGGCACATTAAACATTTTTGAAGACAAGGTGTAAATAGTGGGCCGGTCTCAGCGAGAATTACCCACAGCAATAATTATAAAAAGCGTAAGAAGTGTTTGGTTTAACATGGGTGGATTAAATTAGGCTTTTTTATTTAAGCATTTAATGCAGGTAATGTAGTGAAAAATAACTGCATTGTAGCTACTACACATTGTAGGAGACACTTTACTCAAATAACCATTAGCACTATATTGCGCCTTTTTGGGCTTATAGGGCTTTTACTCAGCCAATATAGAGCACATCGGTTCCATGAAAGCACTGTATAAGCACGTGAGGCGAATAATAATGCTTAGTGGTTACTTGGGTATAAGATACGGAGACGTTTAATGCTTCCAGTGACCTATTTGCTCCTAGAAGAAAGCACGGATTTTTATTTGGCCTACATCCAGTGCTGTCATGATAAAATCAGAGCTGATTACTCCTAGGTTTACTCAAGGTTTACTAATTAACCTCGGCAACTTCACGAATTAGTTACATAGGTCTCCCCCAGGGCTCATGCTTAAGCCCCTTCTTTACTACTTTTACGTTAGAGACATCGACGAATGTCTCGTGGAAAATTGATTGCTACGGCAGCTTGCGGACGACGCCGTGGTTTCTATCACCGGACCAGAGGCGGAAGATCTGCAAGTACCACTGCAAGATACCTTAGATAATTTGTCTACTTGGACTGTAAGGCTGGGTATCAAATTCTCTCCGGAGAAAACTGAGTTAGTTGTCTTTTCTAGGAAGCGTGACCCAGCAGAGCTAGAGCTTCAATTTTTGGGTAGGGAACTCACTCAAGGTTTTTCACATATGTATCTGGGGGTCTGGTTCGACTCTAAAGCCACCTGGGGAAAGCACATTAATTATCTGTATCAGAAGTGCCAACAACGAATCAACTTCATGCGTACACTCACCGGAACATGGTGGGGAGCCCACCCGGAATATCTGATCGTACAACGATACTGTCTGTTCTCGAATACGGTAGCTTTTGCTTTCAGTCCGCCGCGAAACACACATCTTGAAGCTAGAGCGTATCCAGTATCGTTGTCTTCGGATCCCATTAGGCTGCATGAACTCGACGCACACAATGAGTTTGGAGGTACTAGCAGCAGTACTCACTTTATAAAATCGTTTCGTGGAATTGTCGTTAAGGTTCCTCATCCGCTGAGAGGTTCAAAATCCATTGGTAATTGAAGACTTTGAAAAGCTGATCGAACGAATTCATCAAACAAAATTTATGACAGTGTACTACTCGTACATGACTCTGGAGGTTACCCCTTCTTCGAATGTTCTCAACCGAGATTGCTTCCAAGTTTTTGACCATGTCCATGTTGGACATGGGTCAAGATTTCATCAAGATAATGTGTTTATGTGCATCCCTTAGGGCCAGATTACTTTCAGGGACACCACCCGAAATTCCCTTGGGAGTTCTTTGAGGATTTATCAAAAATATCTGGACTGTTTACTGAAAGAAGATTCTCACAGGATTTCTGATAATGAAATTGAGCAAGAACGTCTAAAGTCTTCTTCTTCTTCTTCTTCTTCTTCTTCTTCTTCTTCTTCTTCTTCTTCTTCTTCTTCTTATACTGAATGGCTCTACGTTCTCACTGGAATTTAGCCTGCCTCTCTTCAACTTAGTTTTCTTTGAGCACTTCCACAGTTATTAATTGAAGGGCTTTCATCGCCTCCGCCACTTCATGATTTTGTAGTTGAAGCAAGCACAATTATACATTATACCCAGGGAATCGAGAAAATTTTCCCGACTGGAACGGAAATCAAAGCCGCCGTCTTCAGATTGGCGATTCATAGCCTCAACCACTAGGCTAAACCCATCTTAAAAGATTAATCTTGAAACTGGTTCAGAGGTTTTTTTCCAAAATTCCTTCTAGATTATGTAAGGGACTCTATAGGAAAATAATTAAAGGATCTCTACTTAAGTACATACTTGTATTATTTCATGTATATCTTCAAACATTTGGGAAGGAATCCCTCCAATATCCAGTATAGTCAAAAACATTTCCAGGATTTTTCTTTGGGATTTCGCCGAAAATTCTAAATAAATATTTCTAGGAATTTCTTAATGGGTTTCCCCAGAAATTTCTCCAAACGTTTCTTTAAAAGTTGCAATTCCAGGGATTTTTTTCACAAAGATCCGGAGATTTCTTCGGAAATTTCTCTAGGGGTTTTCGCTAGAATTTTAAATTCTTTTCCAGGATTTCGAATGAGTGTAATCAGTTTCGTACCTTTTAATTCCGCCCTATGTTGCTTATCCTTTGACAGATACGCGTATTTCGACTACCACTTGTAATCTTCCTCAGGATAACTGACACTGAGGAAGATTACAAGTGATAGTCAAAATACGCGTATCTGTCAAAGGATAAGCAACATAGGGCGGAATTAAAAGGTACGAAACTGATTACACTCATTCGAAGAGGGTATTCTGCTTAGAGGATTCGAAAAGTCGGTACAAGATCTTTTCCAGGAACTTTTCCAAACATTATTGCTAGAACTTCTCCAGATTTTACTCCATTTATTCATGAATTTTCTTGGACATTTATTTGGGAACCTTTCTAGAAAAATTTCATGAGATTCTTTTGTATGGTTACTCCAATAGCTTCGTCAAGTACACATCCAGGTATTGTTTATTCAGACCTTCATTCTTTTTCTTCAAGATTTGTTTCTATGAATACCTGCACTGCCGTCGGACGCATAAATGTCACATGTTACATTTCGACATTTTTGAGGTTTTTATGTCAAACGTCATATTTAGATACGCATTTTTGAAATAGTTTGATAACATATTTCAATAGTTGATTTGCCTTGAAGTCAATCAAATGCAACTATAGCCAAACTTTATTTTGAAACTTCAAATGTGGTTTTCTCTTGATTTTCTATTGTAACATGTGACATTTATGCGTCAGAAAACTAGCCTATCATGGATGGATGGATCATGGAACGTTGAAACATAGATTGGTTAACGTCAAATGGATGAAAACGAGGTTTGAAGTTGAAAAACACTTTCGCATTTTTTCCTGCCGCATACTGTATCAGGACATTCTAGGTTATATTTTTGCATTATCGGTTATAGAAAAATATGATGCATTTATAAGTGAAATATTAAAACTATGTTTTGCCATGTAAAATCCCATAGAAATTTCAATTGCAACTCGTAAAGCTCAAATTTTGCACAGTTGTTCAGAATCTAAAATGAATAAACAGAAACCTTTATTTGATTAAAAATAAATACAATCACAATGACCCGCGTGAATATGTACTATTTTTATATGCATTTTTTTTATTCCTAACCACTTAACCTATTTTACAGCTCTTTTGTCCACTAGTGCACTACGTGAGCGATTCCAATTGGCGGCTGCACTTACGCTTTGAACAGCGCCTAAATGTAGTCTATTATATTCTTAACCCTCTAATACCCAAATTTTTGATTTTGATCTAAATATCATTTTTCGTCATCTAAAATCGATTTAAACATGTTTTGGAAGATGATTCTTTTCAATTCTCGATTTCGTGAATTTCAGTTTTTGATTTTTCTAATTTTTATTTTTGAACATCCCCACACTTTTATATTTTTCCTGGAAGCCAATTTGGGGAACGGATTTTTTGAGATGAAAACATTTTGAGATTTTATGATTATTGTTAAAATATTATTATTTTAAACTTTTTTCACAGAAAATTTTATTTTCCGTGTAACCAAAAACACCAAAAAACATTTTGAAATATACAGAACAGTCCTAAATATCAGCCAAAAATATAAAAAAAATGATTTTCCACGAAACAAAAATTACAAAAATGCTCAAACTATACCCCGTCTAAAGGCGGGATTGGGTATTAGAGGGTTAATCTACTATATCGAACTGCACGGTCAGAAAATTCACTCATTTTCGAGCTAAAGTGGGACAACTCAAAATTGAGTAAATTTTTTTTCCAGCGATTGCGCTGGCCCAAGTGCGAAAATCTCATCAGTTTAAGCCGTATAATATTCTTGATGATGCGAAGAATATTATACGTCTTAAACCAGTTGGATTTTTGCACTTGGGCCAGTGCTATCGCTGGAAATGCAATTTACTCATTTTTTGATCTGTTCCAGTTTAGCTCAGTTTTGTGTGAATCTTACTCATTTTAGAGTAACATTTTCTTAGCGTGTGGTTTGCCTTTGCACTGCTTTCACTTTTCTACCCTGTAGAATGATGAGCACGATGATGAAATGATGTGTGGCTGTTGTTCCTTTTCCATTGGGGGTCGTCCATTATGGGATGTCGTTCGCCGATATGCATTTATCCGGGTCCGTTTGAGCTATGAGAGCTCAGAAGAGGGTCAAGTGCCAGCCGCTCTTGGGGGGAAGAAGAGCAACTGACGAAGTACCGGGGCTGGGATCGGACCCATGACCATCCGCTTATTAGGCGAACGTGTAGCCACTGTGCCATGGGCCCCGGCTTTTATATGCATATTATCCTCATAATCCTGTCAAATTAATGTAAAACTTCACTGTTCATACCATATCTGACGATTTATAAACGATAAAGGTATGGATCGGGTCACTCATCTACAGGGGATGGCCAAAATGTTTGGGATAGGCAACTTTTTTTCTCAAACAAAAAAAATCAACATGCTGTAACTTTTCATAGAGTGCATCAAAAAATCTCAAATTTTGACTGTTTGTCAACCTATTATATGTGCATTATTGGTACAAATTTGGGCTCGATTGATTAATCTTTCACTAAGTTAGAACCGTTCGTGTAAAACACTATTTTTCAGACAACTCATTTTTGAGCTTTTTTATCTCGGAAACCAGAGAACCGAATTGAATAAATTTTTAAACGTTTATCAACAATATATTTATGTTTAAAATGACGTTATAAAATGTTATATTTTCTCACGGCGAATTAAGTTATACCGGGTTGAAATTTTTACCCATATAGAGGATAATAAGTCAAATTTACAATACCACACAAAAATGATTAAATATGTTCTTCATTCAATCTTAATAGGCTCTAGTATATCTGATTAGAGATAATTTGAGAACAGAAGTGGAAAATCTTTCGATATCAACACAAAAATTTATTGACATTGATGTGAAAAAAATACATTTTTTCGAGAAAAATCCAAAAAGTGTCAATCCATGATAACTTTTTTCAACGTGTAAAAAGTACATATGTTTTAATAGTTTGTGAAGCATTTACATATCGTTAGTGTACGTTCAAAGTTTCATTCAATTCGGTTCTCTGGTTTCCGAGATATGACAGGTTAAAAATGAGTTGTCTGAAAAATAGTGTTTTACACGAACGGTTCTAACTTTGCGAAAGATTAATCAATCGAGCCCAAATTTGTACCAATGATGCATATATAATAGGTTGACAAACAGTCAAAATTTGAGATTTTTTGATGCACTCTATGAAAAGTTATAGCATGTTGAACTTTTTTGTGAGAAAAAAAAAGTTGCCTATCCCAAACATTTTGGCCATCCCCTGTACCTAAACGAAATTACTTGATCTAGTTGCCCCAATTCGATCGTCTTGAGATGGATGCACTCAATCTCCGCTGAAATGATTTATACTTCCTCTTGGCTAGACGAGTCACATGAACATATCACGATCACGATCATCAAGGTAACTCCCATCAGCTATCAGATCACCGTTGTCATCGCCGTCACCGTCCGTTCCATGGGCCATCAAACGGAATCCTACCGATCGAGCTTGGTAGGTAGGTACCTATGCTGCAGCAAGAAACCATCGTCCATCAACGTACGCCCAATAAAAAAAGAAGCATGAATGGTAATCATTTCAGCACCGGCTGGAAGGCTGGTTGAATCACAGGGGTTTCTCGGCCGATCGGTCAAATTAATTCGATGATTTTGTCATATCTTTCTTGCTGATTTTTTTTCTTTCTACTCAACTGCTTCTCGTTTTTTATTTGCTACGCTATTATTTGTTGGTCCCCCGCGGCTGCTGGTGGGTTTTTATTTTTATTTGTTCTAATTATTAGCCCACGGTGTGTTATTAAGCAAAACGATTATTAATAAGGCTCCTCCCCCTGATGACCATATGCGACGACGACGAGTGGCCTGGTGATGTGTGTCGGTCGATGCTGGAGCTAATTATCGCTTGAAAGAGCACAGATCAGCTAAATAATCAAAATTATATCTTACCACCACAGCAGAACACCGCCCGGTCGGCACACGGCGCACAGGTAACCACGCTTTATCATCATCAATCAATTAAGGAATAAGCTTTGCACTGTTTTGCATTCATTTGTGCTTGACCGTTATATTGATTGATCCATCTAGGGATAACGATTGTCGATCCAACTAAATGATGGGGGGAAGTGAGTGATTCCAAACCCGAGTAAATTGCATACAGTTTGGTTTACTTGCTGCATTTGAGGACACTTCCACATTTTTGTATGGATATGATATGTTTTTTTAACGATCGTGACCGTCTTGAGCATAGATAAAATAAATATATTAAGCTATTTTTTTTTTATCATTTTGGGAATGAGCACCCACCATAATAAACAGAATGGAATCAATCGGTGCCTAAATCATCTCTTTCTAGAAAATGGTGAATAATGGGTGCTCCTCTATACTCTTTGTAGAGTCCAAAAACCAAAATCCTCCAAAAGGCATCCCAATCCATTTCTTCAACAGCAACAAATAAGTGTAGTAGAGTGAGTCAGGTAAACGTCAAAATGTCGATTTTTATTAGTTTCGTATATTTTTACGACTGACGATGTAGGACGCACGAAATCCAGCCATTGATAGTGCCAGATCGAAGCGTGTCATCATCAACCACGCCATCTAATGCCACCTCGTGTCTGGGTATACTTTGTCGTTTTCTCCCCCTGTTGCTGATGATACC
Source organism: Aedes albopictus (assembly GCF_035046485.1). NCBI lineage: Eukaryota > Metazoa > Arthropoda > Insecta > Diptera > Culicidae > Aedes > Aedes albopictus. The sequence goes on from NC_085137.1 coordinate 296,700,659, forward strand.
AACGTCGAAAAAGATGTGAGGGTTTTTGTTAAATTTAATCTGAAGTTTTTCTTCAGGATTTTCGTATTTTTGTGTATTAGATGCTAAAATAACTTGCAACGCAAGAAGTACATTTTTAACCGATTTTTGCATTCTATAACTTAAAACTACGTGTTCTTTGTATAGAGCATTTTCAGCCCATAACACGAAAAAAGTGCCATTTTTTGAAATCCAGCGCATGCACAAAATCTCTTTCAAATTGAAAATATCGAGTCAAAAATGGATGGATATTTTGGGCAGGAAATGATCTATTCATTTCCCTAATAAATCTTAAAATACCCTGAAACCGCATATATTCCCCTGGCTTTCCAAAAATACCTTGAGGTCCCATAAAATCCTTTGAAAAACCTTGATACAAAATACAACGCACCTCTAACCCCTCCCTTGAAAATTTCAGAATGTCTCTGATATCCCCTGAAACACTGTGAGGCTTCCATAAAACCACATAAAAAAATCCTCCAGATCACTTCCTGAACTTCCTGGAAGCTTGAACTTGATTGACCGCCCGTAGATGCTACTTCAGTATCGCCAGGCCAGCTACACTCACACAAGGAACCAATGAGATATCTGCTGGGGACTAGCAGCCATCTTCAGTTTGTGAGAATTGGTGATTTTCTATTTGAAGGCGACAATGGTGCCTGCTGTGTCAGGTTGCAGGTCAATGTGGGGAAGGGAAAAGCAGTGATGATTGCAATCGTTTGTATCCACGTCTGACCGAATATACCTCTGCTTCAGCAAAAAATCATGCGGATGTCGGAGTGTTGATGGGACTTGGTTGGCAGAAGGTTCACACATTGGGGCGTGGATAGCCGGGTAGGGTGATAGAATTGTGTGTTTTTTTATTATTCTGAAAATGTGCGGCACAGTTCGCTTGATTGCATAACTTGTAAGCGTTATCTAATAGGTCTGAGACACTGTGCTATTTATGTTTGGAAGGAAGGGAAACGACTTTTTCAACCCGTTTCTGTTCTAGTGATAACTATGAACATGTGAATATACATGAGTTGTACATGTAGAGAGGAGGGAGAAAGTATATAGGAAGATAAAAGGTAGGAGGATAGGGACGGGCCAGGGATTGAACCCAGCACCTTCTGCATATGAATCAGAAGCGGTAGCCACCAGACCACCAAGCCCGTCTATTCCTGAACTTCCTGGAAGCCACATAAAACTCTGTGAAACTCCATGAGGTCCCCTTAAATGTCCGTGAAATTTCCCGTAAAGGTAAAGATATGACGAAGCCACGCCTCGAACCTAGCCTCGAACTTTCAAACCTAAGATCAATCCATCAACCAATCGATCAACTTTCTAATGCAAACCGTCATTTGGTTCTTTAGGTTTAGGGGAATATCACGAAAATTTAAGGGGAACTCATGGAGTTTCACAGGGTTTCAGGTGGCTTCCTGGAAGTTCAGGAAGTGATCTAGAGGGGTTTCAAAGTGGTTTTTGGGGAGCCCAACAGCGTTTCAGGAGATGTTAGAGACATTCAGGAATTGTCAAGGAGGGGGTTTGAGATGCGATTTATATTCTAAATACTCTAAAAAAGGAATAGGTGGAAATCCAGAGACGTTCAGATATGCAAGATGTATGTCGTATCGTCAAATCGGTAATCGATAAACAGACGAGTAACGATGTAAATCGATGATTTACATGTAGGCGTCCCTTCTCGCATGATGATGATGATTGTGTACCCACCATCAGCGCAAGGATTACCTATGGCTGCAGAGTCATACCGGAAGGGAATGATCTACCTGATGGTTTTTTGTAGCAGGGTAAGCTAAATTCACTGGAAACCTTTGGAAGACAACACGATGGTTGTTATCTCGTGACAAAGTCTGGCCACCCCACGAACATTTGCCCAGAAACCAGTTCATTTATCTTCCTTAGGCTACCCCTCCCAAAATCCCAAATTTCATATAATTTAAATATAATTAATTATATAGTTGACCAATTACCTGAATTAACCTGAAATAATAAGTAATATTTTTATGATATACAGAGGGCCCATATAGCCGAGGCGGTAAACGCACGGGTATTCAGCATGACCATGCTGAGGGTGACGGGTTCGATGCCCGGTCGGTCCAGGATCTTTTCATAAAGGAAATTTCCTTGACTTACTTGGGCATAAAGTATCTTCGTGCCTGCCACACGATATACGCATGCAAAAATGGTCATTGGCAGAGGAAGCTCTCAGTTAATAACTGTGGAAGCTGAGAAGCAGGCTTTGTCCCAATGAGGACGTTACGCCAAGAAGAGAGAGAGATTATGATATACAGAATTGACCTACATTGCAATTACAATTTTATTTACCTGAACAGCGCTGAAACAAATAGTTATTATATTAAAGTTATACTAAAATCAAGCATATTATACTGTAACAAATGGAGTATTAGTAGTGAAAAAAAAAACAAAAATAAAACAAACCACAAAAAGTAAACCAAATTTTGATCTTATAATTTCCCTGCATTTTATTAACTAAGCTGGAGAATTACGAAATTAAAATTTGTTATGGTAGATCTTATGCCGCAACGCACCATTATAAGGTGATCTACCCACGTTACGGGTTATAGGCGTCCCTTCTCGCATATGCGAGTACCCCATATAATGCCTTGAAGGGCCCCATTAACCCCGAGACTACTTACTTACTTTCAGTCCTGAGCACCCATGGGCCGAATTGGAAGATCTCCATCCTGGGCGCGATTTCCAGCCATCGCCTTAAGCTGTTTCCAGGTCAAATTTCTGCCAACTTAAATTATCTCCTTGTTGAGACTGGGCCGCCATCAGCCTCTGGGTCTGCCTCTGGTGCGATATCCTGCTTGCTTTCAATCTAATGCCTTTTTTTGCAGATTTCGTTACCGCCCCTCTGTAGAGCGTGGCCAACTCAGTTCCACTTTCGCTCCCGAATTTCTGTCGCTTTTTTTAGACCTACAGCCGTTGAATGTTTTCTGCTGATACACACCAAGCTTCGCTGGCGTACAGCAGTACAGATTTCACCTTCGAGTTGAAAATTTGGATTTTGATGCGTCGAGTAATCTGACTAATCCCGAGAAACTCCCTGAAATTCTCTTGATACGCCGTAAGAGTCTCTGAAAAGGTCCTGAGAAGCCCCAGAAACCCCCGGCCTAAGGCCCAGAAATCGCCACGCATCCCCAATGGTCAAAACTCTTTTATATATTCTGCATACAATTCTTGAAAGAGATGCTGCAGAAGATCATCGAAACGTTAAGTTGAACAAGACTCCGGGTCTGGATGGCATCCCGACAGTAGCCATCAAGATGGCCATCGAGGCTAGCCCTGGCATATACAGAATAGCTATGTAGATGAGCCTCGACAGAGGCGAATTTGTGGAGGGGTGGAAAAGGCAAACCCGGGATGCAACCCCGCGACCCGTTGGTATACAGCCCATCTGCCTTCTGGACACCGCCGGGAAACTGTTGGAACGGATCAATCTGTCGAGGCTAATGGTCTAAACCCGATTACTCTGGCCTTTCAGATAACTAGTTCGGCTTAGGTCGCTATTAGGGCTGTAACGTAACCAAAACGACCGACATAGCGCTCCAAAAGAAGCGAAAGAGAATCCGCTATGGCGTCAGCTGGGCCGCCATCGAGTGCGCCATATACAATCTAGGAGTCTCGGATAGCCTATGCTGGATACTGGAGAGTTACCTTCAGAATAGGGTGCTAATCTATTGAGGCTCAAACTTCCACCGGGCGAAAAGCTGGTCGGCTTTGTCGATGATATTACCCTCGTGGTATAAGGCGAGTCGATAGAGGAAGTGCAAATGACAGCAACGCACGCAATTGGCATAGTGGACGACTGGATGAAGTCGAAACAGTTGGCACACACGCACCACAAAATCGAGGTAGTGGTGGTAAACTACCGCAAGTCTGAACGACAGGCTGTAATCACCATAGGCGGATGCACGATCAACTCTAAGCGCTCACTGAAGCAATTGGGGATCATGATCAACGATAAGCTGAAATTCGGAAGTCACATAGAATATGCCTGCAACAGGGCAAGCATGGCGATAATGGCATTGTCAAAGATAATGTCAAATAGCTCGGCAATAGTCTCGAGTAAGCGTTAGCTGCTCGCGGCAGTGACGATCTCCATACTACATTATGTCGCCACTGCATGGTAGAAGGCGCTAGTGGTCAATCGAAACGTGATGCGACTCAAGAGTACTCATAGGCTGATGTGCCTTAGGGTTGTCAGCGCACGGTCTCAAAGGACGCGGTAATGTGCGGATAGTGCTAGTGGTGGCAGAGGACAAAGACTACTTAGAGCGGCATAAGAGACGCGAGGCGAATCACCACAACAACTCAATTTCTGTCAGGCCATGGGTGCTTTAGGTGGTATCTGCTCAGATTCGGACACGCAGGTTCCCCCGAATGTCCGGACGACTCCGCGCGCCGAGTCCAACGGGTAGTTTAAGAACTAGCCAGGACCCGAGCCTCCGAGGGAGAGTGAACAGCTTAAGGTTGTAGCTGATGGAACGCTTACTATTAGAGTATACTCATGTACGGTCCCTCCCTTCTTGAAGTCATTTCTAATGGGCGAACCGCGTAGGTAAGGAAGAGAGAGAATGAATTTTAGTGGGTCGATCCCCATATAACCCGAGGAACCACCTCTTGGGTATCTGATCAGCAGATTTTCTCATTCTATAAAAAAAAGAGGTAGCTCTCTGTTAATAACTGTGGAAATGCTCAAAGAACAGAACATTAAGCTGATAAATAGACTTTGTCCCAGTATGGAAGTTACGCCAAGAATAAGGAGGAGGCAAAAAAACGAATATTTAGCAGGAACTGTGTTAGGGCCCATATAGCCGAGGCGGTAAACGCACGGGTATTCAGCATGACCATGCTGAGGGTGACGGGTTCGATTCCCGGTCGGTCCAGGATCTTTTCGTAAAGGAAATTTCCTTGACTTCCTTGGGCATAGAGTATCTTCGTGCCTGCCATACAATATACGCATGCAAAATGGTCATTGGCAGAGGAAGCTCTCAGTTAATAACTGTGGAAGTGCTCATAGAACACTAAGCTGAGAAGCAGGCTTTGTCCCAGTGAGGACGTTACGCCAAGAAGAGGAGAGGAGTGTGGCTTCGTGGCCGTGCAGCTAGTGCTACCAAGTATTTAGTCGCATCGTGCTGGAGAGGGTGGGTTCGTTTTCCGCCGCAGCTGACACTGGGCGTTGCATGCTAGTCCGTTGTCCAGTGTCATGCTTCCTCCAAAGAGCGAATAGCTCACTGGAACACAAAGAAAAAATATTAGTAGATACAATCATTTTTTAGTTTGATTCAACCGGAATTTTGGTTTGAATTTGGCACAAACGAAACAGTAGTTTGATTTTACAACCCACGGTGGTTAAAACAAACCAAAATTTCAGTTAACCGTTTTGAAGAGTTGTGAGTTAGTTTCAACAAATATCCGTTTGATTTTACTATTTTGTTGGTTGTTTCATTGTCAGAATTTTCGATTGAAACGGAAATGTTTGTAGATTCAACAAACAGATTTAGTTTGTATCTAACAAAATCTAGTTTGAAACAAACTAATGCTGCCGGTTAAATTGAAAAACGTGTTTCTTGAAATTACGTTGGGGTTCATTCCTCTACTTGTTTGTACAAAAACAAAATTAGAAGAAAAAATAAATAAATAAATAAAATTTACATATTGATTTATTCATAAAGTTCATTGAAATATAACTTTCATTAAACGATAGGTCCTTAGGTATGTTTGATAATTTTCACCGGTAGAATTCGTCCTGGTGATGCTGTCTTTTGTCGGCTGAGTGCATTAGCAGCAACGAAAGGCGATCATGACGATTTGTCCAATGCAATGTAAATTCAGTCCTTAAATTAGTCATATCTAACGGGATCCGGATTCCTCTTCGACTGCGGAAACGCTGAAAACACCCGGCTTGCTCCATAGTGGTTTTATGTTGGGTTTCTCCTTCAATGAAAAGTGGGCTAATGGGAATAAATAAAAGGGGGTAAAGTTTCGGCAACATTATTAACTTTAACATTAGAACATCCATACAACTTACCTGCTAGTTCAGATAGTAATGTCCTTGCTCGTCTTTCATAAGAACTACAAAATCCAAAATGTTCTAAAATCTTGCCAAATATGATTCAGTGGTCACTCGCACAAAGAATAAATATGGTTGCCGTCGACAGAGCTTAGAACAGACGACACCGATGTCACGATAACATTGTAGTAACGAACCAAAATATTAGTTTGTATTGAACCAAAACTCCGGTTGTTTTTTCTACAAATAAAATGTCGGTTTGATTCAACCGGCACGTTTTGTTGAACCAAACTACACGATTGGTTTGATTCTTAGATTCCTCATAGGAGCTTGCATAGGAGATGAACAAACTTGAAATTGGTAAAAACAAACTACATGTTTGTTGAAAAACAACTAACATGATGGTTTGAAAAAACTTTTATTTCGTTTGTTATAGAAACATGGCCATTAGTAGAAACAACAAAATCAGGCGTTTGTTTCAAACCGAAAAAGGAGGTTTGAACCAACAAAATTTTGGGTAATAATAACTATTTTTCATGTGGTAAAATCAACAAACAGGTTTGTTATTTCAAACCGGTCTCATTTTTCTCCGTGAAGCGTTGAACGTGTCCGTGTTTAAAAATCTTCATTCTACACAGTTTTGAAGTGCTTTCGGAATGAGAATATAATCAAAGCACATTTTAGCGCAAAAAATCTTCAAACCAACTCACCGCTTCATTGTGCGAGCTTGTTCGATGATCTACGACCAATTGGCGTGAATGTGCGTTGGTTGATTGTCTACTCGCTGCCTGTGTGTTTGTCGTCCCATCTCGCACCAGGCAACTGATTACCTACCACACCGATCAGCCTTTCCTCAGAGGCCCACAACAGCACAAACCCCAAGCTCCACTTGAACAGTGTGCTATGGTGCGTTTATTCTTGTCGTCGTCATCGTCGAAGTCGAACCCAAAGAGATCTGTCGCGACTCGCGAGTATAAAAATTGAGGTAGGTTTGGCACTCGATTTTTTTATGGGCACGCTTTTGTTTGCCTCATGTTCACCTCCACCCTCGCATATTGTCTTCGTTCATGTCTTTTTATGAGCAACAACAACGTTGATCTCATTCATAAGTACAAAAAAGTTATGATTATGCTTCGGTCGGTGGCGGTGGTGAGTGAGTAGGGGGAGGTCGGGATGGGATGCGCCTTCTAAGATAATGAATTTCAACTTTGCTGAGGTGGATTAGAATCTTTCAAATTCAGAATAGGATGGCAAACAATTGAATGCAGGTAATTAGTTTGAACATACTTAAAAAAGCGCATTGAGCCGTTTACCCCAAAACCGCGGTTTTAACCCATTCTTCTTATACATATCGCATATACACACAGGTATGGTACCCACCCAGCCCCAGTCGGATGACTGAATGGCATGAGCGCACACACAGGTCGTAAAAAAGGAGTGATGATCATCGTCGGTGTTTGGCGGTCGTCGCTGTCTCTGGATGCACGCCAGCAAAAATTAGGGGGGAACGAAAGCGATTCCGAGGAATTTCTTCGTCATCCAAGAACCCCCGCGAGGTATGCACCTACGTATCCGCGCATATACGAAGCAGAGAGCGAAATGATCCGTGCGAGAGACGAAGTAATTGAATAAATCGCCCACCTTTCCGCACCTCTCTCGGGCGTAAATTGTACGTAAAATTAGTTAATAGCTTCATTTCTTCGGTAGCGATGGTTCAGTTTAAAGCTCATTCCCGCATTAACTCTCCTAATCGAGTGTTACGAAACGACGAGTTTGCATTGGTCGTCTCCGTCGTCGTCGGGAACTTGAGGAGCGGGACGTTGCATCGACCCCGGGAATTCTATCCAGCTATCGACATCTCTTATGGGTAAGCAAACAATTCGCGAAACGAAAAAAAATCAACACAACTCCGCCACGGTTGGAAAGCATCGAAAATGGCCACTCGAGCACACGACTTTGCGCGCGGACCTCCGGAGGCCATTAGCGGCCAGGCACATCACGTTCCACCGCGCGGCCCCAGTAGCTCGTCCGTCGTCCGTGTGTATCGATCGATCACGACGATCGGCAAAGCGACCCCCTCCATTACCTCCCGCCCTTCATCGGCGATCATCTTTCGCATTTAGCGGTACATTACTGTCTGTCTATAGCCCTTTTCTATCGAAACGCAGAGCCACAAGCAATAATGTTTTGTCCACTCGTGAACTACCCGTTCAATGGCTTCTACGTGAACGATTTGGAAACCGACGAAGTACCTACGCTGGAGAAACTCTCATCAATGGTGTGTCGCAGTTTGTCATTTCTATGGAAATAATTCACACAACAATATTGCAGTACCGATATGTTAGTTTTGTATCAAATGCGAATGCAACAGTTTTTCAAATGATTGATCACATATTTTGAATTATGAATGTTTTTACACTTTCTGGTACATACCTATATTAGCCATCGAATAGAAGCTAATATTGACATTTCTCATCCCTGCAGAAGTCACTGCGACTCACTTCTGAAAGTAAGTAGTTTGTTAGAAGTGAATCACTGAGACTTTTGCGCAACCAAAACCTATGCTGCTGTGACTGTTCTATGACATGGGTGTTGCTTAGTACACTGAGAAACAGTCTTTGCCCCAGTTGGGAGTTCTGCAGAAGGTCTGACAAATTCTTTACTTGTTACACCCTATTTCAAGCCAAGCTGCAACTCTTTCAAAAACAAGAAAACAAATCTTTCTACACCTTTACACTGCTTTGGAATACCCTAAAGTACAAACGCGATTACACAATTGTAGAACTTCCGCCGATTTATGACACAAATCATCATTACTTCCAACACAAACGATGACCGTCACCGACCGACCAGCCGACCTAGTGATCGTAATAAATTTAAATTAGCAAAGAAAAGACCTACACCTTCATCCCATCTTTCTTGACACCAGCCATCCGAGCCGAGCCGCAACAGCGCAGCCGAAGAGGTGTTCCTGTTCTACTCATGTGTGCACTAGACATCCTCCTGCACGCGACACCCACGGAATTCACGTTGCACATCTGCTGCAATTGCAATCGTTGGCAATTACCACATTTAGTTTGTAACCACGAGCTTGGTATATCAATTATTCGGCTCTCGTGTGCAGACATGAGGATCATTGTAAGATGTGGGGGCACTATTTGATCAACTGTAGATGTAAGGCATTGATTGTTTCAGCTGAACTGCATCAATAATCGAATTTGTCATTCAGATTTTTGCTAGCTTCAATCTATATACATGTAATACAAATGGCAATCAAAATATTTATAGCAAAAAGCTAAAGGAATAATATACAAGTCATTTCACCTAGTGTTGCTAGTAACTTGCTCGTAGCGGTCATATATTTGGTTTCAAATTGAATTTCAAACTTATGATGCATTCGTTATTTTTAGGTCAAAGAAATCAATTCAACAGAAGAGAATCAAAAATTTTTTTTTCTATCTTGGAGTAGCATATCAAATGCTCTCTGCTTAGTAGTCTATGAACATTTCCACAATTATTACCTGAGATAATTCGTCGTCAATTTGAATAAAATAGTATTCGTTTGTATCGAGTAGCACCCACGAAGATACTCTATGGCCATGCATGTAAAGGAATTTTCCTTTTCGAAAAGATTCAGGACCACATCGGGAATCGAACCAATACAGTTTCAGCAAGGTCATGATGGAATACACCACCCATTTTGATCCTCTTCTAGCACTGCTTAACTGTCATTTGTCAGTATAAACCAGTGATGCTCATCCTGCGGCCCGCGGGCCGCATGCGGCCCTCCAAGCCTTAAGATGCGGCCCGCGGAGTACTTTAAGACGAATCGAAATTTTTGAACGATTTTTTGAAATAACTCGTTAAATTTATTAAGAAATCAAACAAACAAAAATATTGCTGATCAATTTGCACAGTGTTGAACACAAATTAAATGATAAATAAACAAAAAGAGCAATCCGTTCTGGTAAGAATCGAAATCACAACTCCAAAGTACTTCGGCATTTCAGCTAAGTCACGAAGCCAGCTTATAGTTATTTGTAAGTGGTACGAATCAAATGAAAGTTTGTTAAAAATGTAATCTTGAATCATTCAAAAATTAGTTCGTGTTTTAAGGCCCAGTCAATTCAACGCTGAGCAAATATTTCACATTTCGCCTTTCCGAAGAACATAAAAACACAATGCACGAAGTTTTTGACAAAATTCTCAACAAATCTCAACTTGGTTGCCAATATTGATTAATTTTCACTGTTTGTTTAAATTTCTATTATAAGACTCAAAAATTTTCCGAAACAAAACTTACGAATCCAATTTGAATTGTCCAAGCAAAACTACTGAACGAACTTAAAGAAAAAATCTCAGGAGAGATTCATAAAGCGTCTCCTATGCCCTTTTGGAGAAACTTTTTGATACATTTTTGGAGAAACTCCAGGAAAAATTATTGGAGAAAATTTTTAAGCAACTCTAAGCGAAATATATGGAGAAACTCAAATCATCCTGGAGCAAATAAACCTGGAGAAACTCAATGAGAAAGTTCTGGCGATACTGCATGGAAATTATAGGAGCGTCTCCTAGAAAAATGTTCTGGTGCCACTCTAACAGAAATTTCTTAAACAGCTTTAGAATAAATTCCTCGAGCAACAAAAAGAGAATTTTCAGGAGTAACTACAAACAAGATTCCAGGACCAACTGCATCAAGACACAAAAGTTGCCTAGAACGCCTGAGGAAAATCTGAACAATAAATTTTAAGCAACTTTTGCAGCAACTTTAGAAGAAACTTCCGCAAACAATTGTTAAAAATCTAATTTTTGAAGAAATTCAATAATAAAGTATTTTATCAACTTTAGAAAAGACTTATGGAAAGAATTTACTAAAATCTTCAAGAAACTCCTGGAAAATTTTCGGAAAAATCCGGAAGCTATTCTAGGAGAAATTCTTGGAAACTATTAATGAGGAATTCCTGAAGTAACTTCAGGGGAGTTCCAAAGGCAAATATAAGAGGAGTTCTTGGAGGTGTTCGACAGAATTCTAGAAAAACTAAAAGAAACTTCAAAAAATTTCTCGAAAACCTCCTGGAGCAACTCCACAAGAAATTTCAGGAGAAAATCCAGCAATCCTTTTTGGAGCGATTCAAAAGAAACTCTTGTAAAAGCTGCTTGACAAGTTCTTGAAGTGGCTTCAATGCAATTCTAGGGGCAGCTTCTAAATTGTTTGTTTGAATTTCAATTTGAAGCGCAAAGGTTTTTGTCAACCAAACTTATGAATCTAAATTGAACTCCACGAAGGCAATAGATTATAATGTTTGACCCTTACACAAGTTCTGAACAGTTCAGATTTTTAATAAATATGCTGTAGAATTGTTCTTTTTGTTGTTTTTGTGCATCGATGTTTTATGCGGCCCGCAGGTCGATCCCGAATTGCAAATTTGGCCCGCGGTATCCTCCAGCCTGAACACCACTGGTATAAACTATAGTCAATCTGCCCATGTACGACAAAAGAAGTTGCAAGCGCAGAAGTGATGTCATAAATTGTTGCCCTAGCGATACATCTATAAAGTGTGCTATCTTTGGCAATAAATTCAAATAATAAATAATAAAAGAAGGGAAGAACTCCGTGCGAGGCGAAATGCTTCCATTGGGAAATAAGCACACCGCACAAAAGTACGCTCACCTACCTCCTACCTATAGGAAACGGTAACGTGTAACAATGCAATGGCAGCGGCGACAGAGGGCGAAGAAATTGCGATAGCGAAAATTAGCGACTATCTTTGATGATGGCTCGGCGCGGCACAGTAACAATGCTACGCCGCCGCCATGTAGTAAGTGTAACTAAGTGGCTGTTGGTGTGTTTCTATTAGCAAATGCGGAGTGGATCGTTCAAATACATTTATTGCGGGCTACACAAGGATGTTCCCTTTTAGGACAGTTGTTAGAGGAAGATTTGCCGAGGGCGAGAAATAATATTGATTTGAATCTTGCGTGTTGTACTGGCACATTCGCAGCTTAGCTCAACTCGTTGCTCGGTTTTACTACACATAATCAGCGTGTGCAGTAGCACGGACGGATGGCAACATGTCGACCTACTTTGAGAAATAATGTGCATCCAGATTGTCTTTCCGTGAATACCATCAGCGGAAGTAGGTACCTATATCGAATAGTTGTAAAGAAACAGAATGTGTTTTCATTTAACGTTATTATGTAAATTGGATTGACAAGGTCGCAACAGTTCAAAGTTGATCACCACAATGACCTTCATTCAAGGTTGCGACCATTCATTTGCAAAGATTTACATTCATTTGCTATTATCTTAGTTTAGAAGCATGCTATCGAAAAACAATGTATGAATGAATTTAACCTTGTAGTTTTATCTGAAAGTTTGCCGAATAACATTGGGGTCGCACACGCATGCCAAAGTCGTGAGCGAGCTGTGAAGGCAACTTCGATAGCATGCTTCTGAATTGAGATAATAGCAAATGAATGTAAATCTTTGCAAATGAATGGTCGCAACCTTGCCTTCATTCATTCTATTCTACTCGAACCTTCTCCTCAAGTGAAAGTCACAATATCCTTCCATTTTCAAGTCTCTATATAGAGAATATTAGGGAACGTCCATAAATTACGTCACGCTTCTAGGGGGGGGGGGGGAGGCGGTTCAGTAAAGTGTGACAACCCATACAAATATTCAGAAGCCTCATACAAAAAGTGTGACATAGGGGGGAGGGCGGGTTGAAATGGGCAATTTTTGCGTGACGTAATTTAATAACGCTCCCTTAGGGTCCAGAAAGTAGCTTTTCTTTTAGTCTCGTTACAGAGAGCTAGAGTACAAGGCCCAGAAGAGACGCATCTATAACGGAGTGTGCATTAAGCTTCTTAGCTGCACCACTCCCAACGATTTAATATTCAAAACGCATTCTCCTAAAACGAAACGGTTCTTACGGCTGTCCGCGTTTCTTCTTTTATAAAAATAAAAAAAAAATGTCAATCATGTGATTCATAAGAGGATAACCAGATTGCCTTACATTTTTGAATTATCTTCCAACACATTAGTCTGCATACACAGCTATTCCTGATTACCGACTTCTGTAATTTTTTACTGGGTTTTTGAACTGCTGACCACTCGGTAACATTGGCCATTACCGAAAACTCAGAAAATTGAAAAATTGCTCATCTGTCAGAATCTACCGAATAAGTCAGTAAATCTAGAGGAGTAAGATTACTAACTTTTTCGGTATTTATTTGGATTGTTTATGTTTACTTTACTGAAATCCCCATTTCCCGAATGCTCTCCAGTTTCCCGGATTTCTTATTGTTTTTTTTTCATTCTTTTTTATTCCGGAAGGCATGTTAACTTTTACCAAAATAAATGTCGTTGCAAATCGTCTTGCCTCACTCAATGGATGAAGAAAAAAATCAGCGAACAAAATGTATTCATGTCTGCATCTTTCCGCCAGTTTGCTATGTTTGTGCTGCTAGATCAAAACTCGTGCTCCAACAAGAATAGCTAACGGCAGAAGCTTCGGAGCCAGCGAACACTACCGGCAAAGTCGATCTACTTATTTCCATGGCTATCGGAATGATTTCCATGGTATTGCGCACAATTTGTCCACTGATTTTTGTTACTTACCCAGATAATGGCAAAGACGCTGCACTGATTCATTTTCCAGCTCGTGAAACAGCAAATATTGGTTAAATCGAGATAATTTCTGCAGCTGCTGATAAATGATGCTGGATGTTGTCTGACAGCTGCATGCAATGTTTTTGTTTGGCTATAACTGATTCTTCAGTAGCAGAAACAATTATAACTGGAAGTCGGTATTTTTTCTTACTGGCTCTTTACTATGTTCCGTGAAACATGGAATTCAGTATTTGCAACTACTGTACTCAGTAAAATGTAAACTATTTGACTGAAGATCGGTATTTTGCAGTAAAAAATACTGAACTGTCGTAGTTTTAATAATTTACAATTTCAGTTCAGTTAAAAACATTACCGAACTCTTAAATCATTTTTAAGTGTGTAGTGGGCCTGTATTAATATTTGTTTCACGTCTATGATATGCTGCAAATATTAATACTGACAAGAAAATATCAGAAGTTATTTTGATATTTCCAGGATGCTTTTCAATACTGGCTGTGCAAGCACTAGAATAGAATAGAATATAATATTCTTTTTTTCATTTACATTCATTTCATTTCATGTTTTCATTTAGAGTTTATCGATAAAAACAACCGATTACCATCATTTCATATAATGTCAAAAATTTCATTTGTTTCAACAAAATAAAAACCATAAACATGGTCCGAAAGCACTCACACATCTATAAAATGCTTACCCCAACATCGCCACAACGAAGAAGGTGCAGCAAATCCATCACGCCAACTTCCAAGTGCAGCTTTGGTCGTGATGGATAAAGCGCAGGTACTCACGACAGCATCCACAAAAAGTTGATCGGTTTCGACTTTTTTTACTTTTTTTAGTCGTTCTCCTCCCCATCCGCTTACCGATGGTCTTAAAATAGATTTCCGAGCTACCGCTGCTGCTGCCGTCACCAACACAATAACATTCCGGGTTTGTTAGTGGTAAAAGTGCAGTCATTTGAATCAATATATTATTTCATGTTCAAAATACCAAATCTCTGTTTGTTTTAACAAACTGTCAAAAATTTCGACAAACGAAAATATTTGTACAGTGGCGTTTCGGTTTTATCACTGGTCGTTTTAATCACTACTCGCCCAAATTCACGGTTTTCTGTTCGATTTTATCACGATTTTCATTTCGTTTTTATCACACTTGTTTTAAAAAATTCCGAAATCAATATAAAATCAATACAGCATTGTCCAGTCCACCAAAACAGTTAATAAATATAAGCTACGACTCATATATTTTGCAGCTGAACATTTTTTGATAAAAAAATTACATTTATTTCTCGTTTCACCAAATTCACGGTTTCGTTTTTATCACGGTAAAATTTTTTTTGAGCGTGATAAAACCGAAAAACCACTGTATTATCAAACAATAGGACAGTTCAGTTTAAACTAGAAATCAGTTTGTCGCTATAGTAAACTGAAAAATCGGTTGATTTGAACTAGAATTTAATTGTGTTTACAATTTATTTTTCTGCGTGTAGTACCTAGTAGTTAATACCCGAGCAGGAGAAAATAGCTGAAGAGTAACTAACTCAGTTATGGAAAAGCCAATACCTACAACCTGAATGAAGTATTAAGTAGCCCTGCATAAGAGGTAAAATACCTAAAATAATAATTGGCGTGTATTCTGTGCATAACGCGTGAATAATGACATCAGGTATCGCAATACCTAAATACTAATCGGCGATTTTTCCATACAAATAGCGATCTTTCCATAATACCTCAAGCAGTGCTCAACACCAAACCAATAATTCGTTGAGATATTTCATCAATACCTACCAAATACCAAAATAAGTTATTTTCAATACCTGGATAACCGACCAATACCTTGTATTGGTATGATACCTGTCTTTGGTATGCTCCAGTTATGTGGCCGTTATTCATTCCTGCTCGGGTAGACACCTATTTATCGTTAACAATCGTATTACCGGAAGATGAAATGTTCCACAGTTGCTTCTCGGCTCTTGTCTTCTAATTTAACTCAAAGTATGTCGTTCATCCCATTTGCATTTATTGTTCCAGTACTACCTAAGAAGCTGTTCATAAACCACGTAGACCAAATTTTGGCCATCTCAGACCCCCCCCCCCCCTTCCTCCCTCGTAGACTTTCTTCCATACAAAAATTTGGAAATTTGTATGGAGCGTAGACATTAATGCCGACATATATCAGCGAGATAAACGACACAAAAATAAGTTAATATTTTATTAATACACGAGGCGAACACTATGCAACGTGGTAATTTTACAGCACCGCTTTTCTCGTCGACATAACCTAAAACTTGAACCCTATTTTTTTATTCCCAATCAGAGATGCCAGATATACAGATTTTTCTGTATTATACAGATTTTTAGAGGTTGATACAGACAGGATACAGAGTACAGAAAAAATACAGATTTTATGATATTGATACAGATTTTTCCTCCACATATTTTTTTCCTCATACATTCATGCAAGATGGAGAATAAAGTAATAAAAATTATTGAGAGTTACAAAATAAATAAAAATTATTAAGAACAAACCCATTAATTTAGTTATATTTTTGACATTTGACCTCAATTTTCAATCATTTTATTACAGAAATTTTTTCTTTAGAATTGAATTTAATAAAACAAATATTACGAAACATAAAACGTCCTAGATATGTAATAAGCATACGTTAAGGGCGTTTTTTTATGTTTTTACCACGTTGAAATCTTAATCTTGTAATATAAAACTTTTTAACCTTCGCCCAAAATGAAGTTTTTTAACAAGTTTTCAAAGATTATGTTAGTATAAGGAAAAATCGAATAAACTATATCTTTGCTGATTCTTTTTTATGTGTATTGTTGTTTGCTTGACAATTTGCAAGAGTCGCGAATTTCCACTGCAATATGAAGATGTATGGAAAATTTAAGCTTCAGTACATGAAAAATGAAATAAAAGTCAAGGAAACTTTGCTAAGCAAAAGAGCTGGTTTTCTTTATGCTTTAAATTCTTATATGTTGAATGAAAATAATGAGAAAACATACGAATAATGTTTTCGTTGAAAATTGAAAATAATGACAGTTTTTTTTAAATAATAATATCGAATCGAACCTGAGAAGAAATAGCCAGTACACACCTTTTCAAACAACTATAAATTGAGAAAAAAATCGATAGAGCTTTTGGAAACTACAGAGTATGAATACAACCTGCAAAAATATGATGCATCGAATATAGCAGAAGGAACACTTCATATGTGATGAACATATTTGAACATTTGGAGGTAGCTATCGACTGAGGAATCTAACAACACTGTTGTTAGAAGCGCGAACCGAATTCTGCGAATATTATTAGTGTTCTAGAAGTGGATCTCAACGTTTTTTTTTAAATATTGTTTTAGACGGATTATGCTTTCACAAAGCTTTTCAGAACGAAAGCGATTAACACTTCTAATTCCCTGAAGAAGATGTAATAAACATCGAAACGTCGGATGAAGGAGAATATCTGATCGTTTGATTACAATTGCCACTGCCAAGCCGAAAATCGTCCCAGGTTTCCATATTTGAACATTCTCAACGTTACCTTGCGGATGAAAAAAAATCCAAACGCGAATTGAACTCAGGTCCTTTGGGTGTGAATATCACGCCCTAGCAATTTTGCCCATCTTAGATTGTTGAAGCACAGAGATGGCGGATGGGAGGTTTTTTTTTCAAATTTCGGTTAAAGGCGGAGAGGCGTCTAGTGTATGGAACACCGGTAATGGGAAGGGTTTTTTTAAAGAAATTCTTGCAGGGATTCCTTGAAAAATTTCTAGAGGGCATTATTAAGATATTCCTTAATTAATTTCACCAGGAATTATTTTGAATAGATTTCTATGGGTGTCTTCCTTAACTCCATCAAGAAAAACTTTACACACTCTTCTGGAGATTTGTTTAAAAAGTTATCGAAAATTTTCTGTCGACGGATAACTCCATTGATATCTCCACGGGTTCTTTGAGAAATTCATTCAAGAATATTTCCAAAGAATTGCTACGAAAATTCTTCAAGAAATACCTGAAGAATTTAGTTCTAGGATCTTTGCAAATGCTTTGTAATGCGTTCCACCATGGAGTTCCCGAAATGTTTCTTCAGGTACTTCTTCTATGATGTAAAAAAAGAAATTCGGGTTAAGTACTGTTCCTTTCAATTCCTCTAAGGATTTGCATCCCTTGGCAAATACGTATTTCGACCTCAACTGTAAGGTCGTCTTCAGTGTCTCGCACTTGACTCGACTGGACTTGACTGAAGTCGAGTCAAGTACGAGATACCGAAGACCTTACAGTTGAGGTCGAAATAGGTATCTGTCAAAGGATGTAAATTCTTAGTGGAATTCAAAGGCACAGTACTTAACCTGATTTTCTTTTTACTTACCACTAACTTTTCTTTACTTAAGAGTTAGATTTCTTTCAGAATTTTCTGCTTAGATTTCTTTAGAAATTCGTATGTGAAGATATATTTATCTCCAGAGATTTCATCAAAATTTCAAAATTTAGATGTTCCTTCAAGTAGTATACCTGAAAAAATAAAAATTCTGAAATTCTTCAAGTAAATTATTCACAAATCCTAAAGGAATTTGTTCGGAAACTCTGCCCAGGGATCTCCAAGATTTTTTGAGAAATTCGTTCAATGATTCCTGCAGAAACTCCTTCGTGTTTTTTTTAGAAAAAATGAAAAAAAAAATCTTGATGGACTTGTGGAGTAATCTATAAATGCAAGAATCCTTGAGAATTTTTGCAGTGATTCCTGAAAAATCCGTGGAGGAATTTCTAAAGGAATCTCTTAAAAAAATGCAGACATTGCAGACATAGGTGTTTGTGGATTTTTTAAAGAAATCCTTCATTAAGGTTTTAAAGATTCCCTGGAGGATTTTCTGAAGGAATCCTTGGAAGACCTGCTGGAGGTACTTCTGAAGGATTCATCGAAAAAAAAAACACGTGCAGTTGATGAAGAGATGTCTTGGAAGAATAATTTAAAGAACCAATAAAGAAAAAAAAAATTTCAAGGAATCTTTGAGAAACCTGCAAGAACTGGAGAACCCTTTACAAATATGCTTTGAAACATTTCTAGAAAAAATCTTTGAATAAAGCTTATTAGTAGTTCCAAAAGATTTTCCCAACAATTGCTGCATAACTTATTGTTGAGAAAATCTTTTGGAAAAAATGAAAAAAAAAAAAATCCCTGATGAAAGGTCTGAACAAATCCAAAGCAATGCCTAGAGGAATACTTCAAGGAACTATTGGATAAATCCTAGAGGAACTTTACAGAAAAATCTTTCGAGAATTTCTAGAGGAATTTTCAAAATCCCGAGAAAATTTTTGAAAAACTGGAGTAATCCTTTAGGTAGAAAATCAAGCAAAACTTTCAGGAACGGTTCTTGAAGATTATTTTTTATAATCTCTCTATTTGTGTGTATTTTAACTTATGCTAATTATTCACACAAACAGAAAGTTTCTAAATTTCTGATAGAATCGTTGAATGTTTGTTAAAGAAAAATATCTCCTGGAATTGTATTTTTCAACATACGTGAGAAGAAAATCATGGAGAAACCCCTGGAGAAATTCATTGATAAATTTTCGGAGAAATGCTATAGAAATACTCCTGAAAAAAAATTTGGAGGAATTTCCCCAAAAATATTGAAAAAAATATATTAGGAAATACAAGCATAGCTTATTTGAAGGAATTTTCTCTTTAATCCTTTAAAGAATCCCATGAGGATTTTCGAAAAGAATTTCTGCGGAACCCGTGAATCAGTTTCAGGATATTTTTTGAGAAACTCCCAGGAAAGCCCCAAGGAAAATTCTAGGAAGAATCCCTGGAGAAATTTTCACAGAAATCCGGTGACGTCAAAGTTCAGAATTGTTAAGAATAGACATATTTATTTTACTATTCAAAATCATAACGTTCTGCTATTTACATTGTTTAGTGAAAACTTACTACAAATAGAAATGTTCATGCAAAATTCGGGACACAAACATGTTGTTTACATGTTGAACCCACAGATTTCTAACGAGGTCTGGCAGGATTTACGGAAACTTGGTGTTTTTTGGCTTTCAGTCACAGTTTCTAAATACAGACAAATACAGATTTTCTAAAATCCTGATACAGATTTTTGGGAAAATCATCTGGCATCCCTGTTCCCAATCCAAACAAATATTTCACCCGCACGGAATTCTTATCCCACCCAGTTACTTTGTTAACCGACAGAATGAAAAAAACACTTTGTTTGATTTATATTCATCACAATTTATTTATTACATTCACTGTTTTGCGTTAAGGCAGCTGATAATGAATTTTGACATCTTGACTGCAAGAAATGCGGGTACAGCGTCTAGCACTTGATATTCTTCCAAATCGGTCGATTCCTTTACTGTTGATTGTTTTTCCACAATGTAGAAGTAGAATATCATCCAACGGTCGCCGGAAGCTTGAAACGTACAATATTTGGTATTTACAAACTCAACCAAATACACCGTTCGCTAGCCATTCAAGTTGATATATTCGTTTGTCGTTTCGTTGGCGTCTGCACCGTGATTGTGCCGTTGATCGTGTAAATTTAAGTCATATACATATCACAGAATATTGAATGCCAGCACTATTAAAAACGCGCATTCTTCTCATTATGGCATAATATTCATTTGACCATTTATGTTGTCACGATCGCATAAAAAATAGCTCAAAATTCAGTTAATGTTTAATTTATGGCATGGCAGATTACGTCTGTTCTTTATTAAAGTCTTTAAGGGTTAAGATTTTTTAAGTGTGTATCTTGGAATCTCCAGTTAGCCTAGAGGTTAAGGCTATGGATTGCCAATCCGGAGACAGCGGGTTCGAAAATTTTCTGGACTCCCTGGGCATAGTGTATCATTGTGCTTGCTCTTGCCCCACAATATACAAATCCATGCTATGGCAGGCTAAGAAAGCACTTCAATTAATAACTGAGGAAGTGCTCAAAGGACACTAAGTTGCAGAGAGGCAGGCCAAGTTCCATTCCCACTGGAGAGTCATACAGAAGAAGAAGAGGAAAAAGAAGTGTGTATCTTGTAACTGTATTTTGGGTTCTTGGTATATGAACGTATCAGTATTTAATTATTGCCCACATTAGTGATTTGTGAAAGACAAAATTACCGTTTTCTTCGAAAATCAGAGAAGGAGTATAGATAGCACATGCCCCATGGGGAGAGGGTAGATGTCTGTCTTATTTTTTGCCGTCTTCGCTTATTGGCAATCAAATATTCTGACTAGATGCTGCGTAATAACGATTACAAGACCTACATCCCACGCAGTTTCGGTATAATAACCATCGAGAAAATCAAGGAGAACATTTCGAGTCACTATTCGATCTTGGCCATCAATCGGCTGCGAGTTGGGTAGACGAATCGAGAAACACATGATCAGCGTCAAATTCCGTGCGAGTATCAATTCAGTTTGACCGTTCATCACGTAGCCGCACCTAAACAGCTTCATATAAAACCAGGCATCAGACAACTGCATCAGACCACGAGAAAGATGCCCAAACTGCACACAACAACATGAAGCGCTAGAATTCGAAGACTGTTTCAACAAGGCAAACTTCTTCTATTGCAAGGGCAACTTAAATCACAGAACGTCGAAGAAGAGATTAAATAAATTAAATAAAATGAATTGATTAAATAAAATGAAAAGAGATAAAATGAACGATCATGGTTAAGTCCACCCTAACCTAACACTAACATTAATGACATAAATTTCTCAAACGGATGAGAACGTGCCTCTGGAGCCGACCTACTGATTTACTAATATTCATGGTAGCAAAGAAGCAATTTCTAATTCTCACTGAAAACCAGTACGAACTTCCACCGCTACCTAAAACATTCGCCAAAATGTCATCTGATCACCTCACAATGAAAAATGTCCAGCAGTATCGTCAGAATCCAGATGTCAAAATTACGGATGAAGTAAAAGTGTACCTTAAACTGGGGTCAAGTTCTATTTCCATATTAACAACTTTACACGTGGTTATGATCATTAAACCCTTACCTCATCTAGTCCATAGATGTCACATAACGCTAAAACTGGCCATTTCAGACCCCCTACCTCCCCCTTGCAACGCTTTTTGTATGAAAACCTACAAATTTTTGTATGCGTCGCTTTAACAGTATTTAATGTCACTTGTTGATCAATTTCACAACGGATTCAAGCTTTTCAAATTTGGCCTCATGGTCCCAAGCACAAAAGGAAGACAGAAGAACAATTTTCATTGTTTGCCCCAAAAATTTGTCTCTCAGATCACCAATCGTCCAAAATCCGTCTGCCACGGTCAGACAGAAATTTCTCTGAAGGCATTTTTGCAGACCGGCTTATCATTTAATTTCATTTTTCTAAACATTTCACTCAAGTCTCAATCATTCCATCACGGAGACGGCGGCGGCGAGACACTCATTTGCCAAAACATTGTGCAAGCTTGTTTTTTTTTTTCGTTTGCTCCATTCTGCCTCGCCATCATCATCGTCCTTTGCATGTCGTGCGGAAAATCCATCGAAACGGCGGCCAAGAGCTGATACCGTTTAGCCAAAGCGTGCCTTACTGACTGCATTTTGGTGCATCAAAGCGCATAGCTCGAACCCAAAAACGGGGAGGCTGTGGAGTCGCGTGACGGCGAACGAGCGGTTCAACTGCATCCCACGGATTCTGCCAGACGGCAGTGTCTGGCTGAACTGCGAAAGAAAATAAAAGAAATGTTCCCCTTTCCTCCCGTTGTCTGCTTGGAGTCTGTCTGTGCGGTTTATTGTGAAGTCAGCTCGAACCAAGTGGAACCTTTGCATGCTTATACTGAATATGAAAAGACAAAACAATTAAGAAATTCGCAAATTAGTAAAGGAACGTGTTTTTAGCTAAACCAAAATGTCATGAAAAATGAACTTAGGCCCTCGCAAAACCTAGCGGCAGACACAATGTTTCCAAAATTCTCCGTCGTCCCAAAAAGAAAGCGAAACTTGCATCGTCCAGAATAATCATGAAATGCCTGGAGGTTCTGAGCGAAAGATACAGCAGACACACCCGCCAGCGGCAGATAACGTGACTTTTTACTTAGCGTTGTTGCTTTATCTTCGTTGGTCCAGGTCGGACCGGGGCAGAGGTAAACCATTAGATTTAGATTGATTCTCAGCCGTTTCGATGCTTTTGGAGATGAGTGCATAAATTTCAGGCTGCTTGCAGTTGAGATTAGATAGGCAATCGATCGATTTTTAAGGGGTGTACTTGCCTTACAATAGTCAAGGTGTTCTTTATTGGACAACCCCAATTGGCTTCTTCAGTGGTGTTGAGATAATTCCATATTCTGAATCTGCATGCCAAACTGAGCCGAAATCCAAATTTTCATCAATTTTGGTGCCCAGGAACCTATTTAAAAAGCAATTTGAAATTTGTATGGGAGCGATTTGTCGAATCACCCCTCGTCGCATTTTGTACTGAGCGGAGCTGCCAAAAGGTGATTTCAAACATTCCCTTTGAAATTGGTTTTAGGCACCAAAATAAAGTTCTAAAAATCTGACAAAAATCATAGCGGCTCAGGAAAAGATGCTCTTTTGTTTAAAAATAAAAAATCATTGATTTTTTTCTTAATTTAAAAACCCAATTGGCTTCTTTAGTGGTGTTGAGATAATTCCATATTCTGAATCTGCATGCCAAACTGAACCGAAATCCAAATTTTCATCAATTTTGGTGCTCGGGAACCTATTTAAAAATCAATTTGAAATTTGTATGGGAGCGATTTGTCGAATCACCCCTCGTCACATTTTGTACTGAGCGGAGCTGTCAAGCAGTTGCCCAGCTGTCAAAAGGTGATTTCAAAAAATCTCTTTGAAATTGATTTTAGATACCAAAATAAAGTTCTAAAAATCTGAAAAAAATCATAGCGGCTCAGAAAAAGGTGCTCTTTCGTTTAAAAATAAAAAATCATTGAATTTTTCTTAATTTAAAAACCCAATTGTTGCGTACAAATTTAGTATTTTTGATGCTTAGGGGAGCTAACAACACTGAAGCTAGCTTGACAACTACAAGCGCCGGGGCTGCCAAGAAATGATCGATTGGAATGTGTTGTTCATTTCTGGAGCCTGATAGGAGCTGCACTGTGTTAAGGAGATAAAGGGTCAACATCAGATTCCTTTCGACTTGTTTTTTTTTTGTTGAGGCTTCACCTTCACGATCTGCTTTTGATCTGCTTCTGCTGTGATGTCCTGCCGAATTCCTATCCAACGTTGCTGGTGTACAACTGCAGAGATTTTGCGTTGGAATTATCGTATATTGACTACTCTTGGAGATGAACCAGCCTCGGGCTGAAAATCTCCCTAATAAAGCTAATAATAATATATTGACTAATATGATTGTTCGCCGACACAGCCCATAGTTACCCATAGGGGCATTCAACCCTGTTGAATGCCAACGTGAGCCACTGCCTGTGGTCGTTCGATCTGACGGCAGCGATGAAGCGTTAAAACCAATGACATGCAGAAAACCGAAGGACGACTGATTGAATAGACGGTGATATTGTGTTATTTAGCTAGAAGATAAACTGAAGTTCTAATTGTAATTGAATCGGAAGGTGCAGTGAATTTATTATTCTAAAATTAAACTTATCCTACATTAAAACTTATGAACTACTTACAGACTAAGGATTAAAAGTTTGAGTTCTGTTGTGTTAAGATAAAACAGTAGTACGGAGACTGAATTGTAAGCAGGAACGAAATTGTAAACAAACCTATCCTAAAATATAAATTCTTTTTTATAGCTTTAAGCTAATCACTGCAACTACGGTGGGTTAATTTTGCTGGAAGAACTCCGAGTGAACCTGACGCAACAGTTTCTTAAAGAATTCATCCGAAACGACATGGATCTCCAGGACAACGTTCGACAGACCCGGTCAAGGACGAGGGCTATACAGCAGGAGAATGCGAACGTAGCACCGACCGATAACGACAAGGTGTCGACGGCGTCGTCGATCGGATCGTCTATCCCAACCATGGGCGATGGTGACGGAGGTGAGTTGCGTGAATGCGGCGGTTGTGAATTACCCAACATCGCCGAGCGGTATATGATTCGGTGCCAGAATTGCAATTTCTGGTACCATTTTTCCTGCGCGAATGTTGACACGACCACTGCGCGTTCAACCACTTTCGTATGTGCGAAATGCACTTCTGGGTGGGCTTCAAATGTACTCGAACCAACCCCAAGTGTAATCAGTGATATTAGTGGTTTATCCAGTTCGTCGAGTGCACGTAAGGCAAGAGTGGATCGCGAATTGCAGCGGCTAGAGGAAGAGAAGAAGCTTTTGGAAGATCTGAGCCGCGAGAAGGCCGAGAAGGAACGGGCGCTATACGAACGAGAGCTGCAAGAAAAGCTGGAACGAGAAAGGCAGTACATCGCGCGGAAGCATGAATTGCTGAAACAGCAGGACGGCGACGAAGACAGAAGTGTCCGTAGTATGCGGAGCAGCCAGAGGAGTGTGAAACGCACTGAAGATTGGGTGAAGCAGGCCAAGGTAGCCGAGAGTTCCGGTGTGGTAGTCGTTGTACAGACACCAAAACCGACGTCTGCGATTACTGATCATCAGGGTGGCGCAAGTTCTGGTCGTCCGCAGGTGGAACATCCTTCGTCAACGCCATTGAAGTCTACGGCAGCAGTAGTTCCTCCCGTTATCGGCGACAACAGAGTAGGGGCGGGGTTTGAGGCGAAATCTATCCCGCGAACTTTGGGTAGCATCACTATCGGAGACGAATCCGAGGAATCTCTCGAAGGTGCAGTCGGGGCAGACGAAGACGAACGCGACTCACTACAAGCGAAACTGGGGAGCTACGGAAACAAAATGCACTACTGTTGCAGCGACAGTCCGAAGCGGAACGTCGCGCCATTCAGGACCTGCAGGAGAAGCACCGTGTGGATATCGACACCAGGCTTAGGAGGGAAGTAGATCTCGTGAACCGAATAGCCAGCCTACAACTGCGGCACGACGCTGAGCTGAAACTGGTTCGTGAATCGGAGGCGAATTTGCGAAAGCTGCAGGATCGTGAACGGGCAGATCTGAATTCCAGGATTGGGACCCTGGAAAAGCAACTCATCGAGGAGAAGGAACGGATGCGCACTTCGGAAGTAGATTTGCGCAATCAACTCGAGCAGCGGGAGCGTGAATGCGAAGCACTTCGACTTCAATTAGCAGAACTGAAGAGCGAGCTACAGTGTATTCGTGAAATGGAGCAACAGTTGCATCTCAAATTGCAGCGAGTCGCCAGCGTGAACACGATGCCATTCGTGTCCGGAATAAAGCGGAGAAGCAGTACTGGGACCTGCACAAGGAGGTTCAACAGATCATCAATCGAAGCAAGGATCAGTCTGCTGACGGTGCTTGTTCTCCTCCGTTACCTCCACCTCCGGCGTCGTGGTTTTAACTCGTGAACGCGCCTAACACTGCCAGCGTCAACCAATGCGATGTAAATCCTCCGTTTCTTCTTCCTCCGCCCCCTCCAAGTCTTTCTACTGTGAACACTGTGGCTGCCAAATATCCAGCCCCAGCTGCTTTCTCAAGCTGTAGTTCCGGCTTACGTGGGCGCTCTGCTCGGGCCGTCGCCCCAGCAACTCGCGGCAAGACAGGTGGTCACGAAGGAACTTTCAATTTTTTCTGGGGATCCGATAGACTGGCCACTGTTCATAAGCAGCTATCAGCACTCGACGGAGACTTGCGGCTACACGACCTCCGAAACCCTGTTGCGCCTGCAGCGTAGTCAACGAGGAAATGCGAAGGAATCCGTCAGCAGTTTTCTGTTCCACCCGTCAACTGTGCCGCAAATCTTGTCCACTTTGCAGCTGTTGTACGGGCGCCCAGTGCAAATCGTCAATAACATTATCGCGAAGGCTCGGGCGACACTCCCTCCGAACCCCGATCGGTTTGAGACACTAGTTAGCTTTGCTCTGGTGGTTCAAAACCTGTGCGGGCATCTGAAGGCAGTAGGGCTAGAGAAACATTTAGCAAACCCCATTCTTCTCCAGGAATTGGTCGACAAACTACCAGCGACGGTCAAGTTTAGTTGGGCGCTCTACCAAGAACAAGTTCCGGTTGTAGATTTGAGCGTATTCAGCGACTACATGGGGAAGGTATCTTCCGCTGCAAGTGGTGTGACACAGCTGTCTAACCTTCCGCAGAGAGCGGTAAAAGAAGAGCAGACTCGCCCGAAGGAAAGATCGTTCGTGAACGCACACTTATCCACGGACGCGCCGAAGGAGAATCGTCGAGAGCTGGCTGGTAAAACCGTCGTGAACAGTGGAAGAAGTGGGGATATGAACAGCAGAAAAACTTGCCCAGTCTGCAACACTGACGGCCACGAAATAGAGAGCTGCAGTTCGTTCAAAGGCTTGGATTTGGACGGCAGATGGAAGGCAGTGAAAGTGAAGAAGCTCTGCTCACGGTGTCTTACATCACACGCGCGGTGGCCGTGCAAAGGAGAGGTCTGCGGAATCAATGATTGCCCGAAGCGGCACCACCGTTTGCTTCATTTCGAGCCACCAGCGGCGGCCAAAGCTACTAGCACCGTGGTTACAGTACATAGTCAGCTGTCTTCTACCACGCTCTTTCGCATCCTTCCGGTCACTCTGTTCGGGCGTAAAGGACAAGTCGATACCTACGCATTCCTCGACGACGGATCATCCGGATCATCGCGCTTGGAGTTAGCGGCGAGCTAGAGACACTGCACATCGAGTGGACGGGCGGAATCAACAAAACTATCGATGGGTCAGAACGAGTCACGCTGGAGATATCCGAGTCCGGTGGGAGCAAACGCTACAAGCTGTCGGAAGTGTACACGGTGAAGAACCTCGGATAACCGCAGCAGACAACAGACTATGAAGAACTGTCTTCGCGATTCGCT
The DNA here is from genome assembly GCF_035046485.1 of Aedes albopictus. NCBI lineage: Eukaryota > Metazoa > Arthropoda > Insecta > Diptera > Culicidae > Aedes > Aedes albopictus. Next base: position 296,728,257 of record NC_085137.1, read on the forward strand.
CATCTCGGCAAGCTTCCGGTGAAAAGTTTCAAGCGCGCCGTACCGAGTATCCTTATTGGGCAGAGCAACTCGCATCTACTGGCTACTTTAAAGCTGCGAGAAGGACAAATCAACGACCCGATCAAAACCCGGATCGGATGGGCCGTATGTGGTAGCCTTCGGAAACCACAAGCGCGAACGATACATAGACAGCTTAGCATGTACGCCGAGCCGACTGTCGTAGATCTTCACGAGTACGTTCGCTAATTTTTCGATATCGAGAGCATGGGGTGGCCGTCGTACCGGCGGTGAAAGGAGCAGAGGAACAACGTGCGTACGAAATTTTGGAGGCGACCACGCGAAGGTCGAACAGTGAAAAATTCGAGGCATGTCTGCTCTGGAAACATGATTATGTGGAGTTTCCAAATAGCCGACCGATGGCGGAACGAAGATTCCGACTACTCGAGAAACGTTTAGCCCGGACCCCTGAGCTGTACGACGCCGTCCGTCGGCAAATAGCCGACTTCAAAGCGAAAGGATATATACACGAAGCATCAGTGGAGGAACTGGAAGGATTCGATCTGCGACGGACCTGGTACTTGCCGATTGAAGTCGTCGTCAACGAGAAAAAACCTGGAAAAGTTCGTATCATCTGGGATGCCGCAGCGAAGGTCGAGGGCATATCGTTGAACTCCATGCTACTCACGGGTCCGGATCTTCTGATGTTTCGCACCCAAAATTTTCACAGTTGTTGAGGACACTACATGGGACCATACTATGACTATGTTTACCTAAAGTGACATCGGTCATCAACTCATACCACCCTCAAAGTGACAGCTTTAAAATTAAACTTCATTCAACCGTTTTTTTTTTTACTAAAACAATGCAACCACACCTCTGCCACGCAAAATCCGTGCAATCAAACAGCTCCAGTAAATATCGCCACTCGCTGCTGAATTCCCATATTCATAGCCCAGCCAATCTACCAAACTACCCTTACTACTGGAAGGAAGAGTGGTTGGCTTGGCAAGGTGTTGCAAAGTGAAGCATCCGTACGCCACCGGAATCCTAAACGATATCCGCAGCACACGGCATTAAGCGTCTCTGAGGCTGTCTGGTCGCAGCGATGATGGCTCGGCGCGATGCCACTCACTACATATACCGATGCGGTGCTGGCTGGCTGCCTGGATGGCCGTTTGGAATCCGGCGCGTAACCGCATCGAACGTATGTATTACACGCGAACGATTGCCCCCTTGCGTCTCCATCAGAGCCTTCGGCCAATCATGCCGTGATTCCGGGGCATCATCTCCGCCGCTACCAACAAGTAGAAGGGAAATGGTATGAAATGCGTTTTTAATGTTCGACAAATCAATAAAGCAAAACAGGTACATCAAGAGAAACGAATCATTTGTTTTGCCTAGGAATAATCATTAAAGGTAGTGCAAAAATGCATGATATGCAATACATAAAATATATAAGAGCTTTATAAATGTATGCGCTGTACATATCTCGTTCATGTTTTGTGTTCAACTTAAAAATCACCTGAACATTAAAAAGTGTGCAGTAGCCTAGAGTAACATCCTACATGGGGCGCAGTTTACCACGACCTCCCATAGTTTTGGGATCCTTTTCTCGCATTCAATGCAGTACCAGCGTTATTTTTTTTTCTATTCCAGATTCAACATCACGAAAAAAGCACCAAACCGAAGCCGGCAAAAGTGAGGAGACGCAGCAGCGCGCACGCCTCCTCCTAAGCCTGAGCTATCGATATTTATGCATAAAATCTACATAATATATTTAACCGTAACATTGAAAATCCATCCGCTCGCGCATATGTACGGTATGTGTTCTGTGTGTAAATGGTGGAGTTTATAATGCAAATTCGCAGTTATTACCTCGCTATTATCGGCTTTGGTATTATTTTCGGAGAAATATTTCTTTTCACCGACTTGCGACTTGCTTAGCAGCTGAAGAAGAGAGCGTACTTTTTTGGCGAGGTTTTGCGCATTTGATACCTACTCCACTTTCGGTAGGGATTCGAGGCAGTGTTGCTGAAATAGTTTTAACCTTACTGGAAGATTTGCGGATGCTTGCCTTTTTCACAAATAGGCTAAGTTACTCTGTTGATGGGTTTTGTTTTGTGATTAATGCTGATTTATTGATGGCGTGACTACTCAAAAAAGTTTTCCAAAAGTGCTCCCACCAGTGAACTGGTCAACTGGGACAGTAAACAACTGGCCAAACTGTCTTTAAAATGAGACAGTTGGCTTAATGAGCATCTCACTGCCCAATAGCGCTGACGAGCTGTGTTTTTGGCTCTTCATGCTTTGGGGCTGTCCATAAACCACGTGGTCATGAGAGGGGGGGGGGGGGGGTTCTGCCAATGACCATGTTGTATGGACGAATAAAAAATTTTGTATGGACTAATGACCACGCGAGGGGGGGGGGGGGGGTTGAGAAGTCCCAAAAAAAATTACCACGTGGTTTATGGACAGCCCCTTTTGCTCGTTCAATCACGCTTTGGCGTTCCTTTGTTTCCAAGGTGTTATTATCAATCTCCCGGAGAATCGCGATCTCGAGTAGCATCTGATGAAGATTAGCGAAACCATCAATCGTCTCACAGTTGCGGGGACGGGAACAAGGATGCGCTAATATGCATGGTATTCCGCAGTTTGCCCCCGTTGTTGGATTCCCGCGATTTCCAACCAACGCCATCTCGCTGTACGTAGTAGAGGCGAGCTGTTGAATGAACCTACCATCATCAGCTCGAGCGAAGGGATGTCAAAGACTAGTGGCGGAAGGCGATGCGGTTAACGGAAAGCTATCCAAACATTGGTAAGGAGACACGGTGTGCCACTACTGCAAGAAGCCTTGCCATATCCACCGCAATTGTCGGAAGGTAATAGCCTCCAAAGCGGGAGTTGAAGATAATTCGAAGAAAGTGCCGAAAAACCGAAGGGGACCAAACTGCCCACACCGTAATGTAGTGTTTATCTTCACCGTACGGCAAATCCTCCAGAAATTCCATGAATACAGATCCCAATGCAACACCTGTTCATCGACTTCGAGACGGCAACAAGGACGCGAAAATATGCATGGTGTTCCTCTGTTTGCCTGCGGCATTCGACAGTATTAATTCGGCCCTTGATTCCCGACAAACCGACTACTACAAGGAGTTCGGGGGCCATAGCCGACCCCACCGACAGTAGCAACGTTGCGTTCACTGTCGGAGGAAATTGGTCAGCGATAGTTGGGCAAGTGCCCACATGATTGGTGACAAGTCAGAACTGTGGAAATTTCCAGGTGGTTCGATTATAGTAGCGAACGGCATGAAAGTACACATCCAGAAGTTATTGCGGCGGAGCGGTATAGACAGCGACCTTTCTTAAAAACTGTTTGCCTACCAGGTCTGCACCATTTACAGTGCACGAGCCACATGTCAGCCGTCTACGGGTGTTCGGTTCCCACGTCTACGTGCATGTTTCAGAATTATATGTAGTGCAGTAAATGGGACGAGAAATCAACGAAGTACGAGTTCGTTAGAATTCCGAATTTCAACCCTGCAAAGATTGGACAAGACGACGTGGAGCACAGCGGACTAGGTGGGCTGATTAGGTCGAGAGTAATTTGGTGAGTGGGGGACGCTCCAGAGGTTGGAGAGAAGAACTGCCGCGTAGTCGCCGACCAATAATAGGACTACTAACCCCCATTCAAGGTGCCGAAGAAATGGGTAATCGCGGGGGTTAAAAAGATGCTTGATCATTAACGGAACCTGTGGGGTACCTAGGCACACCCCACAGTATTTCGTCCTTTACCGCGTTGATACACGGCTCTTATTTATGAAGACACATTTAAAACAAACAAATCAATCAGGAGGTAGTGGAAGTGGCGAGACTTCCAGTGGAGATACTGAACGGATCATGGTTGATGAGGGTCATCAACCAAAAGCGAGAAGGGTTGTCCGCGATCGAGGTGGCTGAGCAGTGGCTTGGCAAAGACCATACTTGAAAACGGCCCTGTTGCGACTTCGTAAGTAGATGCACGATGCCAAGCAGGATCACGTGAGACTCGTGAAAACTGCAGCAGTGGTGGACCCAGCGAAAGTAAAGGTTACGAAGTCTACCCAGACGGAGGCCTTCGTTTTCGCAGGAAGTCCAAAAGTTGTGCCGGATGAGACTGCTTGTAATAAGCACTCTCAGAAGCGGACCTGACAGAACCTGACGGTCGGCAGTAAAGCCGGCAAGTCGGACTCCAGCCCGGATTCCCAGAAAGCTGGGAAGAGTGGGTCTGAAAAGGCTGGCCCATCCCGGATGGAAGGAAACTGGGGGTTGCGACCTTTGTTAGGTCCTCAACAACCACAGGGTAGGGTGAAACAAGAAGAGGCCCCCCGTTGGACGAAAGTCAAGCGAAAGAGAAAGAAAAAAACCGCTGGTCAATTCAAGGGTCGAGGAGAACAGAAACGCCCAGCCAAGAAGATGTAAAAGAGTAGGTGCCAAGCACGAGAAAGGAGACGCGCTCGTCATCACAATCGAACAGTTTATGTACTCGGACGTCTTGAATGCGATGCAAAGCGACGCCAATTGCGTGGATCTGATAGCCAACGTGCGCAGAATCAGACGTACGCGTAAGATAATCCTGGAACTCAAGCGCAATAAGGAGCGCAAGGGAGCCGCTTACACAAGTTTGGCGGAAGAGGTCCTTGGCGAAGGGGTAGAGTTGAAGACTCTCACACAGGAGGCGAATCTGTAGGTGAAAATCCTAGACGAGTTTACCGAAGTGGAAGAGTTCGTCTCGGCACTGCGGCAACAGTGCGAAGTGCAGGTGGCCGCCGCAGCCATTAGGCTACGGAAGAGGCCGGCAGGGACACAGGTAGCTTTGGTTCAGCTTCACAGTGCAGGCAACGTAGCTGAACGTGAGCCACTGTGACGCGACTCAACAACTGCTTTGTCAGGCGGTTTCTGAGTGGGGGACGGATATCGCCATTATAGCAGACTCATACTGAGTGCCTGTCGGCAACGGCAATTGAGTCGCGAATGGGTCCAGAAAATGGCGGCGATATGGACGACGGGTAAATTCCCCGTCCAGGAGTTGGTGTCTACTACCTATTATGAGGACTTCGTGGTCGCCAAAGTAAACGGGATCCTTGACGTGGTCTTCTTCTGTAGCTGTTATGCGCCTCCACCGTGACCGATCGAGCAGTTCACGCAAATGCTAAACTGTATGACGGCTGTGCTAACATGCCGAGGGCCTGTGGTAATAGCGGGTGACTTAAAAATCTGGGCCGTGGAATGGGGGAAGCCGTTTCACGAACCAGCGGGGTCAGATCCTGCTAGAGACACTGCCCATACTAGATGTCGGTACCATACCTGCCTGGCTAATGTCGGTACGTACTCTTGGAACCGTGCGGAGTCCTGGCCTAACAAGTAGATCGAACTGGAAAGAAGACGATAGCTACACTCATAGCGATCACCTGGCGGTTCGCTATAGTATCGACTACAAAACAGCAGGCAGAGGCTGGTGGAACACATCATACTTCGACGAAGGGGTATTCAGGAAGACTCTCCGCCGTGAGTGAAACCTACTAGGTATAGACGGCAACGAGCTGGTAGCGGTGCTCTCACGTGCGTGCGGTGTGACCATGCCTAGGCGAGTCCACCCTAGAAATGGGGGGGTCACCGGCTTACTGGAGGACCGACGCAATTGCGGACCTGCGCCTCGCATGCCTGCGGGCTAGGCGGTGGATGCAGCGAGCACGGTCTAAGGAAGAGCGAATCGAACGGCGGGTGATGTTCGCCGCTGCAAAAGCCGCACTGAAGATCGACATAAAGGCATGCAAAAAGGCCTATTTTGAGGATCACTGTTAGAGTGACAATGGGAATCAGTGGGGTGATGCCTACAGGATCGTGATGGTAGGACGAGAGGCGTAATGGCTCTTACAGAGCCATCTCCAGAGATGTTGGTGGGGATCATCGAGGGGCTTTTTCCACCTCATGATCCTATTATTGCCTCTTTTCGTAGGACATCCAGGCACTGGGGCTGGCGATGAGGAGAGAGTCATCGATGTGGTACTTGTGGGGACAGCAAAGTCCCTTGCGTAGGTAAGGCCCCAGCTCTGGATGGAGTTCCGAACCTGGTCTTAAAAGAAGCTATTGCAGAGGCTCCCGAGATGTTCAGGTCTGCTATACAGAAATGCCTGGACGAAGGAGTTTCCCAGAAGTATGGAAGAGGCAGAAGCTAGTTCTATTGTCAAGGGCGGGAAAACCACTCGGAGACCCGTTGGCATATAGACCAATATGCTTGATGGACACGGCGGGGAAGATGCTCGAAAAGATCATCCCCAATAGAATGTTGAGGCACAGTAAGGGTGTAAATGGTCTCTCCAGCAGCCAGTTCGGCTTCCGGAAGGGAAGGTCAATCGTAGACGCTACCCTGTCGGTTATTAAATCCGCCGAGATAGTGCTTTAGCGTAAAAGAAGGGGTATTCGCTATTGTGCTGTAGTGATTTTGGATATGAAGATCGCATTGAATAGCGCCAGTCGGACAGCTATTGTGGATACGCTCCTTCCTGCGTTTGGGGATACCCAGGAACCAGTACAAGATTCTCGAAAGTTACTTCCAGAATCGATTACTCAGGAGTCCCGCAGGGTTCCATCCTGAGTCCGGTGTTATGGAATGTCATGTAGATGTCTTACAAAATTTACAAAAGAATGGCAGAGTTTTGGATATAGTATTAAGCTTTTATATTAGAAACTTTGTTTTGTATCTTCATATTTTAACATCGAGGTGTGGAAAAAATGTACATCGACACGACATACAATCAGCAGAACATCTACTTTTTGGAACTTAGTTAGGCAACAAATAAAATCTAGCAACACTTTTAGGCCTTTCTGCAATTCCACCACTCACAAGCCTTAGCCATCTTTCTCTCAGTATTTGTCAACCACCCTTTTGAGCGAAACAAGCTTAGCTCGAGCGAGCTGCACAAGAAACCTGTGAAATGTGGACATTTTCTTTTTTTTTGCGACTTTTCGACGGTAGCTGTTGCTCTGCCACCAGTCAATGTCGTTCCAGAGTGGGAACCGTACGTACACGTGTGTACATATGCAGAAAGTATAAGTAGTTTGTCGTATGGCAGCCATCACTACTGGGCAGAGGTAACAGAATTGAAACAGTCACAGTGGCTACTTACTGCTGAGATACGAACAGCAGCAGTCTCGAGGAAGAAGAACACCTCCAAGATGTCGCGAAGAGAAACGTCGCGCGTTTTTTGATGGAAAGATATTGTACTCAACTCATGTAGGACGTATTGTTTGAATACGAAATGAATTTGAGCAGCGGTCTGGAGCTGCTCTGTACAGTTACTTTTATGGCCTTTTTTCATGCTGAGATTTGTAGCGAAATTGAATTTGATTGATTTTGTGCTACTGGTTTCTGCTAGATGGTGATGAAAGGTTGGAATGATCTTGGTTGCTACTTGATTTTTGCATTTTGAAACAAAGTTTTCGCCAACTTTTTATCATTGATCTGTCTTAGTTTGAAACAAGCCGTTCAATACGTTATTTACGAGTAGGGGAGACTTAATCCCTTTTTCTTAATTTGCCTGTAACATTAAGAAAAAAAAACCCAGACTAATCCACCTAGTGGTGATAGTGCCTTTCTCGTCGAAACTGTACTCATGATCTTTCCATCGACGTTAGCCGAAATGTTCCTGAATCATTTTATATAGAAAAACACAATTTTAACTTTCAAAAAGCAACAATTCTATTCACTACGGCAATCACAGATCACTAGTTTTTTAGCACACTTTAGACTATATTTTAGTATAATTGGTAACACGATTCATGTGAAATTTGACCTCCTTACGGGAAAAAGCAGAAAATGGAAATTTTCCATTCAAATTTCAATCGCAATGAGAAGAGTGAGGGCTCAACTATCCGCACCCAAATTGTGAGCAGTAATTTCAGAGGCCAAAGGAGATTGAAGATTGAAAAAACTTTATTCGGTGTTGATGCGATCAAATTATATTTTTTTCCACGTTGTTCCGTCCTACTATATATTTACACCGCAGGAATCTGAAATGGTGTGATTTGATGAGATCGCTTTGGTCACGATTTTGTTCTCTTGCATATTGAAGATTTTGAACATTTCTTCACTTATAATCTTACCCAACGTTTACATGCTATCAAAAAAGCCACGATTTGATTTATCGCTTTGACATTTATTTTGTTCAGTTTTATAATTCCGCTATTTGATGTGCAGCTTACATGGGTTTTGTTCAATTTTACGTTTGACCACTTACGGCGGGACACCTGGAACCGATTCCGGTTGCCTCACATATGGACTGAGACTATGTTCTTGTCAACTGTTCATCGGGTTACCTAAAAAGCCGAATATTAATGTGATCTGAGGCTATTTTCTTGCTAACCGTTCGGCAAATTTAAGAAAAAGCTGCGATTTTATGTGTCGCATGCACGAATTTGGTTCACTTCTATCTAATCACTTCCGATGGAATACCCGCAACCGATTCCGAAATACTATTACTAGTTCTAGATGTGGCCTGAGACTATTTTCTTGTTGACCGTTCATCAAAAAATCAAAAACGACGCTATGGTTTGGTTCCCCTCTATATTTTACCACTTCCGGCGGGTTACTCGTCTCATCACCAGTTCTGGAACACTACCGGTTCTCTCAAATATGGTCTGAGATTATGTACTGGTTAACCGTTTATCATGTTACTGAATAAGTCATTGATATGTCGCATGTATTGGTTCTCTTTTACATTTGACCATTTCTGGCGGGACACCCGGAATCGGTTCCGTAACACACTGATATGGCTTGCGTCTATTTTCTTGCAACTGTTCATCATGTTACCTAAAACGCCACGATATCTCAATGCATGAGTTTGGTTTCACTTCCGGCCCGGAATTGGTTGCGGAACACTACCGGTAGTCTCTTAAATAGTCTGAGCCTATTGGCTTGCTAACGTTTATTAGGTTTTCAAAAATGCCGCGCTTTGCTGTGTTGCATGCATGGGATTGGTTCAATTTTATATTTGGCCGCTTTTGGAGTGAAACCCGGAACTAGTTTCGGCACTACATACTGGCAGTCCCTAATGTGGTCTTAGCCTACTTCCTTGATAAGCGATCATCAAGTTGTCGGAAAAGACTTGATTTGATGTGTCGCATGCATAAGTTTTGTTCACTTTTAAATACGGCCATTTCCGGCGGGAAACCTGGAACCGGTTCCGAAAGACTACTGGTTCAGATATGATCTGAGTCTTTTTTATGCCAACCTTTCATTATCAAAAAAAAAAGCCACGCTTCGATATGTCGCATGCATGGGTTTGGTTCATCTTTATATTTGGCCACTTCCGGCGGGACACCAGCAACCGGTTCCGGATCACTACCGGTTCAGATATGGTCTGAGACTATTTTCTTACCAGCTTTCAATAGGTTATCAAACAGCCCCGCTTTGATATGTTGCATGCATAGATTTTATTCACTTTTATATTTGGCCACTTCCGGAGGGACACCAGGAACCGGTTCCGGAACACTACCGGTTCAGATATGGTCTGAGACTGTTTTCTTGCTAACTGTTCATCAAGTTATCGAAAATGCCGTTGTTTGATGTGTCGCACGCATGGGTTTAAATCACTTTTATATTTTACCACTACCAGTGAAACATCCGGAAACGGTTGTAACGGTTCGTAGTACCCCCTCAGTAGGTTTGTGAGAGTTTGTCGCGGTCTAGAATAGTATTCGTCTGTTTGTTAAATTAAATTCAGGAAAGTGTTTGTGTTGTGTGCTTCCATTCTGTGTTACTGGTCACCCGAAAAGGACGCAGCCATAAATAGGCTACCATCATCCTGCCACATTAGCCACCAGATGACTCTGCCTTGTCTGAAACATGGACGTAGACGTTGGTAGCGAAAGGAGGCCATTAGGATCTTGGAGATCTTCAATTGACCTAAGAAACGACCATTTGCCCAAGTGATCGACACTCGTGAAGTCCGTTGTACTTGTAGTGTCTAATGTGTTCCTATTGTGTCCTATTCTAGACCGCGACAAACTCTCACAAACCTACTGAGGGGGTACTACGAACCGTTACACGGTTCCGGAACACTACCGGTTCAGATATGGTCTTAGACTATTTTCTTGCTAACTATTCATCAGGTTATCGAAAAAGCCGCGATTTGATGTGTCGCATGCATAGTTTTGGATCACTTTTATATTTGGCCACTTCCAGCGGGACATCCGGAACCGGTTCCGGAACATTACCGGTTTAGATATGGTCTGAGACTGTTTTCTTGCTAACTGTTTATCAGGTAATCGAAAATGCCGCAGTTTGATGTGTCGCATGTATATGTTTGTTACATTTTTATGTATGGCCATAACTCCGGAACGGCTAGACCGATCCGAACCATTTTCAATAGGAAACAATGGGACCAGATTCCGCGTCGAATGAACCGTCGGTCATTAAATTCGGTTGATGTTTACTGCCAAAAAGTGATGTGAGTTTTTTTGTACACATACACACATACACACATACATACACACATACATACACACACACATACACACACACAGACATCACCTCAATTCGTCGAGCTGAGTTGATTGGTATATGTGACTCGACCCTCCGGGCCTTCTATCAAAAAGTCATTTTTGGAGTGAACATATAGCCTTTCCAGTACACTTAGTGTACGAGAAAGGCAAAACACAAAACTAGATCCATTTTTCGTACAGAATGGCAGGTAAACATCTATTGCAAGTTTATACACAACAGAAGGACTTTAAATTATTGTTAAAGTTTTCAAAACTGTGTTTTTATGGAGGCATATCTTATGATGTATTTTTCAAAAAATGGGTCACAATTGATCCCCTTTTGAGCACATGTTTAATAAAATAACTCCAGAAGCTTCCTGTTCATTTTCTTTTCAAGTTTTCTTACATTTCTGATTAATATGGTGTATTTGAAATTATAAGATTTTCTTAAATTGTTAAGGATATGCCGTATTTTGAAAATGGAGAGACTTGATCTCCCTTTTAATGGTGTGTAATAAAATAATAATTATCTGACACGTTTTATCATTGAATATACTAGAATTCCGAGTAAATAGAGGCTTCAAAGTAGAATTTTATTTTTCACATGTATAATGTGTGTGTAATCCTCGAGAGATCAAGTCTCCCCATTTCACTGTTGTATACACTAAGCAACATTAATTGAAATATTTATATAACAACCTTATTTGGATAAATACGTTTGATAGTATTTTATTTATACTATGTGCTGTGAAATTTTGACACGATTTGGTTCAATTTTCACAAAGTTATTGAGATTTTTCGGAATCGCCTAAAAAATTTCTGAAGGACTGAAAACAAACCATCAGCCATTAAAAAATAATGCAATACACAATTAAAATCAATTGTAGCCAAAACATTGTCGTCTGTCCAGATTGGAAAAAATATGCTAGAAGACAACTGTTTTTGATTCTGAGAAGATATGGGGGGAACAAGTCTTCCCAGAGATCAAGTCTCCTCAGTCTCCCCTATATGTACATGCAAAGAAAAGAAGCATTTAGAAGAATCTATATCTACTTTCCATTGCAACGAAAAGGAACACTGATTCTTATTCTCTTTTTAGACCAACATCAAGAAAAATTTAACTAGAAAATAGAAAAGGCTCCGGTGAATTTCACGACTCATATTGTTGTCAGTTATCAACAAGGACCCGAGGCAGATGAATTCCTCCACCTACTCGCAGGTATCTCCATGACATCACTTCCTAGACATTTTCATCGTCCCGTGAGCAATAATTTGTAAGTTTATGTAATTGGTTGATTTTTTTTTTCAATCATCAGGATTGTTAAAAGAACTATGGCACTATACAATCCAATTAAACGTAGTAGGATCATGAACGATTTTTAACAGCAGTATCATGTTTCACATATATAATGAAGTAAGTACCAGATCAAAAGCCAGACTCGTGGCCATGCTGAAAGAAATAACATTATTCATAAGCAACGGTAGAAACAACCATTAGAAACACCCATCGAGCGAAGGATATCCTCCACGGCAGGAAGAAACTTGGCTCAGGTTTGAAGTTCCATGCTTACCCTCTGAGAGACTGCGCGCCCATTATGAGCAAACGCCTGGGGACAAATTTGCTTACACGGTTGTCTTGTTCGTTCCACCCGTACTCCAGTTGCCAGTTCTGCCCCAGAACTAGGAGAACGTTCCTTGGCGGGACATATTCCAGATCGCGTCCGTCTCGGTGCTCTGCATCCAACGCTCATGGATCGGCCATCGTCTAGCGTAGAAAGCTTACAAAAGGAACAACAACAGCCAACTAAATTATTACGTATTATGCAACGATAATTACAGGTCTCGCTTAAAATATAATTTTAATAAGCACTTTAAAGATAAATTTTAATAATGGTTATAATCTGCCCATAAGACCGGGCGACGACGATCAAGTCACCGGAGAAGATGTTCATGTTCTTGTATGACGAAGGCAGCGACGACGATGCTTATCACGATCCTTGGAAGTGCTTCTGCGCCAGACAACGATCACTCTTGCTTCAATGCAAATTCACGGCTTTGGTCTTTTTTTTTCAATCATGCACCTAGGAGCAGTAAACAGGTCTATTAACACTTGCGTCGTCGTTGACGTTGTCCGTCGGGGGGCTTCTAGTCTTACCAGCGACCGGCCATTAGATATTGCCGGGCACTCGCTGACAGGTGAATTACGAGTACTCTCCGCTGGGAATCAAGTTTCCACTAGCGATCGGGCGACAGTGGTCGAGGACACAAGTTCGTCGGTGCAAAATGTCGTCTGCAATAAGCCTATATCTACTACTGTTCAAATGCACACCGAGCAACGAAATTGTAAAAACCCGTGCGAGCTGTAAATGATTTGGATTAAAGCTTATTTCTCTCTCGGTCTCTAGGCTTAGTGGCCTAGTGCAAGGCAAGCTCGGAGGAAATGTTTGAAAAGTTGTCCCAGCTTGGAGAACAGGTTCCGTTGTCAATGCTTTCAGGCTTGCTGTAACGTATTAACTCACTGACCTTGGACCAGATGATACTGAGCTGGACATGTGGTTTGTGTATAGGTTCCGCAGTAAAATAAAGGAAAATACTTGATTCTACTTACTTAGCTTAAGAATGTGCTGTTTTGATATAGTTGGCGGTCGTACATAACCCAATGCTTTTGAGGATAAATGTGGATTGTGGGTCTTTTCCTCTTTTATTTTGTTTTTGTATGCACAAAAGTCTACGAGGAAAGATGGAGCTCTAAAACGGTCATGTAATTAATAAATGGTCTCTTGAATCAACTGGAGAAAGCAAATCATCCTCGATGATCAGAGCTCTGACTCTGAGGTCGGGGACGGGGTTCCCTTTGTTTTCAAGGGTGAAACGAGGAAACGGATGAGGCTCCAGAGACCCACCAAAAAACCTCGAAATCTGCCTAGCAGGGACCCCCAACCCACCGTGACAAATTTCAAGAGTGGTAAGAAAGTCACAAAACGTTCCCCTTCGGGATTCAAAATCCAGGACGAACGAGACTTTCCATCACTCCTGGGAACATCTAAAATCCCGGATGTCCCACGTTTTTCGAATTCTCAACCGGAGAGACAGCATTCAGAGCACCTGGAGCAACCTCAGGGTGCGCCAATGTTTACGCACTCTGGCATCGTAGACATCATCCTCAGCTTCTTCAATGCTTCAGGTTCCGTGAAGAACATTGTAAAAGGACTTCTTCCTTGTGTGACCCCTCTTTTGAAGCAGATGGCTTCTAAAATACCCCTCCTGGAACTGTCGTAGTATTACACCGAAATTAGACGTTTTTAAATTTTTAGTTAACAATTTACAATGCGATGTTTTTGCACTATCCGAAACATGGCTGACACCTGATGTAACCTTACATTTTCCCGATTATAATATCATTCGCCTTGATCGATCCGACTCGTACGGAAGGGTGCTTCTAGGGATCAAGAAGCAGCACTCATTTTACAGAGTCGATTTTCATCCGATGACAGGCATTGAAGCCGTCGCATGTGAGGTGACTAATCCGAGGTAAAACCTTCAGTGTTGCCTCCGTATACCTTCCTCAGAGAAATGCGAAATCTCGCAGGGATCTCGCCCACATCTGCTCGGTTATGCCTGAGCCTCGGCTGCTCATGGGAGATTTCAACTCCCATGGTACCGGCTAGAGGGAACTGTACGATGACAGCCGATCAACTTTGATGTATGACCTCTGCGACGACTTCAGCATGACAATTTTAAATACCGGAGAAGTTACACGAGTGGCACCTCCAGCTCAAGATGACAGTCCTAGAAACAGCCGATTAGACCTCTCAATCTGTTCGAGCTCACTATCGCTGGAGTGTACATGGAAGGTAATCCAGGATCCCCATGAAAGTGATCATCTGCCGATTATTGTTTCTATTTCCAATGGGTCACATCATGATGTTGCAACCTCCGGCTATCGACATCACCTACGATCTCACCAAGCACATTGACTGGGAGAAGTACGCGGAAGCAATTATCGACGGTGAGCAATCGATAGAAGTCCTTCCACCGCGGGAAGAGTATCAGTTTCTATCAGAACTGATCATCAGTAGCGCACTTCAGGCACAACGTCGACCAGTGCCAGGTCCGTCGGTTCGCAGGAAATCCCCCAATCCGTGGTGGGATAGCGAGTGTACAGAAATCTATCGCGAGAAATCCGCGGCGTTCAAAGAGTTTCGAAAACGCGGTTCGGTCGAAAACTTTAAGCGGTATGCTTCCCTTGAAAGCAAATTTAAGAACTTGATCAAGGCGAAGAAGAGCGGTTACTGGCGTCGGTTCGTCGAGGGTTTGTCGCGCGAGACTTCAATGAGAACTCTTTGGAACGTCGGGAGAAGAATGCGTAACGAGTCGTCGGTTAACGAGGATCGAGAAAGCTCTCCTCGATGGATCCTCAAGTTCGCAAAAAAGTTTGACCAGATTCCGTACCCGTGGAGCGAGTAATTCGTGATGTTTCCGAAGATAGTGACGACATGGATAGGCCGTTTTCGATGGTTGAGTTCTCACTTGCTCTTCTTTCATGTAACAATTCCGCTCCAGGAATGGATCGAAACAAGTTCAACTTGCTTAAAAACTTCCCCGACGTCTCTAAGAGGCGCTTGTTGAACTTGTTCAATCAGTTCCTGGATAACAACATCGTTCCGGATGATTGGAGACAAGTGAGGGTGATAGCTGTTCAAAAACCCTGGAAACCCGCGTCATATCATAATCCGTACTGTCCAATCGCGATGTTGTCTTGCCTACGGAAGTTGTTGGAGAAGATGATTTTCTTTCGACTGGACAAATGGGTTGAATCGAGGGGCATGTTGTCAGATACACAATTTGGTTTCCGCAGAGGCAAAAGAACGAACAACTGTCTTGCGTTACTTCTTCCGAAATTCAGCTTGCCTTTGCTCAAAAACAGCAAATGGACTCAGTGTTTTTGGATATTAAGGGGGCTTTTGATTCAGTTTGTGTCGATGTTCTTTCCGACAAACTGCATAGGCCTTTCACCAATTATGAACAACTTTTTGTATAATTTGCTGTTAGAGAAGCGAGTTTTGCTCATGGCGACTTGACAGTTTCACGAATAAGCTACATGGGTCTTCCCCAGGGTTCATGTCTAAGCCCCTTTCTTTACAACTTTTATGTTAGAGACTGTTACAAATTAAAAAAAAAGTTGGAGGGGTTGTATACTAGACACGACCGCAAGTCTGACGTTGAATAACGTCCGGCTATGCATTAGTTTCAATTATTGAATGCTGTAATTAACATTGCTAAAGACTGTGATGCGACATTTTGATTTAATTTAGTTTTATTGTAGACGGCGATTGATAGTGCACCGCTTAGCATCTCTAGGTTCCATACCTCACATTTCGAGTAAACGTCTAATCCTCTAATAATCCTCTTTGAGTTGTTTTTTGAGCAGTGTTTGACGCCAGATTGATGCAGATTTCAGAAACTCTCCCACAATATCAATGCTTTTGCTGGTTTTTGATATTTTGAATGGACGCGACAAGACTTGACCTGCGAAGTAGTTGGTTTTAACATATGGTCGGTGTCAAGTCAGAGAGGACCATGTGTCTTTTACTTAATTTTTAGAAAAAACGACTTTAAAGTTTGCAACTCTATAAGTTTTGAGTTTTTCAACAAATGTTCTTGAATTTTTGCCATAAAGCTCAATAACTATTCATCACAGCATCGCTCTGTATTGATCGCGAAAAAACATAAACTAAAGCTTGAAACCGAGAAATTGCTAAGAAATTGATTGTACTTAGTCCACTCTGACTGAACGGATTTTGGAAATCTTCAACCAACTACAGTTGGTCGGCGTTAAGTCAGAGAGGACCATGTGTCTTTTACCTAATTTCTAGAAAAACGACTTTTAAGTTTGCAACTCTATAAGTTTTGAGCTTTTCAACAAATGTTCTTGAATTTTTGCCATAAATCTTAATAATTATTCATCAAAGCATCGCTCTGTATTGATCGCGAAAAAACGTGAAAAAAAACTTGAAATCGAGAAATTTCTAAGTAATTGATTGTACTTAGTCCACTCTGACTGAACGATTTTTGGAAAATCTACAACCAACTACAGTTCACACTCAAGTTTGTACATATTTGATGATAAAATAATGCACAAGTAGGACAACAGTTAATAGGATAGATGTATAATGTGAGCAGAAAGTTTAAAATTTGATATTTCTGTTATTACACTGTTAATTACCATTTTAAATTTTTATGTTCAGTCAGAGTGGACCAAGTACATCAGTTCGATATCACATGAAGGGTAATCAATTAATGAGCTATTTAAGAATTCTTAACTTGAACATTCAATAGCTAACAACTTTTGAACGTATTTTCATAGTACGACACGTTTTTTGAAATATTTTAGTTACACAGTTCATAATAATTTATTCAGAAGGCTGGCGTTTTTCATAAATTCGTTCAGACAGAGTGAACCAAGTACACAATTCTTAAATAACCGGTAAAATCAATTTCTTCATGAAACGGGCATTGGTACATTTCAATATGATGCCCAACAGCTACTAAACAAACATATTTTGATTTGGAAAGGATTACGAAGAATAAGATAATTTGAACTATTTTTCCTAGAGACACATGGTTCACTCTGTCTGCACGCGAATTGCCACTATTTGCTTCAATATGATGATCTGTAAAATACGATATTGACCATAATAAAATGGATTTTCACGTGTTTTCTTGATCAATAATCATCAGAAAATGTGTTAGGGAGTGATACGATTTGGAAACGTATTATATTTTGATGATAAACTAGTTTGATTATTCGATTTTAACCAATACATATTTTTTCAATTCTCTTGACATCAAGCATTTGGTCCACTCTGACTGCATACTATTATCAATTTTCGCAGTTCAATCAAAAGAAAATTGTGCTATAACTCTCGTTAATTGTAACATTAAGACAATCGGGTGAATGTTCCAAGTAGCTAAAGTAATTCTTAATCAAATGCCTTAAAAATCTAAATTTCGTCAATTTTGTTACTTGGTCCCCTCTGACTTAACGCCGACCAGTTCACACTCAAGTTTTTACATATTTGATGAAAAAAATAATGCAGAAGTAGGACAACAGTTAACAGAAGTAGTGAATAATGTGAGCAGGAAGTTTGAAATTGAATATTTCTGTTATTACACTTTTGATTACCATTTTCAATTTTTATGTTCAGTCAGAGTGGACCAAGTACAACAGTTCAATATCACATGAAGGGTAGTCAATTAATGAGCTATTTAAGTATTCCTAACTTGAACATTTAATAGCAAACAACTTTTGAATGTATTTTCATAGTTCGGTACGTTTTTGAAATATTGTAGTTTCACAGTTCATAATAATTTATTCAGAGGACTGGCATTTTTCAAAAATTCGTTCAAATAGAGTGAACCAAGTACACAATTCTTAAATAATCGGTAAAATCAATTTCTTCATGAAACGGGTATTGGTACATTTCAATATGATGCCCAGCAGCTACTAAACAAACATATTTTGATTTGGAAAGGATTACGAAGAATAAGGTAAATTCAACCATTTCTCTTAGAGACACATGGTCCACTCTGTCTGCACGCGAAATGCCACAATATGCTTCAACACGATGATCTGTTAAATAGGTTATTGACCTTAATAACATGGAATTTCACGTGGTTTTTTGATGAAAAATCATCAGAAAATGCGTTAGGGAGTCATACGATTTGCAAACGTATCACATTTTGATGATAAACTATTTTATTTATTGGATTTTACCCAATACATATTTTTTCAACATTCTTGACATCAAGCATATGGTCCACTCTGACTGCACACTATTATCGATTTTTGCGGTTAAATCAAAAGAAAATTGTGCTATAACTCTCATTGATTGTGACATTAAGAAAATTGGGTGAATGTTCCAAGTAGCTTAAGTAATTCTTAATCAAATGCCCTAAAAATCTAATTTTCGTCAATTTTGTTACCTGACTTAACGCCGACCATATTTTCATAAACGAATTTGTCAAAACTATTTAATAATCTTTACCTATAACAGAATTGTCTTTGTAACAGTTCATTTTATAAGAATTTAAACTGATGCAATCCAACAGATCATTCAAAATGCAAATCATCAAGCTTTTGCTAATTGGTGAACTGAATTTACCAATAGTTACTTAAATAACTAAGAATTTTCAGATATCGTACAGTTTTCTTCTAGATTGTGTGACAAAAATGGGCATAGAAGTGTTCAATTTTTGCGGAGACAACACACATTGAAATTTGGCTGGGATATATCAAGGATGTTACAAGAATCTAACATATTTCCACTACTCCGTTTGCAAAGTTTATGCTATGGTTTTGGACTTAACCGGTTTTGACACATTTGTGACCCTGGCGCGTCGTCTAGGAAAATTATTCGGGTCACTCTTGTGGGGAACATTTTTGAAGCCCTTAGAATGGCTGTTTAATTTTATTTGTTGTACAATAATCGTTCAATTATTGCATGGGGTGAAAATCGGTAGTAATGCCAACCAAATCCAGAACGGCATCGGTGGCGTTGACTTCGATGGGGGTTTTGCGAGGGCTGCGCAAACTCGGAGCAAAAGCAAGCCCTCGTTGTTGCCGCGCACCAGTTTGAACTGGCTGATTGCTCCACTGGCGCCGCGTACAACGATACGAAGGAGAGCGTTACAGCCGACAACCACCGCGCTCGGCTTGCCAAAGCATAATGATGGAAAACGCAAACGGAGAAACTGGCTAGCTCTCCTTCGATGCGATCCCCTCGACGGGTCAAGAAAGAATGATGGAAGATGAGAAGAAGCAGTTTGCTTTTATACGGCACAATGGCCTGGTTTCCCCTCTCGAACGTGATTGGTTAGATGTGAGGGGAGTAAAATTCAACGATGCCATACAAATTTATCTGCAATAATTTATTGTAGCGGAATAATAAAATATACTTAAATGATTATTATTGGCCATTGCCAAATCAGTAGGTAGGCTTAGGATTAACCAATATTATAATGTTTAGTAAGGAATGACAGTATATAGTACAAAAGTCATGTATTTTCGACCAAAATGTCTAAAGATTACAGATACTTGAAATTTTTATTGAAATTTGTCAACGCTGGTTAACAGTTTTCATTTTTCAGCAAACCTGCCATTTTTCAAAGTTGTAGAAATTTCAAGCAGATTTATGATACGCGCATAAGTTTAGGCGTGTGTTACCGTATCTTGAATTTAGAATAGATTCTACATCAAGCGGTTAAAATATTCCCAGTTGTTGCCATGGCCATCCGCTACCGCACTGGGAAAATGCGAATGAGCCACTGCTAGCGGCTGCTTTTAGATGGTTGCTGACGGTGCTCTCGAAGTAGGTTTCAAAATGATTGCAGGAATTCGAATCAACTCTAACGTGGAATTTAGAATTATAGCCCTAATAAGGGCTATTTAATTTTGATTTCACAAAACCAAACCGCGTTGCTGCCGTGTCGTCGGCGCCCATCCGCTTCCGTACTGGGGAAATGATAAATTATTCCCCCACCGCCGCTGCTGCACGGTTGTCGTCGGTGCGCCCGTCCGCTCACCGCGGTCGACACCGTGAGAATGTGCTGTGAGAAGAGAATGCTGAGCGAAAATGCAAACCGAGCTGTGCTCCTCTGTCTCTGATCCGGTAAACGAGCTGCCGCGCACGAAGAGGCACCGACCACCGCGCTCGGCTTGTCAAAGAACACTGAAATGAAAACGCAAACGGAGCAGCAAACTGCACAGCTCTCTGCCGATGCGTTCCCCTCGAGGTGTTGATGAAGAATGAAGGAAGAGGGGAAGAAGAAATAGCTTTTATACTGCCAGGCGCTCGACGGAAAAGTCCAAAACTGCGCTCGAACGTGATTGGCTGGATAAAACATGGGTTCACTTTTCCCAAATTTTCAATAGTTTGTTGTTGAAAATCAATAGTAACCTTAGATAGATTCGATGCGTAGATAAATTTGTGATCAATTCATGCAAAAATTTTGAAAATCCATCAAGAAATGGCAGAGTTATTAGCGGTCAAAATCTAACCATTTTTCGTTACATGCTCAAATTTTCGGTTTTCTGAAGTTACACCCCTATATGTTGCCGAAGGACGTTATTCAACGTCAAAATATATAATAATAGCCCGCGTTGGGTGCCAGATTACGGACAAACAATGATGAAACCCTATAAATGCTCTATTTTATTTTTCATTACGAAAAATAAATAGAACATTTCAAATACACATTAAAATATAACTACCGTAATCCGGGGTCAAATTGATCACTTTAAAACAACTTTTGCGGATAGCATCAGTGCCAATTCAAATATTGCCAAAAGAATGTCTGTAAAACCAGTACCCTGTGGATCTCCATGGAACCATGTGACGGAATTTTGTTCAAAAAATTTAAACTTTAAGTTAAATAACTCCAAATATCAAAAAATTGGAAATGCCACTTTGGGGCGAAATTGATCAGTACATAATGAAGCATCGGTTGGAAAGAAAAATTTCATTCTCCGCTTAATTTTGCTCTTCTAAAACCGAATAACGCGTTTAAAATCTTACAAGTAGTTAATTTAACACTTTAAATGCAAAATCAAATTTTGAAATTTCCCCTTAAACGCCTAAAGGTAGGCAATTTCATTTGAAATAAGTGATTTTTATCGCAATTAATGACTATTTCATCATGAAATGAACTTTTTTATAACTATTCCATGTTCTGAATAGCTTCATAACTTCCTAACCAAGGTTCCACAAAAATGTTACAACAGAGAATTTACGGGAAGTCCTATTAGCAATCGATTGTTTAGTAGCAATGATTTCAGCTAAATGAGAAATACATTTCAAATTCCTTAAAAAATAAGGCCAAACTAACTTTTTTCTAAAAAATAAAAGTCTACACTCATCTCTAGACAGCTACGAACCAGATGACGTAAAAAGTTTAAGATCATTACGACGTTTAAGAGTTCCTTGTATGGAATTACAATGTAGTACCCCAATGATCAATTTCACCCCGCTGATCAATTTGACCCCGGTTTACGGTACACGAATTCACAATTACAACACAAAACATAAAAGTGGCCAGTTATCCTCAAAAGAATAACAATTTACGATCACAGGATGACGAGGTTTCATTTATTGGTTTTGGTCCATCAGTCAATCCTGGAACAGTGTTTTGTTTGGCTGATTCCATTTTTGTTAACAGTATTTATTCTGTTTTCATAGCTTATTTGTGTCTAGGAAAACTAGTCCTAATTGGCCATCCCGATGTGCGTTTTAATGCAAGACGGCTGCATGTTGATGTCCCCGCTAGGGAGCAGTTTGCCTGTCTTGCAGTAATTTGTCGCCAGAAATTACCTTAATGTATGCAACCACTCCGGTTGCTAGGGCTATATTTCTCCTGAGTGATGGAAGAACCCTACAAATGCACATTAAAATTACTTAATAGAATAGCCTTGATCTGTCTATCTGTCCTTCTGTCTGTAATGCTTGCATGCAAGTTGGTAAAATTTGCAAACAAGTGCTTGGTATTGAGATGATGACCAAGGGTATAGGATTAGGGTAAAGCGTAGGGTAGAGGGCAAGGGTAGGGGGTAGGGTAGAGGGCTAGGGTAGAGGGTTAGGGTAGAGGGTAGGGTAATGGGTTAGGGTAGATGGTAGGTTAGAGGGTAAGGGTAGAGGGTTAGGGTAGAGGGTAGGGTAGAGGGTAGAGTAGAGAGTAGAGGGTTAGGGTAGAGGGTAGGGTAAAGGGTTAGAGTAAAGGGTTATGGTAGAGGGTAAGGAAAGGGGTTAGGATAGGGGGCTTTAGGACATTTGGTCGAATGACATTTGGTCGAATGACGTTTGGTCGAATGACATTTGGTCGAAAGTACGTTTGGTCGAAAGGACATTTGGTCGAAACCCATTTTGTGGAAGAAGAAGCATATGACATTTAGTCGAATGGTCAATTCGTCGAATGGACATTTGGTCGAAAGGCGCTAACCGATGAAAAGAGATTTAAGTGGAAAAAAATATTCTAGATTTGGGCATCTGAATTTATTTGTTACTGAACTTATTTGGTTGAAAGTATGTTTGGATGAAAAATATGTTTTCACCGAAAAAAATCAACAAATCTCGAAACATAAAATTCAACGGTGACGAAAAACCCCACAAAGAATAGACGTTAAGTTGTATAGCAATTTAATCATGTTAATAATATCAAACATTAAACAGCAAATATTTCATTCAAGGGTGTTTATTATTAAGGTAACTTGTTTTGCAATGTAGTTTTCGTTGGCATTGGTGAAGTAGTTGATTTTCCATCGAAGATTTTATCTTTTATCTTATTTTATCTTTAATATTGGCTCTTCTTCCAAGTTTCATAATTTCACTGCGTTTTTGTGTAGCACATACTGCCTTTTCATCAAAGGTTTCTCCTTCTTTTCAACATATGCTGTTCTTTCAAATTTGTTATTTGTGGTGACAGTGGACATTATGATTGTGATTTTTTTATTGATGATTTTTCCTTCTTTTGAACATAGGCTATTCTTTCAAGTTTCGTATTTGTACTGTATTTAAATGTTATGGCTGCTGTCTTTTTCTCATGTATTTTTCCTTCTTTGAAACATAGGCTGTTCTTTCATGTAGTGTTGCACTTGAACTGAACACGAGTCGAAAATATTTAATATAAATGCTTTCAATGTTTTGATTGAAACGCAGTAGAAATTTAACTTGCGTGTCAGAGCTCAGATACCGATTCAGCTCCGAACTCATATGTGCTTACTCTATCGATATGTTATGCGAATAAACTGGTCCGGTCACCCGGAGTTTCAGAAAACCCGTCAATACATTGTGGGGTTGAGAGGGGATGAGGTGTAAGAAAATGTTATTGATAGCCATGACTTTTTGAGATTTTTTTTTTTTCTGGAATAGCCCACCAATGGACTGATGACAAGACTGATTGGTTTATTGGTTTATGATCTTTGATGGTTATTGTAGTTGACATGCCGAACATATTCCTGAAAATCCGGATTTTCCGAAAACCACGGTAATCAGACCGGTTCACTCGGATAAGCTCCCAATAAAACATAAGTTTCTGAATCGAATCCCAAGATTATTCAAATCTTTGTAAAATGGCAGATATATAACCATTTCAGTTTTGAGGATACCAGGGTATCATGCGTTCCAACTTCCAACTGAAGAATTTTCAAATATGTCTGATCGCAGCGTGCCGAGTTTAAACTTGAACGCGTCACTTTTTTCATGTTATCCTCTTATGGTAGTACCATGCACTGCAAGCAAGTATCATCATTCGGGTATCGCTAGGTGTATTTTCGGACATTCTCACGTACGAAGTAAATAGGTACTGCTGATTTGCATTGCTCTAGCAGCGAATGCCACAAGCCGCAGAGCAATATTGTTGGTAACGAGATGATAGTTTTCCAATGACAGGTTCAACAAAAGTTTTTTTCCGTTGATCTGCGAATAGTAGCCTTATTAACGTCGGCATTCTGCAGTTCACGAGCCAGGTGCGCAAGACGTGTGGGTTGAATTAAAGTTCTCACGTTCCAAGAGTTGATTTTCCAATCGTTATCCGTAAATCGTTGCCTGGTCTGTTGCCGTTAAATCAATCCGTTTTCTCTAGTTTTGCATTTTTTCTGGTAGGTGACGGTTTAAAACAGGCTTCCTTACCGGGGCTGCTCTGCCTACATGGCGCTCAAGGGGTTACCACCTTTGGTACGCACCTCCCTATTGAGTATTCGGAACGTACCTACTCAAGCTGAAGTCGGAAATACAACAGTGCGCGGACTGCCCTACCTGCTAAGCACATAACTCTCATCTAGCGGTTTTTGTCATCGGCTGGTCTAGTGTCTTTTCATCAGTTAGTGCCTTTCGACCAGATGTCCATTCGACGAATTGTCCGTTCGACTAAATGTCATATGTTTCCTACTCCATAATATGGGTTTCGACCAAATGTCCATTCGACCAAACGTCCGTTCTACCAAATGTACTTTCGACCAAATGTCATTCGACCAAACGTCATTCGACCAAATGTCATTCGACGAAATGTCATAGATTCGTCGGCTGTTACGCTCTTCTTCGTATCGTTGTACGCGGCGCCAGTGGAGAAATCAGCCAGTTCAAACTGGTGCGCGGCAACAACGAGGGCTTTCTTTTGCCCCGAGTTTGCGCAGCATCGCCATCGCAAAACCTCCATCGGAATCAACGCCATCAACGGTTGGCATAGCTACCGATTTTCACCTCATGCAACAATTGAACGATTATTGTACAACAAATAAAATTAAACAGCCTTTCTAAGGGCTTCAAAAATGTTCCTCACAAGAGTGAATCGAATAATTTTCTTAGACGACGCGTCGCCGTCGGGCCACTAATGTGTCAAAACCGACTAAGTCTTAAAACCGTAGCATAAACTTTGCAAGCGGAATAGTGGCAATATATAAGATTGTTGTAGCATCCTTTATATTTCCCAGCCAAATATCAATGTGTGTTGTGTTCGCAAAAATTAAACATTTCTTTGCCCATTTTTGCCGCACAATCTAGAAGAAAACTGTATGATATCTAGAAATTCTTAGTTATATAATTACATATTGGTAATTTCAGTCCACCAATTAGCAAAAGCTTAATGATTTGCATTTTTGAATGATCTGTAGGATTGCATCTGCTTAAGAGTAGTGTGTGGTAGTTCGGCAGCAGCAAAGCTTCGCGCGCTTGCTTTGTTAGATTTTTGCGATTTTTTCTTCTCTGCGGGGCTCCGACGACGACGACGGGACGCCAAGCAGTCAGTAGTGTGCGGTAGTTCGGCAGCAGCAAAGCTTCGCGCGCTTGCTTTGTTAGATTTTTGCGATTTTTTCTTCTCTGCGGGGCTCCGACGACGAAGTGTGCGGTGGACGCGTCGTGGCTCGAGTCGGTTCCGAATTTTTCGCTTTCCGTCGGCGCTACTTCCCAATACACTTTTAGTGGATAATAAATATATTTTTTTTTTGCATTAACACAAAAGAGTGGAAAATGACAGTTCGGGCTCGCCGGTCGAGAAAAAAAAAAATCCGGGCGCCGACAAGTGAGTCGCGTTCAGTGTATTTCTGTGTGGAATAGACTAAAGATCTCTGCTCCCTAGTGGAGTGGAGACGCGCGATAGAATTTCCTTTTTGGCTAGTTCTTGCGTCGAAAAGTGGTCGATTGTTAACGGCGGTTTGTGTATATTGATCCATTGTCAAATCATATCACCAACCATAGGTGACTCCCGGACTGACAATGTACCTTACCCTACTAACAAAAAAATTCCTTCCTGAGACAAACGTGGAGATGCAGCGATTCGCGGTCTTTTTAACAACGTTTGTCTTACTAACATTCCCTGCCAATCCTCGATGACCGTAAGGACGTGGCCGGCGCCGTTATTGACCTTATTAAAGTTGAGAGCTCTCGAACTGTGTACATTGAGAATAGTAAGCTAGTCCCAAGCCCTATTCTTTGGTTCCTTGTGCAATTTCGATTGCTCTGGTCAATCACGGAGTAGCAACTACGAATTGTGCGGTCATCTATGCTCATGCTCATGCTCTGTAGGATTGCATCTGCTTAAATTCTTATAAAATGAACGGTTACCAAGACAATTCTGTTATAGGTAAAGATGTTTAAATGGTTTTGAAAAATTCGTTTATGGTAATATTTTAAAGCCAACTACTACGCGGAACAAGTCTTGTCGCGTCCATTGTAAATTTCTATATATAAACCTGCAAAAGCAGAGAAATTGTGCGAGAGGATTTGAAATCTGCATCAATTTTCTTCGCAAAATTATTACCTGTTAGCATCCAAAGAAATTCAAAGGTTTAGCAAACTTCAGTTGGCCCGCTGAAATTATTCTGCAAATTGACTCACTGTATTTCGAGAGCAACAACATAGTTTAATGAAAGAGAAACTAGTTACGACTACCAGTACCTGGGCTGCCCATAAATGGTGAACCAAGAAAACCTAGTGCTGGGCTAGTACACAGGTTTAAATAGTTCTGACGTTCGATTTGAAGAGGTCGTATCTGTATAGGAATCCCAGCAAATCTACGACCTATTCAAATTGAACGGCAAACTTCATAAGGAATGAATCGGATCGAAAATAATGATAAATAATAAACTCCACCATCAATTGCCATCTACAATCAAACTAAACCAAACCAAAATTTCACATCACAGTCTTTATCAATGTTAATACAGCATTCAATAATCAAAACTAAAGCATAAACGGACGTTATTCAACGTCAGACTTGCGGTCGTGTCTAGTATACAACCCCTCCAACTTTTCTCGCGATCACCTGCCTTCTGCCAATTCTACCACTTATTCATCCGTCCGCTCCGGACTATCGTCCATCTATGATACAGTCCGCGGTTCTTGCAACGAATTGTATCGACGTACCGTCAGCTCCGTCGTCAGCACTTATCACAGCGTCGACGATTACTTGCGTACGTCACCCTTTTTTATGGCTAGTTTCCACTTCGTACGTACTGTGCAAAAAGATAGGACAAGTAATGGTCAAGTAATGATTCCGCTTCAAAATTACTTGAGCGGTTCGCAGATGGCAAGTAAGGATAAAAGTGTAACACTCATAACGCCTCCCGTGCGAATCAAATGGAGCTGTCACTTTAACTTGCGGAAAAATTGTCCGCGCTATTATTCCGTAAGGAAAAATAACGTTTCTCCCCATACTGGATCAGTTGTCAAAATTACTTGCGGAAAAAGAGGGAATTTTACTTGAGCGCTTTACTTGGCAACACGAAACTTAGCTTTACCGTCAAGTACCTCTTTTATTTACTTAAATCCGCTGTTTTTTCATTTGTCCGTGTGACGTTTAAAACCCCTGTGCCCACTCTACTGATTGCTTATGTATCCACACCTTTCATTCGTGGGTACGCTAAGAAGCATGGTTGGCCACATTTTCCCGTAATAAACGTCATGACCGTCTTGTCGATTCCTGCTGTTGTCGGTCTTGTTTGCAAGATCTTCGACAGTTTTTATTCAACTCTGCGTTTCACCACCGTGACATTTTCCGAAGCCGCTGGAATATCTCCTCCGTCTGCCTTGGCTGTTACCACTACTGGACTCACTGCCACCGTCGGGACGTATGTACTGCGCTATACTCCGACTGGACTCGCGATCGGAGGTCGTATTCGACGTTGGTTCATGCGGCGACCAACGTATTCGTGCGTTTTGCTTCCACCCTCTCACGGCCTCACCACCATTTCGTCTCAACATCCTGATCTGTTTCTCGACTTGTCTACGATCGTAACGGGAAAAGAACTTGACGCATTACCTCAGGAATCTCGCACCACTTTCGTCCAAAATAAACTATACGCTTATCTAGGGCAATCCTCAAGAGTGGTCATTCTTAATCCTTTCTTCGATCCCCTCGGAATGCGAGTGCTGGGTACCTACTGCTTGGAGTCCGCTGCCGTTGTCACCAACGAACCGGACCATCTTGCCACCTGTCGCGCTCTCACCGATTGTTTTTCGAAGATTGCCGTCACTTTCCCCGATTACGCTAGTCTACACGCTCGACTGATGACACACACCTGACTTCGTATAGGACGACGGCAGGACTATCACCAGAAGGGCGATTACACTCTTCCCACCGCGAAAACGTTTAATGCTTACGCTCATTCTCTATCGACCCGATCAACCGACCTCCAGCGAAACCACCTAAACTACCTGTTTACATCACGAACGACATCTTTTCCGCTGTATACCATGTAGATGAGGCCGTCGTTGACCCGGCACCCGTTCCGGAGATTGAACCTGAGCCACCGCCCCTTCCGTTTTCGCCTGCCGCCGTCCACGGATCTGTTGTGACAACACATCCATAACCGAATTTTCAGGGCTCTTTCACTCCATTAATTTCGTAGTCTCGTCGCAGCATGAATTTTCCAAATTGTATTATTCTCTACCTGACGACCGCCTCCTGCTTGATCCCTCACTGCCATCCCTCGAACTGTAAACCTCGGAACCCCCCGTACCCCGCACCTCATGACCTCTGCGTATTCTACTGCCCCGATCCATTCGGAATGGTAATACCGCGCGCCCTTTACAATCTTTCTCTCCCCAACTCACTGCATGGGTGGTTCCCTAAAGTCTTGTCCACTCCTCTACCGCCCATTCCTTATGAAACGTTCGTCACCACCTTTCGTCCCTTGCACTGTTTCGTCGACTCTACCACATTGACTGACTCCGTCGGTTGTGGTCAGTACCGAGAGTACGCGAAACATGGCGCAAGATCTGGTTATTCTTATGATCAGTGGGTGAACGCTGTTGACGACTGCCCCGTCCCTACTCTTCCCCATCAGTGCCGGTTTAACGGTACGCACAACATTGTCCAATCCCTCTCCACTTATCCACTCGGTACCGTCGGTTGTCGCTCAGCCCCTTTCGTTTCCAACTGTTTCTTTTAGTTTAATTTTTGGTCGCTTAACGACATTTCGGTGTGCCTGCACCATCTTACCACGTGTCACACCTTCTGTGTGATCACCTCGCGATCCCCGTTTTGAACGTCCACGGGTTGTTTTGTTTACATTTGCGATGAGTTTCTTGTTCGTTCTTCTCATCTTTAACGTTTTTACTGTATCAACACTTATCAGGAAATAGCTAATTCGGGCCCCACGTTGGGCGCCTTTGTTACAAATTAAAAAAAATATATAATAATAGCCCGCGTTGGGTGCCAGATTACGGACAAACAATGATGAAACCCTATAAATGCTCTATTTTATTTTTCATTACGAAAAATAAATAGAACATTTCAAATAAACATTAAAATATAACTACACGAATTCACAATTACAACACAAAACATAAAAGTGGCCAGTTATCCTCAAAAGAATAACAATTTACGATCACAGGATGACGAGGTTTCATTTATTGGTTTTGGTCCATCAGTCAATCCTGGCACAGTGTTTTGTTTGGCTGATTCCATTTTTGTTAACAGTATTTATTCTGTTTTCATAGCTTATTTGTGTCTAGGACAACTAGTCCTAATTGGCCATCCCGATGTGCGTTTTAATGCAAGACGGCTGCATGTTGATGTCCCTGCTAGGGAGCAGTTTGCCTGTCTTGCTGTAATTTGTCGCCAGAAATTACCTTAATGTATGCAACCACTCCGGTTGCTAGGGCTATATATCTCCTGAGTGATGGAAGAACCCTACAAATGCACATTAAAATAAGTAGAATATTCACAAGCTAAAATCGAACATGTAACAGAAAAATAAAACTGGTAACAAGACATAGATTATTGTCTCATGGGAAATTGCTGACTGTGTTGTTTCTGTAACGGGATCAATAGCAGTTGATCTGCAAGGACCACTACAGGATACTTTGGACAGTTTGTCTACTTGGGCTCTCAAGCTGGGTATCGAATTCTCTCCGGAGAAAACTTCTTTTCTAAAAAACATAAACCGGCTAAGTTTCCGCTCGTTCTGATGGGTAAGACAATTACTCATAGCATGTCTTCTCAATATCTCGGCGTCTGGTTCGACTCCAAATGCACCTGGGGGAAGCACATTGTGCATCTGATACAGAAGTGCCGAAAGCGAATCAACTTTATGCGAACTATTACCGGAACATGGTGGGGAGCACACCCGGAAGATCTGATCAGGCTGTACCAAACAACCATTCTGTGGGTTTTCGAATACGGTAGCTTTTGTTTTCAATCCGCAGCGAAAACACACTTGCTGAAGCTCCAACGGGTACAGTACCGTTGCCTTCGGATCGCGTTAGGTTGTATGAACTCGACTCACACAATGAGTTTAGAGGTACTTGTTGGAGTACAGCCTCTGACAGACCGCTTTGCGGAGTTGTCGTTCCGGTTCCTTATCCGATGCGAGGTTGTGAATCCATTGGCCATAGAAAATTTCGAAAAGGTGCTCGAACAGAACCCTCAACCTCGTTTTATGACTGTGTACTACTGGTACATGATGCTGGAGGTAAGCCCATCTTCGGTTAACAACAATCGTGACAACTTCTCAGACTTCGACAGCTCCTCAGTGGATTTTGATCTCTCTATGAAGGATGAGATCATTGGTATTCCGGAATCTTTTCGTTCCGTAGGTATTCCACAGATTTTTACAAGTAAGTTCGGACATGTTAGCGGAGACAGACAATTATTCACAGATGGTTCAAAAATCGATGATTCGACTGGATTCGGTGTCTACAACGAATTTCATAGCGCCACCTTCATGCTACGGAAGCCCTGTTCTGTATTCGTAGCTGAGCTAGCGGCTATATACTACACCTTAGAGTACATTCACACTCTTCCACCTGAGCACTAGGGTAATTTTTCCCATCGTTGTGGTAGTACCTATTGTTGCGGTAATGGCAATTGAGCACTTTTTCGACTGAAATGTTACCAAAAGGTATTTTTAATAGATGTATGGTGCTTAAATTATGAGATTGCACAATTTGTTTGCTTAAGATTTGCCCAAAAACCTATTTTAAAAAACCCTAATTAATCCACCTAGCGGTGATGGTGCCTTTCTCGTGCTTTAAAATATCCTTTCAACAAAACTCGAGCGACATGTTGATGACATTGACATAAATACAAAATGAAAACTGCTTGCTAAATCTACTCAATATGGATACATTTTATATTAGCATAACATCCAATATTCAGAAAATATAAGACAACGATCCAAAACTCAATTGTTGACGCGATCAAATTCTTATTTTTCCATTCAACGTTGACCCATCCTGCTATAAATTTACACCTTAGGAATCTGAAATGGTACGGTTCGATGAGATCGCTTTAGTTTTGTCTATATTTTGTTCTCATATATGAGAACTTAGACCTATTCGTCACTGTTGTTCATTCCTAATGTTTATCAGGCCATTAAACAAAGCCACGATTTGATTTTTCACATGAACGTTGGTTCTGCTACACAACAGCTAGTCTCTAATGTGATCTAAGGCTATTTTCTTGCTAACCGTTCATTGGATTATCAAAAAATCTGCAATCTGATGTGTCGTATGCATGGGTTTGGTTCATTTTTATATTTGGTAATTTCCGGTAGGATAGCCGGATCTGATTCCATGAGTCATGGACCATGACACTACCGATTGTCCCAACTATGGTCTGAGAATATTTTATTGCTATTTATTCACCTTTACCTAATCACCGCGATTTGATATATCGCATGAATGGGTTTGCTTCACTTTTACTTCTAACCACTTTCGAAGCGACAGCTGAACCCGCAACACTACTGGGAATCTAATGTCGTCTGACCCAATTTTTCCATCAGGTTGTCAGTCTTGTTAGAGATCACAGTCATTTGAACCTTTTCGTCGATATTCGGCCTCCTTTGTCTCCGACATTCGCAACACACGCAATCAAACTACTGTTCGAAACAAAAATGTCAAACGAATCACTTCACCACGATAGCGGCTTCGGGAGACGGTTCGGCTTTTGTTATTCCTGTCTTCTTCCATAATAACAGCTAAATATGTTGCCCATCTGTGTGTCGTATTCAATGCAACATGCAATAATAAACTAATATTAACATTCATAATCGGAATTGGCTATTTTCTAGCTAACTGTTCATCAGGTTATCGCAAAAGCCACGATTTGATGTGTCACATGCCTGGATTTGGTTTACTTTTACATTTGACCTCTTCCGGCCACTCAAAACCGATTCCGAAACACTTGCTGACCGTTCATTAGGTAATCTAAAAAGTTGCTATTTGATGTGACGCATGTACGGGTTTGTTTCTCTTTCAGATTTAACCACTTCGGCGGGAACCCCGGAACGGGTTCCGGAACACTACTGGTTCAGATATGGTCTGAGATGCTTTTCCTGCTCATTATCCATCAGGTCAGGTCATCAGGTCATCGAAAATGCCGTGGTTTGATGTGACGCATGCCTGGGTTTGGTTCAATTGTATATTTTGCCACTTCCAGCGGGACGACTAGAACCGGTTCCGGAACACTACCGGTTCAGATATGGTCTGAGATGATTTTCCTGCTCATTGTCCATCAGGTCATCTAAAATGCCGTGGTTTGATGTGTCGCTTGCATGGGTTTGGTACAATTGTATATTTGGCCCCTTCCAGCGGGACGCCCAGAACCGGTTCGGGAACACTACCGGTTCAGATATGGTCTGGGACTATTTTCCTGCTTACCGCTCATCAGGTTATCGAAAATGCCGTGGTTTGATGTGTCTCATGCATGGGTTTGGTTCACTTTGATATTTGCCACTTCCGGCGAGACACCCGGAACCGGTTCCGGAACACTACCGGTTCAGATATGGTCTGAGACTATTTTTCTGCTTACCGCTCATCAGGTTATCGAAAATGCCGTGGTTTGATGTGTCGCATGCATAGGTTTGATACATTTTCATATCTGGTCCCTTCCTGGGGTACCGTTCCGGAACACCTAAATGGCCATATCTCCGGAACGGCTGAACCGATCCGAACCATTTTCAATAGGAAACAATGGGACCAGATTCCGCGTCGAATGAACCGTCGGTCATTAAAATCGGATGAGGTTTACTGCCAAAAAGTGATGTGAGTTTTTTTTGTACACACACATACAGACACACACACACACACGCACACACATACACACACACATACATACACACAGACATCACCTCAATTCGTCGAGCTGAGTCGATTGGTATATGTGATTTGACCCTCCGGGCCTTCTATCAAAAAGTCATTTTTGGAGTGAACATATAGCCTTTCCAGTACACTTAGTGTACGAGAAAGGCAAAAATATTTTCCTAAATGTGTTTGCTGCTGTGTTCCTATTGTTGCGGTAGTGTTCCTAATGTTGCGGTATCCCATATGATTTCAATGGGATACCGCAACAATAGGAACAAAATACCGCAACATTAGGAACACATACCGCAACATTAGGAACACAATGTTCTTTCAGATCAAAACGAATAAAATGCTCATAACAACATCAAAGTGGCAATATTTCGTTATTTTCCCGTAGATTTAGGATGGATTTTATTATTTTCAATTCAATCCATGTAAAAAGTTTGCTTGGGGCGATACAATTGTGGTTTAAACATGAACCCAGCGCTTAACTCCTCCATGATCGGATCAATTACCCTACTTCATTTTTACCGACAGTCTATGTTCTCTGGAGGCTGTTCGGTCAATGAAACGGATGAAGCACTCAGCGTACTTCCTGAATGGCATACGCCAAGTATTGAGTGCTTTGACCAAACGCTCATACACCATCACCATAGCTTGGGTCCCTTCACATTGCTTGTTTCCGGGCAATTAGAAAGCGGACTCACTGGCTAAGGTGGGCGCTAGCGAAGGCGATACTTACGAGCGTCAAATCGCCTTCGACGATTTTTTTGCATTGGCCCGTCAGGAGACCTTGATCAGTTGGCAACACAAATGAAGAGATGGGTAGATGGTTGCACTCCATCATTCCACAGGTGTCGAAGAAGTCATGGTTCAAAGGGTTGGATTTAGGCCACGATTTCATTCGTGTAATGAGTCGGCTGATGTCCAACCACTATTTGTTGAACGCACATACCTTCCGTATTGGGCTCTCAGAAAGCAATATCAGTGTCTGTGGCGTGGCTTACCAGGATATCGAACATGTCGTTTGGGGATGCAATGAGTATCGTGAGATCAGATGTGAGCTGCATGAAATTCTCCGGGTCCGAGGAAAACAACAGAAACCCGTTAGAGAAGTGTTGGCAGGACTTGACTTGGAATACATGAACCTGATTTACCAATTTTTGAAACGTGTTGATGTCAGAGTTTGTTGTAGTTTGTTCCTTGTTTTCGTTGTCCGCCTTTTGGTTTTGTTGTTCGCCCCTGTCTGTCGTCGCCCCCTTCCAGTTGTCCTCTTCTTGTCGTTGTCTACCGATAAAGTCCTTTCTTTTTGTTTCCTTTACAGATATGGACCATTTGTCCACAATGTACTGAACTGCGATTTCATGTATACATGCCATTCCAAAGATTGAAAAAATATGCAAGTGTGATGCGCATTGATGATGCAGTCAGTGGCAGGATTTTGTTTGTCCGCGGTTTATTTTTATCCGTCGTAAACGTCGGAAGGACAAAACGTCGAAAACGAGTAGTTTAAGTGAATAGTGGGTTCTTTATTTTTGCCTTTCTCGTACACCAAGGTGTACCGAAAGGCTATATGTTCACTCCAAAAACGAAAATTTGATAGAGCCCCCGGAGGGGTCAAGTGTTATATATCAATCGACTCAGCTCGACGAGTTGAGATGATGTCTGTGTGTATGTATGTGTGTGTGTATGTATGTGTGTGCGTGTGTATGTGTGTGTGTGTACAAAAAGGTCACCTCATTTTTAGATAGTAAATATGAACCGATTTCAACGACCGATGGTTCATTCGACGGGGTACATTGTCCCATTGTTTCCTATTGAAAATGGTTCAGATCGGTCCAGCCGTTCCGGAGTTATGGCCATTTAGGTGTTCCGGACCGGTACCCCAAGAAGGGGCCAGACATGAAAATGCAACAAACCCATGCATGCGACCCATCAAACCACGGCATTTTCGATTATCTGATGAACAGGATGAAGGAAAATAGTCTCTGACTATATCTGAACCGGTAGTGTTCCGGAACCGGTTCCGGGTGTCCCGCCGGAAGTGGCCAAATAAGAAAGTGAACATAATCCATGCATGCGACACGTCAAATAGCGGATTTTTCGATAACCAGTTGAATGGTAAGCAGAAAAATAGTTTCAGACCATGTTTGAACCGGTAGTATTCCGGAACCGGTTCCGGATGTCCTGCCGGAAGTGGCCAATTAAAAATGTGTACCAAACCCAGGCATGCGACACATCAAAGAGCGGCTTTTTTGATAACCAGATGAACGGTAAGCAGGAAAATAGTCTCTGACCATGTTTGAACCAGTAGTATTCCGGAACCGGTTCCGGATGTCCTGCCGGAAGTGGCCATTTAAAAAAGTGAACCAAACCCAGGCATGCGACACATCGAAGAGCGGCTTTTTCGATAACCAGATGAACGGTAAGCAGGAAAATAGTTTCAAACCTTGTTTGAACCGGTAGTGTTCCGGAACCGGTTGCGGATGTCCTGCCGGAAGAGGCCAATTAAAAAAGTGAACCAAACCCAGGCATGTGACACATCAAACAGCGGCTTTTTCGATAACCAAATGAACGGTAAGGAAAATAGTTTCAGACCATGTTTGAACTAGTAGTATTCCGGAACCGGTTCCGGATGTCCTGCCGGAAGTGGTCAATTAAAAAAGTAAACCAAGCCCATGCATGTAACACATGGAAGAGCGGGGTTTTTCGATAACCAGATGAACGGTAAGCAAGAAAACAGTTTCACACCGTATCTAAACCGGTTGTGTTCCGGAACCGGTTCCAGGTGTCCCGTCGGAAGTGACCAATTAAAAAACAAAACCAAACCCATGCATGCGAAACATCAAATCATCAAAAATGTTCGTTAACCAGTTACACGGGCAGCAAGAAAATAGTCTCTGACCACACTTAAGATTACCGGCAGTGTTGCAGAATCAGGGTTGGACCCATTGCTGAAATTACGCAGGTGAACAAAATCGATGCAAGCGATTAATATGTGTAAAAGAACAAAATCTTGATAAAAATTTAGGCGATCTTGTCAAATTACATCATTTTAGATTCCTGAGGCGTCATTTTTCAGTAGGACGGATCAACGTTGTATGGAAAAATTTAAATTTCAAAGCACCAATCCCCTTCTGCGTCCAAAATTACTGCGAACAATTTTGATGCAACTGGTTGAGTCCTCGCGCTCTGTTACACGGTAGAAATTTGAATGGGCTTTAATAGGGGAAATTTCGATTGCTTGCACTTTTTTTGTCAAATTTTACATGAATCTAATATAACTAATGATAATAAAATATAGGCTAAAGTGCGCAGAAAAAAAATTGCCGAAATATCAACTGAGAGATTTGATATTTTTCAACTCGGCCTATACGTTTAACATAGTTTCCATATTCAATTATGGCTTTGATAAAATTCTTGCTTTTCTGAATAAGGCTGACACAAATTTTGATTTTCTCTTAACCCTCTAATACCCAAATTTTTGATTTTGATCTAAATATCATTTTTCGTCATCTAAAATCGATTTAAACATGTTTTTTAAGATGATTATTTTTAATTCTCGATTTCGTGAATTTCAGTTTTTGATTTTTCTAATTTTTATTTTTGGACATACCCACAACTTTATATTTTTTCTAGAAGCCTATTTGGGGTACGGATTTTTTGAGATGAAAACATTTTGAGATTTTATGATTATTGTTGAAATATTTTTATTTTTATTTTTTTTCAAAGAAAATTTTATTTTCCGTGTAATTATAAGGAAAATAATTTTAGAGTGTATTCGATTCCCTTAAACTATTAAACTAGGGTAGAATGATTTGGGAAAAAATTAAAATTGCAGCGATTCAATACAAAATAAACAATGACTTCTAAAAGGTGTCTAAAACATCAATTTTTCAATGGTTCTTAAAAAATGTAAATACGCTTTAGAATACACCAAAAACTATTTTAAGATATACAAAACAGTCTTGAATATTATCCAAAAATATCAAAATTTTGATTTTCCACTAAACAAAAATTACAAAAATGCTCAAACTATACCCCGTCTAAAGGCGTGGTTGGGTATTAGAAGGTTAAGTCCAGAGGGGTCCCCCCTTGGAAATTTTGGTCGGAATTCAACATCTTGAAGAAGTGCACAAATAAATAAACCAATAGATTTATCAATTTTAAAGTGAAATTAGAGTCTTCCAGAAGTTTTTCTTTATCAAAACCGATGAGTTAAGGCGAAACTGGAAGCCTTTCCTTATTTTTTGGTTTTTGATGTACTATTAAATAGCGAAGCAACATTTTCAAAATCGGTTTTCGTGCACATGTAGAGTGTGGATCAGGGTATCTTCTGATTTTTTACGCGGTATAAAATGTTTATCGTTTTTGTAGAAACCATGTTTGAACAAAATTTCACAAAAAATTGCTTCGTTATTTTATAAAAATTCAAAAACCAAAAAAAATAGGGAATGCTTCCAGTTTCGCCTTAAGCGGTTTTGCTTAATTTTTTTAAGAATTTTTCATCAAATACATTTATTATTTATCAACTCCACCCCTCATTGACAAGTCAACGAGCACTGTGACAAAAGAAGAAAATGAGATTTATTCCGTTCTAGAGTATTTTCAGGATTCATGAACACTTCGGCTTATGGCCGGAAAAAAATGTTGAGTACATATTCGACGAGAAAGGCACTATCACCACTAGGTAGATTAATCTGGGTTTTTATATAAAAGACTCATTTTTTTCACTTTCTGCGTTTTGTACCATCGACGTTTTGTTCTTTTGAAATTTTGACATTAGACGTTTTGGCATTCGACGGTTTGTCTTTCGACGTTTTGACACTCGTTTATTTACATTCCACAAATAGTAAAAAGTTAAATAAAAAGAAAATCGCGTTAAGTACTGTTCCTTTGAATTCCACTAAGAATTTGCATCCTTTGACAAAAAGTTATTCGTTTGATGAATTGAGCAGCTCTTATTGTATTCTTACTTACCTTACCGGTCAGACTAAGCCTCATTGTCCTCTGCTACGTAGGAGTCCTCTCCATTCTACACGTTCCATGGCTGTGATTCTCCTGTTCCGCAATCTGCGAAGGGTCCGCAAATCGTCTTCCACTACTTGATCGACCCACCTAGCTCGCTGCGCACCACGTTTTCTTGCATCTTTTAAATCGGGTTACTACCCGACATCCTGATGACATGCCCACCGTGGCCCCCGATTTTTGCGGCGTTGACAATGGTTGGTTCTCTCAGCAGTTGATGCATCTCGTAGTCCATTTGCCTTCTCCAAGACCCGTCTTCGGTCTGCACTCCGCCGTACATGGCACGCAACACCTTCCGTTCGAAAACTCCATGGACGCCTTAGTTTTTTGACGTAAACTACGTCTATGGGGAAGGTACGGTACTGTACCACGGTACCGGGTGCAAAATGAAAATCTAAAATTTTGCGACCGTCACGAAATTGCAACAGATTTCAAACGCTAATAACTCAAAAAGTAATCGATGGATTTTCCGGATTATAGCTCGAATCGATGGGAAAACTGCACAACAATTTTCTACAATACACAAAAGTTACTATTTTCAATTCTAAACTATTGAAAATTTGGAAATAGTGAACCCATGTTTTAATTTTATCCAGCCAATCACGTGCGAGCACAAGTTTGAGGAAGAAACGGGCAGTATAAAAGATTACTGCTTCTTCTCATCTTCCATCAGTCCTCTTCGACTACTCGATGGGAACGCATCGGCAGAGCGCTGCCGGTCTGAGTTAGTATTCTTCCGAGCGTCGACCGTGGTGGAGCGGGAGAGAGCATTTTCGCTCTCCCATTCTGCTTCACACTGCCGAGCGCGTTGGACGTGCCGTCGGCAACCAAGCAGCACCGGCGGTGGTGGCTCAATCGCGTGTTCCCAGTGCGGTAGCGGATGCGCCCGGCAGCAACGAAATGGAAATTTCAACATCGGATCCAACACCTTCGCCGGAGGCAAATATCCCTCCTGAAAGTGGATTATATTTTCGAGCGGCGAAATCAAATTTAAACAGCCCTTGTGAGGTCTAAAATGTTAAATTTCTGCATAAGAGTTCATTCAGAATTATCCTAGAAAGCAAACACGTAAGTGCCGACATATTAAAACCAACTACAGCGAAAGCGCTGCCGTGCGCGGTAGACGCACCAACAGCAACCGAGTAGCAGCGGCGATGGTGGCTCATGCACATTTCCACAGTGCGGTAGCGGATAGGCATACAGCAACTGGGAATTTTCATCGGAAAGAATTTAACCGCTTGATGTCGAATCAGTTCTAAATTCAATGTACTGTGTATAAACTTATGCGCGCATCAAATAAAAGTTTGCCCAACTTAGAAAAATTTGCTGGTTTATTGGAAAATGAAAATTGTTAACCAGCGTTGCCAAATTTCGAATTTCAAATATTCAAATATTATAATATTGGTTAATCCTAAGTCTACTGTTCAGGAAAAGGCTAATAATTATCATTTTAAATTATTTTGAATATTCTGCAAAAATAAATGATTACAGATAAATTTGTATGGCATCATTGATTTCGACTCCCCTCGTATCTAACCAATCACGTTCAAGAGGGGAAACCATACCTTTGTGCAGCATAAAAGCAAACTGCTTCTTCTCATCTTCCTTCATTATTCTTTGACCCATCGATGCAGAAGCATCGCCGGGCGGAAAGCGGAGCTCAGTTTGCTTTGGTCGCCGAGTCGAACGGTTGTCCCGCACACCGGACAGTAGGCCCGGTTTCATCGGCGGTGGCTCATTCGAAATCTCCCAGTGCGGTTGCGGATGGGTACAGCAGCACGCCGAAAAATTTTCATCATCGGATGCAGCACCATCATCGAAGGAAGAAATCCCTCCTTACTGTTGAACAGATTTGGTTTTGCTAAATCAAATTTAACCAGCCCTTCTCAGGGCTAAAATTCTGAATTTTCTGCTAGAGTTAAAACCGAATTCTCGCGGCAAACGCACCACCAGAAACGTAGCAGTAACGAGGTGGCCCATTCGCATTCTCTCATAGCGAGCGGTTGGTCATGTCAACTGGGAAGAATCTTCTTCTTCGTAGCTAACCAGGGCGGCAAAAGTTTAAAATTAAATGGGAATTTATTAGAAAACTGAGTGAAATTTCTTCTACAATTTGCTGGTTTGCCTAAAAATGAAAATTGTTAACCAGTGTTGACAAATTTGAATAAGATCTCAGCAATTACAAAATTACAAAATATTCAATATCTGTAATTATCAGTAATTTTTGCCGAAAATTCTTAAAATGTGTATTACATACAATTATTTACAATTTACTAAATATTATAATATTCGGTAATATTAAGCCTACCCGTCTGGAAAAGGCTAATAATTAATATTGAAGAACAATTTAGGTTAGGAATGCATTTTTCCCAAAATTTCAATAATTTGCTAATGGAAATCAGAAATGAGTTACGTTTAAGAATGTAATCGCTCATAAAACAACAAAGAGGAGGAAGAATAGAAATCACCGAATGAAGACAACCATGGTATACACCTACCGAGCTGTCCGCCAAAAGTTCTACAAACTTAAAGTAGCTTCCGATCTAGCCAAACCACAAACCTCGAAGTTGGTCTAAACAAATTGTATTATTTGTTCGACAAAACAGCAAACAGAAGTCCGTTATCAATCATAATAAACTGTTTTACGTAGTTTACGTCATTCGGTTGTGTCTTGCACACACCCCTCTGATTTTTTATCTGTATTAACGAGGTGTTTAGCCTTGGCTAGTTCATCTCGGGACCCACGCTTTACTTCCCTTCCGAAGGAAGAACTCACATGTTGTGAGTTTGTTGGGAGTGGGATTCGATCCCAGGTTCTCAGCGTGATAGTCAAGTGTTCTAACCATCACACCAGGTCCGCTCCACTACAGACGCCTTAGTCGTCTGCACGTAGCGTCCATGCTTCGTACCCATTAGCGTGGGACACAAAAAGACATTTTACTCCTGTACACTGTTTGAGTTCCATTTTGGTCCCATATCAGCTGTGCAAAATTTCAGATCGATCGGAGAAACTATATTTTAGCGCCAGCCATTTTAAGTTTTCATACGATCTAGTATGGGGAAAATCACATTTTCAAAGAAAAATCGCCACAGGTTGCCTTTTAACTCCTAAAAATAAATCGATGAATGATTTCTGTTGGAAATTTTTACGAGGAATCAACCCTCCGAAGACCAGAAAGCAATCTGAGGCATGTGAAAAAAGTTATTGACTGAATACTGAATGGCATGCAAACGCTGTTTAACATGTAAGGAATAACAATAAATAATAAAATCTCGTTATTTTATCGATCGGGTGTGCCCTAATAACTTTTTCCACGAACGTCGCATCGATTTGCTGTCTTCAGAGGTCTGATTCCTAGTGAAGTTTTCTTTAACCGCCTAGATTGCATTACCATCGATAGAAATTCTGGGTGGCTGGTGGTCGATTGGTAATTCCTCCCTAGAACCCGTTGCAACATGGACTTTGTCTTCGACACATTAATGACTAATCCGATTTTCTCATTCTTTAGTAGGATGTGGGATGTACGTTTCCGTTCAAATTTGCGACCCATAATATCAATATCATAAGCGAAACCAAGCAGCTGAACGCATTTCGTGAAAATCGTTCCTCTCGTGTTTATCTCCGCTCTTCTTAGGGTAAACCGGTATAATGCGCCCCCACGGGGCAAAACGCCCCCCTTCAATTTCCAGGGAATTTCAAATAGTGAATGGATAAAATCATTGTATAAGGCTTCATATTCATGAGGCTTGTCTACTATGTCAATTTTGTGGTTGTTGTACCCTTTAAAACAAATATACAACAAAAAATTGAAAACGCCTACATTTATTGTAATTATCGATAAGTTTGAATTAAGCGCTAGCACGCGCCAATGAAGCAAAACCAATGAAATTAGCTGTTGTCTACTAAATTATGAAGCAAAATAACTTGTCTCTGCAATTAAAATAAGAAAATTGTAATTAAATTTTGTAATTAAAAAGTTTTTTCATAGTCACACTCAAACGGGCAATATGCCCCACCGTCAGCTGGATAATATGGCTCACAGCCAATGCGCTGCAACAGCTGATCTCAGTTTCGATATTTGACGTTTGTCCGGCTCGGATTCACTCGGTAGGGGCATATAACCCCGTTGTTATGGAGCGTAATGCCCCGCTACAGAGGGGCATACTAACCCGTTCTTGCGGATCATATTATACCGTAGTTGGGGCGTTTAGCCCCGACGCTTTTGTGAGTTTTTGATTTTGATGATTTTAGAAAACACGTTATTACGGAATAAATGCTGTTATTTCGTGCAAAAGGTTGTTATCGGATAAAAGCTAACACTTCGCTCTATCAATAAATGCATTGATTGAGTAAAATACGGGGACGAGTGCAGAGATATTTCCATTTTTCCTTAGGGGGGGCATATTATACCTGTTTACCCTATATCACCCTCT
Source organism: Aedes albopictus (assembly GCF_035046485.1). Classification (NCBI taxonomy): domain Eukaryota; kingdom Metazoa; phylum Arthropoda; class Insecta; order Diptera; family Culicidae; genus Aedes; species Aedes albopictus. The sequence goes on from NC_085137.1 coordinate 296,770,817, forward strand.
AAAGCAATGTTAAACTGCCAGCACGAAAGACTATCACCTTTCCGTAGATTCGTAGGGACTCGAGAGCGTCCCTGATGCTCGAACTACGTACATCATTCGATCCATCGTCGCCTTGATCAATCCAATCAGTTTATCCTGGAATCCGTATTCGTGCATTTTTTGCCATAGCTAGTCTCGATCGACTATGTCATACGCCGATTTAAAATCGATGAACAAGTGATGTGTGGGCACGTTGTAATCGCGGCATATATGTGTTGTAATCACCCATGAATGTAGCCTTATATTGTCCCACGACCTCTCGTGCAATCGGAGATAGACGGCGGCATAGAATTTGAGAGAGTATCTTGAAGGCATCGCACCGCTCAGTAGTGTGATCGTGCGATAATTGCCGCAATCTAACTTGTCGCCCATTTTGTAGATGGGACACACGATAACTTCCATCCATTCCTCCGCCTATATCCGAGAAGAATTTACCGTCGATTAGAACGTAGTCGATTTGGTTTTCTGTTTGATGGGCGTGTGATTTCCAGATGGCTTTTTGGATATCTTTGCGGGGGAAGAAAGTGCTTCAGACTACCATATCATGGCACGGGAGGATGCAAAGTTTACGCATCGCTGGCCGTTATTATTCGGCGTGCAGGCTGTTTCGCCCAATTTACCGATCCGTGCATTTCCTCACTTCCTACTTGCGCGTTTATGTCGCCGACAACGATTTTCACGTCACGCGTCGAGCAACCACAGTATGTTTGCTCTAACTGCGCGTAGAACGCATCTTTCTTGTCATCAGGACTCCCCTTATGTGGGCAGTGGACGTTGATGATGCTGTATTTAAAGAAACGGCCCTTAACTCTCAACATGCACAATGCACATCCTTGCGTTGATCGGCTGCCACCCGATCACACGTTGTCGCATTTTGTCCGACACTGTAAATCCTGTTCCCAGTTCGTTAGTGGTGCCACAGCTTTGGAAGAAGGTGTCCGCTTTCCCACGCTTTCTGTCTAGTTCAACAAAGTTCATGAACTGCCACGATGTCGAAGTTGCGGGGATGTAATTCGTCGTAGATTTTCCTGTCACATCCTGCGAAACCAAGTGACTTGCAATTCCATGTTCCAAGATTTCAATCGTAGTCCTCTTCCTGTCGCGTGGGTCTTTGCCGATTGTATCTAGTCGTGTTTTCTCCTTTGTTTTTCGCAATGGGGATTTCTGCGGGTGGCTTATTGGGCCTACGCCAACACTCCTATCTCGCCGGAAGGGCCATTGTGCCAGTTCTGTTTAACGGCTCAACCAACACTGGGACGACCACGCTGATGGGGCTACCACCTTGGATCTAACTGGGCGTGATGCAGCACCTCCTTGGTGAACAGACGCTCGGGTCGCATCTCCTCAATCTAGCTGAAGTCAGAAGGACAACAGTGCCCAGGCTGCACTACCAGCTGAGCACAAAACTCTTAGCTGGCGGTCTTTGTCATCGCTTGACCCGTCGTGGAAGCATGGAGGTAGGAACTTGTGAGGACCAGAGCTATGTTGGACGCTCTCCTCATCGACTCACCATGAACTTCAATTTCATTAATGGATTCTGCAGCAGTGAAATCAAACGTTGGAGAACCACAGATTTTTTATGGGGTGTGAATAGATACTCATAGACACATAATCACTGGACACTGGGATGGATATCAATCGGTGATTTCGATCCATTTTATCAAAATAACTAGCTGACCCGACGTGGCTAGCCACGTTTTCACCATCCCGAGAATTATGACGATGGCTTAAAAATGTTGGTATGCATTTTTTTGCTTTTCTACAACTTTATTCAGAAACCATGTTTATTTCTCTGAAGTATTCTAAAATTTCCTTCTTCTTAATCTGTTTGCAATGTAAGGCTCCGAATTCTAAACAGAAAGTTTTCAAATATGCTGAGGTGATACACAAATTATGTCACGTGAATATCGACCATTTTCAACCCCCCCTCCCCCCTATGTCAGAATTTTTGTATGAGACTTCAAAAAAATTTTTTTTTTCTTGGTGAAGTGGTGGATACCAAGCCGAGAATTTTCATTATGTTTGATTGATTGATTTAGCTATATTAAAGAGACTTTCAGCCCTTGGCTCATTATGTTTGGAAAACTCTTGAACATTTGTATAAATAGTATTTTTATCCCTCCGGGTCATACGCAATGTTCTAGAATATTGTTCTTCTTTTCTGCTTCTTCCTCTTTGCTCTGGAAAGTTAGAAATATGTCTTCATATTTGAAACAGAAACCTCTCGAATTACATTGACGTTCTGGTAGAAACTCTCGAACACTCAGATCATATCATGGACTCACCGAAATACGTGAAATATTTCAGTCAAACTTTGCTAAGCGTGACAGGAGGACAGATAGACAACACCTGAATTCATATGCCGTTTCTGATCTCCTTAATTTGGATTTAGAATATGTTCATCCCTCACGGAGATTCTTGTGCATTCTGGTATAACAATTTCCAGAAGTTTCCTCAGAAGCCATTGTAATTATGCGAAACATTTCACTCAGCAATGGACTCATCAGAAGCGCCAGAAGGTATACTATCATGTATTCATAAATGAAAAACGCCAGAAAGTATACTTCCAAGTACACACATTTAACTGTTACAGGGTTCTAATCTCTGAAATAGTAAGAAACTTCTAGACGCTTCTCAGGGTGAGAGAACTTCCACAGACTTCCTGAAAGTTCTCGAAAATTAAAGTAGTTTAATAATTCAGAGCATTCCAGAACGTTCTTTTTTCTGAAACTTTCTGTAATTTCCACAAAATTAGGTGCATGCTTTGTTCCAATTGGGACGTTATGCCAAAAAGAAGAAGAAGATGTTTCATAATATTGCATCTTCTCTCAGGAGCGTCCAGAAACTTCTAGAAGGTCTCGAATATTTAAGAAATTCAACACTCCGGAAAATTCCAGAACCTTCTTCTTCTCTTCTGGAGTTATCAGTAACTTCTAGAATGTTCTTGGAATTTTCAGAATATTGATGTTCCAGATCATTCCAAAAAGATCATCTTATTATTTCTGTACAACTGTGGTGAAACATTTCAATGAAACATTTCAAAGCGTGACGGAAGGACAGACAACTCTGGGATTTTATATATATGATAAGTATGAAGTTGAACCCTAAGTACAACACTACCAAAACAAATAAACCTTCGAGGTAAAATTCGTCTACCTTGAACGCTTACCAAGCCTGTGGTCCAGGCGTGTTTCAAGTGTTCCAGACAATAACCTTGTAAATTTGGTGTTCATAACACATTCGTAACGGACAAGATGGTCTCTCAACCATGCCTGAATTTCAAGGATAAAGGCACTTCTTCTACTACTACTTTTAAAAATACTTCTGAAAACATGCCGCAGCTTTACCGGGAGATACTTTGAATCCTAACTGCATCATTTGCACCCGATTATATATTTAGTATTATTTTCATTGAACCTGCAATTTTGTTCTAGTGTGCATTCGTTCAATTGCACATAGTTCCTAAAGAACCAAATCGCGGAACTAAGCACTCTTTATTGCTCCTGGCACTTGTCCCGGTCGACCTTTATTTTCGTCATCAATCAGCAGGTTGTTGTTTTTGTTGAACAATATCAAGCATTGGCCTGGGCACCACTAAAACTGTGAGGGGAAAGGTGAGGGGTGGCAACTAGACATAAGAGTTGACTTGCACCAGCAGTCAGCAGCAGCCAACAGCAATCGACCGGTGCGCGCTAGTATGGGACACGCTTGTATGGAAAAATAAATCCTCGCTCCAGTCGATTTTTTAGATTCCATTTAGGTCCCATATGAACTGTACAAAGTTTCAGCGCAATCGGTGAAACTATAATTTAGCGCAAGCGGTTCAAAGTTTACATAGGACTTACTATGGGAAAAGTTACACTTTCAAACAAAAAATTCCAGAGGTCGCCCCTTGTCTCCTTAATTCAAATCGATCAACGCTTCTTGTAGGAAAATCATTTATGAAACTTCCCTTCGAATACCCCAAAACAATTGGATGCATGGGGAAAAAGTTATTGATTTATTACCGATTAGTGATTCGACGAACGGCTTTTTGTTTTGTTTTATCAGCAGCACTGTAGCTGCTGCCTTGGCTGCTGCTATTTCTGGGGGTGGTGATGCCACCCGCCATCCCATGCAGCAACGGCAGCAGCAGTGCTGCTGATAAAACAAAACAAAAAGCCGTTCGTTGGATCACTATTTGGTAATAAATCAATAACTTTTTTCACATGCATCCAATTGTTTTGCGGTCTTCGAAGGAAAGTTACATAAATGATTTTCCTACAAGAAGCGTCGATCGATTTGAATTTAGGAGACAAGGGGCGACCTCTGGGAATTTTTATCTGAAAGTGTAACTTTTCCCATAGTAAATCCTATGAAAACTTTGAACCGCTTGCGCTAAATTATAGTTTCGCCGATTGCGCTGAAATTTTGCACAGTTCATATGAAACCTAAATGGAATCGAAAAAGTCAACTGGAGCGAGAATTTGATGTTTGTCCCATACTAGTGCGCGCGTCATACTTAGGTACCCTCTAACGTTGTTAGACCGACTCCACGGTGGAGTGCTGCTAAACTGGAATCAAACTACCCCCTTCCTCGTACCACCCAAGCATGCTCAACTCACCAACCGGCGGCAATATGTGTGAGAATCGTTCATTAGATAAATTAAACGAAAGAGGCAATAAGAGGCAAACAGCAACAACAGAAAAAAAAGATCGGAAAGCGTAGGTGTCATGACTTTGCCTATCTCAACGTGAACTTCGCCTTGTCCCGCACACTTGCGGTACACACACGGTATCGACGACGACGACGATTGCGACGAAACGTTAGGGCAAGGTGGCTGAACGAGCTGGGGTTGCTGCCGCACCATCCAGGAGCTTGGCAAGATTCAAGAATCTAATCTCCAACGAGTTGCTAGATGACATACGGTAGGCAAGCTGGTTGCGTTCACAGTCAGTTTGCAGTGGGTACATGCTTGTGACCTTGATCAATTCTACCCCAGTTTGTAGCAACGTTAGTTGTACTGGTGCTGTTAGGGATGCTAAGCCATTTAGCCTAAGATTTGTTGCAGTTCAAACTCAGATTTTCAATTACACCTCACGTTATCATTATACGCTGTAAGCCGTGACTTTCTTATGCTTATTCTCATTGGCGAAGCCAATGCTTATTCTTATGCTATCTATATTCTCACCAAAACCTATCAAAAAGTTGCTTATCATTTTTGTTTTATATGTTTGACAAATGAGGGGTTTAGAAGCAAAGGGGTGTAAGTGACAAAAACCCACTTTCGAGTAAATGAGGTCTAAAGTTTTTGACCAATTTTTCATCACATACAAAACGTATGGAGTTTCAAAATCAACTCAATTTTCTCTGATTTATTGTATTTTTTCTAATCATCGTACCAACAATCTTAAAAAAAGTTCCTGAAAGCTTCAAATCTGAAGAATTTTATGATATGCTCAGTTCAAAATCTACAAAATGGTCACTTACACCCCTTTGATTCTGGGCCCCTCAAATGTTTGCATACCTTCCTGGAAAATGGTTAAGTTGAATTACTCTGAAAGCATGATTAGAATCCTGCCGAAGCCTCCAGGTTTCCCCTGCCGATGAGCGTATCGAGTATTTCAGATTTGGGAACGGTTGATCTTGATAATTCATGTTAATTAACAAAGGAAGCATTTTTTGTTGCTATCGATAGTACACTCTTTAAAAAAAAAAACACATAAATGATTGAATTCGCAAAATCAATGCAGTTTGAATTTGTTTTCAAATACACTGTACGTACAGTACACCCTGTACTAAACTGCTTTGACCTAATTTTCTCCATCGTCACAAATTCCTACATTCATGGGACAACACACCTGGCAATTGATTACTAAACATGGGTCTCAAACAGTACACTCCTCAAGAGATCCGGCAAAATGAAGAAAATAAACCACACCATATAGTCGAACCTACATTCAAGCAGGCAAACTTAGACCAGTGCTAGATGGCACGAACGAAAAAAAAAACTAAATAAATTGCCGATAAAGTGACGCTAAAACGCCAAAAGCAGTCGCAGCACCCAACTGAAACGACAAACAAGCCAAACCATCAAGCGCACGATAAAGGAAGAAGGTTTGGAGGATTGCGCGACCATGTGACTGACTGGCTGTGGTCGTGGTGACATACGTTTATTAGGAAAAAGGCGTAAAACGCGCGGGAGCGATTGATGGCGCAGTTCCAAAGTAGCGAACATATTACCTTGATTCCACTTGCCACCACAATAATCGTGTCGGACGGAGGCGACAGCTCTGGGGGTGGAACACGTCGAAGCATCTGCTGCCGCTAACATACGGCTATAGTGAGTACACTCGTCGAACCGCTTCGACATATTTGAAGGCCATAACTTTTCGAGGTTGGGCACATACAGACACGCTGTTATTGAAGATCGCCTCTTACGGAGCCCCCAGCATTTTCATCAAATGCCTGATGAGTTCACGAAGGAAGGACACCGAACGAATCTAAGGAAGGAGGGACCATTTCAGCACTCCAGACAGTTTTGTCCTGGAGCGAAAATATTTTGACTAAACGACCACTTTTTTGAAAGCATCGCGCGCATCGCTCGCTCTCCAAGCGACAAACTAATGGCTATGTTTCTCTTGCGGTCTACCTACTGTAGTAATTATCACTAGCAGTTTATCTTATAGCACAGAGCAACCATTAGATTTTAAGAATTTCATCACCTTCACGAAAATAAGTTGTTTCTTATCACTTACCGTACGGTTGAGCAGAGACCAATATCCCTGCAGAAAACTTGCTGCCGGCGCGTTTATTTACTAATAACTGTAAACAGCCCTCGGAATGCGATGGCAGAGTGCGAAGGTAAATAAAGGAAAAGCCACTGAACTATATTTTGATTTGACAGCTCATTCGCGGTGAAATATTTCAGATGAAAGCTTTCAGCAATTTACACTGTGAAATTGAAAGAGCATAATTTGGGTTAAATGGCTTGAAGCTTGGATAATGTTCGAAAATGGAAAGCTTTCGAAACGCAAATTCAAAACGGAAAGAATGAGGAGCTTTTAGAGATGGATTTTGAAACGAAAACGCAAAGCGGGAAGGACTGGAAGTTTGAGATGGGCTTTTAGCAAAGGCGGGAAAATCACCTCATTCAGTGATCGATTATTGACGAGTACAGTCGCGTTTCGGTGGCATCACGGAAAAATTAGAAAAATTCGAAAGTGTGATCGCGGTGTTCAGTTTGTGTTTTGCAAAATGCTGGAATACTCCTGGGAATACGACATGGCGCAGTCGGAGGGTAAGATGAACGGTAAACGGCGTATTTTTTACGTTAAATTTGTGAGAGAGTTCACAAAATATTCCCGTGAGCGAGTTTACGGGAACTTGTGAGAGAGTTCACAAAAATTCTGATTTACGTGAGAGAGTTCACGTAAAATTTGTGAGAGAGTTCACAATATATTCCCGTGAGAGAGTTTACGGGAGCTTGTGAGAGAGTTCACGAGTAATATTATTTCGCGTGAGAGAGTTCACGTGAAATTTTGAGCGAGTTCACATTACATTCCCGTGAGAGAGTTCACGTGAAATTTGTGAGCGAGTTCACAATATATTCCCGTGAGAGAGTTTACGGGAACTTGTGAGAGAGTTCACGAGTGATATTATTTCGCGTGAGAGAGTTCACGTGAAATTTGTGAGCGAGTTCACAATATATTCCCGTGAGAGAGTTCACGTGAAATTTGTGAGCGAGTTCACATTATATTCCCGTGAGAGAGTTTACGGGAACTTGTGAGAGAGTTCACGAGTGATATTATTTCGCGTGAGAGAGTTCACGTGAAATTTGTGAGCGAGTTCACAATATATTCCCGTGAGAGAGTTCACGTGAAATTCGTGAGCGAGTTCACAATATATTCCCGTGAGAGAGTTTACGGGAACTTGTGAGAGAGTTCACGAGTAATATTATTTCGCGTGAGAGATTTCACGTGAAATTTGTGAGCGAGTTCACATTATATTCCCGTGAGAGATTTCACGTGAAATTTGTGAGCGAGTTCACAACATATTCCCGGGAGAGAGTTTATGGGAACTTGTGAGAGAGTTCACGTAGCATTTGAGAGACAAATTGAACAATATTATTCCTGCGAGACAGTTGGCAATTCAATTTTAAGACAAGTTATTATGTGTACTGTGAACTAATCGCAGATAAATTAAAATGCAAAAAAAGGGAAAAGATATATATTTATTAGAGTTTGTGTGTCTTTTATTCAACTTTTCCAGAAGTGCCGCCATCAAAAAAGTTGAAGAAGAAACCCAAACTCAATTCAATGGCTCGCCAATTAGCAGCGGAGCGGAAGAAAGTCAAGTTACTCAAAAGGAAGTTGAAGCAAAGTCGAAACGGAAGCCGAAAATTCAGCCGTCCTAACCAACACTCAGCGACGGAGCAATCCAGAAACGTATGGAACATAACAGACACGGTTCAAGATAACGATCAGGAGGAACTTCGGCTTGGCGAAGAACAGGACGTGACACACGAGATCCAGGAAACATTGGACCAACACTCTCTCGGAATAATTCAGGACTATGGACACGTTGAACCTCAAGGCGGCAATTTGATGGATGTAAGTGGTACAAATCAGGAAGAATCTCCATTTTTGTCCAGTAATGAGGAATCCCGGATCAGTATTGCGAGAAGCACGACTAAGGAAAGCCGGAAGGATGCCGGAGCAAGCTATGTTCGAACCGTATCAAACCCGGAGGAGTCAAGATTTTTTTCATCAATGAATCAGCTTTCAATAGCTTCAATCAATGTACCGGAATGCAAGCCGACAGAGGATGGAGACATACATCGGCAGACATTCGAGCTCTGGAAAGATCTATTGGTCGATTCCATGACGCTAGCAGGTATTAACGAGGAACACACAATGTTCACTGTCTTCAAGGTGAAAGCGGGGATGAAGCTTTTAGAGATATTCCGCAATACAAAATCCCAAAATGATTTTCCGGATCCGCAGACAAAACCGTTTTCCAACGCAATGATCCGGCTAAAATCGTATTTTGGCTCAGGTTCAGACATTATGCTAATGCGGAGAAAATTGGCACTGATGTCTCAACAAACGAACGAAACGGATCTGTCATTTGTTACCAGAGTTGGATCTACGGCTCGACTTTGCGGGTATGACGAAGGGAAAGAATTCGAGGAAGTCGCTGCTACGATTGCGGAACACGCTCGTGATAAGGAAGTACGATCAACGGCATTGAGACTGCTGAGCAAGAAGGGATGCTTTACAGACCTTGTCGATAAGGTGAGGGAGATAGAATCCATTCGGCTGAACGAAGAATACGTCATGCGCAAGTATGGAAAGCTAAGTCAGGCAACTGTTGCGGCTGTTACAACACCATATCGGCGTCAGAACAAATTCTCGGAGCGGTTCCAGACACGATCCAAGCCTTATCAACGACCAGTGCAGAAACCGAGAACGGAATGGAGACCCCCACGAGACGAGTATCCTAACAGCGGTCAGCCAAAATCAAAGTGCTGGAGGTGTAGTAGCGGCTTCCATGACCCACATTACTGTTTCGCCAAAGGAAAGGTGTGCAATGGTTGCGGTATGGTAGGACACATTCAACGAGCCTGCCAAGCCGGCGAAGTACGTGGTCGCGATCAGCGAATGAGACTTCGCGAAGACATGCCGCAACGAATCGCTGTTGTGGAAAAATCGGAGGACGAAACTGTGGACAACGGAAAAGTGAGTGATCACACTGTTGAAACATAGTTGTATACTGAATGATGACATATTCACATGTTTTGCGAATTATTTTGAGCCATATACTCATTCCTTGGAAGTATCTGAACTGATTAATCTTTACTATTCTTATTTTGTATTGTTTTGAAACATGAATTCGGAAAAAAATCAAACAATAAAAAAAAAAAAAAAAAAACTACACATTTGGTTTGGTACTAAAGTTGATGATTTATTAGAATTTCTTGTGAAATGTCATCAAAGCTTGAGCAGGGACGAGTTGATTGTGTGTATTATTCAATAGGACACCAAACACGAACCGGAAAATCGGGAACCCAGGATTACAATTAAAAATGCCCACCGTCAATGGTTAGAGATTGATGCCATAAACGATGTGAGTTACAAAGATGTTGACACTCTTCATACGAACGCTGAGTTGTTGCAACGAGTAAGTAGTTAATTATTTTAATCGAGTAGAATGTTTCGTTAAACATCTATTATGCAACCAACAGGTGACATTCAGTGATGTCGGTGACGGAAACATTATCGCTACGGTGGCAGGCATGCAGTGTGTATTTCTCATCGACTCAGGTGCTCAAGTGAACACCTTCACTGAACAGATGTTCCATAAGTTGATCGGAAATCCTGAGTATAGCAAAGAGGTCTGTAAGAGAAAATTTCAAACAGAGACAAAATTAATAATGAAGTATTTCAATCCACAAGGTTTTCAATGTTCAGGATTCAACAGACCGTCCACTGAAAGCATATGCAACGGAACAAACCATCGAAGTACTGGCAACGTTTGATGCATACCTCTACATCACCGAGGACAGACCAAATCTACTCGAGAAATTCTACGTCGTTAAAGAAAATCGAGCACTTCTCAGTAGATCAACCGCATCGAGATACAGCGTACTGATGCTCGGTCTGAAAGTACCGGTGCGGGCCCTGCAAAGACCCAGTGGAACAGTACCATGCATTGGAGAGATTGCTGCGATTGAGAAAGGACAGATATTTCCAAAGTTCAACATCCCACCCGTGAAAATATACTACGACAGATCGAAAGCTCCGTGCAGGAATATATTCTCGAACATCCCATTAGCGGTAAAACCTTTGGTTGAGCAGAGGTTGGCGAATTTGGTATCAGCAAATATTATTGAACCCATTGAAGAAGGCATGGACACATCATTTTGTTCGTCAATGTTGGTCGTTCCGAAAGGTAAAGACGACATACGGCTAGTCGTGGATCTAAGAGGGCCAAATCGATACATCTACCGCACACCATTTGCAATGCCCACTTTAGAGAAAATTTTGGCAGAGCTAAACGGCGCAAAGTGGTTTTCGACCATCGATTTGTCAAATGCCTTCTTTCATATGGAGCTTGACGAAGAATCGCGGCATCTCACCAATTTCTATACAGAATTTGGTATGTACCATTGCGTGCGACTGCCCTTTGGTTTATGCAATGCCCCCGACCTTTTCCAGGAGGCTTTGCAACGTAAGGTCCTGGCTGGTTGCAAAGGGTGTAAAAACTATCTCGACGATGTGCTAGTTTTCGGAGCCACTAAAGCCGAGCACGACGAAAACTTGGCTGAAGTGCTTTCACGCTTGGAGAACCACAATGTCAAGCTTAATGAGAGCAAATGTTCATTTGCTACTCAGACGGCCGAATTCTTGGGATTCACGTTGACACCAGAAGGATGGCAGATCAATGAAGAGAAGGTAGAGGCAATTAAAAACTTCCGTAGACCTACGACATGCTCCGAGGTTAAGAGCTTCCTGGGACTGATTACCTTCGTAGATAAATTTGTCCCTCATCGTGCCACGAAGACACAATTCCTCCGTAATTTGGCATCATCGGATACATTCTTCTGGTCGGACAATGAAGAAAGAGAATTCAACTACTTTAAGGAAGAAGCGCTTGCTGGCATCAAAAAGTTAGGGTATTTTAACGCGGATGACCGAACCGAACTATTTGTCGACGCTTCTCCGATTGGACTTGGTGCGGTCTTGACCCAGTTTAACGCTGGAGGAGTTCCAAGGATAATCGCTTGTGCGTCGAAAGTATTGACCTCAGCGGAACAAAAATACCCGCAGACACAAAAAGAAGCGTTGGCCGTCGTGTGGGCAGTAGAAAAATTTTCATTCTATTTGATGGCAAAATCCTTTGTCATTCGTACGGATGCAGAGGCGAACCAGTTTATTTTTAACTGCAGCCACAGACTGGGCAAGCGTGCCGTATCTAGGGCCGAATGCTGGGCATTACGTCTTCAACCGTATGACTTCACGATTGAACGCGTACCAGGATGCCAGAACATCGCGGACGCTCTATCACGATTGATCCCAGCTTCACAGCAAGACAAACCATTTGACGAGGATGAAGATAGCCACTATCTATACGCACTGGACGCTGGCAGCATGAACCTTACGTGGAACGAAATTGAAACAGCCTCGGAGCATGACAGCGAGTTGGATTTGGTGAGACAAGCAGTGACCTCAAAGGACTGGCCAGCGGAGCTGCGTAGCTACGAAGCGCAGAAAAGAAACTTGCATATACTAGGTCCACTGGTTTTTAAGGACGATCGGACAATTCTTCCGATAGCTCTCCGAAACAAAGCCCTTCAGTTAGCGCACCAAGGCCACGTTGGAGAAGTCGCTACAAAACGAATTATGCGGCAGCATTTTTGGTGGCCACGGATGTCAATGGAGGTATCACGATTCGTGAAAAGCTGTGAGACATGTGCGCTGTTATCAAAGCGGAACCCACCGTTGCCTCTATCTAGCCGAGAGTTACCTGACGGACCCTGGGAGATTTTGCAAATTGATTTCCTTACTGTGCCGACTTTTGGATCCGGAGAGCTTCTTGTTGTTACCGATACTTATTCCAGATACCTATGCGTCGTCGAAATGAAGGGTCTCGATGCCAACAGCACTAATAGTGCTCTCTGCGAAGTTTTCCATCGTTGGGGATGTCCTATAATACTACAGAGCGACAACGGCCCACCATTCCAGAGCGTCGAGTTCATCCAATTTTGGCGAAATAAGGGTGTGGAGGTGCGCAAATCAATACCTCTATGTCCACAATCGAATGGGGCTGTCGAAAGGCAGAACCAAAGTATCCTCAAAGCATTGGCGGCCTCCAGGATCGACGGCATAAATTGGAGGATTGCTTTGCAAAGCTATGTGCATCGACACAACACTGCTGTTCCACATTCAAGACTAGGTGTAACCCCATTCGAGATGATGGTCGGATGGCGGTACCGCGGGACCTTCCCTAGTTTGTGGGCTCCTACCAATAACGAAGCTCTGGACCGTAGCGACCTGAAAGAGAGAGATGCGGAAGCAAAATTAGCCAGCAAAACCTACGCTGATTCTGTACGCGGAGCTAAACCATCCAACGTTAAGGTTGGCGATATTGTTCTGTTAGCGCAGTCAAAGAAGAGCAAGACCGATCCAACGTTTTCAGCTGAGCGGTACACGGTGATCGCCAGGGAAGGTGCGAAGGTAGTTGTCATGAGCGCATCCGGCATACAGTATTCACGAAACGTGCGAGAGGTAAAAATGGCTCCTGAAGGACATGTTTCAGAATCAGTTAGTAATTTCACACCGGAGACACCCGACGAAGCTGATGACGGTATTGGCCATAATCTTGATAACGCAGGACAGGCAGCTCTTCCGGATGACATAGGGGGACCTCGGTCTGGGAATCAAAGTCCGACTTCCTCCTCCACTAGGAACCTTCGAGAAAGAACCGCTATCAGTCGTCCTAAACGTTTCGATGACCGCTATGTTTATCGCGTTTTCTGGTAGAGATGAGATGACTATTCACTGTAAATGCAGAGAAAATTGATTAATTATCAGTTAAACAGAACATGGAAATAAATATGGAAGAATACACGACCGTACAAAAACAGAAACTGATTTTTTTATTAGTTATGTTTCTATGACAACGGCTATCTTCGTTACATATGTGGCAAAACCGGCAAAACAGATAGAGTAGAGAAGGGGGTGGATGTAGTAATTATCACTAGCAGTTTATCTTATAGCACAGAGCAACCATTAGATTTTAAGAATTTCATCACCTTCACGAAAATAAGTTGTTTCTTATCACTTACCGTACGGTTGAGCAGAGACCAATATCCCTGCAGAAAACTTGCTGCCGGCGCGTTTATTTACTAATAACTGTAAACAGCCCTCGGAATGCGATGGCAGAGTGCGAAGGTAAATAAAGGAAAAGCCACTGAACTATATTTTGATTTGACAGCTCATTCGCGGTGAAATATTTCAGATGAAAGCTTTCAGCAATTTACACTGTGAAATTGAAAGAGCATAATTTGGGTTAAATGGCTTGAAGCTTGGATAATGTTCGAAAATGGAAAGCTTTCGAAACGCAAATTCAAAACGGAAAGAATGAGGAGCTTTTAGAGATGGATTTTGAAACGAAAACGCAAAGCGGGAAGGACTGGAAGTTTGAGATGGGCTTTTAGCAAAGGCGGGAAAATCACCTCATTCAGTGATCGATTATTGACGAGTACAGTCGCGTTTCGGTGGCATCACGGAAAAATTAGAAAAATTCGAAAGTGTGATCGCGGTGTTCAGTTTGTGTTTTGCAAAATGCTGGAATACTCCTGGGAATACGACACCTACCTACTGTTGATCGATCATCAAACGAACGATCTTTCAAAGCATCAATCAGTCAGCGGAGCATGTCCCTCATCAAGGATTGGTAAAATGTTGAAAGCGATATTGTTCTTCTTGCTGGCGAGGAAAAAACTATGTCGAGACGAAAATCAGTTTATGAGACTGAAGTTTTCAGTCTTCTGATACTAATGACAACTAATTATATAATTCAAATACACATGACATAGGTCGATGTTTTTGCTTTAGAATCGATTTGCCTACTTGTTAAAATACCGTTACAAAATCTGTTTTCAATTACTTAAATATAATTTTATTGTTGTAGGGTATTGGTTCCCTTATTAAGCATGCGGCTCCCATTTTTATCCTACGAAAACCAAAGAATTGAAGCGTTGTTTGTTTTTCAAGAGGGTTTCGACTGGATGTTTGATCGATGTTTTGGGTGGCTTTCTCAGTCTTTAAGTCGAGAACGAAATTTTTTCTACTCTCCCGACGTTTCGGCCGAAGGGTTTTGGCCTTTCTCATGGGTCGTAGTGTCTATCGTCCCTCGTGTAGATAGTTGCCTAACCATTTTTGTTTGACCTGCCTTTTCATTACCTGTTGTTTTTTTAAAGGATTTTTTTTTTTAATATGTTTAGTTTTAATTGGACTTCACAGCACTGGTAACGATCGTTTCAAAATCAAAACCCTTCGGCCGAAACGTCGGGAGAGAAGAAAACATTTCGTTTTCGACTTAAAGACTGATGAAGCCACTCAAAACATCGTTGTTTGTTTTGTTTCATATTTTTTTGTATTTTTTTGTTAGAAGTGAGCACGCATGAAAACGAAAAGAACGGAATCAATCGGTGCCGAAATCTTTGTTTTATGGGAGCATGAGATTACTGATGACACACATACATACATACATTTATTTGTTCAACATCACATTTAATACAAGACATAATCAACAATAGTACGCCACAATACTCGGTTTGTAGCTGCCGCTCTCCATCCTCGGTCGCGCCCAATGCTCACCAGGTCACGCTCCATCTGGTCCGCCCATCGTGCTCTCTGCGCTCCACGCCTTTTTGTGCCAACTGGATCGGTTGCAAACACCAGCTTTGCAGGGTTGTTGTCCGGCATTCTTGCAACATGCCCTGCCCAACGTATCCTTCCGGCTTTGGTCACCTTCGGGTTCGCCGTAAAGTGCAGCGAGCTCGTGGTTCATCCTTCTCCGCCACACACCGTTCTCCTGCACACCACCGAAGATCGTCGTTAGCACGCGTCGCTCGAAAACTCCGAGTGCTTGTTGGTCCTCCTCGAGCATGGTCCATGTCTCGTGCCCGTAGAGGATTACCGGTCTTATTAGCGTTTTGTACATGGTGCATTTGGTGCGTGGGTGAATCTTTTTCGACCGCAGTTTCTTCTGGAGCCCGTAGTAGGCACGTCTTCCGCTGATGATGCGCCTCAGAATTTCACGGCTCACGTTGTTGTCAGCCGTCAGTAAGGATCCGAGGTAGACGAATTCCTCCACTACCTCGAAAGTATCCCCGTCTATCGTAACCAGTGTACGCAGAATATGGCACCGCAAGCGAAAAATAGGCAACAAAGAAGGCACGGCAACAACGCTTTGTTTTTTCGTTAGCAGATTATGACAAAATCGCTCCCGAGTTTGTTCACAACAAAAACGGTAGGAATATTTGTCTCGTTCTATTCACATCGTGATGTTCGCATTGTTTTACAACTGAAACTCGACTCTGAGGATGGCAAGAGTTTTAATTCGTCCAAATGCTCATGAATTCGATGGTGTGGGTCGAAAATTTCAGCAGAAAAGCCGAAATATCGGCACACGCACGGCAAGCGATGTTTGTTTTATTACTCTCATCGCTTGACATGCGTTTGTTGCGGAGCGCCTTTGTTACCAACATGCACCGCTTAGGACAAAGCGTTTGTTTTTCGGCGTGATCCGTTTTTCGTACCCTGATCGTAACATTACTACCCAGACGGATCCGGTCGTGTTCTTTTCCGCCTACCAGCATGTACTTTGCTTGAGGCATTCACCACCAGTCCGACCTTTGCTGCTTCGCGTTTCAGGCGGGTGTGCAGCTCCCCTAGCAAAGTCGAATAACAGCCCCATAACAAAATGATAGCTAGTGCTCGTCCCAGAACTTATTTAACAATTTTGTGTTATCACCTTGATAATTCATGTTACCGCACCTATCAAACTCTAAAGCATCCTCATCAACAACAACATTGGAAGTTAGTTATCAATGACCGAGCAAATACCTCTCTGATAACAAAATGTGTTTTCAATCAGATGAAATCAATCTATTTACAGAAGTTGTTATCAGGATGCTCCTGATGATAACATAATGAGTTATTTTAATGACATCATGGGTAGAATTGTTTGTTATCATGTTTGTTATGTTGCCTGCTTATTCAACCAAACTGAAAACAAATTTAGTTAATTATTTTAGATATCAGATAACACAGTATGTTATCCGTTTATTATGAAACTTTGCTCGGGTCTGCCACCGTTCCAAATGTTCTTGCAATAATGTCCATGTCATCCGCAAAGCACACAAATTGACCGGATTTTGTGAAAATCGTTCCCCGGCTGTTGAGTCGTCGCATCACACCTTCCAGAGCGATGTTGAAGAGTAGGCATGAACGAACTAACATTTTCAGCGCTATAAGCTTCAGTCATTTGCTTTCTTTTGTGTAACCATCGAATAAAAGCAGCCAAGGTGCAAATAGTGAGCCGGTCTCAGCGAGAATTACCCTATGCTGAAGTTTGAACCTACAGATTCTTCCGTCTATCAGTGAGCGACTGATCAGTGATCATACACATCTGCATATCGCCAATCACAATGAAAACTGTTCTCAGCTTGCGTGGTCGGTCGTAACTCTTGTAGTTAGCCTTTCAGGACACGCACCTGTTTGATAAAAACGGCACTGCGCTCGCGCTGTACACGATGAGCGAGGTTTTTTGGCAGTGCTGTACTTTTTACACCGGCGCGCGTCCTGTCTGAAGGTTTAAATGAACCTATAAACACCATGAATCCTATCCAATACACCCTCCTTCAGCGTTACGATGCCAAACTTTCGGTCCTTCAGAAGATCAGCGAATGATTGTTGAAAGATCGACAGTTCGAAGTTTGGCGCTTCAAATCTTATCATTTTTGTCCGTAGGGGCCGCACATTGGAGTAAATCACATCAAAACCTGATCATAAGTAGAAAAACTCAAAATGAAGTAATTGGGTTTTCCGTTGTGTTTTTGCCAAGTGTAGTTATCGTGTAATCGTTTGACAGCTAAGCAGTGTACAAATGTTTTGTTTACGCTTATCAGAAGAGGTTAAGTGAAGCTGAAGTTTAGCCGTTTTCTTTGATGCAACTCACAGCGCGTGCTAGTTTTGACCGTACAAAGTGAATGAAATTGATAGTCAATCAATTCAACAATGCAGTTTGTTAAAGAAGGTTAATGTTGTTATTCTGTTAATTTGAAACCCAAACAAATTGACGTTGAATTTACATACAATATATGAAAATATTGAAAAAAAATATTTGATGGAATCCTTTACCGTACATTCAAAATTAAATAAGTCGATTTTCCGGTTGTTTCCGGAAAATCTGCATTTAGTGTATGATAAAACTATTGTTCCTCTTTCAAATGCAGAAAGAAAACCTTCCGGATGTTTCCGATTTCAAAAGTTGCAACACTTTGAAAAAATCGTGATAATTATATTACTATATGATATTATTTGCCTTAAAACACTATTTGGCCCTCTGAACGTATTTTTGCTGAAAACTAGAACTCAACAGCTTTCAAGCAAAAAAAAAGAAGTTTAAAATCGGTCAACTGGTTCAAAAGTTGTGATTTTTTTTTTAATTTTAGTTTCGAAAAATCTTGACTTTTACAATTATAAAATTGGTCACCCTAATGACAGAATAAAAAAATACGAAAACTATGAAATACGTTTCATTGCTAGTTTGGGTTGCATTTGGGTTGTGAAAATGCGTCAAAATAATTTTGATCAGTTTTGATGTACTAGGTGCTCCACTGTGGGCCGTTGCCATTGGTTCGTATTGATGTTGTAACTTTTGCACCACAGTTTGAAAGTATGTAAGTGAGTTGTCCGTAATTCTGAATTTATGTATACAAAACATCTAGCTATTTTTTTCAACGCTGGATGCCTTCGAGCTATTGAAAATTCAGAAATAACCTATAATGACCATAACTGTTAATATGGAGTTGCGTTTTTTTTTTCATCAAACATAACATCACTGATGATACCAGTTTCCAAAAAGAAACTCAACACCGTGTGATCAGTTGCTTCATAATATTGTCTTTGAAGCAACGGCGAGCCACAAACAGATGTGTTTGATAGCGTATAGGTGTGCGAACGAAAACAAAAATCCGTTGCTGACTGAGCTCCGACTGAGTCTGAGATGGGGTCGGTTTCCAGCGGAGGGGAAAACTCTAACAAATGACATTGAATATAAGTTATTACATTGTTAGATTTAGATATAGAAGTAATCTAGCAGATTATATATTTTTATAACAGTCCGAATCTAAGCCCGAGCTGGCCGGTTTGCCGGTCGGTGTCACCTATTGTGGAACCTAGAGCACACGGCACAGCTCCGATACACGTGTGGAGACAAACCAGGAACGAGAGGCAAAAGGCACACCAACTCTCGTCGCAGACACAAATTAATTAGATAACCTGACTCCTCAGCCGTGGCAGCACTTTGCCGTCGTTGTTATTGTGGGTCGCATAGGTTGCGTCCCGCGCCGTTCTGGTGAGAGAAACATACATATCGCGCGCGGGAACGAGAGATACCTACCAACCATAACATGCCAGCAGCAGCCAGTGCGGGAAGAGGCTTGGGTTTCAAAGATGAACTCACTGTCTCGGCATCAATAGCTAAACCAATAAAACCAACTAACAACAACGACGATGACGACTGCTGCTGCGGCTGGCTGCTGCGAAGATGATGAGGATCGATGAGAACCGCGAGAATGGAATAGTAGGATCCGCGGAAGCTAAAGCGCTCAAAGTATGGCTGCTGACGACGGAGGCTTTAAGCTCTCGTACTATATAAATAATTTAGTTAATTTATTGTTATGGACATAGTTTTAATTTGTGGGTGATGGGGTTTTCCAATCTTGCTGGAGCTTTTAAAGTATAGAAAGTGAAACAAGTTCTGATATCGGACTATAGTCACTGATCGTTGTCAAGGAATTCTGGCTCCAGTTCTGAGTAGTCTAATGTTTTCATTGAAATTGGACCTGCCTTTACATGTTAACTCTTTGGGAGCTTTTGGCAAAACAATTCTTTGCCAAAAGGTTACACATATTCCAATACTCTTGCTCAAGGCGAGTGTTCCGTTGAACGTGGTTAAACCATTCAATATACAAGTTCAACATACAATGTTCACATCGGGCCTAACGAAAAGTTGTTTGGCCGGAATCATACCCTCGCCAGAAACATTGCTGTTTTTCATCTACCTAAGGGCCTTCTCTACCTCATGCAGAATTGGTGGTTCCAAGTATGCTCTCCGGAAATTCTTGAAAACATAAACTTTTATGCTCCCACTCGATCATTAAGGAATAGAAACTTGTTTTATACAGGGTGTTAGGTTCCTGAGTGCAAAGTTTTTAAAGAATGATAGAGGACCATAAATGGTGAAAAAATTGTTCTACGCATATGGTCAAATCTCAACCGTTACGTAGTTATTAAATTCCCCATGTTTTTGACTCTTATTGCCTTAACTGGCTATAGCTTGAAAATGGTCAAACTTTTCGCAGTTTTTTTTGCCCTTATTCGAAAGATTATTGAATTTTCTATCAAATGGCATCTTTGAACCGATTTGTTCAGTTAAATAATTAAGTTTTCTAGAGCAAATAGCTCAAAAGTAGTGTGTTTCAATTTGTTTTTGTCAATTATCTTCGAAAAATGCGTAATGATTCGAAATTCTTTCTTTGGCAAAGTTGTGGCCCCTGTTCCACTCTACAATTCGTTCTTTGACATCAAGCATCTATCTTTTATCGTTTTCTTGCAATTTCGATTTAAACGTCGCATTTTAGATCATAAATTTGCAATCGTCATGGTATGCATTTTTTTGCGCACTGTGCCGCACATTTAAATCAAAATTGCAAGAAAACGATTAGAGTTAGAAGTTTTGCGTCAAAGAACGAATTGTAGAGTGAAACAGGGACCACAACTTTGCCAAAGAAAGAACTTTAAATTATTACGCATTTTTCAAAGATAATTGACAAAAACCAATTAAAACACACTACTTATGAGCTATTTGCTCTAGAAAACTTAGTTATTTAACTAAACCAATCGGTTCAAAGATGCCATTTGATAGAAAATTTAATAATCTTTCGAAAAAGGGTAAAAAAATTGCGAAAAGTTGGACCATTTTAAAGTTATAGCCAGATAAGGCAATAAGCGTCAAAAACATGGGGAATTCAATAACTACGTAACGGTTGAGATTTGACCATATGCGTAGAACAACTTTTTTCACTTTTTATGGTCCTCTATCACCCTTTAAAAAGTTTGCACTCATGAACCTAACACCCTGTATAAACAGTCATCGAACAAATTACGCCTTGAATGGCCCTTTAAACATGATAATGTCTTGTTATAATGAACATAGCGATAGAATCGATTTAACTATGAGTAGGAACGTGCTTAAAAAGCTTTTTATGCAAGAAGTCAGGCGCAATTAGGTTGATGCAAGTATAATATTACTGTAGCTATTAGTATATAAACAATTGTAACGGTCTACGAATTGATTGACGATAATAAATAATAATTGCTTGACCTGACCGTCATCAACTATGTTAATCGCGCCCACATTTCAACCTTTCACAAACTTCGAAGTGCTCCTTCAACCTGGCTATCACCATTGTTTCGTCTATCAGCAAATTTCCATTCCAGTTATAGCCCACGGCGCTCACTGGCGCAGTTTTGTGCCGCGCGCCAATGACAGGTGCATAAAACTTCCTCATATCGTTCCTGTCCATGGCTTTCTGCGCTTCGGCAATAACACTATGTTTGTGTTGTCACTCGTTGGCACTCCTTATCAAATCAACTATTTCATTGGCGTAGCTGCACAGGAGCTTAATATCATTTATAGTCAAAGTATGAATGTTGAATATCTTTGGGAAAAAAAAACTAAGAAAACCTAAAATTCATAATGCTTTGATGGAAACGACATTTAAAAGAATATATCCGCGTAGAATTACAATTGCTAGTTTGGCTATTCTCCCCAACAGAACTTCATAAAATGTATTGTATAGAATAGATTGATTTCTTCTATTGTGGCGTGTAGTTATAAACATATCAAACTCTGATGTCGTCTCTGAAAAACATACGTACTTTCCAAATAACACCTAATGAAAAGTAAATTTGAGCTCACGTTTAAACAAAAACTCATGGTAATCTCTGCACTTCTTTGCAAGCTATCGATTCTCATTTCGTTCATTCTTTAATGTATTGTTATGATTTTAAATACCACGTACCAGTCACGATTCTAATGCCCATTATTGGTACCTTAGTTCAACTACGCGAACGTTCTGAAGTCATGCTCATTTCTCTTCCAGTTTTCCCTAATAGGGAAATATCGTGCTCCACTCAGCTCCACTTTCATTGCGAGAAACATGACCTCCTCAGTAGCCCTCTGGCGATCTCTCCGCATTTCTCAATCCATAACTGCACACGACCTGGTCGAGCACCAAGAACAAGAACGAAAAAATGTGTCCAATTGATTCTGCCCTTCCGAACAATGGAATCTAACAATGATTATTTTTATTGCATTTATATCCATTTAATTCAATCAACAGCTTTGAATTTGGTTTTGCTTCTTCCCCAGCTGTACTGCTACTTGTTTCGGTTATAGGAAAAAAATCGAAAGAAAAAAAACTCGTCGGAAAATACAATAATGGTGTCGCTTGCGTCTCAGTTACGGTTCGCCAAACGAAACATGTGAAAAAAGGAAACCCCGGCAAGTTGCTATGCTTTGCCTCATAAGTGTGCTTGCGTACCTACTAACCTCCCATCATAGCCGCAGTTACTTATACCTACTGCATGAGGACAACGGATGGCAGCGAACGAAGACGACTATTTGCCACACAACTAGCGACATGATGGTCGATGGTGCCAGTCAGCCCCAGACTTTGCGCGCGCCACAAAACAATGCAATAATGTGTGCCTTATCCGAAGGACATTCGATATCTTTTTACCCAGCCAGAGCGAGGGCTAGCCAACCGAACCAAGCAGTCAGCACAGTAGCAGCCGCAAAATCATAATGCTTATGGTCATAGAAGCTAGCCTTGGGTATAACCCGACCAGCGGATGGTTACAGTCGGAGAATTGGTCAAGTTCAAAATGGTGTTTGGTTGAAAAATAAATAAAATTTAAATCTACGCCCTGTAAAATGCACATGAAAGATGCAATTTTTCAATATGTGGTTGGCATGAAGTCAAAGTGGATTACGCGATTTTTTGGGCAGGTAACGATAAACGAAGGAATTCGATAACTATGAACTTTTCGAGTTTTTTTTTATGCAGATGTTTCATTACTTACTTTTACTTTCAGTCGTGAGCACCCATGGTGGTGCATCGCACTTAAAATAAAAGTAAGTAATGGATGGGATCGGACAAGACACCGTTGTGCAGTACTTTGCACGAGATGAATGTCGCCGGTGTTTTCGGTTTCCTCGCCTTCGTCGGCTAGGGAGTCTGCCCACGCCCGATTGACCCGCCTTCATGAGCGCTTCACATCCTTCTCGAGAGCTGAAAAGCACTGACGGGCTATGGCTTTGGCTCCTCGTGTTTTCGCTCGCTCTATCGCGGCTATGGCGTTCCTTCGCTCTTCAATTTTCCTCCAGGTGTCATCTGTGATCCACTGCTTTGTCTGGGTACGTAGCTCACCCAAATTATTCTCACAAGCGCGACGAAGGCGTTCTTGATAGCACTCCATTGATCTTCTACACTCACACCTTCCAGAATATCCGCAGAAGTAGAACGGTTCTCCAGCTCCTCGACGAAGGACCTTTTCACCGCAGCGTCTTCCAGTCAGCGTGTGTTGAACAGGTGCCCGATTTTCTCAACCTGTCGATGGATCTTCGGAACGCGCAGCCAGATCTCGCCGATTAGGAGATGATGGTCGGACGCAATGTTGGCGCAACTTTTGTTCTGCACATCAAGAAGGCTCCATCTCCGTTTCCGGCTGATGCAGATGTGGTCGATTTGATTTTCCATGACGCCATCACGGGAAACCCATGTAACTTTGTGCAGTGAGTGGTCGATGGGGAAAGAACGATCCCCCAATCAACATTTTATTGTTGCCATAGCTCACTGTTCTCACTCATTTTTTTTTTTTTTTTTAGGTTGAACTGTAGTACTAGATTGACATATTTATTTATTTATTGATATACTCATGTAACGTAAGGAAAACTCCTTATTTGAATGTTACACACTGGTGGGATATAGCATACTAACAAATTACTTATTATCTAATTTCAAGTTTCTGAACAGATTATAATAAAATTCATTTATTGCATACGTTCAAGCTCCTTTAGCAAACCCTCTTTAAAGCTTTTCAAACTTATGGACATTTTAAGATTAGGTGTCAAACGGTTCCAAAGAGAAATGCCTCTCATGAGCATTGAATTACCATAATACGGCGTTGAATGCTGAGGGATAACCAAGCTACGAGTTCTAGTATTTCTTAAGAATTGCAAATTACTATACAAATACGGTGGTTCCTTAGTCTTAATGATTTTGAACAGTTGTACACAAATTCTGAAATCATGGAAGTTGCCAAAGTTACAGCCTATCAATGTTTTATGGAACTGTGAAACACTAGAATATCGAGATAAATTAAAAACATACCTAATGCACGAGTTGAGTGCGACTCTTAGTTTGTTTAAAGATGCCACAGAAGCATTACCATAAACAAATTCGCCATACATGAAATGAGGAAGAATAAGAGATTTGAAAAGTTTGATTTTCATACTAGTTTCGAAATGTCTGCTCACCATTTGTAACCTTTTGAGTGCACCATAGATTTTTCCACATTGAGTATTAACAAAGGCATCCCAAGATAAATTAGATGTAAAAACAACTCCAAGGTTATCAAATTTTTCAAAGAATTCAATTATTTGTCCATCAAAAACAAGCACAGGTGTATGAGGAGGGTTTCTGAGTCTCGATATCATAATAGCTTTAGTTTTAGATGGGTTTACAGCAAGTAAGTTATTTATGGACCATGCAAAGATGCATCTTAAGTCATTATTAATTTTCCTAGCAACATCATCTATAATGAATTCACCAGTAACGGTGAAATAAATTTGTACATCATCCGCAAACAGATGAATTGAACAATAACGCAAGGAATTAGGAAGATCGTTAATAAAAAGAGAGAATAATAAGGGTCCCAGGACAGATCCTTGTGGAACCCCTGACTTAATCGAACTAAAAGAAGATAAAACATTATTGAAAAACACGACTTGACATCTATCACTCAAATATGATGTTATCAAATTAGCAGCAGACTGAAAGAAGCTAAAATTATTTATTAGTTTATTCACTAATCTACAATGTGACACTCGATCGAATGCTTTGGCGAAATCTATTAGCAAAAGTATGGCCACACCTCTTTTATCTATTGCCTGAGCCAGATCATCATGAACCTTAATTAAAGCTGTATTTGTGCTAAAATTACTTCTGAATCCAGATTGAAGTGGGTGTAGCAAATTATTGTCAATGACATGCTTAGAAATTTGAGCTTTAATTATTTTTTCAAAAACTTTAGAAAGTGCGCTAAGGATACTAATAGGACGCAAATTACTAATGGAAGAACAATTACCCTTTTTTCTTGATTGGGATGATTTTCGCACTTTTCCAGGGTTTTGGAAATATTGAGGTTTTGATTATAGAGTTGAAGAGATGCTTAAACATTGGCAAAGCCAAGGGTAATAGTATTTTGATAAATTGAATAGGTATATTGTCAATGCCCACTGCATTTGATTTGACTGAAAAAACACAGTTAATGTCGTGTTCCACAACTTGGACGAAGTTAAAGCCTTGCACAGTCGATGGCACAGGCTCTGATGAAGGATCAACGGTAAAGTTTGATGTAAAATAGTCATTTATTTCATTTGCAGTAAAATCTTCGTTGACAAAACTACATTCCTTAGTAACTCCTAACTTTTTGATATTGCGCCATAGTTGCTTACTTGGCAAATCAGCATTAAATTTAAGTCTGTCACATTCGATTTTAGCTTGAGATATCATAGTATTCACTCTATTCCTTAGCCGTTTATAGGTATTTCTATCAATTTCAAATTTGGAATGTTTCCAAGTCCTATAAGCGAAGTCACGATCGACAATCGCGCAGCAAATGGCATTACTAAACCATGGATTAGCATTATTTCTTTTGCGTCTTATAGGTATATGATTGTCATGGAGAAGAAGTAAATGGTAATTCATAAAGTGAAGCAATTCATTGGGATCAGTTTGAGCGAAGAAAAAGTTCCAATCAATACTCAGAAATGCTTCCTGCAACAGAGTTGAGTCAAAATTAAGATAATCGCGATAAGTTACAATAGAATTCCTATTTTCTTGAAAACGCGTATTGAACAAAAAACCATATCATGGTTAGAAACCCCTGACATGGAAAGCTGTTCTTGTTTCGTGACAATTTCTGGAGAATCAGTTAGAATTAGATCTAGTAGAGAACAACCTGTTCGATGGAAAAAAGTAGGTTCAGCATTAACACAAACATATGATAAACTTTCAAGCGTTTCTTTAAAGGTCCTTGTACGAAATGAAGAATTTAATAAATCGGTATAAAAATCACCAATGAAAAAAGTACTACCATATCGAACAGTGAAATTTTTCAGTAAATCATTGATAGTCTCAGAGCAATCAACAGTAGGTGGGTTATAAATAACACCTAGCAGTAATTTTTCGTTACGACTTTTGATTTCCACTGCTAGATATTCAGTTTCACCGTAATTGTCAATGATAAATTGTGACTTTGCAACGACACGATAACCAAAATTCTTTCTTAAATATATGCAAATACCACCACCATGACAATTCCGATCATTCCGAATTATGTTATATCCATCAATCTCGATCATAACATCACTGATTGTATTATTGAGCCATGTTTCGGTGAAACATATTACATCGACTTTACTGTTACAAAAAACCATCCGCAGCTCATCCAATTTCGTGAAGTTACGAACTACAAGGCTCTGAACGTTGATGTGAACGACATTCAAATGATCATTTTGTAACGCAGCATTTAGAACAATTCTTGGAATCGCAGTGCTCAGAGAAGCATTAACATCTAGAACATTAGCCATAGTCAAAAAAGTGATCAAACTAAGCTTTGAAGAAAGTCTGCCAAAAGAAACCATCCCGCATGCAATAATGAACAAAGAAAAATTAAAACTACAATCTACAATCATCAATAATTCATTTAGTCTTGAAGTTCAGTTTTAGCTCTAAAACAAAAATGGATTGTTTATATATCCCAATGTATTGATTAACAGTGTAAACACCACCAGCAGTGTACAAGAAAAAAAAATAAACATAGTTTCAGTCCTCCCAACAGCAGCGACACCCTCCGTATAGCAGCAGCAGCAGCATCTCCAATCAGCAGCAGCAACGGTTCAGCAACAGCACCTTGCACCAACAGCAGCAGCAACAGTTTCGGACGACAGCATAGACTTTGACTTTCAGGACTGGAAGGATTCACGGGAATAACTTGAGGATGGAAGCATGGAAACTGCATATGAAGGAAAAGACAAGCTTCTTGGATAAGGGTAACTTCAAAGTATGATGACTTTCAGGAGTGGGTGGATACATGGAGTGCAAATGATGGGAGACATGGAGAACTGAGGGAAGGAAGAGAAAAACTATTAGGAAAGGTTTGAAGATTTGTGAACAGCAAGTTGTTTGATGTCTACGACCGGCTCAGCATTGGATCCATTTAAGCGCTGAACAAAAACGATCCACTCGGCTGAACAAAAACGATACACTCGGCTTTTAAAGCGAACAGCATGTTCTCCACTTCAACGATCTTATCCTCTAGCTTGGCATTGCTTGCATCGATCTTAGCTTCAATTTTTGCGTTCGAGATCGAGAACATCTGCTGAATTTTGCTGAGCAAATCGCAAATCGCTCATTTCACCGGGGCCATGGCGTCCCATGATTTGCTCATAGTTCGAGTTGTCGGAACCAACCTTCATGTTAAAGTCGCCCATGAGGATCTTGATATCACCTTTTGGAATTTTATCTACGACAACATTCAATTAACTGTAAAAGTTCTCTTTGTTTTGCAATTCGGCAGCATCGGTTGGCGCGTAACATTAGATAATGATAATGATAAGGTTTCGTACCCGTGTTCTGAATCTGGCTACAATTATCCTCTCATTAAAAAGGTGTCCACTTCGTGAGCGCAGCGTGGGCGTGAGCCTTGAGCAGGAAATCAACTACACAGTGACGAGGAGCGTGCTCACCTCGTAGGCAAGGGTATAGCAGAATTTGGCCCAACACCAATCTGTGTTTTCCCAAGTTCGGCCAACGGACTTCGCTCAGTCCTAGGATCTCAAGCTTCATACGGCATGCCTCATTGGCTAGTTGTGTCGGTTTATCCTGCTGGGCTAGGGTTAGTACATCCAAGCTCCAATTCTTGTCCGTTGTTTCGCGCTAAAAGTCGTTGCCGTTAAATCAGTTCATAATATTTCATTGTTTTATGTTTGATGTTTCATAATACGTAAAAGAATAATATCATTTCAGAAAACAATGCGCTATATTTGATATCCCAAGCGCATGCAGAGCATTTTGCCAAAATCATTGAAAAATAGATGGTCTGGTCTGAGTTAGCTCCAACCATGTCAGAACCCCAATATATAGTTACCAGATTTCCTTTTTTTTTTTGGGTCTCCAGTTAGCCTAGTGGTTGAGGCTATGGATCGCCAATTCGGAGACGGCGGGTTCGATTCCTGTTCTGGTTGGGAAAATTCTCTCGGCTTAGTTGTATCATCGTGCTTGCTTTACAATATACTAATTCATGCAATGGCTGGCAAAGAAAGCGCTCCAATTAATAACTGTGGGAGTGCTCAAAGAACACTAAGTTCTAGAGTGGCAGGCCAAGTTCTAGTGGGAACGTAGATTCATACAGAAGAAGAAGATGTCCTGGATTTGAAATTTTGCCCATATATGTTTATTTTAAGACATTTTTATGAAAGCTGCGAACTGTCACAACTATGTAAATGCATGCTACATGCAAAACCTCGAATTAACAGAAACTAAACGATGCACAGAAAATCACATTAATATGCAAACGGGGGCAATACAGGCCTTCGCATGTTTGCTGCTCTTGCGTAATATTCCAAGATATTTTCATGAAAATTTTCCCCAGCTTTACCCCGGGATTTCTACAGCAGTTTCTCCCAGGATATTTCTCTGATGTTGTCGCAAGATTTTTCCTCTTGAATTATTTTCTGTGATTTTTTTGGGCGTTCTCCAGCGATTTTCTCAGGAGTTCTTTTCGGGATATCTCCTGGAGAATTTCGAAGGATTGCTCCCATATTTTCTACAGAAGTTATTCCCAAGATTCCTACTAAAGCTCTTTCCAGGCTTTTTTTTATGAATTTTTCTATCCCGGAGTATCCCTCACAAGTTTTCCTAGTATTCCTGCCACAGTTTTTTCGAGGTTTCTCCCGGAGTTCCTGCTGTAATTTACTCAAGAAATTACTTTGAGTCTTTGCCTAGAGTTGCATTCGGAATTTGTTTATAGGCTCTCGTGGGATTTCTCTCGTAGCATGGAGAATTTTAAACGGTGCCTCCGGTGTTGTTCCCTGGAAGACTCTCAGAGCTTTTCACTACTTGGCCTGGTCTTCCTTCCAAGATTTTTTCATTTAGTGTTCCAATAGAGCTTTCTACAGCTGATATTATCATTATTGTTTATGAAGCTTCTCCCGTGTTTTCTTTCAACTATCTAATAGGAGCTTCGGGAGCTCTTGCCCAGGGATGCCATACATACAAATTTATCTGTATACCCGAGCAGAAGAAAATATCAACAGCATAACAAAATATGTTATTTTGGCTTAATAACTGTATAATAGAACCAGTAATTTTTATGTTATAAGCATAACATATTATGTTATAAACTTGTCTGTCATAAGCGGCAAAATAACAAATGACATAACAAAAAATGTTCCTGGAAGACTAATTCAATAACATGTTTTGTAAAACCAGTCACAACTTCATAACAGGTAATTTGTGAACTTGTTATTGTTGTGTTATTGTTCATCACATATTTGTACATTCTCTAAAGTAGAATAATAACTTAACTTGTTCTACAACAAAATATATTATTCAAATGTTAATCCACAAGATATCCCAACAACTTGAACATAACAAAATAAGATTGCCCAACAAAACATGTTATTGGAAAGACATATGTTGATAAGTTAATAATAACAATTTATGATATAAAAACAGGCTATGTGATTCTGTTGTTATCAATTTGCTATTCTACTCTGCTCTGGTAATACAGATTTTCGAGCATCCATTTTATATGGAATACAGATTTTTGAGTTAGAGGGGTTATATTATTATTGTATGGGATACATATTTGCCACCCAAATTTTGTATGGGATACAGAATTTAAAAAAAAATGATCTGGAATCCCTACTCTAGCCTACGAATTTAATTGAGCTTTCCCTACGAATTTAATTATAAGAAATTCCAACATCAAGTATCAGAGAAATCTTGGTGAAATCACTAAAATCTCACGAGGATCTCTGAAGTACTATTGAAAAAATGACGAGAAAATTTTGGAAGAAATTCTGTGAAAAACTGGAACCCCTCATAAAAATGTTAAGGAGTAATATTAGGAAAAAATATAAGGGAAAAATTCTGAGAACCTTTGGGAAAAATATTTGGAGAAATTGGGGATGAAATCTGGAAAGAAACTCCAAGATGCATTCTAAAAAAATCTTTGGGAGAAATTCGCAGAAACCATGTGAAAAACTGAACCAGAAATCCAAGTAGAAATCCCAGGGACAACGCGCAGAATTCCCGGAAAGAACCTGGAGTTGGATATTCCCTGGGTGAAATCATTTAAAAAAAAAAACGGGAGATATTTAGAAAGGAGTTCCGATCGACCCCCAGGAATTCAAGGAAGAGCTTCGAGAGAAATCGCGGGAAGGTTTCAGTATGAAACTACTTTCATTCATTTATTTAGTATTACATCAAATTCAAGATAAAACTGAATCAACAATATTTCTCCATACACGCAAAAAAATCCGTTCCGATATTCCTGAATAAAATATCACGAATGAAGGAACGTGCAACACGATCACAATCGTGATTTAGTTCTCGTAAACGTGACTCCGATAGCCACATTACACGAACACCAATCGTAAATTCAAGAACTCAGTTCCGGCCAGCCCAATTTCAATATTTGTTTAGTAACGCATCGAAAACTGTGAACATAAATCGCGATACAAGAAACCTTAAAATCAATTTTGGGACTTTGTTCCTAAATGCGAGAACTCCGTTCACGCGCGCTGTCATCCACACGACACTCATCAAAAGTGCCGCGAGAGTGAGACTTTTTTCAAAAGGTATTCCTTCTGTCTTCTGTTGATAACTATCATTTGTGATTGATGTTGTGAAAAATAGAATAATCAATTTCGGCAAGTGGCGATTAAATAATTAAGTGCTTCTTACTGTTAAAGTGAAGGCAGCTTGTAAGTGCTTTTCGGATTTTAGCGATTTGTGTGCTCAAAAGTTGTTGAGGCTGTCGCCGTTAGCTCGTCGTCGTTCCCCGGATGCTGCTGTTTCCCAAAAAAAAAAGACCCCGTTGAGGCATTTAAAACACGTAAGTTTGTGAAAATGATATAAAAATATTCATATTCTGCAAAATTTAGACCACGAAAACTGTGTTGCAGTTGCCAGATTATATCTATATCGTTTCAAAACAAAAATTTATCAATGATGCAGTTTCTATAGAGAGAATGGTAGGTTCACGGTTTTATGGTACCTATTTGCATTTGTTCCTATAGCAGACCATGAACTAAGTTCCACATCCCGTGATTCAAGATCCAGTTCCCGTGAACCTAAAACTATTTTCCGTGAACTTGGTTCCCACTTCTGAGAAGTGACCTGTCGATAGCAGAACACAGCTCATATTTACGTGATTTTTGATCTTTTATGTGCCCGTTACTCATGCGTTACGAATAAGTAGCAGAACATAGTTCACGAGCCCGTGAGTTTTAATCATGGTGTATATTCGTAAGCGATAGTTCTGATTGTTACAGAAATCGTGACTAGTTGTAGACGAATTTCGGAACGGATTTTTAAGCGTGTAATACACGGCTCGTCGGGGCCTGTGGCGCAGTGGTCCACACGTTCGCTTCATAAGCGGATGGTCATGGGTTGGAACCCAGCCCCGGCACTTGCAATTTTTCGTCAGCTGCTCTTCCCCCCGAGAGCAGCTGGCACCTGACCCTCTTCGGTGCATGTAGCTCTAACGGACCCGGAATTTGGATATCGGCGAACCGCAACTCTCATAATGGACCCCCAATCGGACTGGAGAAGAAACAGCAGCCACACATCAGCATCATCGTGCTCATCACTCTACCATGGACAGGGTAGAAGAATGAAAGAAGCACAAAGGCGACCAGTTCAATACAGTAGAATAGAGTAGAATACATTTAGGCGCTGTACAAAGTGGAAGTGCAGCGTCCAATTGGAATCGCTCAAGTAGTGCCCTAGTGGACAAAAGAGCTGTAAAATTAGGTTAAGTGGTTGAAGAATAAAAAAAAATACACGGCTCGTGGCTGCCGCTCTCCATCCTCGGTCGCGCCCGATGCTCGCCAAGTCACGCTCCATCTGGTCCGCCCATCGTGTTCTCTGCGCTCCCACGCCTTCTTGTGCCAACCGGATCAGTTGCAAACACCAGCTTTGCAGGGTTGTTGTCCGGCATTCTTGCAACATGCCCTGCCCACCGTATCCTTCCGGCTTTGGCCACCTTCTGGATGCTGGGTTCGCCGTAAAGTGCAGCGAGCTCGTGGTTCATTCTTCTCCGCCACACACCGTTCTCCTGCACACCGCCGAAGATCGTCCTTAGCACGCGTCGCTCGAAAACTCCGAGTGCTTGCAGGTCCTCCTCGAGCATGGTCCATGTCGGGGAGTTTCCTTCGCCCAAGCACCAACATCGATTTGGGTGGTAGGTTGCCCACAGAAGGAATGCGAGGGGGGGGGGGTGTTTGATGGTCCTGATCGATACCAATCGATCCACTTGAATTAGGCTAGCCTGGTTGGGTCCATTCCGATTCGTTAACAACACTTAACACCGAATTTCATAACACACTATACAGCTACTACATTTATTCCATAATATATACAGTCATGGTACATTAAAGTTACTTAAAACATAGAGATACATGGGATTGTGACCGCATGTTCCAACGAGCTTAACCGAACTAAATTGTGGGTTTAATCCCTAAACTGATTAGGCGCTGTATACTTTGCATGAGTTCCATTCGGTTGCCTTCTGATCATATTGAATTCCTTGAACTTCTCCATGTTGCAAACAGAGAGAGTGAGTGGTGCATATTCGCCGCAATTGCATATGAAAACCTCACAGGCGTATGCAGGCTGGGTGGGTTATGCAAGTCCTGAACAGTCCATGTCTCGCGCCCGTAGAGGAATACCGGTCTTATTAGCGTTTTGTACATGGTGCATTTGGTGCGTGGGTGAATCTTTTTCGACCGCAGTTTCTTCTGGAGCCCGTAGTAGGCCCGACTTCCGCTGATGATGCGCCTCCGAATTTCACGGCTCACGTTGTTGTCAGCCGTCAGTAAGGATCCGAGGTAGACGAAATCCTCCACCACCTAGAAAGTATCCCCGTCTATCGTAACATTACTACCCAGACGGATCCGGTCGTTTTCGGTTCCGCCCACCAGCATGTACTTTGCTTTTGAGGCATTCACCACCAGTCCGACCTTTGCTGCTTCGCGTTTCAGGCGGGTGTACAGCTCTGCCACCGTTCCAAATGTTCTGGCAATAATGTCCATGTCGTCCGCAAAGCACACAAATTGTCCGGATTTTGTGAAAATCGTTCCCCGGCTGTTGAGCCCGGCTCGTCGCATCACACCTTCCAGAGCGATGTTGAAGAGTAGGCATGAGAGTCCATCACCTTGTCTCAGTCCCCGGCGAGATTCGAATGAACTAGATAGTTTACCCGAAACCCTTACGCAGTTTTGCACACCGTCCATCGTTGCTTTAATCAGTCTAGTCAGCTTCCCAGGAAAGCTGTTTTCGTCCATGATTCTCTATAGCTCTGCGTGGTCGATACTGTCGTATGCCGCTTTGAAGTCGATGAACAGGTGATGCGTTGAGACCTGGTATTCACGGCATTTCTGGAGGATTTGCCGTACGGTAAAGATCTGGTCCGTTGTCGACCGGCCGTCGATGAAGCCGGCTTGATAACTTCCCACGAACTCATTTGTTTTAAGTGACAGACGACGGAAGATGATCTGGGATAGCACTTTGTAGGCAGCATTCAAAAAAGTGATCGCCCTGAAGTTCTCACATTCCAAATGATCGCCTTTCTTGTGAATGGGGCAGATTACCCCTTCCTTCCACTCCTCCGGTAGCTGTTCGGTTTCCCAGATCCTGACTATCAGCCGATGCAGACAGGTGGCCAACTTTTCTGGGCCCATCTTGATGAGTTAAGCTGCGATACCGATAGTAAGAAACTACGTAAGAATTTTGAGAAGGGATCGCCATAGAAATACAATGTTGAATCCCGAAAACATCAAGACATGCTCCCGAAAGTAATAATTCTCTAGACACTCGTTCAAAGGATCTAGGAGTTTAAATCCTCTAGAATTATTACAAAGTTTCAACCGCACACTTGAAACAGATATGCTGCAAAAATGCGCACAGCCGTGTAAATCTAATTCATCCCAGCAAAAAGTGTTCTGACTTTCAGAAAAACGTTTACCGAATCTTAACAATGAACTGCAAAATCTGGTGGGATCTCAGCAAAGTAGTTGTTTGTGTTTTAAAGTTTGATCATCGCATGACTTTATCATAATTAACTTTAATTGGCTTTTCCGGTGATATGAAGACTAAGACAATTAATAGGAGAACATAAATTGAAATTGACAGAAGCTCTTTTTTGAACAACACAATCACATAGACGATTTTCGTGCTTGAACGGCGTTAGAGGCATTCTACTAGCCCTAGACAGGCAAAAAGATCAGGGTCCAGTGGTGCAAATCCCCTCTGCAGAAGAATAAACCAAAGCTCATATCTCGGCTATCTGAATTGAATTTCCAGAGTTTCTGTCAGTAATTCCTTGAAAAGGAATTTATTCAGGGATTCCTTTAGAGATTCTACCAGGAAAACATCTATGAACTCTAACAGGCTTGTCCAAGGATACGGATTTTTTTTAGAAATTATTTCTAAATTTCTGTAATGTTTCCTGTAACGCACACAACAGAAAATCTTCCATGTATTTCTCCAGTGATTCTTGCAGGAACTATTTTCAAATATCCATGAATATTTCCAGAGAATTCTTTCAAATATGGAAGGAATTTCTACAGAGATTTTACCACAAACTCCTACAAGAGCTATCCTAATGATTCTACAAAAACTCCAAAAAGAGATACTCCAGGCCCAGTGCTCCCTCTCAAAAATTCATCGAAAATTACCTACGGAGTTTTCTCTATGAGTTGCGTCAGAGATTCCTGCACGAATTATTCTGCGATAATTTCTACATAAATCCTTCACAGATTTCCTCGGGATCCTCCAAGGATTGCTCCAGGGATTTCTGAAAAAGTTTTTTGAATGTATCTGGAATTGTTAGCTTTTCTCAAAAAAATGGTTTTTGAGGAGCAAAACATATTAGTTTTTTGATTAAATGCTTAAAAGAATAAACGAATACAAAATTTAGAATGTCTTAGCTGAATTATTGAAGTAAGTTCCTGGAGAAATCAATGAACACTTCCCTAACTTTTCCACATACAGTTCTGAAAGAATGAAGAAATATATCTGATTCAAACATCTTAAGCTTCCTAGAATTTATTTCATGAATGTGGAACAAGAAAACATTCACCATGGATTTTTTTTTCAATTTCTGCTTTCTAAAATCTGCTTTCTAAAATCTATAGAAGTTTATCTGGGAATGGTTCCGGGTCATTTTACCGAACGCTATTTGGCCGAATGCCGTTTGGCCGAACGTCATTTGGCCGAAATGGTCATTTGGCCGAATGCCGTTTGACCGAAAGACGACTGATGAACTTAAGTGACCATGGCACTGTTCCCCGCATCAGTATAATTCGAAAGAACAGCCTATGATTCTTTGATAAAATATTGACAGTTTCAACGCCAACAAAACCCTGAATGTCAAAATTAAAAAGAATAGCCTATGATTTAAAGTAGGGAATATTTCCGATGATCATATTGGTAGTTAGACTTTCAAAAACTGCCTCTGAATTATTTTGATCATAATTCAGCCAAACGGCATTCGGCCAAACGGCATTCAGCCAAACGACCTAATCGGCCAGATGGCATTTGGCCAAATGGCGTTCGGCTAAACAACTTTCGGGTAAATGGCATTCAGCCAAATGGCCAGTATGTTCGAAAATTTCTCTTATCATTTTATTTACTTTAGAAGTTTCTTCATTAAAAGTTTTTTTTCTTTTCTGTTTTATGTTAAAATTGCAACACCGTTTATTTTTAATAGACCATGAATTATTTTTATAAATCTTGAACAGAATTGAAAAACAAATCTGGAGGATTTAATTTTGTTGTTATATACCATGTAGTAGCTTGTTCGACATAAAATTAGCAGACGCTCTTAACTCAAATTACTATTTGAAAGGTCAAAATTATCAAAATTGATCCTAGCCATTACGAAATACGTGATTCCTCAATGGGCATTAGTTACGCTTAACCCTCTAATGGATACCTGGGGTCCATTGGACCCCAGATCCACTTTGAAGTGGTCGCAAAAATGTTTGGATTGATATATCGACCCCATTTTTACAGTACCTTTAAACTACACCGCGATGAGTTATTTATGCAAAAATACCGATAGTTTCATGGCGTACTATGGATTATTTTGGATACCAAAGTTGAACCAGGCGATTTTGTACCCCTGGGGTCCATTGGACCCCACGGTACGAATGATTGTATCTTTTGATCGTGACTTACTAGAATAATGCTGTCTTCGACAAAATTGTTCAATATATCAAGGGCAACCTTATGATAAATAGATGGCGCTAGTGTGTATTAAAATTACAGATTAAAAGTTATATTTAGTTCGAATATTTTTTTATTCTGATTGTATAGAATATTCGTGTCTTCGGCAAAAATGTTTATTACATCAAGGACTATTGGTATTGACAGTTTATCTGCAAGCTGGCGCTAATAAATGCATGTCCGCCCAGCATCCTAGATACCCCGATCGACAAATGTCCTCAAAGAAGGAATCTTCTTTTGAGGTGAATGTCTTGATACAATATATTAACAAACTGTTAACAATACCAATACTTCCTATTTGGTGGGTAATTTACATCAGAATTGCCTCACCAGGTGGCGCAAATGTAGCTGCAAAGATCACACATAGATGAGACTTTTGAACCATATTCCAAAAATGTAATATACTTTTGTTACGTTGATGTCTCGATCGGGAGAAAATATTCGGAGTTGATGTCTTAGACGGAATTATTCATATGAATGTAAGTTTTCAATTTCAATTAACTCTGACTTGAAATTAATACAGGGAATCTTTCAATGATTCTCCAAAGGTTCCTCCTGGGCTTCATCTAGAAACTAGAAAATGCACTTGGAATCCGCATTTTTTCCAGAAATTCCTCCCGGGATTCATTTAAGAATTTGTACCAGTAGTGCTCCCGGGATTCTTCTAAGAAATCCTTCGGGGTTCTTCCAGGAACCTACAGGAATTCCTGCTGAGATTCCTCTTGGAATTTCTCCTGGGATTCTTCTAAGAATTTCTCCTAACATTCCCCCAGGAATGCTTACAGGAATTCCATCTGGGATTGCTCTAGGACTGCCTCTCGGGATTCTTCTAGGAATTTCTCCCGAGATTCTTCTAAAATATAAACTGTACATAACAATTTCGTCACTCAATTATGTATCCGTAAGCCTGTCAATTCTATAGTGTCTATACATTTTAGCCCCATGCCTGCCAAAAACTTTGCCGTAGACACCATCTCTGTAAATAATAAGTATTCCGATGTACAACAGATATAAAATGTAAAAAATTGTTCATTAGCACCAGCCTATGTCAAAGTTCCGAATCAAATAAATATTTGGCCTCCCGAACAACACTAACTTTCTAAGTAATCAGAATCCTGAGATATATGAGATACAAAATTTGTATACTCACTAGCGCCCCTTCACCAATCAAACAACTTTGCCGAAGACACCAACTTTATAAGTAATCAGGATCTTGCGATATATGAGATGTTATTTTATCAACGATATGTCTGTTTGTCTGTGATGTCTCTTTGGGTTCATTCAAATAATACGTAACGCTAAATTTGACAATTTCAGAACTCCTCCCTACTCCACGTAACAACTTTTGTGTGGTAAATTATGTTTTTTTTATAAAGCGTAACACAGCGCTAGACACTCTCGCTACCCCTAGCGTTACGTAATATTTGAACGAACCCTTTTGAGCTGCCGGACATTTATGTCTACCCATTTACAGAAGTGTG
Organism: Aedes albopictus; assembly: GCF_035046485.1. Lineage (NCBI taxonomy): Eukaryota > Metazoa > Arthropoda > Insecta > Diptera > Culicidae > Aedes > Aedes albopictus. The sequence continues at coordinate 296,808,984 of NC_085137.1, forward strand.
ATTTATTCTTTTGTTATGTGCGTCTTGTACGCTTGCTTTGATACGTTACATCCCATTGATTAGGGGCGTTTTGGAATGCTCTCTAGCGCCAACTATCGGATATTTCCTAAAATAAATTGTTCATCACTAGATAGGCCTTGACTTACCGAACATCTTTGCTGAAAACATCAACCTTTTAAAAAGTAAGGATCACGAGATACGCGAGAATATATGTTGGGGTCCAATGGACCCCAGGGTCCCAAAACGGACCTTTTTTTAAGGTGTCCTTTTGAGGGTTGATTTTGATTTTTACAGTTCCCAGAGTATATCAGAACAAATAACATCTTTAAGTATAACAAATTTTGTACGAGTATTTGAAAGTCTCCCTGATCGGATTATGCCAGTTGCCTTAAATATCCATTCTTACGACTGAATCGTGATGCTTCGATTCAATTTTTTTTATACTACCAAAGTTACGTACACACTGGTACAACCGCGTTCGGCGCTCACCATCTTCGAACAACAGCAGTATCCTTTTGAAAGAATATCCTTTCACTTGTCTGGGTAGCTACTGGATGCTTACTTGCCCATGTGACAAATGGAATCGGCAACCCTCATCATCACCGTTGGCCACAACCCTGCTTGATTCCGTCAATGCCACTTGGGAGGAACGAAAAGAATGAAAAAGCATAGAAAAACACTAGGCCAATACTTTGTTGTAATTTGTCTTGTTGTCAACAATTACGAACAAGCAGCAGCAATGGTGTTTCCTTTTTTTACGTTAGATTAAAGCAATTGAAACAGAAGCACCATTCTTGGTGACAGACCCAGCTCCGGTTCTAGCACTGCTGCAGTCATCGCGAGATAATGCTTTCTGGTTCTGACATCTTCGAGAACCTGTTTGTCTCTCATAGTTTCTAGTTTAGCAAAGCGGCAACATCCGAGAGACCCCGAAAATGCCAAATCCGTTTGAAGAACAATAACAACAAAAAATACACTAGCGCTGCTATTTGGAACAGGTTTTCCAGTGTCGCTTTGTCCGAACGTTTCGTTTTCTTTTTCTACATTCTATGGTCATATCATATCGATTGAAGAAAGGGAGCGACACAAAGATATGGAACTAAATTTATTGACTAGAAAGAACTGCGTTAGGAGAACCGTGTGTAGAAGAGAAACCCGAATTTATAGAGCTAATAAGAAAGCGGATGGGCAGCGTTTCAGGTGCGTTCATAGAATACTAAGCGTGCATCATACTTAAAAGAGAGTTTCTGATTTTCCATGAGACATTTTTGTAAGGGTCAATGCATATATGTTAAATTCCGACAGAAAGCCTTTGAGGAATTCCAAGACGAATTTCTGGAAGAATGCCCGGAGACATACCGAGAGAAATCTCTATGGAAATTTTGAAGGCATCTATGGATCAATCCCTCAATTTTATGAGAAATTCCAGAAGAAATTTCTACATAAATCACAGAAGCATTCCCAGTACAGTATGAATCCTGGAAGGAATTCCTGGAAGATTCCAGGGAGAAAGTTTGAAGGTGAACCCAGTATGAATACCAAGAGCAATCCCTGAAAGAATCCCGAGAGGTATCCCTGAAGAAGTTATGAGAAGATTTTCTGGATATATTTCGGAGAAATTGTAGGAGAAGTCCCAGTTAGAATAACCGTGGAGGAACACTAGATGTAAGGAAAACAAACATGCCTTACGTATTTAAATGCGTAAAAACCTACTAAGAAATTCAAGGACTCACGTCAATCGTTATTACCGAACCCATTCTATTACTTGATAGGGTTTTACAACTAGCTCAAAGCTTCGGGTTTTTCTATGTTTTCCTGAATGGGCCAGAGTTCCAATGCATAGAAAAGTATGAGTTCTACCGTATTGCTTTTCTCAGAAATCAAATCAATTGGGTTTTTAAATTAGGAAAAATGTATTGATTTTTTTTATTTTATACGAAAGAGCACCTTTTTCTGAACCATTATGATTTTTTTCAGATTTTTTGATCTTTATTTTGGTACTTAAAATCAATTTCAAATATATTTTTCGAAATCACCTTTTGACAGCTGAGCAACTGCTTGACAGCTGCGCCCAGTACAAAATGCGACGAGGGGTGATTTGACAAATCGCTCCCATACAAACTTCAAATTGATTTTTAAATAGGTTCCCGGGCATCAAAATTAATGAAAATTTGGATTTCGGCTCAGTTTTGCATGCAGATTCAGAATATGGAACTATCTCAACACCGCTAAAGAAGCCAATTGTGTGTGATTAGGGGCGCACTTTCGCTGGAATTTAAAACCCTATTAAAACGCTACCTTTTCATCACATACGATTTCTTGAAACTCTGGGATAACAAAACAAGACCTATACAGAAATCGTTGGCAATGAAGTGACATGACATGCACCAAATACTAAGGATACGGATATTGCTACAAAATCTCGGAACAAAGATTGCTAGTGATCCCAGAAGGAATCCCGAAAATGTCAACTTTCATTTCTTTGCAATGTAAAGTATCGCACCGATTTTCTTGAAATTTCGCAGGTAAGATGAACTGAATATTCAAATGGATCTAAATTTTTTCCGCATGTTCAGATTAAACTGATGCATGCTATTATTACATTACTTCGTCTGTGATGATGCACATCAATCTACCAATCGCCCCACAATCCTTTCGCCAAGAAAATGTCCCTTGCCTTTGCTTATTAACCGGGAATGAACCCAGCGCAGCGCAGCGGTCCCAGCCATCTCGGTTTCACATTCACTTTTTTTCCTGTTGTCGTCGATCCCATCTTTCTCGCCCCCCGAGTTGACCCCCTCCATTAGCTAGAGCTGGACTGTGGAGAATTTTGTTCCAGTTTATTTCGAAGGAATTTCCCTCATTCCACGTTGCGTCGCGTACCCGGGTTCGGATCGGACCGATCGACACTGTTCCGAATTGGCGCGGGCAGGAATAATGTGACTAAAATTCCGTCCAAAAAGCCAGAAATTTGTTCCTAATAAAAGGATCAATCAAAAATGAGGTAGCCGTTACAGGGCAGCGAGACGGCCAAGACAAGGAAGATCCCGCTAAAGAGATAAAAACAAAATTACAGACCCTTCGATGGGCGACGACGACGGACGTTTGGTATAAAACTGTGCGGCTTTCGGTCTGGGTCCTCTCGGCGGTCAGATCTCCAGACCCAAGGTTTCGAAAGCATTGTTTGTTGTTGGGATCAGGAAGAATGCGAAAAATTTCAATTCAAAAATAATACACATTAGTTTTGCTCCGGTGCGATGGACCGTCTTCTCTGTATCCTCCAAAAATCCCTTCATTATGGTACTTTTTCTGTCGATGCTGGCCTTCCTCGTGGTTAAGATGTTAGCAATTTAGTTCAAATTTTGAGCACGTGTTTCAAGGCCATGCTTCTTATCCATTTCGTTGTTTGAACGTCGAAGGGATGAATGTTATGCGTTGAATCTGTGAGGAACGTGCTGCATATTTTAAGATTAAAATTAACTGTTCCAAATGTATCTTGTAGTGATTATTAGATTTTTGTTTGTATGAGAATTTTTTGCATTTATAAAGTAGCATTCTGCCAGTTTTACTTGGAGATGGAGAAAATGTTCGGTTATATGTTGAAGCTTTGTAAAAATTCAAGTGTATTTAAGGCACTACAAAAAATGTTAAATGTAAATTAATGTAAAAAAATGAACAAATGATTTCGGCTCAGTTATGCCCATGTGGCGCCCGAGCTTTCCAAATAAACGAATAAGTAAAAAAAAAATTACGTCATCAATAGAACATTCCACTCCATTTTAATTCGGACTCATTCCAAATTAGACAGATGAGTAAGGAGCCATTCATAAACCACGTAAACTTTTTGAGGGGTGGGGGGGGGGGTGGGTCTGGCCAAAGTCTACGCTCCATACAAATTTTAAATTTTTTGTTTGGACAAAAGTCTACGAGGGGGAGGGGGTCTGAGATGGCCAAATTTTGGTCTACGTAGTTTATGAACAGCCCCTAAAGAAAAATCACCCAATCACTTGTGACTTCACAATATCAGTCTCATCGGTTGGATATGATAACACTAGTTTACAAAATAAAACGAAAGTCTTGAACTTCTGTCAACGACCAACATCCGGAGCTTTAAAGTACAATTTGTCTCCAGTTCCGCACTCTGCGTAGGGTTCTCAGATCGTCCTCCACTTGGTCGACCCACCTAGCTCGCTGCGCTCCACGTCTTCTTGTACCGGTCGGATGACTCTCGAGAACCATTTTAGTCGGGTTGCTATCCGACATCCTGATGACGTGACCCGCCCACCATAGCCTCCCGATTTTCGCGGTATGGACGATGGTTGGTTCTCTCAGCAGCTGATGCAGCTCGTGGTTCGTTCGCCTTCTCCAAGTCCCGTCTTCCATCTGCACTCCGCCGTAGATGGTACGTAACACCTTCCGTTCGAAAACTCCTAGGACGTGTTGGTCCTCTGCACATAGGGTCCATGTTTCGTGCCCATAGAGGACGACCGGTCTAATCAGCGTTTTGTAGATAGCTATAGTTAACTCCGTGTTACGGCGAACTTTATTCGATCGTAGAGTTCTGCGGAGTCCAAAGTAAGCACGATTTCCTGCCACAATGCGCCTCTGAATTTCTCTACTGGTGCCGTTGTCGGCGGTCACAAGTGAGCCCAAGTACACGATTTCTTCAACCGCCTCGATTTCATCACCGTCGATATAAATTCGGGGTGGCGGGCGCGGTGATCAGTGCTGCCTGATCATTACCTGACAAAGCTTCTTTCTTTTCACTGAATCGAGTAGATGGTGATACTGCAAGTTATACGCTCGAAATTCATCTAGGATCATAAAACATCTGATCCGTCGTTGATCGGCTTTCCTGAAAACCAATCAAGTATTCGCTGACGAATGAGCCCTCAAGAGGTCTTAGTTTGTAGAAGACGACACCCGACAGTATCTGGTTTGGCGAACTTGAAAAGGTTGTCCTCTAGTATGATCTAGTGCCGTGCATATTAGGCACATGAGGTCATCTAATGTACATCAGAATCTATCAGAATATATTAGTGGAGCCAGCATTTTCTTTTTTCTTACTCACTCTCCTTAACATACACAAGAAAGAGAAAGATGGAAAAGTAGATAGCTTGCCTCCTCTTTCATCCCGCTCCTTCTCTTGCATGTTTAGTAGAGTGAAAAAGAAAGAAGAAAAAGCTGGCTCCGCCAATGTCAGAATACTGATTATTTGGAGAGATTATCTCTTTGGCAAAGTTTATCCATAGGCTGCTGTAGACACTATGGATCCAGGGCAATTTGGATTTCAGAGGGTTTTAGGGGCGTTTAAGGTGGTTTCAGATGATTTACAGGGAGCATTAAGGATGTTTAAAGGCATCTTCGAGGGCTTCAAACGCTTAGGAAAGTTTTAAGGATGTTTCAGGAATATTCCGGAGCTTCTCATAGAGTTTTAGGAGCATTGCAGGGGGTTTCATAAAATTATTAGAAACATTCACTTTAGGTATATTCTAGATCTCTCAGGGACGATTCCTGCGAAATTCAAAAGGAGTTCAATAGGTTGCAGTGGGGTTAAATTTGCTTCGGGGCTGGGAGCACTACAACTGCCTTGAAACCACTTCAAACACCTTAAGGCGCTAATCCACTAAATAAGCTAGGAATCAATAAAAAAAACTTCTGAAATCCTTTAATCCCTCTCTGAAAATCGCCATAAAACTACAGAGCACTTCCTAACCCTTAAAAAACCTTAAACGTGACCAATGCCCCTTCTGATGCCTCTCTCTGATACTTCATAGAGTCTGTGAAAGGCTCCACCGTATGAAACGAGCCTGAAATCCTTCGAAAACACCACAGGAACTAATCCAGTATTCCTATTTGATCCCCTGGTATCCCATAAGAACATCTGGATTCCCCCTGAAACATTGACGCTTCAAAACCCCCTGAAACCCCTATCCCTTAAACACACCCGAAGCCCCATAAATCCCCATGAAACGACCAAAAAAAAAACTACAAGAAAAGACATGAAACGACCTGAAACTCTTGAAGGGACAAACGGGGACTTCAAAAAAGAAACTCGCGTTTGAACAAGTAATAAATCGGAAGGTTTATTGAAGAGCGTTTGAACTGCACGAAGTGCAAATACGGAATGATCATGTTTGTTAATTTTCACAAACAGGTAATGTACGTTGCTAGGGGTACCTAGCAACTACACATCGCAGGGGAGTAACGGCTGATTGCCTACTACTCCAACACCCCCTCTCAATCGGCCAGTCCTACTACGTCCTGGTAGCTTTACTACGCTGGTTACGGAAGTTGCCCGATAGCCGCCGATCCTATCATCAACACGTTGGACATCTTGTGAACGGATCGTCTTCTTCGATTCCAGCGCTTCTCTTCCTTGGGGCAACTTGATGAACGTCGGTATTTGCTTTCTGCCAGCACCAGGTCGTCGCCTCGCCGCCATCTACATAAATTGGCCATCACGTTCGTGTCCTTCGTCAACCGATACAGGCGCATCAAGGAGCAGGCGCTCCCGTCCGCTGGGTGTCGACGGCAATTTACTTGGAATGTTGCGTCCTTCTGTTCGCAAAGGGAGCGCGTCTTCTTGCTCGCCGTTGGCTTGATCGGGATCATTTCCTCGTTGGATGTTTCCTCCCTCTTGTTCGAGCTGCCAGGGAAAAGACAACGCACCAAGCTTGACGTTTTGAGTAACCGTTCGTTTGACTGGACCCCGCTTTCCATGACCAACTGGATCCACGGCCCGTCTTGAAACAGACCTCGCGAATAGGACCGAACGGGTAGCCTCAACGTCTGTGCTTCGGCCAAGCTGGTGTGCGGATCCACGCATTCCAGGAAAATTTCTCCTCAGCAACCGGTTGGTCCTCACGCTTGTTCCATTTGATGGTTCATTGCGGCCCTCCTCCGTGAATATTTTTGCATCGGTTTCTTCTAATAACAGGTCGATCTCATAGAAACTTCCTCGAAGATGCCCAGTGGCTAGGAGCTTGCCATGCTTTTTCAAAATGACCACGCTTCCAGAAAACAGCACTTCGATTCCGGCCCTGGTCAACTTCTTCACCGACATCAGGTTTCCACGCAACTCCGGAACGTAGAGTACGTCCTTGATGTTGAAGAGTACCGCCTTGTTGCTGGTTGCGTTGATTTGTCCAATCTGCTTGGCAACCATAACTTATCCTTTCTTGGCTACTTGGATGTCCACTTCACTTGTCGTTTTCTTCACAATGGCAAACACGGTCTTGTCGCACACGACGTGGTCAATGCATCTGGAATCTAGCTTGAAAACGACGCGTCTTGGCTGAAGCGATCGTGAGGGAGTCAGCGCTTTCTGGTGATTCTGAAAGGTTCAAGAAGTTCGACGGTAAGTGTCGCAAATGGGGACGTTGCGGACACATGAAAAGGGATTGCAATCAACGTGAAGCCGGCTCAGCAAGGATGGATGCCGTCAGCTTCATGGCAGATGCTAACGTTGAGAGGAACAGGCCAAGACACGTCGTTTTCAACGGAATAGAAAACGCTGACCCCCTCACGATCGCTTCAACGGAATCCCCCTCTCGATCGGAACGCTTCCTTTCTTCAGCCAACAGACGCTGCTTGACGAGGTCCAGATTCAAATCTTCCTCTGCGACGTTCTCCAGGGCCGTGACCAGGGGATCAAAAGAGTCTGGCAAGGTCAAGAAGAGCTGCGACACCAGATCACTTTCTGCCAAAGTTGCTCCGGCCGTCTTCAATTTCCTCACGAGACCGTCAAACTCCAATAGATGCGTCCGCATATCTCCGCCTTCGTTCATCCGCAAACGAACCAACTGCTTCCGGACGATAGTGTGGCTTGCTACGGACTTCTTCGTATAAGCTGTCTCCAAGCTGGTCCACATTTCCTTCGTGGTGGCCTTTTCCCGAACGATTTCGAGGCACTCGTCCGACAGGCAACTCACCAGCAACGCCTTGGAGATCCAGTCCATCTCTTCAAACTTCGCCTTCTCTGCTTCCGCCGTTGGTGTCACCTTGGTCAGCACATCCGCTACGCCCTTCGCTTCCAGAAACAGGCGCACACGGTAGCTCCAGTTTTGAAAATCTTCTCCGCTTCCACGCAGCAACGGAATGTTGCACGTCAGGTCCTTCGCGCTGGTGCCCATAACCTCTTGAAGGGACAAACGGGGACAAACGCGTTTGAACAAGTAATAAAACGGAAGGTTTATTGAAGAGCGTTTGAACTACACGAAGTGCAAATACGGAATGATCATTGTTGCCACCGCTGGCAGCACGGATAATTCAAACAGAGGATCGATCCACGGTATCCCCCGATCGCACTCTGGCGTAACAACTGACATCGATCTTGCGCAAGCCCGATGCGCGACGAAATGTCAGGATGACACAGTGGACGTGACAAGCAGATGATTATACGGGCACAGACGAGTTTGCAAGTCATCTATAAGCACAGTTTGTTTGATGAATAATAATTTTCCTTCGTAATTGAATATTACTATTTTCGGGCGGCATATAGGAATTTGCGCCAGTGAATTAGCCAGACTAATATCTTTTCTAATTTTGTAAGTGTGAGAAATTATGGAATAGGGCGAAGTAAACAATTACCTATAACTCTTTTGCATTAAGGTTAGCAGCTTAAAACCCGCTGAATATTTCGGTTTATTGTATCTTAGGTTCCACGATTATATGCTAATTGTAAGTGATTTACTAAATATTTATACAAAAATCAGATTAAGATAAATTACCCATTGGCTCAACAGGCATTGGTGTGAAGTAATAAGGATTGTCGAAGATTGTTGGGGCAGATAAAATAGAGTGACCAGTTTGTAAGTGACAATGAATTCAGTATCGTTAAGCTTCACTAATAAACTATATTTTTAGCTTAAAGAGCTCGGCATAGAATACCACTCTTGCAACTCTATTAAGAGGTCCGAAAACAAAGCTCCCCAACAATCATGTTTGTTAATTTTCACAAACAGGTAATGTACGTTGCCAGGGATACCTAGCAACTACACGTCGCAGGGGATTAACGGCTGATTGCCTACTACTCCAACAGAAACTCACTAAACCGCCGCTCACATCCCTCAAAACACATCCCGAACTCCCTACATCGCTCCTGAAACCCTTAAAACGTTTCCGAAATGCCTTGAAACCTCCTGAAACGCCACTAAATTCTCTTGAAACGCTCCTGAAACCCTTTTTAAACCACTCTCAAACCACTTGAACTACGTCCTTCTTAAACCCCTTAAAAACTCATGTAACACTCCCGAGACCTCTTAAATCCCTTTGAAACGTAGCTAAAACCCTTTGCAACGCCCTCAAACCCATGAAATTCAAACCCACTCACACCACTTACATGACTTGCATTCGTGGGCTGAGTGCCGAATTGAACGATCTTCATCCAGTGATATTGATCGCCATCGCCTTGACCTGTGGCCAGGTCAAATTTCTGTCCACTTTGCTGCGATGTCCTGCTAGGTTCCAATCTAATGCTTGCTTGCAGATTTTGTTTCCGTTCCTGCGTAGAGTGTGGCCAACGGGATTCAGAGGCGTTACGTAGGCGTTTTCGGGGGTTTCGGAGGTTCTCAGGTGCGTTTCATGGGGATGTTTGAGGTATTTCAGGAAGTGTCAGAGCATTTTTGGCTGAATTCAGAGGCGTAACGGGGACGTTTTCAGGGATTTTGGAGAGTATCAGGTGCGTTCCATGTTGTCCAAGGGGGTCTTAAGGGATGTTGTATCTCGCACCGGCAGCGGCGCAAACGTAGGCTATTTTACTTAGTCCAAGCAGCGTGTCCTTCATCAACGCTGCGTATTGTTCAGTATTCAACTCGTCAGCCTGACGAAAATAGAATTTAATTGAAATGTTATCACTCCGTACTGTGTTCTTCTTCTTCTTTTTGGCTCGACGTTCGCATTGGAACTTGGCCTGCCTCTCTTCAACTTAGTGTTCTTAGAGCACTTCCACAGTTATTAATTGAAGGGCTTTCTTTGCCTGCCATTGCATGAAATTGTACATTGTGTGGCAAGTACAACGATACACTCTGCCCAGGGAGTCGAGAAAATTGTCCCGATCGGAGCGGGAATTGAACCCGGCGTCTTCGGATTGGCGTTCCATAGCACAGCGTAACAAAAATCAATTTTTGGTGTGTCTCAAGAGCAAACTTGTGTGTCTCTGACAGATTTTGGGCTGCTGAATCTGAATCCGGGCTCAGATTTGCTCCAGCACGTCACAATTTTGAGCTATACCTCAATTTATAGGGCAAAATGTACGATTTTGGACTTTTTTGACTGCAAGCCATTAAGCATGGAAATATATTTTTTAAGCAATCAACGGATAAATTGTACAATTAACATCCAAATTAACGACTAGTGCAAAATATTTCGTTTTACCAAATTGAATTTGATAGATTTAAGCGATTTATGTTAGGTACGACATTTCCCATACAAGTCACCCTCCAAAAGTTGCATGCAAGTTTACATACTGCCGGGGCCCGTGGCGTAGTTGGTCACACGTTCGCTTCATATGCGGATGGTCATGGGTTTGATTCCCAGCCCCGGTACTTGTAATTTTTCGTCAGTTGCTCTTCACCGAGAGCGGCTGACACTGACCCTCTTCTGAGCCCCATGGCTCAAACGGACCCGGATACCTGGACATCGGCGAATTGCTACTCATAATGGACCCCAATCGGACTGGAAAGGCCACCTATCATCCTTGTGCTCACCATTCTACCATGTAGAGTAGAAAAGTAAAAGCAGCAGAAAGGCAACCAGTTCGACAAAGTATAATAGAATACATCTAGGCTCTGTACAATACTGTAGGTACAGCTGTCAATAGAAATCGCTCACGTAGTACCCTAGTGAACAATAGAGCTGTAAATTAGGTTAAGTGATTAAGAATTAAAAAAAAAAAGTTTACATACTGACATAAAATGCTTAAATCTATCAAAATTGATTTGGTAAAACGAAATATTTTGCATGAGTCGTTAATTTAGGTGTTAATTGACAAATCTATCCGTTTATCGCTTACAAAATATATTTCCATACTTAATGGCTTGCAGTCAAAAAAGCCCAAAATCACACATTTTGTCCTATAAATTGAGGTATACCTCAAAATTGTGACGTGCTAGAGCAAATTTGAACCCGGATTTGGATTCAGCGGCTCAAAATCTGTCATAGACACATAAGTTTGCCCTTGAGACAAAAAAATGTTGCACTGTGTAGCCTTAGCCACTAGGCCAACTGGAGATCCCGTACTGTGTCTGTCGCCTATAAAAGGCGGCAGAGAATTTCTCTAAATAGCTATAAGTTTTATTCTTCCCATCGAGCAGGCATGCGTCGTCTGTCTCGATGGCAAATAAATAGTGTGAATCCAAAGTAGTTGTTCTTCGTCACCTGGAGTCCCTCCACCCAAAAATCCACACAGGTCCACCCAAGACGAAACAGGGGGATTTCAGAGGCATTTCAGGAAGTTTAAGAGATTTTTTGGCGGGTTACGCAGGCGTTTCAGAGGGTCTCGGATACGTAATATGGAATCCGAGGGGGTTATTGGGGGGTTTTGCATTCATTTCAGGAAGTTTCAGAGCATTTTCAGCAGGTTACGAAAGGTTTTCGGTGGTTTCGGAGTATCTCAGGTAGGTACGTTACTTGGGGTTCATGTGGGTTTTAGGGGGATTTCGGAGGTATTTCTGGAAGTATCAGGGGATTTTCAGACAACCCATCACAATATCTTCTAAATCGCCGCTGAAATGCCCTTTAATTTAACCTTTCGGCAATCGCGCGGTTGGCCACCCCCACCAGCATCGCGCTAATACTGAGTACAAAAAGCGAGATGTTTTCAACGCGTTGTACAAAATACAACAGCGCGATCGCTCCAGGGTTAAGGGTGTTCTTGAAACCCCCTGGTACGACGCTAACCTGAAATACCTTAAGCCTCTGTAATCCCATTAAAACGCCCTTGAAATCATCAAAATCAATTTGAAATACCTTTGAAACCCCTTTGGACGCCTTAAAAAGGTTTCAGGAACCCCTAGAACCCCGTATCAGAAACGCACCTAAACACTCCTTGAAACGCTCCTGATATGTAATCAAACGCTCATAATCATAATCATGAGGTAGAAATTTGTGAGAGGCAGACCTATATTGGACTAGTAATTTTCCCAAATGGAGGAGAACGTGTCTCTGGAGCCGTCGGCCTACTGATATATTACGTTGCTCCAGGTTGTCAACACACCATTTTTCAGCCATATGATACGTTTTTTAGATAGGTATTATTTTTCATTGTTTCTTCGTTAAGAAATGGACTTGTAACCTAACAGCATAAGAATTAATCACAAGACTTAGTTTTAAATGTGTCAAATCATAATCACCACATACAACCCATTCACAAACTCCTCCTTCAATATAGTTGTTTTTATCAGACACGCGTCAATCTTTCAATAAACGCCTGTGAATCTGCAAACTACGGAAAGTTTGTCATGCTAGAAAAATAAACACATGTAAGAGTATCTCTACAGCCACGATCTACGGCAAGTTTCTAGTCTGGCGGTTGGCTGAGAAACCTGTCCGTTGTTTTGATGAATTTTAATTAAGGACAAAATTCATTGAGCAAAGCCTCCACCGCAGGCTATAGCCAGCTCCCCAACCCCTTTCGAGCATCATGCGTATCCATCATAAAAAACCAACCCGCCCGAACGACAAAATCTAGAACAAGTTGCTACCGATTGACCAGCAGCAGCAGTCCGCAACTTCCCCTTTCATTGAAAGTTGATCGCTGCGGCTACATACTCGTATACCAAAGCAAGACCCGTCCGCGGCGGTTGCTGAGGCTGCCACCGGGCTGTCACTTTACACTACTGGGTGCGAGAGATGGAATTTCTAAACTATGCGATTATCCACTTGTCGATCAAATGGGCTCCGGTCGATGATTGTAGGACCTGCTGCCTACCTTCCTACATCTTGGCGGCTATGAGAAGGAATCGGAATAAAATACACCTTTAGGATATTACGATCTATTCACGTGGAAATGGCTGTTCAAAAAGATGTCGACCTAAGCGTGATTAGAGTCCAACCACACGTGTCTTTGCATAAGAAAACTAAACGCTACCACGAACATCAGCAAGATCCCGTCTTTATATTTGTGATGCCTATTTCCCTGCTCTCCCCGTCCAGTCAGTAGAGGGTTGGAAAGTAGTAAAGGGGAACGCGTGTTCGCACCATCAAATATCAACTGGGCTGCGCTGACTGACTGCGGCTGACCACAGGGCCAGAACCAAATGACCATTACACAGATTTTTACTATCAGGAAATATTTCAAATTATTACCCGTTGATTTTACGCCCATGTTTATTGGCAGAGGTGAAGGTAGAGGGTGTTTCCCTCCTTCCCGCGCCACGGCCGGTACAAACGGTCATAAAATTATTTAGTGCGTAAATTATACACTTTTCGTGTGTTTCGTTATTTTATCGCTCGGGCTATCGGTGGTTTTGTGGTGCGTCGTCGGTCGTTGCGTTTTTCAACATTTTTTGATAACTTGCTATTTATACGGCAGATGCGTTGACAACTGACTGGACTTAGAGACTGCCTTGGTTCAGCTGAATCGTCAATAGAATTTCACTCTACTTGACCTGCACCAGACCACACCAGTGTGTAACGTTCGACTCGATCTTCAGTTACGCATTCTGCGAAGGGTCTGCAGATCGCCAACGTCTCAAACTTTCGAGCTGTAATATCAATATCATCGGCGAATCATTTTAGTACACCTCCTAAAGCAATGTTAAACAGCAAGCACAAAAGGCGCACCTTACCGTAACCCTCTGCAAGATTCAAAGAGGTTCGAGATTGTCTCAGATACTCGAACTATGCATATCATTCGATCCATCGTCGCATTGATCATTCAATGTCAGTTGATTTGAGAGTCTGTATTCGTACATAATCAGCCATAGCTACAGCCAGGGTTGTGCAGTTTCAGGATGGTCAATGTCGAATGACACTCGCTCCAACCATCACTTCATACGACAAACGCAGTCCATCAAAACATAATCGATTCACGCAAAAGCCACTCAAGTCAACCCTCGTTCAATGCAGAGTCAACCACATCCAACAGCAGCGATCGTCTCTTGTTTCCGAACCACACGATGAAACACCGAAGCGAGTTTTTTGTTCTACGCTTTGCATTCTATTCATAGGGCGTGCTATGTTTGTGTTTGCTGCGCCATGCAATACTACTTAACAAATTGACCCTCATCCTGGCATTTTCAGACGAGAGTCACCCCGCAGTGAGTGACATAGCTCTGCTTCGGAACGACGGTTAAGAAGCGTTCGGCTACTCAAGAGATTTGCAGAGAAAGAGCGTGGCGGCGGCAGCCACCGTATCAATGCGTTCGTCTCGAATGTGTTCGATAGCAACATAGAGACGGTCGGCTGTAGCGTTGATGGAGGAAGAAGGGCAATGTTGATGTTGCGGCTTTTTTGTGTTATGATGGTGATAATGCACAAGACTGGCTACAGCTATTCAAGGGTGAATGTGCTACAACGGCAATTCCTATCCGCCGGATGTTGCAGAAATGTCGATTTTGAAGATCGTTTGGTGGATGATCTGCTCCAGCGACTTCAACCGGCCCACTTCCTCCCTAATCTGTTGAAGGTCAAAGGTCGGAAGTCTTCCATCTTCCGCACGTATGCTCTGTTACCGTACCACCTTCGGTGCTTGCATCGTCGCCATTAACTCTCCATCATCAACTGTGTATGGTATCGGCGACCGCCACGGTACAATCTAGCGCAGAGTCACGAGATAGCGTAGCGTTGCTTGTGCGAGCCCCTCAGAACTGCTGAAATACAGTAAAAGCAGGCGTAAAAGATGCAGCCAAGAGTACTGCTAAGTACGTGGAACGCAGTAGCTGGAATAAATTTGGAATAGAAGAGCGGTACACGGGCGGTAATGCTGCAGTGTGAAACCCGGCATAACGTCGCTACAAAGATACGAAATGCAAGGAAAAGTAACCAGTACCAGTAGCTCAACTCTTCCCGAAACGGCTTCGTATCGCGTTCCAAGACGCACAAGGATAATATCGGGAACCTCTTGATCGAGGGACGTCAAATGATTGAAATGTGTAAGCGGCACTTCGACGAGTTTCTAAGGTTTCTAAACGTTACGAACAACGTAGGCACTGGCGACCAAAGCAACTGGGGAACAACCCCGTCAATATAGGGAGAATGTCATTCATCAACTTAAAACCTACAAAACACTTGGTAAGGATGAAGGGCGTAGCCAGCTTTTCGGCCAGGGGGGGGGGGGCGAGCACCCTTACACTGAAAACCACTTTGCAGTAACAAGGAGTTCAAATACTTCATCATTTAAAAAAATAAAAGTGCAGTATGAAATATGGGTGATTAACAGGAATGGTTCAATGGAAGAATCATATATGACAATAATCCTGAGGAATTCCTCAAGATATTGCTTCAGGAATTTCTTAACAAATGCCATCATGAATTTGAATTTATCCAGCAGTTTCTCCGTATTTTTTTTAATATTTTTACAGGTTATTTTAATGTTGATATTCCAGCAGAAATTACCTTCGGAAAACTTGCAGTTATTCCGTTGGGAATACCTTCAGAAATTTCTTCAATAATTCCTTCAGAAGTTTTATTACGAATTTCACCATGCACTCTTTTGGGAATTTCCCCAGTAATTCTTTACTTATACCATTCTTAAGCTCCAGAAAATACTTTAAGAATTTCCTTGGGAATTATTTCAAAAATTCCAATCAAACTAAGATTCCTTTCCTTGAGGAATACCGTAAGAAACTTTTGGCGAAATTTCTTCGAAAAATCCTTTAATGAATTCCTTCGGAATTACCGGAAAAAAATCTTTGAAAATTTCTAAAGGAATTCCTTCGGAAATTCTTGGAGGAATATCTTTGGAAGTTGCTGGAGGAATGCATTCGAAAATCTTTGAGGAATTCCACCGAAAATTCCTTGTCAAATTCTTCAGAAATTTCTTGAGGAATTCCTTCATATCTAAAGCTCCTTGAGAAATTCCATAAGAAATTCCTTCGAAAGTTCTTCTACGATTTCCTTTAGAAGATTCTTCGGGAATTCCTTAATCAATTTCTTTGAAATAGATTAAGAATATTCCTTGAGGAACTCTTTCGGAGTTTTCGTGAGGAATTCTTCCGAAAATTCCTTGAGGAATACCTTCAAAAATTCTTGGAGGAATTCATCCGGAAATTTCTGTGAGAATTCCTTCCCAAATTCCTGAAGCAATTCTTTCGAAAATATTGAAAAAATTCCACTAAATGTCTCATGAGATATCCTTTCTGAAATTGCATAAGGGAAAAATTGCCTCCAAAATTCCTCCAGAAATTTCCGAAGGAATTACTTCAGGAATTTCCGAAGGAATTCTTCATGGAATTTGCGAAGGGATTCCTCCAAGAATTTTGGAAGGAATTCCTTCTGGAATTTTTTAAGGAATTCCTCCAGGATTTTTTGAAGGAATTGCTTCTGGAATTTCCGAAGCAATTCCTCCCGGAATTTCCGAAAGAATTCCTCCAGGAATTCCTAAAGAAATTCCTTCTGGCAGCTGTTACGGGTATAAATATTTGTTACAATTATAAGACAGAATAATTGTTAAATGTGTTATAATTTTATATTCGTGCGTTCTTTGTGTCACATGTTTCATTTTAAGTTGTAAATATTCCCCGAGTTTAATACACATTTATAGGGTTCTGACAAAATATGAAATGCAATCCAATATTAATTGCCAACTTTCAGGCTATTTCGGGCAGCAGTCAATTACTAGAGATTAAGCCTTTCCCTGCCACGGACTTCAAGTTGTTGAGCTCAAGTATCGAACCCTGAAACGGGATGCCCGATTAGGATTAGTTTTCCTAGACAAAACCAAGCTATGAACACAGCAACAAATGCTATGAACTAAAAGGCATACCGCCAAATAAAATACAATTCCAGGATGACTGATGGACCCAAACCAATAAATGAAACCTCGTCATCCTGTGATCGGAAGGAGTTATCCATCTGGATAACAGGGCACATTTATGTTATGTGTTGTGCTGCGTCAATTTGTGATGTTCCTAATTTGTGTATTTGTAAGGTTCTATGTGTATCGTGATGTGTGAATCCTTTGTAATAATTAATTTCTTTTATTTTTGTAACATGTGAAAAATCTGGGTATGTTTTCACAAATCATCCCCAAAGATGAGTGATACAATTCAGCACCTCATGTGAAAAAAAAAAAAAAACATGTTACAAAAATAAAAGAAATTAATTATTACAATGGATTATCACATCACAACACATAGAACCTTATAAATGCACAAATAAGAGACATCACAAGTTGACGCAACACAACACATAACATATATGTGCCCTGTTATCCAGATGGATAACATCTTCCGATCACAGGATGACGAGGTTTCATGTAAGGGTTTGTGTCCATCAGTCATCCTGGAATTGTATTTTAGTTGGCAGTTTGCCTTTTAGTTCACAGCATTTGATGCTGTGTTCATAGCTTGGTTTTGTCTAGGAAAACTAATCCTAATCGGGCATCCCGTTTCGGGTTTTATCTCTAGAGTTCTGTAACTTGAAGTTTGTGCCAGGGAAAGGTTTACGCCTCTAGTATTTAATTGCGGCCCGAAATGACCTGAATGTTGGCAATCGAAGTAGGATTGCACTTCATGGGCCACTATTCTGCCAGAACCCTATAAATGTGCATTAATATTAGGCGAATATTTACAAGTCAAATTGAAACATATAACACAAAGAACTCACGAATGTTACATTTACAAGACATTAAACAATTATTTTATCTTATTATTGTAACAAATATTTATACCCGTAACACAATCCTATCGGGATGCCCGATTAGGATTAGTTTTCCTAGACAAAACCAAGCTATGAACACAGCATCAAATGCTGTGAACTAAAAGGCAAACTGCCAACTAAAATACAATTCCAGGATGACTGATGGACACAAACCCTTACATGAAACCTCGTCATCCTGTGATCGGAAGATGTTATCCATCTGGATAACAGGGCACATATATGTTATGTGTTGTGTTGCGTCAACTTGTGATGTCTCTTATTTGTGCATTTATAAGGTTCTATGTGTTGTGATGTGATAATCCATTGTAATAATTAATTTCTTTTATTTTTGGCCCACGTTGGGCGCCATGTTACAAAAATAAAAGAAATTAATTATTACAAAGGATTCACACATCACGATACACATAGAACCTTACAAATACACAAATTAGGAACATCACAAATTGACGCAGCACAACACATAACATAAATGTGCCCTGTTATCCAGATGGATAACTCCTTCCGATCACAGGATGACGAGGTTTCATTTATTGGTTTGGGTCCATCAGTCATCCTGGAATTGTATTTTATTTGGCGGTATGCCTTTTAGTTCATAGCATTTGTTGCTGTGTTCATAGCTTGGTTTTGTCTAGGAAAACTAATCCTAATCGGGCATCCCGTTTCAGGGTTCGATACTTGAGCTCAACAACTTGAAGTCCGTGGCAGGGAAAGGCTTAATCTCTAGTAATTGACTGCTGCCCGAAATGGCCTGAAAGTTGGCAATTAATATTGGATTGCATTTCATATTTTGTCAGAACCCTATAAATGTGTATTAAACTCGGGGAATATTTACAACTTAAAATGAAACATGTGACACAAAGAACGCACGAATATAAAATTATAACACATTTAACAATTAGGGGGATTAGGGGCATAATGGACACCCTAAGCAAATGAGTATGTTAGGCCTGTATAACAGACAAAAACTTAACATATTATCAGTTGGCTTGAAACTTCAACTTATTTCCTACGTATTTCAATCATTTACAGCAGGTAGAATGTCATTATTGTGAAGAAATAATGAATTGTAAACCGTGTGTTTTTTGGGGCTGGCAGGAAAGGTACGGGGCGAAATGGACACCCATCGGGGCATAACGGACACCCATGCATATTTTATGCTGTATCTTTGATAATATCGACCAGTTAAGTAATTTGCCTACGGAGATCAATACCACAGATATAATACTTCGTCTTAGACGAGTTTACATAACATCAAAGTTAATTATATAAATTTTAGGCTAAAATAATCGGATTGACTTTTTTCAAACTATCTAAAACGCCTAACAGTATGCAATGTGCGTACATCCATTCGTAATTGCCAGTGTTCATTTCGCCCCGAACCGACTGCAACATTTAAATTGCTATTTTGAGTAAATTCTGATCAAAAATAACATACTTCATACAATGCTAAATCTGCCTATACATGTAGATAAGCTAACAATTCACTTGTTTGTATGGTGGACACACTCAAACACTCGTAATACCTTATTTGCTGTTGCTTCGAAATTATAAGAAATCCACCATATGAAAAACATATTTCAATTTCAATGATATTTTGGTTATTTTAAAGGAATATAAATGGTATTTTTTTAAAAATAGAACAATTACTTGTTCCTCAACACTTATGCATTGAAAGTTTTACATAAAAGTAAACGGTTTCGGCAAAAACAGGGGTGTCCATTTCGCCCCGGGTGTCCATTATGCCCCTAATCCCCCTATTCTGTCTTATAATTGTAACAAATATTTATACCCGTAACACAGCGTCCAGCAATTTCCGAAGGAATTCCTCCCGGAATTTCTGAAAGAATTCCTCCAGAAATTTCCGAAAATATTCATCCAAGATTTTTCGAAGGACCTCGCCAAGGAATTTTCGATGGAATCCCTCCATTAATTTCCGAACTAAGTCCTTCAGGAATTTCCGATGAAATTTCTCCAGAAATTTCCGAAGGAATTCTTCCAGGATTTTGCGAAGGGATTCCTCCAAGAATTTTGGAAGGAATTCCTCCAGGAATTTCCAATAGAATTCGTCCAGCAATTTCCGATGGAATTCCTTCAGGAATTTCCAAAAGAATTCCTCCAGGAATTTCCAATGGAATTCATCCAGCAATTTTCGATGAAATCCCTCCAGTAATTTCCGAACGATGTCCTTCAGGAATTTCCGATGGAATATCTCCAGAAATTTCCGAAGGAATTCTTCTAGGATTTTGCGAGGGGATTCCTCCAAGAATTTTGGAAGGAATTCCTCCAGGAATTTCCAATGGAATTCGTCCAGTAATTGCCGAAGAAATTATTGCAGGAATTTCCGAAGGAATTCCTTCTGGAATTTCCAATGAAATTCGTCCAGCAATTTCCGAAGAAATTCCTCCCGGAATTTCCGAAAGAATTCCTCCCGGAATTTCCGAAAGAATTCCTCCAGGAATTCCTAAAGGAATTCCTCCTGGAATTCCAAAGGAATTCGTCCAGCAATTTCCGAAGGAATTTATCCCGAAATTTCTGAAAGAATTCCTTCAGGAATTTCCGAAGGAATTCCTCCTGGAATTTCCGAAGG
Source organism: Aedes albopictus (assembly GCF_035046485.1). NCBI lineage: Eukaryota > Metazoa > Arthropoda > Insecta > Diptera > Culicidae > Aedes > Aedes albopictus. The sequence goes on from NC_085137.1 coordinate 296,829,394, forward strand.
AATTCCTACAGGAATTCCGCTAGGCATTTCCGAAGGAATTCCGCTAGGAATTTCCGAAGGAATTCCTGCAAGAATTTCAAAAAAAAAATCCAAAAAGTATTTCCGAAAAAAATCCTCCACGACTTTCCGAAGGAATTCCTCCAGGAATTTTCAATGACATTCGTACGGCAATTTCCGAAGGAATTCCTCCAGGAATTTCTAAAAGCTTCCTCCAGGAAGTTTGGAATTATTTTGTCCAGGAATTTCGTAAGGAATTCACCTAAGGATTTCCTCACGAATTTCACTATGGATTTCTGAAAGAATTCCTCCAGGAATCTCCGAAGGTATTCTATTCATCCAAGATTTTCCCAAGGATCTGCCCAAGGAATTCCTCCAGGAATTTCCGAAGGAATTGCTCCAGGAATTTCCGAAAGAATCCTTCAGGAATTTCCGAAGGAATTTCTTCAGGAATTTCCGAAGGAATTTCTTCAGGAATTTCCGATGGAATTTTTCCAGGAATTTGCGAAGGGATTCCTCCAGGAATTTTGGATGGAATTCCTTCAGGAATTTCCAAAGGAATTTCTCCAGGTATTTCCGAAGGAATACCCTCAGGAATTTTGAAAGGTATTTTTCCAAGAATTTCCGAAGGAATTCTTGCATACATTAAAAAAATATGAGGATGCAGAAGAAAGCAACAGCAACAACAAAAACAGCTCTGATCATCTCAGTTTTTTCATTAAGTTTGAATATAGTTGCTCGGTCAGGGGGCGTTTCCGTCTCAGCTCCGTACTGGGGTCCTTGCCTGAATTTTCCTCGCATCAAGATAGATCTTGCGATCTGCGTACAACCCATTATAGGGCACTGCACGAAGTTCTGTCCTTCTCGTTCAGAAATTTTGTAAACAATAAGGCCAAAACACGTCAAAATCCTAAACAAATTTCTAAAACAATGCAGTGGCCCATAGTGGCGGTTCGTACTACGCGGTAGGCAACATGTTTCAAATCGATACATGTAATAGTAGTGTAAGAAGTGTGCTACTTCTCGATTTGCTGGTGGGGTTTCCCTGGGAGCTCTTTCTGTGACTCCTCCAGGACTTCTTTCTGGACTTTATCCTAGATTTCCTTTCTCAGTTTTTCCAGCATTTTCTTCCAGAGTTTTCTAGTGAATTCTTTATAAGATTCTTTGAGAAATTAATTTAAGCTTTCTTTAGAAGTTCTCTCTTGTATCCTTCCAAGAGTTCTTCCCGAGACTCGTAAAGGGGCTTCATCTCGAATTCCTCCAGGATTTACTTCTGAGTTTCCTCTAGGAACTCCTTCCGAGATTGCTCGTGATATTCCTTCTGGGATCTCCTCAGCAGTTTCGAGATACTTCACGGAATTTGTTCCGTGATTTCTCCAGGTACTCATTCTAGGATTATTTTCGAAATTTGATGATGATGCTGCTACTGCTGCTGCTGCTGCTGCTGCTGCTGCTGCTGCTGCTGCTGCTGCTGCTGCTGATGATGATGATGATTGTGTACCCACCATCAGCGCAAGGATTACCTATGGCTGCAGAGTCATACCAGAAGGGAGTGATCTATCTGATGGTTTGTTGTAGCAGGGTAAGCTAAATTCACTGGAAACCTTCGGAAGACAACACGATGGTTGTTATCTCGTGACAAAGTCTGGCCACCCCACGAACATTTGTCCAGAAACCAGTTCATTTAGCTTCCTTAGGCTACTCCTCCCAAAATCCCATGTATCATGTAATTAAAATTTAATTAATTATATAGTTGACCAATTACTTGATTTTACCTGAAATAAAAAATATTATTTTGATATAATTGACCTACATTTACCTTTATTTACCTGAACAGCGCTGAAATAAATAGTTGTTATAATAAAGTTAAAGTTAAAATCAAGCAATAACACTGAAATATGTTTTATATTAATTAATTTTATTTATTGTCCTTCATCGGGCATTAAGCCTTAATGAAGCCTGGCAGGGAAAAGCCTTTTTGAGTTGCCAACATCACTCGGCTCACTCAAAAAGGCATAAAAACCCTACATCTTTTACAGGTTTACAATATTACAATACAAGAGGGCTTAAGAACTAAATAATTAAAAACCACAAACAATAAATATCTAAAACCATTACAAATAATACAAAAACTCACACACATACAAAGTCAATTGCGCATTGTGTAGCGTTTGATCAGCTGCTTCACTATCGATGATTTTCCTGGAGCCTTCGTTTGAATGCGCTGGCAGAAGTGTTGAAGTCGAACAGCTCGTACTCATGGTTGAATATCTCCGACATGAACCGGATTGGTTCATGCGATCCAGACCTGTGTTTCTCGACTCGAGTATCAAAAAGTCGCGTTGACGAAGCACTCGCGTTGGAGCATAGATGTTGACTAGGTTCAAAAGTTCAGGACAATCCAACTCGCCCAACAGAATTTTTGCCACGAAAACAACTTGAGTGTGCCTCCTTCTCTGCTGAAGAGTTTCGATCCCGAGCAATCTGCAGCGGTCTTCGTAGCTTGGGAGATTGATGCGGTCCCGCCATGGTAGATTACGAAGGGTGTATCTCACAAATTTTCGTTGTACCGTTTCAATTCTAGAAATCCAGGTGGACTGATACGGACACCATACAACAACATTCGATTCAAGAATGGATCGAACCAATGCACAGTACAGTGATTGTAAACATAGAGGGTCACGGAATTCATCGGCTATTCTGAACATGAACCCGAGCTCGTTATAGTGCGTTCGGAAGGGGATCGCAGCGTCCAGAATCACGCCTAAATCACGTACCTCAGTCACACGTGCCAGTGGTTGATCGGCGATGACATAAGCATATGTAATTGGTGTTCGTTTGCGATGGAAGGATATAACTTGGCACTTTTGAAGACTCATCGTCAGCAAGTTAGTAGTACACCACTCGACGAAGGACTGAACTGACAGCTGTAGTTGTGCACAATCTTGGATGCAGCGAATGGAAGTATTAGTAGTGAAAATACAAAAACCAAACCAAACACAAAAAGTAAACCAAATTTTGATCTTGTAATTTTCCTGCATTTAAATTAACCGAGCTAGAGAATTACGAAATCAAAATTTGTTATGGTAGATCTTACACCGTAACGCATCATTAGAAGGTGATCTACCCACGTTACGGGTATCTAGGATTCTTTTCGAAATTTCTACAAAAACTCTTTTTATAGGATATCTCCAGGGATTTATTCGAGAAATCGTTTCGAAATTACTCCACAATTTTTTGCCTAGATCTGAGATCCTTCCAAGAATTCCTCATAAGATTCCTCTAGGAATTCGTACCGAGCTTAATTGAAGTTTCTCGGGACATCTCTAGGAGTGCTTTTTCGTGTAGAAATTCTTGAAGCAGTCCTAGCAGGAACATTAGGTGGAATCTCTGGAGGAATTTCCGAAGAAGGAATCCTCAAAAGGACCTTCCCAGAATGAACTTCCTGATTATTACCAGAAAGAACTTTTAGAAAATGACAGGATGAACTTATTAAGGAGTCCCGAAAGAAAATCCTAATGAATCTTGGAAAACAGTGCTGGTGGAGTCCCGGAGAGAACTCCAGAAGATGTTAAAAGAGGAACATCTGGAGTAATCAGAGAAATTGTTCCTGGAAAAATCTCAGAAGTTGGAATCTTCAAATGGAGAAGTGCTGGATTTCTGGGGCTGTTCGGGCTCGTTTGGAAGTTAACCATCAATGTTAACTTCTTTTCCCGATAAGCCTAGATAGCTGTGTAGTGTCGGTAGCGGTTGTTTAATTGGCTAAGAATAACACTACGGGCCGCCTGATTCAGTGGTAAGAGTCCACTAAACAGGTGACCCCCAATTCATGGTGTTATGCGGCTTTATGCTTACCGTGCCAAGGAATGAATGGTTGGGAGGGGGGGTCTAATAAAAACCTAACCACAAACGGAGCTTGTGGAGAATTAGGGCATCCTCCACAGTATTACGCCCTTACTGCGCTAACCAGAGCAATAGTGCAGAGGACCTTGCGTTTCTCCGAGATAATCAGTTGCCTTTCTTAAGTTTCGAATTTGAGGCTAAATAAGGGCGGGATTATTCAAATGTTGTAAATTAGCTTACATTACTATTTATATGGTTTCGCTTTATGCGATTTCGCCATTGTAGTTTTTCAATTGACACCGATTTAATTTGTCGTTGATGTTTCGCTTTTTTGTGCTTTGAATGCGAAATGAATTCTATGGACGCTATTTACGGTCAAGGAAGCTTTCGTTCATGGATATAGGGTTCTCATCGAATCAACGCATATTTGTGAACGAGAATTTAGAACCAGCTACCAGGGAACTTCGCACGAAGGCTCTACAAATGAAGAAGAAAGGACAGCTAAGTGGAGTCTACACGAGGATGGGGATCCTCTATGTGAAGAAAACAACCAACGATCGGCAAAAGCCAATCTTGTCGGAGGATGATCTGCACACTCTACGTTAACCTTTCCTTTAAAGCTTCTGTTTATTCCTTCTCTACCATCCTTTTTTAACATGTCTCCTCTCCTGAAAGCTAAACTGTTGCTGTTGCTGTTGTTGGAGATGCTGGATGTTGCCCGAATGCTGCTGTTGGGGTGCTGGCTGCTGTTGAATGCTGCTGAATGTTCAGTTCATAAAGCGCGGTTTGCTATTTTCATTAATATTTGCGTCGAAAAATAATGAATATGTATAAAATTGTATTTGTGAACTCTTTCGTTTGTAATCAGTTGATAGTGCTCTTTACTTATTTCCTCTTAACTGCTTTGTTCTTATATCCTTATGGCTAATGTTTCTGGTAGAAATGCCTCAGCGAATTGGTGTTTGCCAGGGACTGTCATGAAGAGTGCCCTTATTAAAAACAAATTCTCGGTATGTAGCGTCAATAGCCAGAGCATCTGTGCTCGCAAGCTTACAAAACTAGATGAATTACGACAAATATCCCAATTAAGCCATGTTGACGTTATATGTGTCACTGAAAGTTGGCTAAATGATAGAATCGATAATCCGCTACTGACAATAGAGGGATATAATATTGTCAGGCATGACAGGAAAGGCCGACTTGGGGGCGGTATCTTAATATTCATCAAAGAAGGAATGCGCTATACTCTATTAGAGAAATCAGTTGACCAAACAGGTGTACCCAATGCTGAATACCTTGCCATTGAAATTTTACTGGGAAATGAAAAGCTATTTTTTGTTGGTATGTACAATCCACCCGAAGTAAACTGCACAGATGTGATTGATTGTTTACTGTCAAAATATGGAACACACTATAACAATCTATTTGTTACAGGTGACTTGAATACAAATCTTTTGAATCACAATTCTATTAAAACTACACAGTTGACATCACTACTGAGCATCCATAATATGTTTAGCTTAGGCTCTGAACCCACTTTTTATCATAAATATGGGTCCTCGCAGTTGGATCTTATGCTATTCAATTCAAGGTCACGAGTTCTTAGATTTAATCAAATAGATGTACCAAACTTTTCAAATCACGATATGATATTTGCTTCACTAGACTTCGACATGATCCACATTCCACAGAAAATTGAATATCGCGACTATAACTCAGTTGACATTGATGGTCTGTTGAATGCATACAATTCCTTAGACTGGCGTAGTTTTTTTTCGATCGAATGATCCCAACTTTCTTCTTAGTTTTTTTAATTCCAATATCCTAGAGCTGCACAACAGATTTGTCCCTCTTAGAACATTTGTGTCGAGGAAAAATCAAAATACGTGGTTTAGCGATGCTGTTAGTAAAGCACTTGTTGAACGTGATCTGGCATATAAAAGATGGAAACAAACTAAGAGTACATCTGATCTCAAACTATTCAAAACTCTTCGTAACCAAGTGAACTTAAAAGTTCGTCAAGCAAAAAAAGCACACTATGAAAACACCCTTGACACAAATTTACCTTCCAAGGAATTGTGGAAACGGTTAAAAAGCATTGGTGTAGGTAAATCTTCCAAGTCTCCTTGCAATCAGTTTAAGGCGGATGAAATCAATTCAAATTTTGCTAGAAATTTCTCAATGAGTTCCAGTAGTTGCGATAGCGGTAGTGTCTCCAATCAAACACCGCCAGAGAACTCATTCTATTTTAGTCAAATAAATGAAATTGATGTAATAAGTGCTTCGTATCACACGAAGTCCAATGCAATTGGTTTAGATGAACTTCCCATCAAGTTTTTGAAATCGATCAACCCACTGATAATAAAACCTGTTACACATTTGATCAACTGTATCATTGCAACTAGCATTTTCCCTGATGAATGGAAAAAATCCAAAATTTTACCGTTCAAGAAAAAAACTAACCTAAACACACTACAAAACCTACGTCCTATAAGCATTCTTTCTGCTTTATCGAAAATATTTGAACGCCTTATTAAAAATCAAATCTGCCAGTATATAAATCAGGAAAATCTACTTATCGCTCAGCAGTCTGGGTACCGGGCAAAACATAGCACGAAAACTGCAATGCTAAAGGTATTCGACGATATCGGACTAATTTTGGATAAAGGTCGACCAGTTGTTTTATTACTTCTAGATTTTTCGAAAGCCTTCGATACAATATCTCATTAAATACTTTGTCATAAGCTTTGTGCAAGATTTGGATTTTCTAATCATGCTAAGAATCTCATCGAATCATATTTGAGCGGACGAACACAAACGGTATTAAACAATGGATTTTATTCAAGCTACCTTCCAATATCGTCAGGTGTACCGCAGGGATCTATTTTAGGACCAATTCTTTTCTCGCTGTACATTAATGATCTCCCAGAAGTTTTAAAATATTGTAGCATACATGTTTTCGCTGACGATGTTCAGCTGTATTTCGGCTGCACAGATGATTCAGCCGCGGTTATTTCCCGGAAAATTAATGAAGATATGTCCAATATTCATGCGTGGTCAGTTAGAAACAAGCTTCTGTTAAATGCAGATAAAACCTGCGCCTTATTTTTAAGTCACTCGCATTCTAATAGTTTCTTGAAACCTATTCTTAAATTGAACAATACAGAAATCCCGTTTTTGGATGAAGGTGTGAGTTTAGGTATAACTATTCAGTCCAATTTCAAATTTGATAAGTTTATTTTTAAACAATGTGGTAAAATATATGCCAGTTTACGTACATTGTATGCGTTGTCCACTTTTCTGAGCACAGATATTAAGCTTAAGCTATTTAAAAGTCTAATATTCCCACATTTCGTAGCATGTGACTTCCTCTTATCCGAGTCTTCTATGTATGCTCAATCAAGATTGCAAGTGGCATTGAATTCTTGCATTGGATTTGTGTTTAATTTGGATAAATATGCCAGTGTTTCCCATCTTCAACATCGTTTAATAGGATGTCCATTTCATAGATTTACCCAATTGAGAAGCTGTCTATTTTTATTCAAGCTTGCGAGAACTTCTGCTCCAGGTTATTTACATACAAAACTAAAACCGCTAAGAAGTTTACGCGCGAAAAAATATGCTATTCCACGTCATAATTCGACGCTGTATGGGAATTCATTCTTCGTAAGAGGCATTTCTCACTGGAATTCTTTACCCAATGATATAACATTGGAAAACTCTTCATTAGCTTTTAGGAGGAAATGTATTGAGCACTTCAATAATTAGATTATAATTGAATTTTGGATAAGTTTAATGAATTTGTAATTGTAACAATGAACTGACGCATCTTTCTACGCTTGTTTTGCTTATGTAACAATTAAAAGAGACAATAGTCTTATGTTACTGATTGAGAATAAATGAATGAATGAATGAATGAATGTGAAGAGTGTAATCCTGTCTAGTTTGGGTAGTGGCTACGGCTAGGAAACCTTAGATTAATTTTCAGCATAAAAAGCGTATTAGCCCAAGTGGCTCTACTTCAAAAAGTTCATTTTCTTAAGGTAATTTCTGTATAGATTACCTTGTGAACCCAGTTTTGCTTCTTTCATTACAAATGAAGTGTCGTGTCTCGAGCATGCTATATCGTAGAATAACGTTAACCGTATGTTTCAACCTTTCCGTATGGATGCCTTCAAGCAAGCTCTTGTATTCAGCATCTTTTCGCTGATATTTGGCAGTATTGGTACGATGATTACATCATCTGAAGAAGCTCAAACATTAACTTGAGATGCTTCAGTTTGATGGATTACATAGGTAGTACAATTCAAGGATAACTTAACATAGAGTTACGCCTAACCAAACTCTGCATGTGCAGAATTTGTAATAAGTTGACTGATTGGCATGTGTCAGATGAGGAGTCTCCATTTGACCTTCTTTGCACTTTTGAGTGTTTCTTCGCAAAATGTGCGTATTCAGGCGTCCCTGCTCAACAAACTGAGGACCTGTACTGATTGGTTGCGACCACATTTTATGGATAACTCGCTTCCATTGCTACTCCAAGAGAGTTTCATTGTGGTTTTGTACCTATAATGCCCTCCATTGTGTAATACCAAAACTTGCTTTGAAAGAAGCTTGTCCTCTGCGGTCTGTGCGACCTGCAAGAGGTATTCCTGAATGGAACTCTGATCTGTTCATGTTCGGATAAACTATTCTTTTGTATAGTTACGAATCTCTAGCTTTCGCTTGAGGATAATAGCTATATAATCGACTTAGTGGGCCCTTAATAGCTCTGCTTACTTCAAATCTCCAGGAGCAATTGGGGTTTTGTCCTATTTTTCTCCAGAGGGATTTGAGTATTTCAAGCATGTTTTGAACTCTTGTAGTTTTCTATGGGATATTTTCATGGCGTGAAATTACTCCATAGTTATATCCCGAAAGGGTACGTGCGTTGTATCAAGAAGGAATGAGTTCCAAATTTATATGGTTACCTCGTTCATTCTTAAATGCTTGAAACACATTGTCAATTATCACATCTGTGATGTTCGTCTCGCTGACATGTCTGTTCATGTGAACTCACATGCCTCCCAATTTGGGATGTCTACAGAGTCTATTTTACACAAAGTTGCTTACGTTTTCAAGAAAGTACTCGCTCAAACGTAATTTTTGCTTGGGTGATTTCTTGAATATTGAGGACGTGCCTTTCAATGTCATATTGAAAGTCGCATGACGTCACAAGCTACCTCCAATGAGCTCTAGGCTCTCTTTACGCTCATGCGTTTTACAGTGTCCATTTCAGGGCACTGATTAAACCCGTTGTGGTATGGGCTATGAGCTCTCGTTGCGCTTATGCGTTCATTCCCTCTTCTAGGGTACCCCTTCCTATTTCATCACCTTTCCCTTTCCTTATCCCATTCCATCCCTTGACCCATTCTCGCTCAGGTAAATGATGAAATAGGCTTATATGTATGGCGATGGCACAAATGTCCCAAATGGAGGATAACGTGCCTCTGGGTCCGGCCTTCTGATACCTGATGATACCTGAGCTTAATCCAAGTTTCTCGGGACATCTCTAGGAGTGCTTTTTCGTGTAGAAATTCTTGAAGGAGTCCTAGCAGGAACTTTAGGAGGAATCTCTGGAGGAATTTCTGAAGAAGGAATCCTCAAAAGGACCTTCCCAGAAAGAACTCCCTGATTATTGCCAGAAAGAACTTTTAGTAAATGACAGGAGGAACTTATTAATGAGTCCCAAAAGGAAATCCTGGTCAATCTTGGAAAACAGTGCTGGTGGAATCCCAGAGAGAACTCCAGAAGAAGTTACAAGAGGAGCACGTGAAGTAATCACAGAAATAGTTCCTGGAAAAATCAGAAGTTGGAATCCTCGAATGGAGAAGTGCTGGATGGAACTCCGTGGAGAATGACTGAAAAAAATTTCAGAAAAATCTCAGAAGGAATTGCTTGAAGAATCTCGAAATTCCTGCGGAATCCTGGGAAATATTTTCTGGAGGAACCCCAAACGACATTCCTAAAGAAATGCGGATTTTTTGAAGGAACCTTGTACGATTTTCCAGGAAGAAATCAAGAAAGAACACTGGGGGAATCCCAGAAAGAACCTGATTCCGGGATAACCTAAGGAGATCTAGAAGAAACACCTTGAGAAAACCCAGAATAAATTCCTGGTGGAATCCTGCAAGGAGTACCTGGAGGAATCACAAATGTAATCTTTTTAGAAATTTCAGAAGAAACTTCTGAAAGAATCCCAGAGGAAGCCTTTGATTTTGCATTGAATCGTGTAGGTGTCTTCTGCGTACTTATTCATCATCTTGTAATACCACAGAGAACAGACATCGAAGTCCAGTTCCGAAACTGTGTAAGGAATTTAACGGTTATTTGAAATCGGCAACACAAGTGGCAATACCGTGGCGCTGCAATCGGTTAATTTCTCATACTAATTTAATTCACCACTTGGAATGTTTCAATTCTCCTCTGACCGTGGCAATATGGTGTTTGGCGGCGTTTTTTTTTATCGTGTATTGGTTTGCAACCTTACTCAAGTGAATATTCAAATTCTTACACAATTTTCTGAATGAAATTTGTTCTAGCCTGAATGTCTGTTTTCTGTGGTAATACATAAGTGCGCAGAAGAGAGCCACACGGTTCGATGCCATATCGCAGTTTTATTCACGATCCTGAACTTATACTATTTTTTTTCCTCCCCTGTTGGGGAAATTAAGCCACTGAGTCCAATAGGCTGAACTTTTGTGGCATGTCCCGTTTTGATATTCGCATCTAGCCAGCTAATTACCATGTGTCAAGTAATCAGCTACTGCCACGACGCGTCGTCTCCCAGTCAGGTGCAATGGAATTGATAAACTCCAAGACCTTCCCAGGTTTTGCAGACCAGATCTCACTGGGTTGCAAGCAACCACTATTTAGAAATCTTTGCCTGCGCGTGTATAAAGCACCACAACTGCAAAGCAGATGTTCCGAGGTTTCACCTTCCATATTACAGAAACGACAGATATCACTCTGAATATGGCCTATATTTTTCAAGTGATACCTGCTCGGGCAGTGTCCAGTTACTAGGCCAGTAGGCCGTGTCGATTTTTGCAAAATTGCGAATACACAATCCCGAATAGTCACAAATGGTTGCAAATGGACCCAAATGAAGCCCTGCAAAATTTAAAAATTCTAAAAAATCGGTAAGCTAGTCCGCAATCGACTTGAAGTTTTATATGGGAATTTTAATTTTTCAGTATGGGGAAATCCAACTTTTCAAACTTTTGAAGAAAAAGGCACATTAAAGCAACTCTAAAAATCCGCTCCCCCCCTGAAGATTTAGTGCATATATTAGGGAACATTTTGTTAGAAGACAACTTTTTAGTTGCACTTAAGATAAGGGCGTTATTAAATTTCGAAACAATGGACATTTTATTCGCATGATTTCTAACTTCTTTAATTGGCATCACTGCACGTTTTGCGTGTTGAAGAGGGTGGTAACAGCCATCTGCGGCGTCACCACCCGTCGCTGGATGGAGACGCAAGTACCTGATAAAAATGAGATAGTTAGGATTGTAAATATTCTTGCGATATTGCTTTATAAAAACTTGGTACCTTTGGCAAAGTTGTTGGCATGGTCAAGAGCTGTCCAGTGATGAACTAAATCATTGGCAAATCCATCGCTGGGCGGCGCTAGTGTGCATACAAACTGCATGCAAAAGTATTAACGTATATGCGTGTATCTCAATAACGTGATAATTTAACTGTGTGGTGTCTTCGACAAAGTTGTTGGCTGGGCCACGGGCTATCCAGTGACGAACCAAGTAAGTAGGAATTCAACCGATAGGCGGCGCTAGTGTGCATACAAACTGGATGCAAAAATACAAACGTATATGTGTGTATCTCAATAACGTGATAATTTAAGTAGGTGGTGTCTTCGACAAATTTGTTGGCTGGAGCACGAGCTATCCAGTGACGAACGCAATACAGTCTAGACTTCTATTACACGGTTAGTTCGGGGGTGTAGTAGGAATCCGTATTGTAGGAATCCCAGAGCTTATGGGATTTCGCCTATATGGGGGTGTGAGCGAATATATCAGAAGTATTACAAGATAGCACCATACTTTCTTTGGCAAAGTTGTAGTACTAGAATAGATCTACCACACAATGCGAACTAACATCCGATTAGTTGGCAATTTGGCCGATAGAGGCGCTATGTAGAAGTGGTTGCTTAAGTTCACTCGCCAGTATAAGCACTCATAAGTTGTCGCTTGCGATATCTCAAGATCTACTTGATTTGGAACAATGCTGTTTTCGGCAAAGTTGTTCAGTAGGTCAAGAACAATCTGGTGGTTAACCAATTAGTTTGTGATTTCGCCGCTAGGTGGTGCTAGTTGTCAAGTAAAGTTTCAAACTTCTCTAGCTCGCGATCCAGATTAGATAGAAAAGTGCCGTCTTCGTAAGAGTTTTTCAGGAAGTAAAAACCTATCTGGTGATTCAACATTTAGTTGGTGATTTCGCCGCTAGGTGCCACTAGTTATAAAGTAAAATTTCAAACTTCTTTAGCTCGCGATCCAGAGCAGATAGAAAAGTATCGTCTTCGGCTAAGTTCTTCAGGAAGTCACGAACAATCTTTTGATGTAACAATTAGTTGGTGATTTCACCGCTAGGTGGCACTAGTTGTCATGTAAAGTTTCAAACTCTGCTATCTCGGGATCCAAAGCAGATCGAAAAGTTTTATCTTCGGCAAAGTGCTTTTGGAAGTCAAGAGCTATCTGGAGATTCAACAGTTAGTTGGTGTTTTCGCCGCTAGGTGGTGCTCTTTGTCAAGTAAAATTTCAAACTTCTCTAGCTCGTGATCCAGAGCAGATAGAAGAGGGTCGTTTACGGCAAAATTCTTCAGGAAGTCAAGAACAATCATGTGATTCAACAATTAGTTGGTGATTTCGCCACTAGGTGGCACTAGTTGTCAAGTAAAGTTTCAAACTCCGCTACCTCGGGATCCAAAGCAGATCGAAAAGTATCGTCTTCGGCAAAGTTCTTCAGGAAGTCAAGAGCTATCTAATGACTTAACATTTAGTTTGTGATTTCGCCGCTAGGTGACGCTAGTTGTCAAGTATAGTATTAAACTTCTATAGCTCGCGATCCAGACCAGATAGAAAAGTGCCGTCTTCGTAAGAGTTTTTCAGGAAGTAAAAACCTATCTGGTGATTCAACATTTAGTGGTGATTTCGCCGCTAGGTGCCACTAGTTGTTAAGTAAAATTTCAAACTTCTTTAGCTCGCGATCCAGAGCAAATAGAAAAGCATCGTCTTCGGCAAAGTTCTTCGGGAAGTCAAGAGTTATCCAATGACTTAACATTTAGTTTGTAATTTCGCCGCTAGGTGACGCTAGTTGTCAAGTAAAGTTTCAAACTTCTCTAGCTCTCGATCCAGATCAGATAGAAAAGTGCCGTCTTCGTCAGAGTTTTTCGGGAAGAAAAAACCTATCTGGCGATTCAATATTTAGTTCGTTGCTAGGGTGCGCTAGTTGTTAAGTAAAATATTAAACTTCTTTAGCTCGCGATCCAGAGCAGATAGAAGAGAGTCGTCTTCGGCAAAGTTCTACAGGAAGTCATTTCGCCGCTAGGTGGTGCTAGTTGTCAAGTAGAGTTTCAAACTTCTTTATTTCGGGATCCATAGCAGATAGAAGAGGGTCGTCTTCGGCAAAGTTCTCCAGGAAGTCAAGAACAATTTTGTGATTCAACATTTAGTTGGTGATTTCGCCGCTAGGTGGCGCTCTTTGTCAAGTAAAATTTCAAACTTCTCTTGCTCGCGATCCAGAGCAGATAGAAGAGGGTCGTCTTTGACATTCATTCAAGTTCTTCTAGAAGTCAAGGGCTATCTAGTGATTCAACTATAAGTTTGTTGATGATTAACCTGGGCTTGTTAGGAAAATATCTGTAAATAAAAGAAAATCGACTCGAGTCAAGTACAAGACTCTAAAGACGACCTTACAGTTGAGGTCGAAATACGTATCTGTCAAAGGATGCAAATTCTTAGTGGAATTCAAAGGAACCGTACTTAACCCAATTTTCTTTTATTTATAAGTTTGTGATTTCGCCGCTAGGTGGCGCTAGTTGTCAAGTAAAGTTTCAAACTTCTCTAGCTCTCGATCCAGATCAGATAGAAAAGTGTCGTCTTCGGCAAAGTTCTTCAGGAAGTCAAGAGTCATCTTCTGATTAAAAATATAGTTTGTGAATTTGCCGTTGGGTGGCGCTAATTGTCATGTAAAGTTTCAAAACACTATCTCAGGATCTATAGCAGATAGAATAGTACTGTCTTCGGTAAAGTTCAACAGGAAGCCAAGAGCATTCTGGTGATAAAACAATAAATTGATGATTCAGCTGCTAGGTGATGCAAGGCTGCTCGGAATCCATAGCGGATAGAAAAGTGTTATCTTTGGCAATTTTCTTCAGAAAGTATAGACTATAGAACAACCTGGTGATTCAACAATTAGTAGGTAGTTCGCCGCTACGTGGCGGTAATTGGCAAATAGAATTTTGAACATCTCTATCTTGGATCCAGACCAGGGTTGACAATCGTCGTTCTCTTCACCGCCGCGTAAAGAAAAAAAAATCACATTACCCCGATAGAACAACATTGGCGAATAGCTTTTTCATTGCCGGTAAAGGGTTCCACAATGAACCCGAGGATGAACCTCAATGATAAATAGTCGACCACCAACGTTTTTGTCATCCTTTCTGTTCCGTTGTAAACGAGCGGCGACCGGCCAAGGAAACGCCACCAGGAAGTAGCATTTATTAGTGTTTCAGCGCGTATGCTATTGTTGCACCGCAATAGTTCTGCTGCTTAACAGTAATCCCAAGTAATACGCTTGTCACATAAGAGTCACTATCCTTCCACCAGAGGCGTTAGTGTTCGATCGTTTTGACGTTTGTCAGTGTACACGTTGCTGAATCATGCAATCGACAGTATCTCGAGCGGTTCTTCGAACAGGTGGCTGTGTGCTCATGGAAAAGAACTTAGCCGAAGACAACACTTTTCTATTTGCTCTGGATCGCGAGCTAGAGAAGTTTAAACTTTTACTTGAAAACTAGCGTCACCTAGTTGCGAAATCATCAACTGAATGTTGAATCACCACTGAGGTTTTGAATTCCAGAAAACTTTGCCGAAGACGCCACTTTTCTATCTGCTCTGGATCGCAAGCAAGAGAAGTTTGAAACTCTACTTGGCAACTAACACCATTTAGCGGCGAAATTACAAACTAAATGTTAAGTCATTAGATAGCTCTTGACTTCCTGAAGAACTTTGCCGAAGACGATACTTTTCGATCTGCTTTGGATACCGAGATAGCGGAGTTTGAAACTTTACTTGACAACTAGTGCCACCTAGTGGCGAAATCACCAACTAATTGTTACATCACAAGGTTGTTCTTGACTTCCTGAAGAACTTTGCCGAAGACGACTCTCTTCTATCTGCTCTGGATCGCGAGCTAAAGAAGTTTAATATTTTACTTAACAACTAGTGCACCCTAGCAACGAAATCACCAACTAAATATTGAATCACCAGATAGGTTTTTACTTCCCGAAAAACTCTGACGAAGACGGCACTTTTCTATCTGATCTGGATCGAGAGCTAGAGAAGTTTGAAACTTTACTTGACAACTAGCGTCACCTAGCGGCGAAATTACAAACTAAATGTTAAGTCATTAGATAACTCTTGACTTCCTGAAGAACTTTGCTGAAGACGATGCTTTTCTATTTGCTCTGGATCGCGAGCTAAAGAAGTTTGAAATTTTACTTAACAACTAGTGGCACCTAGCGGCGAAATCACCAACTAAATGTTGAATCACCAGATAGGTTTTTACTTCCTGAAAAACTCTTACGAAGACGGCACTTTTCTATCTGGTCTGGATCGCGAGCTATAGAAGTCTAATACTTTACTTGACAACTAGCGTCGCGTCACCTAGCGGCGAAATTACAAACTAAATGTTAAGTCATTAGATAGCTCTTGACTTCCTGAAGAACTTTGCCGAAGACGATACTTTTCGATCTGCTTTGGATCCCGAGATAGCGGAGTTTGAAACTTTACTTGACAACTAGTGCCACCTAGTGGCGAAATCACCAACTAATTGTTGAATCACACGATTGTTCTTGACTTCCTGAAGAATTTTGCCGTAAACGACCCTCTTCTATCTGCTCTGGATCACGAGCTAGAGAAGTTTGAAATTTTACTTGACAAAGAGCACCACCTAGCGGCGAAAACACCAACTAACTGTTGAATCTCCAGATAGCTCTTGACTTCCAAAAGCACTTTGCCGAAGATAAAACTTTTCGATCTGCTTTGGATCCCGAGATAGCAGAGTTTGAAACTTTACATGACAACTAGTGCCACCTAGCGGTGAAATCACCAACTAATTGTTACATCAAAAGATTGTTCGTGACTTCCTGAAGAACTTAGCCGAAGACGATACTTTTCTATCTGCTCTGGATCGCGAGCTAAAGAAGTTTGAAATTTTACTTTACAACTAGTGGCACCTAGCGGCGAAATCACCAACTAAATGTTGAATCACCAGATAGGTTTTTACTTCCTGAAAAACTCTTACGAAGACGGCACTTTTCTATCTAATCTGGATCGCGAGCTAGAGAAGTTTGAAACTTTACTTGACAACTAGCACCACCTAGCGGCGAAATCACAAACTAATTGGTTAACCACCAGATTGTTCTTGACCTACTGAACAACTTTGCCGAAAACAGCATTGTTCCAAATCAAGTAGATCTTGAGATATCGCAAGCGACAACTTATGAGTGCTTATACTGGCGAGTGAACTTAAGCAACCACTTCTACATAGCGCCTCTATCGGCCAAATTGCCAACTAATCGGATGTTAGTTCGCATTGTGTGGTAGATCTATTCTAGTACTACAACTTTGCCAAAGAAAGTATGGTGCTATCTTGTAATACTTCTGATATATTCGCTCACACCCCCATATAGGCGAAATCCCATAAGCTCTGGGATTCCTACAATACGGATTCCTACTACACCCCCGAACTAACCGTGTAATAGAAGTCTAGACTGTATTGCGTTCGTCACTGGATAGCTCGTGCTCCAGCCTACAAATTTGTCGAAGACACCACCTACTTAAATTATCACGTTATTGAGATACACACATATACGTTTGTATTTTTGCATCCAGTTTGTATGCACACTAGCGCCGCCTATCGGTTGAATTCCTACTTACTTGGTTCGTCACTGGATAGCCCGTGGCCCAGCCAACAACTTTGTCGAAGACACCACACAGTTAAATTATCACGTTATTGAGATACACGCATATACGTTAATACTTTTGCATGCAGTTTGTATGCACACTAGCGCCGCCCAGCGATGGATTTGCCAATGATTTAGTTTATCACTGGACAGCTCTTGACCATGCCAACAACTTTGCCAAAGGTACCAAGTTTTTATAAAGCAATATCGCAAGAATATTTACAATCCTAACTATCTCATTTTTATCAGGTACTTGCGTCTCCATCCAGCGACGGGTGGTGACGCCGCAGATGGCTGTTACCACCCTCTTCAACACGCAAAACGTGCAGTGATGCCAATTAAAGAAGTTAGAAATCATGCGAATAAAATGTCCATTGTTTCGAAATTTAATAACGCCCTTATCTTAAGTGCAACTAAAAAGTTGTCTTCTAACAAAACTTCGAGTCGATTGCGGACTAGCTTACCGATTTTTTTAGAATTTTTAAATTTTGCAGGGCTTCATTTGGGTCCATTTGCAACCATTTGTGACTATTCGGGATTGTGTATTCGCAATTTTGCAAAAATCGACACGGCCTAGTAGGCCAGTGTATGTCATAGAGCTCTCTTGTTGAGCTCTAAGAGTTTTTTGGTTTTATAAGCATTTGGTGTTATATATCGTTTTGACTGATTGCAATTTTTGACATCCATCCAATTGGATATCACCCTCTGCTCAGCCCAGCGTTTCAGATCCATTTTAATTGTACAGTTTGATATACCACAGAATGATTCTGGACCAGCAAACTGTAAATTGGAACCACTTTTAGCAAGCTCGTCTGCCATTTCATTCCCTTCAATGCCACAGTGACCTGGAACCCAGTATAAGTTTACTGAATTCCCTTGGCACAGCCTGCGCAGTGAAAGAATGCATTCCCAGACAAGCTTTGAAGTACATTTGTAAGCGCACAATGCTTTTAGTGCAGCTTGACTATCTGAGAAAATACAAATATTTGCATATCTGTATTTTCTCTCAAGGCATATATTTGTGCATTTCAAAATAGCAAGAATCTCTGCTTGAAACACCGTAGGATAGTGTGCCATCGCCACTGAAATTTGTATTCCAGGGCCGTAGATTCCTGCTCCCGTTTTTATTCCAACTTTTGAGCCATCTGTATAGAATTTGATTGATCCTTGACGAACAGTGGGACCTCCGACTTCCCAATCTGCACGAGTTGTTTCGTGCAACCTATAAGGAACATCATGGTTCTCCACAGGTTTCATCCAGTCGTTACTCATTTTCATTACTGGCCTATTTTGGAAATATTGTGAAATGCTCAGGTGACCTACAAGATCACCTGGCATAAACTTTTCAACTCGTTCAAGTCTCAGCAATTCCTTTTCTGCTTTTAATTGCACGTACTCGTGCAAGGGTAGCAGATTGAGAATCGCATCTAAAGCTTTTGATGGTGTGCTTCGCATCGCTCCTGTAACAGCAGTGGACGCAAGACGTTGAATTTTCGCAAGCCCCGCAAGCCCCGCAAGCGCCGGCTGTTCGGGCTCTAAAGAAGTTGATCATCAATATTAATTTCTATTCCCGATCAGCCTAGATAGCCGTGTAGTGGCGGTAGCAGTTCCCTCAACTGGCTAAGAATATCACTACGGATTGCCTGATCCGGTGGTAAAAGTCCACCAAACAAGCGACCCCTAATTCATGGTGTTAAGCGTACCGTGCCTAGGAATGAATGGTTAGGGGGGTCTTATAAAAACTTAACCGTGAACGGAGCCTGTGGAGTACCAGGGCACCCTCCACAGTATGTTGCCCTTACTGTGTTAAACGGAGCAATGACGCAGTGGACCTTATTTGTCTCCGGGATAATCGGCCACTTTTCTTACGTCTCAATTCCGAGGCTTAATAAAAGTGGGTAAATGAATTTTTTTTATGACAGGAATTAAGTTCGTACAGGTAAACCCTCATCACGCAAAAGGTGCTTCTGCTGTGTTGAGTCGAAGGTTTAAAAAAGAAGGACTAGAAGTGGCGCTTATTCAAGAGCCATGGTCCAATAAACGAAAGATTCTTGGAGTTCTGACACAAAATAGTAAACTATTTTATGATGAGCAACAAGATTCACCCAGAACCGCTGTCTTAGTACGCAAAACGTTAAAATGCTATCCTATTACAGAGTTTATCAGAAAGGACATTGATGCGGTCATGGTAGAGGTACCAACCACTAGGGGTAAAACTGAGATCGCTGTGGCTTCAGCTTACTTTCCTGGTGATGTTCCTGAGGCACCTCCTCCTGAGATCGCATCATTTGTCCAATTCTGTAAAGAAAACAACAAATCGTTTATCATTGGCTGTGACGCCAATGCACATCACACGGTTTGGGGTAGTACGGATATTAACAGTCGAGGTGAGTCACTATTAGAGTATCTGTCTTCGAACAATATAGACATTTGCAATACTGGTGATAAACCTACTTTCTCAAATGTAATCAGACAAGAGGTCTTGGATCTGTGCAATGCTGCAATGCTGCTATCTTTGACAAGATCACAAACTGGCACGTGTCAGATGAGATTTCTCTATCTGATCATAAACACATAATCTTCAATTGGAGTGGTGGAGATTATTCTAGAACCGCATTTAGAAATCCCAGGAGGACAAACTGGGATCAATATGTAGAATTGTTGAATACGCATTCATTTACAATGGGAGAAACTATTGATTCAACCCAAAAGTTAGAATCATTTTCTCAAAGGGTAAATGAAAGTATCATCAATTCCTTTAACAGAAGTTGTCCCACCATACAATCGTCTTCTACTAGAGACTTTAAACTGGATCGCCTTAGAAAATTTTCTCGTAAAATGTTCAATAGAGCGAAACAAACGGACAATAGAGCGAAACGGATTGGACTCAGTACAGGAAAGCCCTGACTGATTACAACTTATACTAACTGCGAAAGGAGTCCAGTGGGGTGGGAAATGCGCAATAGTATGGGAAAACTAGAGCAAGTGACACAGTTTTACATTTTTGCCAGGTTTTGGCCTTCCTAAAATGCTTTGACCACGGAATCTCGAGTGGATCACGAATCACAGGTATGTACAAGAGACTAATAAATCTTAAAATCCTAAAATATTACTTCGGATATAGATAGTGAAGCTCTCAAATATTAACGCTTCAATGCATAGATCCACAGCAGATACGGAACCAATAAGTCCAAGTAGAAATCGCGCCAATTAAATCTTACTTCTCATCTTCCGTCTTACGTTTTCCTGCCCAATCCCCATCTCAACAGGTACTGCAGAGTAGCGTCTAGCCTGTCTAGCTGTCTAGCCTGTGTAGTGCTGTTTAATATTTTACTTAACAACTAGTGCACCCTAGCAACGAAATCACCAACTAAATATTGAATCACCAGATAGACGATAGACGATACTTTTCGATCTGCTTTGGATCCCGAGATAGCGGAGTTTGAAACTTTACTTGACAACTAGTGCCACCTAGTGGCGAAATCACCAACTAATTGTTGAATCACACGATTGTTCTTGACTTCCTGAAGAATTTTGCCGTAAACGACCCTCTTCTATCTGCTCTGGATCACGAGCTAGAGAAGTTTGAAATTTTACTTGACAAAGAGCACCACCTAGCGGCGAAAACACCAACTAACTGTTGAATCTCCAGATAGCTCTTGACTTCCAAAAGCACTTTGCCGAAGATAAAACTTTTCGATCTGCTTTGGATCCCGAGATAGCAGAGTTTGAAACTTTACATGACAACTAGTGCCACCTAGCGGTGAAATCACCAACTAATTGTTACATCAAAAGATTGTTCGTGACTTCCTGAAGAACTTAGCCGAAGACGATACTTTTCTATCTGCTCTGGATCGCGAGCTAAAGAAGTTTGAAATTTTACTTTACAACTAGTGGCACCTAGCGGCGAAATCACCAACTAAATGTTGAATCACCAGATAGGTTTTTACTTCCTGAAAAACTCTTACGAAGACGGCACTTTTCTATCTAATCTGGATCGCGAGCTAGAGAAGTTTGAAACTTTACTTGACAACTAGCACCACCTAGCGGCGAAATCACAAACTAATTGGTTAACCACCAGATTGTTCTTGACCTACTGAACAACTTTGCCGAAAACAGCATTGTTCCAAATCAAGTAGATCTTGAGATATCGCAAGCGACAACTTATGAGTGCTTATACTGGCGAGTGAACTTAAGCAACCACTTCTACATAGCGCCTCTATCGGCCAAATTGCCAACTAATCGGATGTTAGTTCGCATTGTGTGGTAGATCTATTCTAGTACTACAACTTTGCCAAAGAAAGTATGGTGCTATCTTGTAATACTTCTGATATATTCGCTCACACCCCCATATAGGCGAAATCCCATAAGCTCTGGGATTCCTACAATACGGATTCCTACTACACCCCCGAACTAACCGTGTAATAGAAGTCTAGACTGTATTGCGTTCGTCACTGGATAGCTCGTGCTCCAGCCTACAAATTTGTCGAAGACACCACCTACTTAAATTATCACGTTATTGAGATACACACATATACGTTTGTATTTTTGCATCCAGTTTGTATGCACACTAGCGCCGCCTATCGGTTGAATTCCTACTTACTTGGTTCGTCACTGGATAGCCCGTGGCCCAGCCAACAACTTTGTCGAAGACACCACACAGTTAAATTATCACGTTATTGAGATACACGCATATACGTTAATACTTTTGCATGCAGTTTGTATGCACACTAGCGCCGCCCAGCGATGGATTTGCCAATGATTTAGTTCATCACTGGACAGCTCTTGACCATGCCAACAACTTTGCCAAAGGTACCAAGTTTTTATAAAGCAATATCGCAAGAATATTTACAATCCTAACTATCTCATTTTTATCAGGTACTTGCGTCTCCATCCAGCGACGGGTGGTGACGCCGCAGATGGCTGTTACCACCCTCTTCAACACGCAAAACGTGCAGTGATGCCAATTAAAGAAGTTAGAAATCATGCGAATAAAATGTCCATTGTTTCGAAATTTAATAACGCCCTTATCTTAAGTGCAACTAAAAAGTTGTCTTCTAACAAAATGTTCCCTAATATATGCACTAAATCTTCAGGGGGGGAGCGGATTTTTAGAGTTGCTTTAATGTGCCTTTTTCTTCAAAAGTTTGAAAAGTTGGATTTCCCCATACTGAAAAATTAAAATTCCCATATAAAACTTCGAGTCGATTGCGGACTAGCTTACCGATTTTTTTAGAATTTTTAAATTTTGCAGGGCTTCATTTGGGTCCATTTGCAACCATTTGTGACTATTCGGGATTGTGTATTCGCAATTTTGCAAAAATCGACACGGCCTAGTAGGCCAGTGTATGTCATAGAGCTCTCTTGTTGAGCTCTAAGAGTTTTTTGGTTTTATAAGCATTTGGTGTTATATATCGTTTTGACTGATTGCAATTTTTGACATCCATCCAATTGGATATCACCCTCTGCTCAGCCCAGCGTTTCAGATCCATTTTAATTGTACAGTTTGATATACCACAGAATGATTCTGGACCAGCAAACTGTAAATTGGAACCACTTTTAGCAAGCTCGTCTGCCATTTCATTCCCTTCAATGCCACAGTGACCTGGAACCCAGTATAAGTTTACTGAATTCCCTTGGCACAGCCTGCGCAGTGAAAGAATGCATTCCCAGACAAGCTTTGAAGTACATTTGTAAGCGCACAATGCTTTTAGTGCAGCTTGACTATCTGAGAAAATACAAATATTTGCATATCTGTATTTTCTCTCAAGGCATATATTTGTGCATTTCAAAATAGCAAGAATCTCTGCTTGAAACACCGTAGGATAGTGTGCCATCGCCACTGAAATTTGTATTCCAGGGCCGTAGATTCCTGCTCCCGTTTTTATTCCAACTTTTGAGCCATCTGTATAGAATTTGATTGATCCTTGACGAACAGTGGGACCTCCGACTTCCCAATCTGCACGAGTTGTTTCGTGCAACCTATAAGGAACATCATGGTTCTCCACAGGTTTCATCCAGTCGTTACTCATTTTCATTACTGGCCTATTTTGGAAATATTGTGAAATGCTCAGGTGACCTACAAGATCACCTGGCATAAACTTTTCAACTCGTTCAAGTCTCAGCAATTCCTTTTCTGCTTTTAATTGCACGTACTCGTGCAAGGGTAGCAGATTGAGAATCGCATCTAAAGCTTTTGATGGTGTGCTTCGCATCGCTCCTGTAACAGCAGTGGACGCAAGACGTTGAATTTTCGCAAGCCCCGCAAGCCCCGCAAGCGCCGGCTGTTCGGGCTCTAAAGAAGTTGATCATCAATATTAATTTCTATTCCCGATCAGCCTAGATAGCCGTGTAGTGGCGGTAGCAGTTCCCTCAACTGGCTAAGAATATCACTACGGATTGCCTGATCCGGTGGTAAAAGTCCACCAAACAAGCGACCCCTAATTCATGGTGTTAAGCGTACCGTGCCTAGGAATGAATGGTTAGGGGGGTCTTATAAAAACTTAACCGTGAACGGAGCCTGTGGAGTACCAGGGCACCCTCCACAGTATGTTGCCCTTACTGTGTTAAACGGAGCAATGACGCAGTGGACCTTATTTGTCTCCGGGATAATCGGCCACTTTTCTTACGTCTCAATTCCGAGGCTTAATAAAAGTGGGTAAATGAATTTTTTTTATGACAGGAATTAAGTTCGTACAGGTAAACCCTCATCACGCAAAAGGTGCTTCTGCTGTGTTGAGTCGAAGGTTTAAAAAAGAAGGACTAGAAGTGGCGCTTATTCAAGAGCCATGGTCCAATAAACGAAAGATTCTTGGAGTTCTGACACAAAATAGTAAACTATTTTATGATGAGCAACAAGATTCACCCAGAACCGCTGTCTTAGTACGCAAAACGTTAAAATGCTATCCTATTACAGAGTTTATCAGAAAGGACATTGATGCGGTCATGGTAGAGGTACCAACCACTAGGGGTAAAACTGAGATCGCTGTGGCTTCAGCTTACTTTCCTGGTGATGTTCCTGAGGCACCTCCTCCTGAGATCGCATCATTTGTCCAATTCTGTAAAGAAAACAACAAATCGTTTATCATTGGCTGTGACGCCAATGCACATCACACGGTTTGGGGTAGTACGGATATTAACAGTCGAGGTGAGTCACTATTAGAGTATCTGTCTTCGAACAATATAGACATTTGCAATACTGGTGATAAACCTACTTTCTCAAATGTAATCAGACAAGAGGTCTTGGATCTGTGCAATGCTGCAATGCTGCTATCTTTGACAAGATCACAAACTGGCACGTGTCAGATGAGATTTCTCTATCTGATCATAAACACATAATCTTCAATTGGAGTGGTGGAGATTATTCTAGAACCGCATTTAGAAATCCCAGGAGGACAAACTGGGATCAATATGTAGAATTGTTGAATACGCATTCATTTACAATGGGAGAAACTATTGATTCAACCCAAAAGTTAGAATCATTTTCTCAAAGGGTAAATGAAAGTATCATCAATTCCTTTAACAGAAGTTGTCCCACCATACAATCGTCTTCTACTAGAGACTTTAAACTGGATCGCCTTAGAAAATTTTCTCGTAAAATGTTCAATAGAGCGAAACAAACGGACAATAGAGCGAAACGGATTGGACTCAGTACAGGAAAGCCCTGACTGATTACAACTTATACTAACTGCGAAAGGAGTCCAGTGGGGTGGGAAATGCGCAATAGTATGGGAAAACTAGAGCAAGTGACACAGTTTTACATTTTTGCCAGGTTTTGGCCTTCCTAAAATGCTTTGACCACGGAATCTCGAGTGGATCACGAATCACAGGTATGTACAAGAGACTAATAAATCTTAAAATCCTAAAATATTACTTCGGATATAGATAGTGAAGCTCTCAAATATTAACGCTTCAATGCATAGATCCACAGCAGATACGGAACCAATAAGTCCAAGTAGAAATCGCGCCAATTAAATCTTACTTCTCATCTTCCGTCTTACGTTTTCCTGCCCAATCCCCATCTCAACAGGTACTGCAGAGTAGCGTCTAGCCTGTCTAGCTGTCTAGCCTGTGTAGTGCTGTTTAATATTTTACTTAACAACTAGTGCACCCTAGCAACGAAATCACCAACTAAATATTGAATCACCAGATAGACGATAGACGATACTTTTCGATCTGCTTTGGATCCCGAGATAGCGGAGTTTGAAACTTTACTTGACAACTAGTGCCACCTAGTGGCGAAATCACCAACTAATTGTTGAATCACACGATTGTTCTTGACTTCCTGAAGAATTTTGCCGTAAACGACCCTCTTCTATCTGCTCTGGATCACGAGCTAGAGAAGTTTGAAATTTTACTTGACAAAGAGCACCACCTAGCGGCGAAAACACCAACTAACTGTTGAATCTCCAGATAGCTCTTGACTTCCAAAAGCACTTTGCCGAAGATAAAACTTTTCGATCTGCTTTGGATCCCGAGATAGCAGAGTTTGAAACTTTACATGACAACTAGTGCCACCTAGCGGTGAAATCACCAACTAATTGTTACATCAAAAGATTGTTCGTGACTTCCTGAAGAACTTAGCCGAAGACGATACTTTTCTATCTGCTCTGGATCGCGAGCTAAAGAAGTTTGAAATTTTACTTTACAACTAGTGGCACCTAGCGGCGAAATCACCAACTAAATGTTGAATCACCAGATAGGTTTTTACTTCCTGAAAAACTCTTACGAAGACGGCACTTTTCTATCTAATCTGGATCGCGAGCTAGAGAAGTTTGAAACTTTACTTGACAACTAGCACCACCTAGCGGCGAAATCACAAACTAATTGGTTAACCACCAGATTGTTCTTGACCTACTGAACAACTTTGCCGAAAACAGCATTGTTCCAAATCAAGTAGATCTTGAGATATCGCAAGCGACAACTTATGAGTGCTTATACTGGCGAGTGAACTTAAGCAACCACTTCTACATAGCGCCTCTATCGGCCAAATTGCCAACTAATCGGATGTTAGTTCGCATTGTGTGGTAGATCTATTCTAGTACTACAACTTTGCCAAAGAAAGTATGGTGCTATCTTGTAATACTTCTGATATATTCGCTCACACCCCCATATAGGCGAAATCCCATAAGCTCTGGGATTCCTACAATACGGATTCCTACTACACCCCCGAACTAACCGTGTAATAGAAGTCTAGACTGTATTGCGTTCGTCACTGGATAGCTCGTGCTCCAGCCTACAAATTTGTCGAAGACACCACCTACTTAAATTATCACGTTATTGAGATACACACATATACGTTTGTATTTTTGCATCCAGTTTGTATGCACACTAGCGCCGCCTATCGGTTGAATTCCTACTTACTTGGTTCGTCACTGGATAGCCCGTGGCCCAGCCAACAACTTTGTCGAAGACACCACACAGTTAAATTATCACGTTATTGAGATACACGCATATACGTTAATACTTTTGCATGCAGTTTGTATGCACACTAGCGCCGCCCAGCGATGGATTTGCCAATGATTTAGTTCATCACTGGACAGCTCTTGACCATGCCAACAACTTTGCCAAAGGTACCAAGTTTTTATAAAGCAATATCGCAAGAATATTTACAATCCTAACTATCTCATTTTTATCAGGTACTTGCGTCTCCATCCAGCGACGGGTGGTGACGCCGCAGATGGCTGTTACCACCCTCTTCAACACGCAAAACGTGCAGTGATGCCAATTAAAGAAGTTAGAAATCATGCGAATAAAATGTCCATTGTTTCGAAATTTAATAACGCCCTTATCTTAAGTGCAACTAAAAAGTTGTCTTCTAACAAAATGTTCCCTAATATATGCACTAAATCTTCAGGGGGGGAGCGGATTTTTAGAGTTGCTTTAATGTGCCTTTTTCTTCAAAAGTTTGAAAAGTTGGATTTCCCCATACTGAAAAATTAAAATTCCCATATAAAACTTCGAGTCGATTGCGGACTAGCTTACCGATTTTTTTAGAATTTTTAAATTTTGCAGGGCTTCATTTGGGTCCATTTGCAACCATTTGTGACTATTCGGGATTGTGTATTCGCAATTTTGCAAAAATCGACACGGCCTAGTAGGCCAGTGTATGTCATAGAGCTCTCTTGTTGAGCTCTAAGAGTTTTTTGGTTTTATAAGCATTTGGTGTTATATATCGTTTTGACTGATTGCAATTTTTGACATCCATCCAATTGGATATCACCCTCTGCTCAGCCCAGCGTTTCAGATCCATTTTAATTGTACAGTTTGATATACCACAGAATGATTCTGGACCAGCAAACTGTAAATTGGAACCACTTTTAGCAAGCTCGTCTGCCATTTCATTCCCTTCAATGCCACAGTGACCTGGAACCCAGTATAAGTTTACTGAATTCCCTTGGCACAGCCTGCGCAGTGAAAGAATGCATTCCCAGACAAGCTTTGAAGTACATTTGTAAGCGCACAATGCTTTTAGTGCAGCTTGACTATCTGAGAAAATACAAATATTTGCATATCTGTATTTTCTCTCAAGGCATATATTTGTGCATTTCAAAATAGCAAGAATCTCTGCTTGAAACACCGTAGGATAGTGTGCCATCGCCACTGAAATTTGTATTCCAGGGCCGTAGATTCCTGCTCCCGTTTTTATTCCAACTTTTGAGCCATCTGTATAGAATTTGATTGATCCTTGACGAACAGTGGGACCTCCGACTTCCCAATCTGCACGAGTTGTTTCGTGCAACCTATAAGGAACATCATGGTTCTCCACAGGTTTCATCCAGTCGTTACTCATTTTCATTACTGGCCTATTTTGGAAATATTGTGAAATGCTCAGGTGACCTACAAGATCACCTGGCATAAACTTTTCAACTCGTTCAAGTCTCAGCAATTCCTTTTCTGCTTTTAATTGCACGTACTCGTGCAAGGGTAGCAGATTGAGAATCGCATCTAAAGCTTTTGATGGTGTGCTTCGCATCGCTCCTGTAACAGCAGTGGACGCAAGACGTTGAATTTTCGCAAGCCCCGCAAGCCCCGCAAGCGCCGGCTGTTCGGGCTCTAAAGAAGTTGATCATCAATATTAATTTCTATTCCCGATCAGCCTAGATAGCCGTGTAGTGGCGGTAGCAGTTCCCTCAACTGGCTAAGAATATCACTACGGATTGCCTGATCCGGTGGTAAAAGTCCACCAAACAAGCGACCCCTAATTCATGGTGTTAAGCGTACCGTGCCTAGGAATGAATGGTTAGGGGGGTCTTATAAAAACTTAACCGTGAACGGAGCCTGTGGAGTACCAGGGCACCCTCCACAGTATGTTGCCCTTACTGTGTTAAACGGAGCAATGACGCAGTGGACCTTATTTGTCTCCGGGATAATCGGCCACTTTTCTTACGTCTCAATTCCGAGGCTTAATAAAAGTGGGTAAATGAATTTTTTTTATGACAGGAATTAAGTTCGTACAGGTAAACCCTCATCACGCAAAAGGTGCTTCTGCTGTGTTGAGTCGAAGGTTTAAAAAAGAAGGACTAGAAGTGGCGCTTATTCAAGAGCCATGGTCCAATAAACGAAAGATTCTTGGAGTTCTGACACAAAATAGTAAACTATTTTATGATGAGCAACAAGATTCACCCAGAACCGCTGTCTTAGTACGCAAAACGTTAAAATGCTATCCTATTACAGAGTTTATCAGAAAGGACATTGATGCGGTCATGGTAGAGGTACCAACCACTAGGGGTAAAACTGAGATCGCTGTGGCTTCAGCTTACTTTCCTGGTGATGTTCCTGAGGCACCTCCTCCTGAGATCGCATCATTTGTCCAATTCTGTAAAGAAAACAACAAATCGTTTATCATTGGCTGTGACGCCAATGCACATCACACGGTTTGGGGTAGTACGGATATTAACAGTCGAGGTGAGTCACTATTAGAGTATCTGTCTTCGAACAATATAGACATTTGCAATACTGGTGATAAACCTACTTTCTCAAATGTAATCAGACAAGAGGTCTTGGATCTGTGCAATGCTGCAATGCTGCTATCTTTGACAAGATCACAAACTGGCACGTGTCAGATGAGATTTCTCTATCTGATCATAAACACATAATCTTCAATTGGAGTGGTGGAGATTATTCTAGAACCGCATTTAGAAATCCCAGGAGGACAAACTGGGATCAATATGTAGAATTGTTGAATACGCATTCATTTACAATGGGAGAAACTATTGATTCAACCCAAAAGTTAGAATCATTTTCTCAAAGGGTAAATGAAAGTATCATCAATTCCTTTAACAGAAGTTGTCCCACCATACAATCGTCTTCTACTAGAGACTTTAAACTGGATCGCCTTAGAAAATTTTCTCGTAAAATGTTCAATAGAGCGAAACAAACGGACAATAGAGCGAAACGGATTGGACTCAGTACAGGAAAGCCCTGACTGATTACAACTTATACTAACTGCGAAAGGAGTCCAGTGGGGTGGGAAATGCGCAATAGTATGGGAAAACTAGAGCAAGTGACACAGTTTTACATTTTTGCCAGGTTTTGGCCTTCCTAAAATGCTTTGACCACGGAATCTCGAGTGGATCACGAATCACAGGTATGTACAAGAGACTAATAAATCTTAAAATCCTAAAATATTACTTCGGATATAGATAGTGAAGCTCTCAAATATTAACGCTTCAATGCATAGATCCACAGCAGATACGGAACCAATAAGTCCAAGTAGAAATCGCGCCAATTAAATCTTACTTCTCATCTTCCGTCTTACGTTTTCCTGCCCAATCCCCATCTCAACAGGTACTGCAGAGTAGCGTCTAGCCTGTCTAGTGCTGTGCTTCAAATCTATCCGAAGGGTAGGGGCTTTGGATGCGACCACTGACTGCTGATAATGGAGTGCCCCAAAACAATTAACCACAGCGACGAAACCCGATGAAATCAAACCTCGCGCCAAGTGACCAAGACGACCGCGCGCGCTTGGGCGTTTATAAGAGTAACCGGCGATCGGCTGAGGTGCCTCCCCGAGAGTACTATCTCTCGTGGACTTGTGGCAGCGACGAAAGAAGTGCCCGAGAATGTCGGAATCAGTTAACCGAAACTCTTCCTCCTAAAAGTATATAAAAAAGGTTGATAACCGTAACGAATGTCAGATTTTATAGTTGGAGGAAAAAAATCAAATAAACCCGATTTTATTGGTAATTAATTTATTTACTGTTGTTTTAGTGGGATCGGATCGGCCATTAAAGTTTTTATTTTGGTGATTTGATACAGGTAAAAGTGGATGTGTTATTGTATGTAATTACGACCCGGCACGGGATGCGTAGAATTCCACATACCGGAGATAGTCACTTAATTAACCCAGTTTTGGCACTCGATCGTCTGCGATATTGATGCATCTGACTTCTTTTTTTTGTGTAATCTGGTAAAACATGTTTGCAGGTACTTTTATGGTAAGCTGAGGCACCGTAAATTTTGAAGAAAATTTTAGTAAGTGTCTGGAAGAACTTCTGATGATATTTTTTGACGGAATGGGTAAACGAGTTTTAAAAACAAAATGAAAAGCTTCTGTTTCATGGTAATACTCTGGACTTCCAAATTGTTACCGAACGGTAACCAAACACAAATTAAATTTTGATGTGGCAGTACGGACTTAGAAAAAGGAAATTACCGATCAAGTCAAAGTGCTATATCGACACGACAACAGTGAAGGCTCAACGCATTCGTGGATGGTTCAGGTGAAATGTCAAGCAAAGGGCGGAAATGAAAAAAACGAGAAGGATTGAAGAGTGAATATGGTTCGGGATGGATCGGGTTCGATCGTGAAGGGAGTTGGTATCGGAGTGGCGAGACAGAAAGTTGTGTCTTCGGAAAATCACAAAGTGTGCCCGTGAACATTCAGATCTACCGTCCGGTTCTCTGGGAGTAATCCAGGTTGGATTTGAGGACCAATACGCCTACCAACATTCCAACCCCCCTCCGCCCCCCCCCCCTCATTATTGGGGGCGCTGCAAAGCTGTTTATCTGGGCACGGATGTCGCCTCGCGCTTTGTGCCAGAAGTCTTTACCACACTAGTTTTCCGGCCACGTGATTCAATTGGCCACTTCTGCCGGAGCCCCGTCGCATTCGAGGCTTCCATCAAATAGAATCCGTGCCTCGTGTTGTCCAGAAGTCCGACCTACAGCGCAAGACCCTGTATTCTGCCTCGAGTCCAGAGGAGTCCAGCGTTGTCTTCGCCAGACCGTCAAGTTCTACGTGGTGCTAGTGGTGGGCATCACTCGACGCCACCACCCATGATGCCTATCACGTTGCATTACTGAACCAGCCCACACCCCCCCCCCCCCTGGTATAGAGTAGATAGGAATAAAATAGGTACACTCCCGATCAAAAGTTTGGGGTCACCCCCTCAAAAACATGTCATTTTTTAGGCCCATATCTCCGCCAAATTGCGTCCGATTTCAAAACCCTAGGTCTCATTCAAAAGATGGTAAGTCAAAGTAATTTTAAACATGCTTTAGGTGAAACTTTTTTTTTATCTGTATTAACGACTTTACTATTACTCGAGCACTTGACACTGAAGAAGTCTGTAAGTCACAGACGAAATAGGCCTATCTGTCCGAAGATAAGCACAGTAGTAGAATTAAAAGGAATTTGCTCGTCCTTTCTAGTTTTTCTTAAAAGAGTTATTCATTTTTTATTTTCTTTTGCAAAAGTGAAGTATTAAGTGAAATGTTTTTAAATTAAACTAGAGCCTGATGTATTAACGAGATTTTTAGCCCTAGGCTAGTTCATCTCGGGACCCACACTTTACTTCCCTTCCGAAGGAAGAACTCACATTTTGCGGGATTCGATCCCAGGTCCTCGGCGTGATAGTCAAGTGTTCTAACCATCACACCAGGTCCGCTCCACAGGTGAAACTTTTTAAAAAAGTATTTGTATGTAAACTTAACCTAAAGTTGCCAAATTTTCTAAAAAATGAATATAAAATTACAGCAGTGTCGCTGGAAATTGGGTCGACCAAATTTTAAGATGAGAGTGGTAATATAACCTATTTTATATTAGCTTTCAACTGCTTTTTACCAAACTCAGCTAAAACATCTAGAAAAAAGTTATTGGGTAAATTAACTCTTGATATCATCGACAAAAAGTTTGGGATGACCCCTCAAAATGGTGTATTGGCCAAAAGTTCATCATCTATAATTAAATTTTAACACTTTTTTGCTCATTTTAAAGACAATTAATTAAATTTACGTTTGATGTTTTTAATTTAACGTATTCAACGATTTTTATATATAAAAATGTTATGTGAAGTTAACACATTTAACCAACTTTTAAAAAATGAGGCAATTTTAATTAAAGTTTCAGTATGTAAATTTTAACAAATATGTCTGCATCAATTTCTATGCAGTAGGTACCATTCATTATGTTTCAAATAAACTAAGAAGTATTAAAATTGAATGAAAGAGGACAAAGATATCAACAAATCACTTTTTCATGTTTTACGATAGAGACCCCAAACTTTTGGCCGATACGCCATTCTGAGGGGTGACCCCAAACTTTTAATCGATGACTCAATAACTTTTTTTCTAGATTTTTTAGCAAAGTTCGGTAAAAAGCAGTAAGTTTATTTCCATTAAGTTTATTTGCATTAAGTTTATTTGCATTTTTATTTGCAGTAAGTTTATTTGCATTTTTTTTTAGAAATTTTAGCAACTTTAGCTTAAGTTTACATGCAAATATTTTTGAAAAAAATTAATTTAAATCATGTTCAAAGTTACTTTGACTTATTATCTTTTGAATGACACCTAGGGTTTTGAAATCGAATGCAAATTAACGGAGATATGGGCCTAAAAAAATGACATGTTTTTGAGAGGGTGACCCCAAACTTTTAATCGGGGGTGTATGTACTAAGCGAATGTAACCACTTTTCAGGACCACCACATCCGTAAACTTTCCCTCCGTTAAACGCCCTGGGACCTGGGAGCAAAAGAGGTCTTGTGTGCCCACCCGAAAGCGGCCGCGGCTAAGACCAGCTGCTTGGGGTTTAGGCTGACTCCTTCAGGGTCAGCCGGTGCTCCCAGGGTCATAAGCAGTTTCAATGTGGCTGATTGGGCTACATATTGTTGCTTGGTCTATAAATTTAGAATTTAGCCTACCAAATTATCCGTTAAACCCGCCCAAGAGCCCAATTCACACATCAGTCAACCGCCGTGACATAGCTCAATCGGCTTAATAAATACCTAAATGATTGGCCCAATTATCTTAAACCCCTGGACCGATTGTTACGAGAATTAACCCAATTATCCTGGGGATGATTCACGACCGGCATCATGCAGCCCTACTGGACAGACACACCGACTGTACCTTTTACAAAGCCTGCCAGTTATCGATGAGAGGAGGTG
This sequence comes from Aedes albopictus, assembly GCF_035046485.1. NCBI lineage: Eukaryota > Metazoa > Arthropoda > Insecta > Diptera > Culicidae > Aedes > Aedes albopictus. Next base: position 296,862,869 of record NC_085137.1, read on the forward strand.
GGCTTCTGGGCTAGTAATGCAGTGTGCAGCAGCTCCCAGGCAGGGCCTGTTTAGAAATATGACATGCAATTTTCCGTGTGAGCCGATAATTGACAAACGCGAATAATTTGCACTCATTATCGTCGGGTTACAGACAGTGTGGGCGCACAAACGCGTGTTGTTCGAAAGGTTATCATCGACGCGTTGGCTTTGTGGTTGAAATAAAACTGATACCATGTTGATGTTTGGCTTAAAAAATGACATAAAGTCACAAAAATATAGGGTATCGCGCCACTTGGGCGGTGGCTTCTATATTCGTCTGTTTTCCACTATAACTCAGTCAATTTTGAACCAATTAACTTGAAATGTTGTACACTGGTAGATACTATACCTATCTCACCACATTCCAAAAGTTGTGTCAATTGGTTCAAATTTGACTGAGTTATAGTGGAAAACAGACGAATATAGAAGCCACCGCCCAAGTAGCGCGATTCCCTAGTACGGTACTGGTTCTATTTCTATACTATTCTTGAGATGGTTTTCCAGCTGAGAAAGCTCTATTGTCTAGCACTTTTACAGTAAACAACTGAGAGCATACTTTGTCAATCGATCTTTCCAATACTCGTACATCGTGTAGCAAACACGATTTTCTTCTATGTATAGGATTCTGCAGGTTCTAGCAACATTGTCAGAATCATTAATGCGGCACCTCGAACTTCATGACTTGTCGAAACATGAAGGAAAATAGTCCTTCCACGCTCCTAAGACCCCTCGGGAACGGCCTGGCCATACCCGGAATGCTCTGGGTGCCCCCAGGGATGTGACAAAAGTGGCCATTTCCACAATGTTATCAAAATCAACAATGCGACACCTTTAACTTCATGATTTCTTGAAACATAAAGGAAAATAGTCCTTCTAGGCCCTTATGACTCCTTGGGACCGGGCTGGCCATACCCGGAATGTTCCGGATGCCCTCAGGAACGTGGTCATTTTTCAAACATTGTCAAAATCAGCCGTGTGACACCTCAAACTTCATGATTTGTCGAAACATGAAGTATGGATAACTGCACGAATTTATACTGGCCTTCTTACTCTCACACGAAATTTGACGTTTGAGCGGTGTCGGCACCGTTCAAACGTCAAATTTTCTGTGAGAGTAAGCAGGCCAGCACTTATTCGTGCAGTGAACCATAACAGTCCCTTTTGGCTCCCATGACCCCTTAGAGTGGTTTTGGCTAGACCCGAAATATTCCGGGTGTCCCAAGGAAAGTGGTCGAAATGGCCATTTCCACAACCTTGGTCAAATCAATCGTGCGGCACTTCAAACTAATGCATGGACAGGCCTTAAGGACCTTTCAGGACGCGCGCCTTCAAGCAACCAAAACTGCACCGCGTTTGCGCTGTATACGACGAGTGAGGTTTTTTTGGTAGTGTTGTACTTTTTACAACAGCGCGCGTGCTGAAGGGTTAATATCTAAGGTAATGCTATCCTCGACCATTTCCTCACGGGGCATACTGGATATTTCTTACTATCAAGGGAACAAGACTCACTGTTTTCTTCTATGCTTTGGCAATTCGTGAAGATCGAGGTATCACACTATTGGTTTCCCGGGGACATCTGGGACACATCCGGTGTAGCGAGGTTGTTTCCAAGGGTCCTTGGGAACCTAGGATGGCTATTTTCCATGATGTATCGACAAATCATTAAGTTTTAGGTGTCGCACGATTTTTTTGATCAACGTTGTGGAAATGGCCATTTTGACTACTTTCATGGGGCGTCCGGATCATTTCGGGTGTGATCTTGCCAGGACCACCCTTAGGGGTCATGGAAGCTTAAAAGGATTGCCAGCCTTCATGTTTCGACGAATCATGAAGTTTGATGTATCGCACGACTGATTTATTCGAGAAATGACCTCATCCCTGGGGTCATCTGGAACGTTCCGGGTGTGGCCAGAGCGTTCTAAAGCAGTGCCGCGAAGCATCATCGCACAAGTCACAAAAAAGCTGATAAACACCAAACTTGCATCACCCTGTCTCTGCGGTTTCTGATTCGCTCTCTCTACAGTCGCTAACAACAGAAAAGATAAAATCCCATCAATGTCACCCGGCCACCCTTGTTTTGCTACAATCATCCTGACTTGGATATGGCTCATGTGAGTCATGTTAACGTCATGACTCTCTCCGTCGCCTCAAGCAGATGCACGCGCAACAGCATGTAAAACTATGCATGTGTATTATCACAAGTACCAGTACGGTACTACGTCACAAATCCTATTCGTTTTGCATGGCTCAGTTTAAACGCACACATTGAGCGCACCCCGCAGTTCGCCCTGGCTACGACAAACGCTCTCACTTCGCCCGTTATGCATCGTTGCTCACAGAGGTTGATTCTCTGGCAACCCGCCTGAAGCATACTCAGCAACTGCTATCGCTGCAAAGCTGCGAAGGGTGGAACCCACAACATGTTTGTCGTTCCAGGCGTGACATGCTAGCTGGTTCGTATCACCTTGGGAAGGGTGATTCCAGAAAGCGGTTCAAGTGATAGTATCGTGATGGTCGCGATTATTCGCAAGACTGTTCTAAAGGGTGTGGAACTTCGTGGTCGTGCGGTTAGCGTCACCAAGCGTATAACCGTACCATGCCATGGGGTGAGGGTTCGATTCCCGCTCCGAATGGTGAAACTGATTCGCAAGAAATGTTTCTTCCTCGTATCCACTGGTGCTCGTAATATGTTTCATGTCAGTTGTCTAGTGTTAAGTTTCGTCCAGTCTGTACAGCCTCGGCTAAATACGGTGTCCGTGTCTTTTTTATAATGGCCTAGAAGGACTATTTTCCTTTATGTTTCAACAAATCATGCAGTTAGAGGTGTCACACGGTTGATTTTGACAACGTTGCGGAAATGGTCATTTTTATCACATCCCTGGGCACCCAGAACATTCCGGGTATGGCCAGGTCGTTCCCGAAGGGTCATAAGAGCTTAAAAGGACTATTTTCCTTCACGTTTTGACAAATCGTGAAGTTTCAGGTGCTGCACGATTGATTTGACCAAGGTTGTGGAAATGACTATTTTGGCCACTTTCCTTGGGACACCCGGAATATTTCGGGTCTAGCCAAAACCACTCTAAGGGTTCATGGGAGCCTAAAGGGACTGTTATCCTTCATGTTTCAACAAGTCATGAAGTTTGAGGTGTCGTCTTCGTCTCTTGCAATGTACCTTGCTCTTCGCCTTCATCCGCTTCCGCTTTCGCTTCACTCCACTCCAACGACTTCCTTTTCCTCGTTCACAGCTTCCTGTTGAGCTAATGTAACAATTGTGAATCACGGCATTAGCATGGGCACTAGCAACCATTTCCACCCCCTATGCCTTTTGATTCCGCGTTGGACCTTGTCGGCAGGCGTTTTTACGGTGCCCCTCCTGTTGACACCAAAAGCACTTGTTTTTCAGATTTTCATAAAACACCTTTCCTTTCCACTGGAGAATTTCCATTGTTGCAGGAATTTCGCTTTCCAAGTCGATGTGCAATCCTCGCACTCCGTCAAATATATGGTGCAGTCCTAGGTTCGGTGGTAAATTTTCTCGGATCATGATTTCGATTTTCCCATATTTACTAAGGACCAACGACAGATCGTCATCGGATACCTCCGGGGGAATATCAAATGTCCGCACGTATCTTACGTTGGTTCCGGCTATTCATCCGGGTACTATCAACAAGCTGCTAGCACGTCTGATTCCGACGAGAGCAAAACAACGACTGCCGGTAACATTCATCAATGAGATCTGAAGAAATTCAATTTGACTTTGACCCCATGAGTTCATCCATTTACAAATGGTCCACAACGCGGAGAACCTTTTCTGAAAATTCTTCATAGTAATTCCCATATAAACCAATTTTGATTTTAGGCCACCATTAAATCTGAGAATTCGACAGGACTCTAGTTTTGCACCTAGGATTGTTATGAGCATACGGGAGCTTTGAATTTTCAACATGTTTGGAATCTAAACTGCCCTAGTGGATACCTGACGTAAGGTGAAAGATTGTGTGTTGATTACCCTGAAGATGGTGCGGCAGCACCAGCGGCATAGTTTGCTGATTGCATAACATGTACATAGGCGTCAAATGATGAAAGATTGACACTTTTCTATAAGTTGGAAGGAAGGGAAAATGGGTCAAGCCCAGGACTATCAGCACACAAGACAGGAACGGTAACCAAACCCGTCATGTCTTAAAAATCAGAATATAGGGAAAATTATGTAATTCGGCAGGTTTTTTGAAAGCTGTTGAACTCAGAGTTGACCTCAAATCCTTCCCAACCAAGCTGAATTACATATACATATGACCAAGTTTCGAGAAATTTGGCCGACAAAAACCCCCCATGACGAAAAAAACAAACCTGCCGATAATACCCATCGTTACCCTACGACAGTTTGAAAACTTTAATTTTATTCGCTCAAAACTCCATCTAATTCTAAATCTACATCAGTCCAACAAACATATTTGAAGGAAACGAATCCTATTAGTCACCATTTCAAACAGGGCAACATCCAGCTCTCCAGATTAAAGTTTATCAACTGCGATCTGGCTGAAAATACGCTGTACGTGCCCGAGACGGACGTTTAACAAACCGTGCAAAACGGTGAGTACCGCGTAGCTTTTGTTTCGAATTTCAATTCTTTTTCACTTTTGCATCCCCCTTGAAGGTTACAGGTTGTTGCCGGGTTTTGCGTATACCGGGTACGCGATTAAAACGCAATCATTTTCGTTCAACTGAACACGGACATGGTCGTTTTATGTAGTGTATTTTCTGGAATCACATTCACTGCACGCAAAAAAAAAAATCCGTTCTGATATACGTGCATTCTCAGTCACGGCAACGGGAACAAACGAGAACTATGCATAGCAACGATAACAACATAATAAGAAATGTACTCCGTGAACTAGATGTCACAGTCTCTAGAACGCCCATATTGACAGCTGGAACTAGTTCTAGTTCACGGTGTATATTTGCTTGTTCTCATATTTGCGTTTGTTTGTTCACGTTTACCAGAACGGGTTTTTTCGCGTGTGAGCTTTCGGTATCTATATATATAAAAATGCAGTGGCATACGTGGGACCGCGCATAACTTGCGAACAGGTGGTCTGATTTGGGTCGTCTAAGTTTTGTTCTGTTAGTTTTCACCCAAGGATAGTTTATGAGGCCTAAAACATGGGAAAATTGAGAGTTTTTGATAATCGGGTTTTCATACAATTTGAACGGGGACTTGGGCGCTTGGCTAGGGACTTGAAACGTCAAAAAACGCAGTATGCAAGACAAAGTTTGCCGGGTACTGCTAGTTTTTAAACAAACAAATTGATAATGGACCCATTTATCCAAAGCTATAAAGGCGTAGGTGTTCAACAAGACCATGCAGAGGCTGCCGGGTTCAGAACCTTGTCGGACCAGAGACTTTTCATGAAGGACATTTCCATGACATCCTTAGGTATAGAGTATCTTCGTGCCAGCCACAGGATGTAAAATGATCATTGGCAGAGGAAGCTCTAAATGAATAACTGTGAAAGCGCTCACAGAACACTATGCTGAGAAGGTTTCAATCAAACCCACTGTAACAACCTTTCAGCAAAAAAAAAAACATGTTAGATCCCAAATAATTCGAGCAACAACTGTACTTCAAGCGGCAGTATGGAGTACCGTCACAATTTTCTGCAACCATTTCTTTTGTCATCTCCAGATGGAGTGGAGAGCTGTACTCATCATCATCGGAGTCATCATTTTTGTCCTACGACTGCTTGGATTGTGTAATATCGGGGGCTGTCGAGAGAGGATGGCTTTCGGTTTATTGTTGTCATCGTTGAGAGTACAGAAAAGCAATGGCGGCAGATTCATTCTATTGCCTTTGTGATGCTCAGTAGAGTCGCATGCATATCTGGAGCATGCCGACCAATGACACCGGAGAGAGATATTCGCCCGAAACGTGATAGGTTATTTACAGCGGAGGTGTTGGACACTTTTACAACAATGCCCTGGTACAAAGCGTTCGTAAGTACCATGTGAGTTTAAATTACCTAAAAGGAGTCTCAATTATTATCATAGAGTCACTTTGCCACAAGTGATCGTACGCTCCCAAATTCATCCTATTCGAAAACAAAGCGATTACGGAGCCGTTTGATTCCGTAGACCTGGTAATCACAACTGATTTTGGAACTTTACTCTGTATGGTGCAAATGACTACTGTTAAGAGTGTAGATCTGCAGTTCTGCTGTTCAGAGTAGTTAGATAGGTGTGGAATATCCCAAAAGAATTTTGGAATAGTTCGTACAATCCCAAGGAAGTCATAGCCAAGTTTTATACGTGATTTAAGTGCCCAAGTAACACACTTGTCACAGAAAAGTCTCAGAATGGTCACAGAAAAGTTGCGCAGAAATCACTTATTAAAACTAAGTCACAGTTATTTATGCGCAACAAAAAATCTGCGCCGCCATGACTCCTCTGTGACAAGTGTGTTACTTAGAAGCTGAGTAGAACTTCAAAAGAGTTATAAAACAGTTCAGGGGGTCCAAGGGGGCAAGGATAAGGTTTAGATGTTTTAATTCATAGTGAAAATAACTACCGTCACGGTTGTGGTAGATGTAAAGGACTTAACTTCCAAACAGTTGGGATGATCATGAAAACTTCATGGTAAGCTTGTAATAACATAAATATTAGTCTTCTTTCAAGTTATTGAGGAGTAGTTATTGATTATGCAACGTTACTCTGAATAGCAGATATGACTACTGTTACGAGTAAGATCTGAAGTTCTGAAGTCCATCCAAGTTAGTTTCGATAACCTAAAATATTCTTATGTTGTCTTTGAATGGTATTCGAGTTTCCGTAAGATTCTCCGGCTCTTTCAGCATATTGTGCAATGGATTTTGTGGTGAGAAAGGTGGTAACCATGGGTCACATCCTATTTTATTGACAGCTACTCTCATTCTAATCAGTTTCTACCAGACCTGTAGTTTCCATTCACAATTGCTGGGAGCATCATCGATCGACGATCGTTCTTCCAGCTCATCATAATGGGAATTCTATAACCACATGCATAACCATCTTTGGTGTATCTGCAAAGAAATAAGTAATACGATTGGGCATACCTTATCCGGGCACATTTACTGCATAAACACTACACTCTTAGAAAATATCATGTAAATTTAAGTTCACTTGGATGCACATAAAAGGAGCGGCCCGTTTGACACAAATTTACGTCTTCTATCACAAATAAAGTCGAGCTAGCAATTGCTAGAGCCGAAGCGAGAGGTACAACATATGTAAGTAAAATAATGAACTGGACTCGAACTCTGGTCCGCTGATTGAGAGGCACGTACTATACCTCTCGGCTATATCATCAAGTTATGAGACAAACGATAAATGTTAAACTATTTCTACCTATCTGGTCAGATACGTTTGTTGACATTTTGTGCAACCAACTCGAACTTACATGATGGATGTAAAATTAAGTCAAATTTGCCATTCAGTCATGAAATGTTTACGTACGTTGATGGTTTACGTCACGTGTAAATTCCTAATTTTTTAAGAGTGTATCATGACTTAATTCTCAGCGTACTCCAGGAGAGTTTAATGCATATAACGCTTTGAAGCCGGATTTTTTCCAAGCATTATTACATTGTATAGAGTCTTTTCTACGTATTTCTGTGGTTTTGGTGCTCAATAGCATAGAAAGGGTAGAGTATGATACAGAATTTATTTTACTGGATATCCTAAGTCATTCAAACTGTTCTTGAGCTTAGATCCTAAACTCTTCGCGGGTAACGATAACTTCTTTTATTATACAAAGCTACGATTTGTATTCCATCATGTCCAGTAAGTCTTCTGGAAGTTCAAAAGACAGTGTCAGAACAGTTGGGATAGGTCATCCAAACTGTTCTTGAGTTTAAATCCGAAAGCTTTCGGGTGTAACGGTAACTTCTTTCATTATTCAAAACTACGATTTGTAATCTATCATGCCCAGTAAGTATTTTAAAAGTTCAAAAGACAGTATCAGATTAGTCGGGATATCCTAGGTGTAATGGTAATTTCTTTCATTATACAAAGCTACGATTTGTAATCTATCATGTCCAGATAGTCTTCTGAATGTTCAATGGACATCATCAGATCTGCTGGGGTCATCCAAACTATTATGATGTAAACAATCTAGCATCTACAGCACTTGAAGATGCTGTTGTGGCTGTATATAGATATGTTTTATAATCTATTATACTTACTGGAGCTCAGGGATGGGAGCACTCACTTGCAAAGAGCTACACTCACTTGCTATTTTCTCTTCACGAAGTGAATGTAAATTACACTCACCTCGTGGAGAGTCTCTTTCACAGCTCTGTCACGACTTTGGTATGTGTGTGCGACCCCTACTCTCTTTGGCAAACTTTTGGACCAAATCACAATGAAAAAGTCGTCCATACATCGTTCCTTGATCGCAAGCTTCTTAGCAGAGAAAATATCAAGTGAGTGTGACTCTTTGCAAGTGAGTGTTCCCATCCTTGCTGGAGCTCACAGAGGAGTACTATCAGATATTATGACCTAAGTATCTACAGGATATTCTGATATTCAGAATCGTACACACTGTCCAGCAATATGGACAACATGCAACATGGAGTCTACAGTCGTAATAATATTTTTTTTTTTTGCTATTTTGAGTTACACAACATTACCAGCTGCAGTCCTTATGCTCGGCCGCGTCCCACATTTGCCTTCAGATTTGTGCTCGATGTGTGGCTTCATCATATCTTCACATTACCTGGACATGATACAGAGTACAGAAAAATACAGATTTTTAAAATGTGATACAGATTTTTCCAGAAACTTCGAAACGAGAAGTGTTTTTCAATAAATTTCACGAACACTTGACTAATTGCTGCCTAATCTTTAAAAAATATGAAAATTTGTACATGTTCACATATATACTGTTTCAGAAATTATAAATACACTTTGTTTATTAAATTAAATGAACTGTTCTAATGATTTTTACCAACTTCTTTCAGAGTATAGTATATTGTACTCCATATTTTTATATTTCCTTTCAATTGTCTCGATATTTTAAAGAACAGTCGAGTTCTCCAACAAATAACTTAATTTTTCAAATTTGCATTTGCACAAAGGTGTTTTTTAATGATTTCAACATTTTTTATAACTGAATACCAAAAATTATCTAAATTTTTATCACATTCGCTTTCTCAACAAGTTGTCTAAGGAATGCCTTGATCAAAATTTGGGAAAAATCGATAAAGGCCCCGATCAGAAAGGCATAACAAAAATGTAACAAATTTATATCAGCGGTTGATAGATATATCAACGTTTGTTATATTTAGATATATTTGACAAAAAGGATTTGAAACCCAGATTTAATTATATCAGAACTATAACAAAGTCAGTTATAATACAAATAAATTCATTTTGATCATCTTTATATGAACATTATAACAAATTCAGTTATAATTTTGAAAATGCAGTTTATATCAAATGAACATTTTACAAGTGGTGTTTGGTACGCAGTTACGCCGCTGTGTGGTGCTACTGTGCTTGTAAAATACAGGATTTTTGACAAGTTTGAATCATGATCCAGACCTTTAAGAAAATTCAGGTTACTCATTAAATTTATTGATTGACATACTTGTAGATTGAGGATTATCCCTTATTGGAAGTTCAAAATCGATTTCTTGATTATCTAGGTTCAAATTCACTAACACAAATTGAAATTCAAATCTTAAATAAACTAATGTAGTATTTTTGACATGTTTGAATCATGATCTAAACCTTTAAGAAAGCCCAGGTAGATATTGCCGCGTTAATCTTGGATTCTCAGCCAGCTGCGTTCGAAACGCGCAGTATTAGATCGCGCTAGACCGCGCACCTATGGTTTGTACACGGTGTGCACCTTGTCTAAAACTGTTTTTGCAGCCGCCGGGTGGGAGCTGTCACGTATAATCAGCCGCCTTGTACAAATCAAACGGGCGCAATGTTTCCGCGATAAACTGCGGCTGGTTAACGTTGAACAATTCGTCATTAAAGTGTAGAATTAGCTTAGTGTTAAAATACACATTAGTAAAAACAACAAAAAAATCGTGATTGAAATCATCGTCATCATCAAATATTTGAAGGCAGTTTTTTCGATCAAAACAAAAGTCTTTGCTATGAAAATATATTCACTGTACTCTATGAAAGTTTTTATTCTGAAATTGGAAGTTTTATTATTGTTATTGAATTAACATGATACAATTGGATCAATTAGTCGTCTGCAAATGAAAATCACCTTAGTTTTTGAAGAATTGATTGATTACAAATTATTTGTGGAGCTTTGAAATTTATTTCTAGTTGAGACACGTTTCATTGCCATGCAATTAACGTCCATATTAATTCAGTAGAAATACAGCTTCCTATGATCTGCAAACATGTGGTGTGGGTATTACATACTTTCAAAGATGAAAGAAGGCTGTTGATAAATAAGGCTAACATCAATGGTCCTGAAACCGATCCTTGTAGCTCTCCCGATAGAGTACCGATCAGGCTTCAATGATTTCCTTTAACTTCCACAATTTGAAAGCGGTTATTCAAATAGGATTTACTCAATAAAACAGAATCTCAACTGAAATCAAATAGATGTGATAACCTGTGCAGTAGTTCAAAATAAGAAACTCTATTAAAAGCTTTTGGAAAACCAACCAATAGCAGAAGGCTATTTCTTTTTTTACCGATATGGACATCGTCATGCATCTTGAGCAAATGCCGAAGCAAATGCCGAACAGGTATTTTCAACTAGTGGAAGAATTTCTTGTTTAAACTCTTTTTTGCTGAAAATGAAAACATTATATGAGGTCACGAGGCAAAGCAAACGCCACAGAATTGCATCAGTATGTCAATTCTTGTACCATGTAATGTTAAAATTGTGCATTAAATACTTTATTTTTTAATTCACAAGCCATCTAAATCTGACAATCTCACAGAAATGCACACTAACGCCACAAAGCAGTGAAATTTCCAACCACCAGACTACTGCATAACTTTGCCATAGGCAAGAAGTTCCTTGATGGTGAGGAACATTAGATAATTATTTAATAACATATGTCAAAATGTTCTAATTTATTTGCTCGCAAGCACCAAGAGAAGGTGAAATTGTATGCCACTCTTTCCACTGTTTAAGAGCCATTAACTATCTCTACAACTTTGATGAAGATACGACATTTATTTCTGGTCTGAATCATGAGGTAAAGCATGCCAAAATGCAGAGCAAATTCTTGAGTTACAATTATAACTAAATTATATCCACTTTTGTTATTACATCCTAAGATGACGTAATTGCGATAAAATGTAACAAGAACACTTTCATGTGACGTCATATTTTCTCTCCCCTGTACGTTGGACAAATAAGTCTATTTATAGACCAGCCGCCAAAACGAAGAACCACTTGATCATATACCGCCCTTCACTTCAAGTGCTGCAATGGCCTCATTGATAAAGGCGCCAGATTGCAGGTGAAGGTTGGCGTCCTTGGTTCGATTCCCGTCTGGGTGTGGGTTTTTTATATACTACGTGGGGCAAGTTTTTTATACAAAAAACTTTGTGCTTAAAATAAATAACACTCTTAATAAAAATTACCCAAAAAATGAGTTAAATTTTACCCAACTTAATTTTTACCCAATATATTTATATCTAATTTATAACAAAATGTGTTATAATTTATTGATCATTCCAATATTTTTTATATCTCACTTTGTTATAAATTTGTTAAAATTGTATCAACACCTGTTATAATTATGTTATGGCTAGAGCAATTTCAGTTATAATTTTTGTTATTTTAACACCTAACCGGCGATTTTTATAACTCATTCTGTTATGAAAAATCTTTGAAATAAATAACTCAATCGGTTATAATTTTGTTATGCCTTTCTGATCGGGGCATTTCCACAACATTTTTTCGGAGATCAAGTTTCTCATTTTTTAAGGTTTTCTACGGAACATAAAAACTACCACACAGTTTCTTAGCTTTCCTGAACGCATTTAATCTAAACAAACTTATTTTTTCAGCTCAATCGATCCTTCAGATGGCAAAGCTTGTCATACCATAAAAACAAATGCAGTAAACAGTAATTAAGACATTCTTTTGCTTAACGTTTGTTGCTACTGGTGTTGTTGAGAAATTTGAAACATTTTTTTTGTTTTGAGAATGCCCGTAATGGTGGTTCTTGATCAAATATTCCAGTGAAAATTACTTTTACCAATCGAGAAATATCTTTTTTTTTTTTGATACGAGAAATTTTTTCAGCGATGTAAAACAAAAGAGTCGCTTCTTTTGCCACAATCTTCAAGTAATAGTATTTATTCTTATTTGTCACAAGGCCAATAAAATAACAAAAGTAATACACAAAGTAGCTTCCACTAAGCCTCAAACCAAAATCCAGGTAAAACAATCATTCCGAAGACCGTCAGATAAAGGAGAAAAACGTGCCAAAGATGAGTCGCCAATTTTTGCGCGGGCAAAACAAACCTCCTACACATGACTTTCAGCTCTTGTCGTTCATTGCGATCGACGGTTGTATTCTACACAGCTCGTGCAATTCTGACATCCGTAAGGGATGCTTGGTTTAAACTGGACAGTTAAAGTATATCGATATATCCATTGACTCATACAATCCCATGCTCCCGTACGATGTCAAAAAAAAATGTTACAAACATCCTTCCTTCACCTTCTCGAATTGTTCACCCTCGACTTCTGTCGGTAATGCGTGTTCCCTTGGTCCGTTGGTGGTGCAACGGGCGATGATGTGCGCGCCTTTTTTCGAGATTTAGCAGATTTCTGTTTTAATTTCAAGTGAAAACTGCTACCAACAAAATCTTGTCATGCCAGCAGCCAACCAGGCTCAACAGATCCGAGTCCCCCAGCCTTCACTAAACCTCACCTCACTCAGCCAAAATGCCGGCAAGCGCGATGGATTATGCAGGCATCCGTTTTGTCTGCTACACACCCTGCTGCTGCCTCTGCTCAATGAGCGCTCCAAGACGTGAATGAAGACAAGAATAAAGCCGTGAGTGAGATTTTAAAGCTGCGATTAAGATATTTCTGTTTCTTCCGAGGCGGTTTAATAAAAATGAAATAAAAATAAAACTCCTGCCGAAAAGTGAGTCTTGAACTCCTCTTATTGATGCAGTAGGGAGTACTGTTCTTCCGGAAATGGAACGCCAATTAACTGCCAGTTGAATCGGAATCAGCTATTTTGATTTAGTCACAAGTGGTCGGCGTTAAGTCAGAGAGGACCATGTGTCTTTTACCTAATTTCTAGAAAAACGACTTTAAAGTTTGAAACTCTATAAGTTTTGAGTTTTTCAACAAATGTTCTTGAATTTTTGCCATAAATCTTAATAACTATTTATCACAGCATCGCTCAGTATTGATCGCGAAAAAAAGTAGGGTAAGAAATCAAACTTTGAACTAGTGAAATTGTAATCTTAATTTGAACCATTTCAAAATTCATTAAAACGACGTACTTTTCAGACAAATATTGTCCCGAAAAAGATGTCAAACAGCTTTCCGTAATATAACCTGATAACATGGACTTTAAAAGCATTGAAAAAAGCGTTTTTGTCATGGAAAACAAGCAGTTGAAAAATCACTGTGATTTCACCCATTTCCCCCAAGAGAAAGCACATTTTCGGTGCACTCGTACAGCTCATGCATTGTATCACACGCAATATGTGAACACGTCGAATGAAAGCTTATTTATCGTAGAATCGACCAACAGAATAATATTCCGCATTATTTGTCATAAAATTATCAAATTCAAGTGGTTCTTACTTGGAGAATGTTATCTTAAGTTGAACCATTTGTAATCTAAATTTGAACTAGTAAACGGGGGTGAGCTTCTAGTGTTGGCCTGTAGATTGCGCTAGTGGTTGCTTTGTTTACTCTTGGGGGATGAAAAATTCCAAATTTAGTTTCCAAATTCCTAAAGAATTTCGAACATTCTGAGTTGAGATTCCACTGCCTAATGAAAAATAAGTATGAGAATTAGCAGATTCATGTGATTTTTCATTGTTTAGCATGGGATTGGCTGTTTTGTGAGTTGTTCGAGGTGCTGCCGCCAGTAGTTCAAATTAAGATTAAAATTGGTTCAAATTATGATTACGATGGTTCAAATTAAGATTAAAATCATTGTTGATGAAAAATCAAATATTTCAATTAAATTCGGTGCAAATACAAACTTTTTACCATTTAACAGAAAGCTCATACCCGTGGCTTTCATGTACATATGATTTCGTCGTAGTAAATTATTTCCATGTGGGAGAAAAAATCACTTAAAAATCACTTAAAATTACGCCCAATTGTCCCATGTTATAACATGTTTGTAACCCTAATACAAAGCTTGAAACCGAGAAATTGCCAAGTAATTTATTGTACTTAGTCCACTCTGACTGAACGGTTTTTGGAAAGTATTTAACCAACTACACTTCACACTCAAGTGTTTACATATTTGAAGAAAAAATAATGCACAAGTAGGACAACAGTTAATAGGAGTGGTGTATAATGTGAGCAGGAAGTTTGGAATTTAATATTTCTGTTATTACAGTGTTGATTAGCATTTTCAATTTTTATGTTCAGAGTGGACCAAGTACAACAGTTTAATATCACATGAAGGGTAGTCAATTAATGTGCTATTTAAGAGTTCCTAACTTGAACATTTAATAGCTAACAACTTTTGAATGTATTTTCATAGTTCGGTACGTTTTTGAAATATTGTAGTTACACAGTTCATAATAATTTATTCAGAGGATTGGCATTTTTCAAAAATTCGTTCAGACAGAGTGAGCCAACCCGAGCAGGAACGAATAACTGACACATAACTGGAGAATACCAAAGTCAGGTATCATACCAAGACAAGGTATTGGTCGGTTATTCAGGTATTGAACATAACTTATTTTGGTATTTTGTAGGTATTGATTCAATACCTCAATGAGTTATTGGTTTGGTGTTGAGGACTGTTTGAGGTATTAGTCAATTATGGAAAAATCGCTTTTTATATGGAAAAATCTCCGGTTATTATTTAGGTATTGCCATACCTGATGTCATTATTCACGTGTTATGCACAGAATACACACCAGTTATTATTTTAGGTATTTCACCTCTTATGCAGGGCTACTGAATACCTCATTCAGGTTGTAGGTATTCGGTTTTCCATACCTGAGTTAGTTATTCTTCAGCTATTTTCTACTGCTCGGGAAGTACACAATTATTGGTAAAATCAATTTCTTTATGAAACGGGTATTGGTACATTTCAATATGATGCCCAACAGCTACTAAACAAACATATTTTGATTTGGAAAGGATTACAAAGGATAAGGTAATTTCAACCATTTTTCTTGGAGACACATGGTCCACTCTGTCTGCACGCGAAATGCCACAATATGCTTCAACACGATGATCTGTAAAATACGATATTGACCATAATAAAATGGAATGTCACATGCTTTCTTGATCAATAATCACCAGGAAATACGTTAGGGAGTCATATGATTTGGAAACGTATCACATTTTGATGATAAACTATTTAATTTATTGGATTTTAATCAATATATATTTTTTCAACTCTCTTGACATCAAGCATATGGTCCACTCTGCCTGCACACTATTATCGATTTTTGCAGTTCAATCAAAAGAAAATTGTGGTGCTATAACTCTCGTTAATTGTAACATTAAGAAAATTGGATGAATGTTCCAAATAGCTTAAGTAATTCTTAATTAAATGCCCTAAAAATCTAATTTTCGTCAATTTTGTTATTTGGTCCCCTCTGACTTAACGCCGACCAAGTAATGTGTAACTCTAGAGAATTAACCGGCGCAGTATCATAACGTGCGAGGACGTTAACCGGCGCATTTTTCTGTGACATAACGTCCGAACATGCAGATATGCCACTAAGTCTAAGGTAAGAAGGCACAGAGGATATTATAACGCAACCAAATTTTTGGACGTTAGTTCGCAAAAAAAAACAAATCTTAACGACCGGGACAGTATGGCCTCGGACGCTGTGATCTGGCCCTGGATCAACCAACTTTGCGGGCATATACTCTTGAAGAACCAAATAATTAGGAATACCGCATTTTAACGAATATAACCCGACCAGAAGCTCCTAACAAGATTATAACAAAATCATTACAACCCTTGTTAGAAATAACAGAATTTGATATAATTTTGTTGTAAGGATTCTTATAGGTGAATAAACATAACAAAATTGTAACAAAATTTGTTATTATTTTAAATACAAAATACAAAAATTGTATTATTCATTGAAACAGATATATGACAGCATATGTTACATTATGCATATTAAAATAATTGCCTATAACATAATTTTGTAACACATTTATTGTAGTATTTGCTACATTTTTGTAACAAAATAATTTCAAAATTTATTGGATTTCAGTATTGACGTGAAATAGTTTGATCATTTTTGTAATATTGACCACTCGAGCCAAACGCCATAAAACAAAACTTATAGCATTTATTAGAACGCAACGCGAAAATCGTCATGTTTGAACACCCCCTTCTCTTCAGTTACACAGTGTTTCATTTTGCCGATTTCGTGCGCTTTTTTTAATAACGTTTCAACCGCTGATTTTTTGGATATAGTTTCTTCGGATAAATTTCTACATAAGATAAGGCGCATCTTGTGATATGAAGAGTTGAATGACCAATTCACCTATAAGCGAGATGAAAAAAATATTTTTTTCAAAAAATGCAGAAAGACGTTTAATGTTATTGGCAAAGTGGTGCAAAATGCAATTTTAAAGCTAAATTTCATACTTTACGACAGTGGTCCTCAAGCTTAGCGTCTATGCGGGCCAAAATTGAATTCTGCAGTGAGACTGCGGGCCGCAAAGTATTTAAAAGTTCAATTTAGACAAAATAAAAAAAAAAGATCACTGGGCCATTTCTCCGAAGGAGAGTTTCCCGTATGATCTATTTCAACGAAAAGATTATACATTACTTTTTTGTTCAAATTATTCGCTTGCCACTTTTTTTTTATTCATGAATTAATTTAATTTTAAACTTTTACCTTTAATTTAAACTTTTTTAATTTAAAAAATTAAATTAATTTAATTTTAAAATTTTAACTAATGCTAATTCTTAATAATTTGCTTGCAACAAAATTTAGTCAGTAGGGACTGTATATAGTGTTAAAAAGATCAAGCAGCAATAAAAAAAGGTTTTAAATTGCCTTTATTTATTTTAAGATGATTTTTTGTTAATTTAACATCATTTTGATGTTTTAAACACCAAATTTTGAAAAAAAAAATATTTTTGATTTAGCAATTCAGCCTAAATTTGATGGTTTGTGGGCCATAGTCAAATTTGTGATGGAACAATCAATAAGCAACAGTTCAAAAATAAGAACGACACTATTGAAATAAAAAGCTGGTAACTTTTGAAAAAATATATTTATATTTAAGAGAATTGATTATTTAGAAGAGCGTTAAAACTACCACAGTATTGTAGTAGTTGAAAAGCGTTCTTAGAGCTCCCATACAAAAGTGTGCGAATTAAACGTACGTCAATGTTTTTTTTTAATTAGTAAACTTGTTCACAAATTCACGGTGATTTTATTTTCCTATAAGTCAAAAAATATTTAAAAAGCATCCTTTTTCAAAAGTTTTGAATTTTTTCTGCGGGCCACATTCTTACATATTCCAAAATAGATTCGCGGCCCGCACCAAACCTTCTCGTGGGCCGCATGCGGCCCGCGGGCCGCAGTTTGGTGACCACTGCTTTACGACATATATTGCGTTGTATGTGCATGACTCCTGGAAATCATATATTTCGTCATAACTTTTTAACGGGATTTTTTTACATTTTTTGCGTCTTCTACAAAGCTATTTAGAGTGTAAATTACATTTTTTGCTGAACATAAAAAAACGATAGCTTTTGAAATAACTAAGTTATTTGCAAATTTCTGGTTTTTATAGAGTAACTTTGAACTCGTAAAACTTCTAAAGAATCGTTGCGAATAATGAAACAACTATATTTCTACTATATGAAAATGGCTTAAGCTTTTGTATGCAAGTGTATCCTTTATGTGTTATGGAATAGAAATATCAAATTATGAAACTATTTAATAACTTCTTAATTTAACGAGACAGAATGTCGCAATGTTCAGCAAAATTGTGTATTTTTGTATGCTTAACAACTTTTTAGAACGAGAATAAAATTTTAGAAAGTCTAGGTAAAAAGCTATGAATATTTTAACGATTTATAAAAAATGAACATATTAATAAATCACTCAGAAATTTATTTTTATTATAACTTTTAATCCAGATTTTTTTCATTATTTTCATGTTCCACAAAGTTGTTGAACATATAAAAATACACAATTTTGCTGAACATTACGATATTCTATCTCGTTAAATGAAGAAGTTGATAAATAATAATTAAATAATTTTAATATTTGATAATTGTTGGTTTTTCTACCATAACCCATTAGAGGATACACTTGTATACAAAAGTTTAAGCCATTTTCATATAGTAGAAATATAACTGTTTCATTATTCGAAACGGTTCTCTGCGCCATTTTGCGCAACCCTATAAAAATCACACAGAAAAAAAATATGTAATTTAAATTCAGCAAGAAATCATGCACATAAAGGGAATGCTAGAGTTAGTGCAATTTTACATGAGATATGATGTAAAATTACATTACAATCGTGTAAATTTCCGCCAACCATCACGTAAACCATCATGGACTTCAACCGGTTACGCGACTATTAGCGGAAATTTACACGAACGTAACGTAATTTTACATGATATTTCATGTAAATATGCACAAACTCTAGCATCCCCTTTATGTGCATGATTTTTCGCTGAGTTTTACATGAATATTTTTTTGTAAATAACTTTGTAATTTTATAAACTAGCGTTTATAGGGCCCATATAGCCGAGGCGGTAAACGCACGGGTATTCAGCATGACCATGCTGAGGGTGACGGGTTCGATTCCCGGTCGGTCCAGGATCTTTTCGTAAAAGAAATTTCCTTGACTTCCTTGGGCATAGAGTATCTTCGTGCCTGCCACACGATATACGCATGCAAAATGGTCATTGGCAGAGGAAGCTCTCAGTTAATAACTGTGGAAGTGCTCATAGAACACTAAGCTGAGAAGCAGGCTTTGTCCCAGTGAGGACGTTACGCCAAGAAGAGGAGAGGAGCGTTTTTTATGTTCAGCAAAAACATGTATTATAAATACGAGATGGAAAACGTTCTGGAAACCCCCGCTAGTAACACAAGTTTACAAAATAAAACGAAAGTCGTGAACTTCTGTCAACGACCAAAATTTTTGAAGCACAATTAAGTGCTGATTTCGAAACCGACCTTCAAAAAATTTTAAGTAGAACAGTTTTTGAGTTTTGGCTGAATATCGAGTTTTGCAACTTTTTAAAATATGCAATTTACTAAAATTCAAATATATTGCGTTTTGTTCAACCAATTTTTAATCTTTTTTCATAAATTAAAAGCTGAATACAATACCATTCGATCATCTGAATACAGGTTTTGCATCAGATTGATGAAACTCAAGATATTGGCGAGTTTTAGGGACAATCTACTCAAATTTTAGCAAAATTTCCAAAATTTTTCGAAGAAATGTATTTTTTTCAATAAGAAAAAACCAACTTAAAAATTCTTTCTCGACGTTTATTTGACATATCATATGTAGGCGAATTACAGTAAAAATTTCAGCTCAATTGGAGCATTGATTACGGAGATTGAGATGTTTGAAGTGAGCGACTTTGCTTAAAAATAGAACAAAAATCGTTTTCAAACCATCAACCTTGTATGGAAAGTCGAAAAAATTTCCGCTCTACTGTAATTTTTTTCTTTTGCGTTTTCGAACTCAGGGCATGATTCTACACCAAAAATGATCATCAGCTTACCGAGTTCAAAAATGCTGTAAACTAGTGTAATTAACTGACAGTTTATCTTTTGTAAAGAAGGCTCGTACCAGAAACTACATGTAAGTAGAATTAAGTAAACTTATATTCATCGATTCCGTTATAAACCTTGTAGTCTGCTGACGCCCTTAAGGCATCTCCAGATTTTTCCTATTCATTTGGAGATGAACCAGCCTCGGGCTGAAAATCTCCCTTATAAAGCTAATAATAATAATAATAGAGGGCCCATATAGCCGAGGCGGTAAACGCACGGGTATTCAGCATGACCATGCTGAGGGTGACGGGTTCGATTCCCGGTCGGTCCAGGATCTTTTCGTAAAGGAAATTTCCTTGATTTCCTTGGGCATAGAGTATCTTCGTGCCTGCCACACGATATACGCATGCAAAATGGTCATTGGCAGAGGAAGCTCTCAGTTAATAACTGTGGAAGTGCTCATAGAACACTAAGCTGAGAAGCAGGCTTTGTCCCAATGAGGACGTTATGCCAAGAAGAGCGAGAGAGAGGGGAAGGGTCAAAACTTCAGATTTATGAGTTTCTAGTCGGAAGCAATCAGAAAAAGTGAAATTTGGAGCTAGGCAAAAAAATTGTCGGACCGTGTTATTAGCATTCTTGGCAAAATCTTTTGAAAAACTCCAAGAGAGTTCCTAGGAAAAAAAAACTCCTGGTGAAATTACCAAAGAAATTTTCAGAGAAATCTTAAGATGAAATTGAGGGTTCTGTTCATAATTCTGGACGAATTTCTAGTGGAGTCTTTGAAAATCTGTGAATGATTCCGTGCAAGAACTCTCGAAGAAATTTCTGGAAGATTTTTTTTTTTACATTCTCTTAGACCAAGCCCACTCATGGGCTCAATCAAGCGTTTTAACGTCAAGTAGAGCCCCGAACAAAGAAGCGAACCGCACCGGTCGCTGCTAAGTAGGGCTCGAAAGCGAAAAGTTTACGTACGGTTCGTAGCAGGGCTTAGAATATAGAGACACGCAAAGTACGGTCTCTATCCGTAGGCTCGTGCGCTCTCTCGCGTTTAACTCTCTGGATAGCGTAAAGAGGAGACGAAAGAACATGAGTATGGATTTGTTGCCAGGTATATAGTTTCTAGAGAATGATTTTCTTGTTTTGTATAGGTAGAAATTTATTTTAGTTTGCATCAAATATTTAAACTTTTTATTTTCACTTGCTTTGAAATTTTCAACCAAACAATATCATAGATCGTTACACGAATAACACAACAAATTGTCTGACATACAATTGTGATAAAGTGACAATACAAACGCAGAAAAATAATAGGTTTAAATTGACAAGCTTTGCTTAAGTATGTTATGAATAAAGATTTCCCTTCTTCGCCAATTTTAGGATCATGCATAACGAAAATGTATTGATTTTCTTATATAAATAGTTACGATTGTTCATAATCACATCTTTAGTTTTTGATTCGGCCGATCGTTTCGAAACTAATATTTGAAGAAATGTATAGTGATTCAGTGAGTTTCGCTATTTTAACACGTACATGTTTGAGCCGGGGTCGCTACGCAGCAAGTAAAGTTTGGTTTCGCACATTTAGAAAAAATGTCCAAATAAATAACTCGCGAAGTTCGTTCCGACAAGTTCCAAAATTATCGTCATCCGTCGCAGATTCCGGTGAGAAGATGTGCGTATTTTCTAACCCGGAAAGATACCATTTGATGGTAATAAGTGACCACAAGGTTTTCTTTCTTCACTTTCCGGGCTGAGATCCCCTGCTTTAAAAGAGCTGTGCCTCGCCTTTCGTTTTGTCGTGAATATTTCGAAAAAGGCAAAGGAGTTTTGGTTTGATTGCTGTTTTTGAAAATGGTGGTCGTCAGGGGGGGGGGGGTGAATATAAATTAAATAAACGAGACATTAGGAAGAAAATGTGCAAAATGGGTAGTAACTTCACCCTTGTAGAAACAATAAGGCAAAGCAGAAAAGAAAATCTGCGAAGACCCCATGCGAATAACACCAATCATACAGAATAGGAGGTTCGACATTAGATCTATAAAAACAACCCAACAATTGGGGAGATCTTTCCAATATTACACATTTACTCACAGCTCTTTTATCCACATTTTCATATATTTAAAACATATTCATCAACATGTTATCTGGCTTCCTCCCCTGTAAATTCGAGAAGTACCTTGCCGAAAGAAAATATTCTGTACTCCAAGTATTTCGAAGAATCATCTTTGCGCGTAAATACAACGCAGTAGACCTGGCCGCTTTGAAGCATGTGTCATATCTATGATATGCTGCAAGCATCAATATTGACAAGAAAAGTAACACGATTACTTTCCAGGGTGATTCCGTACTGGCTGCGTATGTATAAGATTAGATAAGAGTAGTTACGATTTTTCAAAGATGCTTTGACTGTACCTAACTCAATTCAGATATCATAGAAACAATTCAGTATTTTTTTTTTTTGTAAAAACAAGCTTTAATCATACCGATAATAATCTAAAAAAAATGTAGTCGAGCTGCCAATGTCCATCAATTAAAATAGGCGGTGTGCAGGACTGCCATATTGTAGGTTCCTCGTTATAGAAAAAGCAAGGTGTTGGATGTTAAAATACATCAATTCTTGTATGAAGTGCCAAAAAGGAGAGTGGGCTCATTATGTACTTTGACAAATACGCAGTCTACTTCAAGCGCTTAGAATCTGCTTCCAACAAAATATTTATATACCAGCATCCAAAGGATCGCAGTATATATTGAGATTTCCGATTGATGCTTTGTAACTAAAATGTTGTGACTGAGTATAGAATAAGCTGAAGTTAAAATACACGTTAATGAAAAAAGGTTGCGCAAACTTATCGCAGACTGTTAGAAGACAGCTTCTACTATGACCAGGATTCAAAAATCTTGACCGCGAAGTTGTAAAGGAGACAACTACGTTATAAATGTGTTGGAAATGCAAGGGATGTAATTATTCAATAAATCTAATTATTAAAAAGATGCTCAAAATCTCAAATTCAGATAAATTTCTTGCGAGAAAGGCAACATGGATATCTAAGAGACGGATATTATTTTAAATAAAAATTCAACCTACAAGTCATACAGTCATACGATGATTTACAGAAGTGCAAAAAACCGATGGTATGGATAGAATAGAGACCACCGGTGCGCAAAGACGAGCGATCATTATTTTACGCACATGGAAACGAACGACCGGTGCGAAAATGGGTGGATAACGAAATTAAAAATCGTTAACGACGTGCTGTTGCGTGTGTAGTATTAAGCCCACGAGTGGGCTTGGTCTTAGAATGAGTATTGTTACTCATGTTATTAGTGGGTTTGTGAGACAAGGAGAATACTTTTATATAATAAGTATCATAATTTACTTAGTTACAATTTTGATATCAAAACAAATTTTGATTTCCGATTATTATCAATAACAAGTCAATATCAAAAATTGTTATTAAAATATTTTCAAATTTCAATGTTATTAAGCTGTTATTGAAACTAACAAAACAAGTTATTAATATGGTTTTCCAAGCACTTTTTTTGTTATTTTCCTTCTTCTTTATGGCTCTACGTCCCCACTGGGATTTGACCTGCCTCGCTTCAACTCAGTGTTCTTTGAGCATTTCCACAGTTATTAATTGAAGGGCTTCCTTTGCCTGCCATTGCATGAATTTGTATATTGTGAGGCAAGCACAATGATACACTATGCCCAGGGAGTCGAGAAATTTTTCTCGACCGGAACGGGATTCGAACCCGCCGTCTCCGGATTGACGATCCATAGCCTTAACCACTAGGCTAACTGGAGACTTGTTAAGATATTTGTTATTTTGCCGCTTATGACAGACAAGTTTACAACATAATATGTTATGTCAATAACCTAAAAATAATCGATTCTGTTATTCAGTTATTTCACCCAAATAACACAGTTCCTTATGCTGTTGTTATTCCTTTCTGCTCGGGTTCATTTTGATTAAAAAGTGGAAGAAAAAACCAATTTTGGTTAAAAAAAACCAGATTAATCCACCTAGTGGTGATAGTGCCTTTCTCGTCGAATATGAGCTCATGAGCTTTCCGTCGACGTTAGCCAAAATGTTCCTGAATCCTGAAAACACTTTATATAGAAAAGCAACAATTTTAACAAAGCCATCATCGATTTGGGAAACTTATTGATGGTACATATTCCGATGTAAAGTTCAACATCAATACAGAGCTGACAAATATCAGACCTCTCAGTTGACTGCTTGACCGCCTAAACCCTAGCCGTGCATTAGGGTCATTATGACTCCATTTCATGCACTACGGCAGCGGGGTGCATGAAGAAGCTTAACTTTATTCACAATAACAGATCACTTTGTGATCTTCGCCAATGTTAATTTAGCACACTTTAGGCTATTTTTTTACCATTGGTAACACGATTCATGTAAAATTTGACCTACTTACGAGAAAAATGCATAAAATGTAAATTTTCCATTCAAATTTCAATCGCAATGAGAAGAGTGAGGGTTCAACCAGCCGCACCCAAATTGTGAGCAGTAATTTTAGAAGCAAAAGGAGATTGAAGATTGAAATATTGAAAACTGTATAAAAAATTGATGCGATTAAATTATATTTTTTTCCATAAAACGTTGATCCATCCTACTATACATTTACACCGCTGGAACCAGAAATGGTGTGATTTGAAGGGATCGCTTTGGTCACGACTTTGCTCTTTTGCATATATGATGACTTTGGCCATTTCTTCACTTATAATCTTACCCAACGTTTACAGGCCATCAAAAAAGCCACGATTTGATATATCGCTTTGACATTTCGGCACCAACATTTCAAAAGGGCGTAACTGCATTTTGAAACAAACCACTCTGTCACATCTGTGGGTCATATTTTAAGTTTTCCACGAAATTCACAAACATTACTAGACAGAGAAATTGCTCTTCTTTCCTATACTGGCGGTGATTTGCATGGCGGCATTGAAATACGATCCACAGATGTGAAAGAGGGGTTTGTTTCAAAATGCAGTTACGCCCTTTTGAAATGTTGGTGCCGATTTATTTTGTTCACTTCTATAATTCCGCTATTTGATGTACAGCTTGCATGGGTTTTGTTAAATTTCGCGTTTGACCACTCCCGGTGGGACACCTTTAATCGATTCCGGTTGTATCAAATATGGTCTGAGACTATGTTCTTGTCAATTGTTCATCGGGTTACCTAAGAAGCTAAAAATTAATGTAATCTGAGGCTATTTTCTTGCTAACCGTACAGCAATTTTTTTGAAAAACCCACGATTATATGTATCGCATGCATGATTTTGGTTTACTTCTATTAAACCGCTTCCGATGGAACACCCGCAACCGATTCCGAAATATTATTACAAGCTCTAGATGTGGCCTGAGACTATTTTCTTGTTGACCGTTTATCAGATTATCAAAAACGCCGCTATGGTTTAGTTCCCTTCTATATTTTACCACTGCCGGTGGGTTACTCGTCTCGTCACCAGTTTTGAAATGCTACCGATTCTCCCAAAAATGGTCTGAGATTGTTTGTTGGCTGACCGATTATCATGTTACTGAATAAGTCATTGATATGTCACATATATTGGTTCTCTTTTACATTCGACCATTTCTGGCGGGACACCCGGAATCGGCTCCGTAACACACTGATATGGCTTTCGTCTATTTTCTTGCAACTGTTCATCATGTTACCTAAAAAGCCGTGATTTGAGGTACACTGAAACCTCCATTTAAGTCGATGCATGGCTGATAGAAAATAATTTTTACCGTGCAAGCAATGACCAAACTATACAGTTTTATATTTTTTGACAAATCTCCTTTATCATGCGAAGTGTTAAAAAATATAAAAGTCTTTAGTTTTGTCATAACTTGTACGGTAAAAAATATTTTCGATCAGGCATGCATCGACTTAAATGGAGGTTTCAGAGTATCGCATGCATTGGTTTGGTTTCACTTCCGGCCCGAAACCGGTTGCGGAACACTACCGATAGTCTCTTAAGTAGTCTGAGCCTATTTGCTTGAAAACGTTTATTAGATTATCAAAAATGCCGCGCTTTGCTGTGTTGCATGCATGGGTTTGGTACAATTTTATATTTAGCCGCTTTCGGAGGGAAACTCGGAACTAATTTCGGAACTACTGACAGTCCATAATGTGGTCTAAGCATACTTCCTAGATAACCGGTCATTAAGTTGTCGGAAAAGCCTTGATTTGATGTGCCGCATGCAAAAGTTTTGTCAAATTTTATATACGGTCACTTCCGGTGGAGCTCCTGGAACCTGTTCCGCAACACTACCGATTCAGATATGGTCTGCGACTGTTTTCCTACTAACAGTTCATCAGGTTATCGAAATTGCCGCAGGTTGATGTGTCGCATGCATGGGTTTGGATCACTTTTATATTTGATCACTTCCAGCGGGACATCCGGAACCGGTTCAGGAACATAACCGGTTCAGATAAGGTCTGAGACTGTTTTCTTGCTAACTGTTCATCAAGTTATCCAAAATGCCACAGTTTGATGTGTCGCATGTATTTGTTTGCTACATTTTTATGTATGGCCCCTTCCAAGGGTACTGGTCCGGAACACCTAAATGTCCATAACTCCGGAACGGCTGGACCGATCCGAACCATTTTCAATAGGAAACAATGGGACCAGATTCCGCGTCGAATGAACCATCGGTCATTAAAATCGGTTGAGGTTTACTGCCAAAAAGTGATGTGAGTTTTTTTGTACACATACACACACACATACACACGCACATACATACACACAGACATCACCTCAATTCGTCGAGCTGAGTCGATTGGTATATGTGACTCGACTCTCCGGGCCTTCTATCAAAAAGTCATTTTTGTAGTGAACATATAGCCTTTCCAGTACACTTAGTGTACGAGAAAGGCAAAAAATCAGCTCTCATATGTCTATTTTGGAGGGTCCTTCTAATTTGGCCACTCCCGTAAGAATCAACCGGAATTGGCCAATCACGGCCAAAATAGAAACCAAAGTTGATACTATGGCCAAACTCCGGCAATGCTTCTATTTTGGCCAGTGCCACTTTTAATACAAAAAAAAACAAGTATTAGCTTGATTTCAGTATTTTTCCTACAAAATATATAATGAAACCTTTCATTTGGCACATTGATAGCTTTCATAAGATTGACACATTCCAGCGTAACGGGACACCGCGAGGAACTAACTTTCGTGAATAAATGACGTCTGCAATTGAATATAATGTTCATGACCATATGGTTTAACAGGTTTTATAACAAGCTTATTAGATGTACTTCCTGATGCAATACTTGTTATATGGGGTTTTGGTTCCAATTTACTTTATATAACATGTTACATTTCGTAACGGGACACCATCGCAAGAAATTTCTTTTTAAAATTTTCAATCTGAAATGCGTATATCAGCTCTGTTATGAGGTTTTGAATAATAGAGTCTTCTAGACATTTCTTCTTTGGATTGATGTGAACAAGATTGCCGAAGTGAGTTTTACTGAGAAATGTATTATTTTGGAAATATTCTTGATTTAGTTTTGAGAGCGCAGCGTTACGCTCCCGTGAAAACAGTGTTTTGCAAATGGTGTCCCGTTACGGCTAAAGACATCTAGTTGTACATCAAATGCTTTGCTAGATCGAATGTTGGTGTCTTCGGCAATGTTTTTCAGACAGATGGTAGCTGTCTTGTAGGACACAAATAGGCCTTCAAACCCGCTCTGGCCCTACGGTAGCCATCGGAATGGGCCCTGGGGAACCTGTTTCGAGGTTTATAAAACCTTCACGTACCCGACCCCCGACAACACATTTTCAAAATGCTGGTATTCCGTCAATTTTCATCTGATTTTTTTTGAAGTCACCCTCAATTGATCATAAATTGGTGCTAGTTAATTATACTCAAGTGTCCATGCAATATCCGGTACCATTCCGGAGATATTCCGGATTGTGCTGGGGTCAGGGGGTTGTCTAAATGGCTAAAAGTGATTATTTCGTGTGTTGATGTGTTTGAACCATCAATTTTCAGCGGAATTTTTGTTGCGTAAAACACAACTGCTATAACCAGATTTGAATAAGTTGGCCCATCCGGATCCTCGTGACAGGTTCCGCGGGGCCTCATTGGGGACACTTCTGATTTTCAACTTAAACATGCCGTGCGGCATATCAATCTTCATGATTTCGAATGACTGAGTCAGAAACGATAGACTGTAGTATGTTTCAACTAATATGGCTACCCCGGAACATACAGCACTGGTTCCGCGGGGGTGTCATCGAAGACATTTCTGGTTTGTAACCAAAACATGCCGAACGATCTATCAATGTTCATGATTTCGAAATAATGGGATAGAAAAAAATGACTGAAGTATATATCAACTGATATGGCCGCTCCGTAACACCTGGAGCAGGTTCCGCGGGGGCCTCTAATAACACAATAACACACACGAAATAATCACTTTCAGCCATTTGGCAAAGTAATGTAACGCAACGCCATGTTCGTGATGCATTTTTTTTTTATTTTCAATAAGCACATAAGCTTCAAAAGGTGTCAGGCCATTCGGCCGAAGGTCATTTGACCGAATGGTCATTGGGCCGAATGGTCATCAGGCCGAATGGTCATTGGGTCTTCTTCTTGCCGTTACGTCCCCACTGAGACAAAGCCTGCTTCTCAGCTTAGTGTTCTATGAACACTTCCACAGTTATAAACTGAGAGCTTCCTCTGCAAATGACCATTTTGCATGTGTGTATCGTGTGACAGGCACGAAGATACTTTATTGATGCTGAATCTACTGATATTTTACCCATGATTTTTTTCTATATTTAGGGTGTTCTTTCTAATATCATTGCTAAAATAGTTTTTGGCGCTGAAACTGCTAATATTCAATTCATAAATTTTTCTTTCTTTAAAACATAGGCTATTTTTTCTAGTTTCATTGTTAAACTAGTTTTCGGCAAAAATTGTTGGAAAAGGTAAATACAACGGCTAACTTTCAATTCGTCCTGATGACCATTCGGGCTAATGACCTTCGGCCTAGGCCTTCGGCCTAATGAACTTCGGCCTAATGACCCAGCATCGCTTCAAAATATATAAGTAAATTATACGGTGATTAATGGGGTAAACAAGGAATGCCAACCATCACTTCAGGATCTTCAAGTTTTGAACGTTGTGAGTTTCCAAAAACCTTTTTATACATCATGGTGGTAATTCATAGGACATGGTAAAAAGGCTATAGCATCTAAAGAGTATGCTGTCACCACGAAACTTAATAAAATATCACTTGTTATACTGATCCACCAGAATACCTGCCCTTTGTTTACGTAGTTTTCGTAGAGCTGAGAAGCGCGTTTTGTTCCAGTAGGGACGTTACACCAAGAAGGATAATGAAAGTATATACACCCTATAATATCATTTCATCATGGGTACAGATTTTCGGGTAAATATTTGATGAAACCAAACTTCTTTAATCACTTATGAATGTCTTTCAAATTTCCGTAACGGGACACCATGCCTACGTACCCATTGTAACGCCTAAGATAACGCGTCGATCAAGGCAACCCATGTGTTGGAAGAAAGGTCTCCACGAGTACTAAGAGAATCCTGAAAATCATTTTTCTAAAGTTCGTAATAAATTCGTTATTACAACAAATGTGCTATTTTCGTAACGGGACACCATTAAATTGCGGCTATTGCAAAAAATGCTTAAAACATATCAAAACCCATTTTTATTAATTTTTTTTTGGGTGTATAAAAAAATACATTATTATACTACATTAACAAAAAAATAGGTATAATGTTTTCGAACTTTAACATGCAAGCAGGCATACTTGAGAATTATCAATGAAATATTTCATTTTTATTGCATAAAATGCTATTACTTCACCTAGCTATTTAAACACGTTACCAGTCAAATTTTAAGTAAAGCAAACGGTTTTCCTAAGATTGAATCTACTCTTTTTCATATGCTGGAAAGTTTGGGGCAAAACAATCACTTTGAAATTTCACACCCTTGGCGTAGAAGTGCGTGGAATGTGTCATATTGGTTATTCTAATAAAAAACAATTTTCTTAGACTGGCCAAAACCGGTGCTCGTACCCTATTAGATTTAAGTCGGTATGGTATTAAGTAGTGTTCCAATGCTTTATTTTCTTTGATTTATACATTTTTGTGTTTAATATAACCTTTTTTATTTTATTTTTTTATTTTGATTCAACAAACTTCACGACTGAGAAATTATTCTCTTTGTTTTTGGTTCTAGTATGTTTTGTTTTTATGCATGTACCATATACGATATTGTATTTGATGAGCTATATGATTTTCTACCGATAACTGCTTACCGGCAATCGTTGAAGGTAAAGCGGTGAGCTCTGTTAAACCCCAATTGCAATCAATAAATCAAACTCACCCACGCAAGCACTTGGCACCGACTTAAATGTTAAAAATCACCGCACAAAAAATCACGGCCAAACAACAGAAGCATCCGGAGCGCCAGATAAATCTAATGGGGCGCTGTTCGTGAAATTTTAACAACCCAATCAAAATCAGCTGCACCCGAGAAAACGCGCACACTCACTCATTATTGCAATCTCGGTGGGTTAAGCTCTTATGAGTCTGCTCCTTTTCTGGTTCACAAAGTCACACAAAGTTTCAGCCACTACTGATATTAACGTTGACTTAAAGTAGCTTCGTCTTCTCCGGTCTGGGGCAGCCCGGTTTAAAGCGCATTACGGAGAATGCGAGCGAGAGTGCCTTCAAACAACAGACGGTTTTCACGTTTTAATTTATTACATTTTCGTTAGGAACCTTCGTCCCCACCACTTCCAGCCCGCATAATACGAGAACTCTCCTCGACAGCACCTCGTCCATCAGAACATCGCACCTTGTAGGCACCTCACGCCGTTTCCGAGCCGTTCTCCGATCCGTTGAGCAATCAGAGCGCGATGAGCATGCTTTCGGGGGCTTCGCAGATTTCGTGAGGCACGGCTTGTCTGACCAAATGTATTTAGGTAGGTAGGTTGGCTGGCATGGCAGGCAGGCAGACAGGCAAGCAGATAGGTAGGTACCGGTGCGACCAACCAACCGGAGACCCGCGCCTGAGATCCAAATCTAAGACATGAACCTGCGATTCTCGCACCGCCTCCACCGCCACCCTTGGTTGTGGCGAGTGTGGGTATGCTTCAACTGCACATGCACATCGCGACTTTGGGCTTTGATTCCGGTGAATTGATTAAGACATAATACAGGTAATGGCCTTAAATTTCAATGTCATTCATGACTGCTGGGTAAGCGTGAGGAGGTTGTTGGGATCTCACGCGTCCAGCACACACTAGTGCCGTAGAGGTTGGGTTGTTGTTTTTTTAAACAAAAATTCATTGCATTAAATATAAAAATTAAGTTCACTTTTTATCTACTATTACAACAATTTGACATAAAATGTAACAACCCTATGGAAATCTGCTGGAGCTATATAACGCTGGGGTAAAACTTCTTCGTACGCCGTGAAACCAAATGTAGTCAGTAACAGCAACCATCAGAAGATTTGATATTCACTCCGGTTATGCTAATTCTCTACTACAGTACCTTATCATTTACAAATTTTGAAGATATCGTGAATAACAATAATTATAATTATTTTTGTAACGAGTTGCAAAAAGTTAATTTTTTTCCGCACGAGTTGTACATTTATCCAACAAGGCTTGCCGAGTTGCATAATGAACATTTCGTAACTATGTTTTATTATGCAATTCATTTCAGTTGCCTAATACACCGGTACGGAAAAATAGTCCATTATGATACTGAAATGAGTACTGTAAAAAAAAATTATGATACTGAATTGCATAAATATTTTATGCAATTCAGTATCATAATTTATATTTTATTGTAACTCATTTTGGTATCATAATAGCCAATTTTTCCGAACTGGTTCATTATGCAACTGAAATGAGTTGCATAATGAAAAATAATTAAATAATGTTCATAATGCAACTCATTTGAGTTGCATTATGAACATTATGCAACTGAAATGGGTGCATTATGAAAAAATCATTGCAAAAAATTTTGTATGAAACTCGTTGCAAAACTCGATTTTTCAGCACTCTTCGTATTTATCCAACTCGGCAGGCCTCGTTGGATAAATGTACGACTTGTACTGAAAAAAAAAACAACTTTTTGCAGCTCGTTACATAAATAACTATAATAAAATCCATGAAATAAACAGTTATTTATGTAACAAGTTGCAAAAAGTGGTATTTTTCAGCACGACTCGTACATTTATCCAACGAGGCTTGCCAAGATTCGCTATTCTACTACGCACTTTCGAAATGCTGAAGTTCTTTTTTTTTTGCAAGAATCTAAAATATATAAATTAAAAAAACACACACATAATGCCACGGCTTAAAAATTATTATATTTGTTGAAACAATACAGAGAAAAAATATCTATTTTTACGAAGTCCTCATGGCCAATAGGGGAGGTGCTAGTCGAAAGAAAAGTCCACCTTGGTCCACGGGGAAAGGGGAGGGGGTCAAAACCATGTTTTCGCTGTTTCCGTGGCGTGGTGTATAGACGGATGCTTGATGATTCACCCACCATACCCAGAATGGCGAAAGATACAATTATGACATACATAAACCCAATCTTCCATTTAGGTGGAATTAAGATAAATTATAGGTAAACTAGCTGTCCCGGCAAACGTTGAGTTGTATTGTTACAATTTATTTGGCAATTATCGGGCAATTTTTTACCCAGCACTCCGGATTATTGCGTTCGTTTTGAGATATTCCCAGCTCATACAAATCTTAGTATTTTCCCAATTTGTCTACTTTTGTGGTTGGTTTTCAGTTATTTCAACATATATGTAAACATATTCGCTCTGACGACAATTCGAAACGTGAAAATTTCATGCTTTTTTATCTGCATTAACGAAATGTTTACCCAAAGCTAGTTCATCTCGGAACTCACGCTTTACTTCCCTTCCGAAGGAGGAACTCACATTTTGTGAGTTTGTCGGGAGTGGGAATCGATCCCAGGTCCTCGGCGTGATAATTACTTGCTTTAACCATCACACCAGGTCCGCTCCAAAAATCATGCTGATCGGTTCATCCGTTCGTGAGTTAGAGAGAAGGGGGAATTCAAAACTTCAAAAAAACAAAAAGTCGAGTGCCAAGGCGTTCTAGGGAATTTCAGTGGCGTTCCAAAAGCCCCTGAAATCACCTAAAATGTCTTGAAACCCCCCTGAAACTCCCTTGAAAGCCCCCTTTGTGTGGCTTCGTGGTCACGCGGCTAGTGTTGTCGCGTCGTGCTGAGAAGCGTAGGTTCGATTCCTGCCGCAGCTGTCAGGAGAAGTTTTCGGCTGTGCCATTGGACGCCGCATGCTAGTCCGTTGTCTAGTGTTGTACTTTCTTCAAAGATCGAACAGCTCACTGGAAGCATTAAACGTGTGTTTTTACGCTTGAATCGTCTTGAAACGCCTTGGCACGCTCGCTGAAACATCCCTTAATGACGGATACAACAGACAACCAGTAATCGTATAAGATGTTGCATAAGATGTTAAAGTGGAGGCCATATGCGTGCATGCCTCCATTTAGGCGCATGTAAAATGTACGCATATCGCCTCCACTTTAACATCTTATTCAACGTCTTATACGAACACTGGTTGACTGGGACGTTAGAATACCAAAATGGCCGACTTTGGCTCCTACTCACGAATCTAAGCATGAACAAAATCAGCGCACCTGATCTTCTTATTTTAGGCTTTACAAGTAAGTAAGAGCAAAATAAAAAGTGCACTGTTGAATAAAGATTGCTCTTAAGAATTGTGCGCCTGAAGTTCTGATGCATTGTTGAAGCGTTTGTCCTTATACCTCTTTGAAAGGTTGACAAGTGCACTGCGGCGCTTCATAAGTCCAACCACAGAGAAACAGACGTAACCCTTGGAACAAATTTTAGTTAAAAACATCGTCATGAAACGTAACCGCCCAATACTAATCATGCTGTGCTTGGCCGTGTAACCACTAGATGGCGATAGTGAGCAAACGTCAAACAGGAGCAAAAACGATGTGAGCGCCGCAGTCTTCAAAAGTTCCTTAGCATTGCATTGCTTTGATTCAAAAAACAAGGAGCGAGAGAATGCACACTCCTCGTTTTTCAAATCAACAAGGCTATGATTCGCTCTTATCATTTCGATGAAAATACTGCATCATTGATCTAAATCAATCATTAACTCTTTCCGCTAGGCAATCTTGCATTGTTGACCTAGCAACCTAGCAACCAGCTTGATTTTCCAAGCAGTTCGATGTATTATTGTGAAGTTTTCGTCCTCATTGGATATCAGGTGGGTATATTCCTGAAATCTTGTGAATTTTTATCTTTTTCAGGATTCACGTGGATTTACATTATCGTGTAATAGGGCACTGTATGAAATTCTCTCCTTCTCTTTCACTCTAACAGAAATTTTGTAAACAACAAGGCCAAGAAACGTCAAAATCCCATACAAAATCAAAACAATGCAGTGCCCTATAGATCGATGTGCCACCTGCAAGGTAGTGCAGTTGTTTTTCTATTTTATTCGGTTTTCCTGCGGAATGCGTGTCTCTATACCAGTGCCACCTAACTTGACATGAAGTTGGAGTGATTTTCCGGTAGACATTATGAAGAAATGAAAGTTGCCCAAGGCGTAGCATCTGAATCAAACGATGTCAAATATATAATAAAAACAGCAATTTTATCACCCTGAATGTACTATACTTAATTTTTCTTAAGTTTATGAGTTTTTGAACTGTTTCTAGGGAATTACATCCATCATATGGTGGGGGGCAGGTTCTAGACAAGTGTGGCAGTCAGGGTATTAGGTTTTGAAAACCTGACAAAAAGGGAAGGTCTAGACATTAAAAAAAAACGATGGACTTGATTGAAAAACCGCCCCAACGCATCAAGCGGCTGTTTAACGTGTTGAGTATGTATTTGAACTCATTCCCAATTTAATCATTATAATCATAGGCAAAACGGTGAGTCGATAAGGAGAGCGTCCACCATAGCTCTGGTCCTCACAAGTTCCTACCTCATGCTTCCACGGGTCAAACGATGACAAAGACCGCCAGCTAAGAGTTGTGTGCTTAGCTGGTAGTGCAGCCTGGGCACTGTTGTCCTTCTGACTTCAGCTAGATTGAGGAGGTACGTCCCGAGCGTCTGTTCACCAAGGAGGTGCGGCTCAAACAGCGTCTGTTCTGGCATCCAGCGGCTGAGTATGAAATGCTGTATTGCGTCAGCTGTACCTAAGAAGGCAGCCCCTTCAACGCAATGTAGGCAGCGCGGCCCCGGTAAGGTAGCCTGCTGAAAACCTTCAAACACCCAGAAAAGCAATAGTAGAGTAAACGGATTGATTCAACGGCAACAGACCCGGCAACGAATAAAGGACAACGATTGGAAAGTCGGATCTTGGAACGTGAGAACTTTGAATGAACCCGCACGTGTTGGGCTCCTGGCTCGTGAACTGCAGAATGTCGGCGTTAATGTGGCCGCTATCCAGGAGATACGCTGGCCCAAAACTGGAGAACGCGAATTCCGAGCGGTGGATTCCATCGCCAACACTTCATTCAAGTACCACATCTACTACAGCGGCGGCGATAAGGCAGAACGCGGAGTTGGCTTTATAGTGATCGGGAAGCAGATGAAGCGAGTTATTCGGTGGAAGCCGATAAGCGACCGAATCTGTGTGTTGAGGATGAAGGGCAAGTTCTTCAACTACAGCCTGATCAGCATCTATGCGCCAACGAACGACAAACCCGATGACATGAAGGATGAATTCTATGAGAGCCTTGATAAGGCCTACGGAGAGTGCCCAAAACAAGATGTCAAAATAGTCATCGGAGATGCAAATGCGCAGATCGGCAGAGAAAGTTTCTTTCGGCCTGTCATTGGAACGGAAAGCCTTTATTCTGTTACCAACGATAATGGTCTGCGCCTTGTGACATTCGCTGCTGCTAGAGGGATGGCAATCAGCAGTACCTACTTCGCACGTAAGAATATCCGAAAACACACCTGGCGACACCCGAGTGGTGACACTTGCTCCCAGATAGACCACGTGCTGGTCTACGGGCGACATTTCTCGGACGTCATAGATGTGAGGTCCTACAGAGGCCCGAACATCGATTCGGATCATTATCTTGTAGCCGCTAAAATTCGGGCGCGATTATCCAGCGTCACGAGTTCAAGAAACAACAGGACGATGCGTTTCAATATCCAGCGCTTGTCAGCCGAAGGGGTTGCTGCACAGTACCATCAGAAGCTAGACGAGAGGATAGGAGAGACCAACGGATCTGGAGATGTCAACAGCTTATGGGGAAGTATCCACGAAGCAGTGACAACAACAGCGCAAGAGGTGATTGGTACCGCTCAGCGACGCCAACGTAATGGTTGGTTTGACGAGGACTGCCAACGAGCGACGAACGAAAAGAATGCCGCCAGAAGTCGAATGCTAGTGGCCGGTACCCGGCAGAACAGAGAGCGGTACAGGGTTGCAAGAGCAGAAGAGAAACGAATCCACCGCAGGAAAAAACGGCAACACGAAGAGAGTGTTATTGCTGAAGCGCAGGAAAGTATGGACAGGAACGATATGCGGAGGTTTTATGCAACTGTCAATGGCGCGCGGCACAAGACTGCGCCAGTGCCCGCCATGTGCAATGACCGGGAAGGGAATTTGCTGACAGACAAAACAATGGTGGCAGCCAGGTGGAAGGAGCACTTCGAAGATTTGTTGAATGGTAGCAGCGAAGGAGCACCCAGGAACAGGATTAACATAATGGATGACAGTCAAGCAGTGGAACCACCAACACTGGATGAGGTTAAAAAGGCCCTTAAGGAGCTGAAAAACAGCAAGGCTGCTGGGAAGGACGAGATCCCGGTCGAACTTCTTAAGCACGGAAGCGAGCAGCTACATCAATCAATCCATCAGATTATTATAAAGATTTGGGAGGATGAAGAATTGCCCACCAGTTGGTTGGATGGCCTCATATGCCCAATCTACAAGAAAGGGCACAGACTGGAGTGTGCCAATTACAGAGGGATTACCCTTTTGAATTCGGCGTATAAGATACTGTCGCGTATCCTGTTCAACAGACTGCGACCTCTTGAGGAGTCGGCGAATACCAGGCTGGTTTTCGTGAGGGCCGATCAACGACGGATCAAATGTTTACCCTGCGGATGATCCTAGATAAATTTCGGGAATATAACTTGCAGACTCACCATCTGTTCATTGATTTTAAAGCAGCGTACGATTCAGTGAAAAGAAATGAGCTTTGGCAGATAATGTCAGAACATGGTTTTCCGGCGAAACTAATTAGGCTGATACGCGCTACGCTGGATGGATCAAAATCAAGTATTCGGATCGCGGACGAAGTGTCTACGTCGTTTGTGACCTTGGATGGATTGAAGCAGGGGGATGCTCTTTCAAATTTATTGTTCAACATTACACTCGAAGGAGCGATTACGAGGTCAGGCGTGCAGAGGAATGGCTCTATCATCACACGGTCGCACATGCTCCTCGGTTTTGCGGACGATATTGATCTCATCGGCATCGATCGTAGGGCAGTGGAGGAAGCTTATGCTCCTCTGAAGAGAGAGACAGCGAGGATAGGCTTGACGATTAACTCTACCAAGACGAAGTACATGATAGCGGGTAGAGACAGAAGCAGGCCTAGTGGTGTTAGTGCTGAGGTAGTGATTGATGGGGAAGTGTTTGAAGTTGTTGAAGAATTTGTTTATCTTGGAACACTTGTGACATGTGACAATGACGTTTCCCGTGAAGTGAAAAGGCGTATTGCAGCTGCGAATAGGGCCTTTTACGGATTGCGTAGCCAGTTTAGGTCCCGTAACTTGCAAACGCAAACAAAATTCGCTCTGTATAAGACGCTGATTCTTCCGGTTGCCCTCTACGGTCACGAAGCGTGGACGTTAAAGGAGGTAGACCGAAAAGCTTTTGGAGTTTTTGAGCGCAAAGTGCTGCGGACAATTCTCGGTGGGAAACAAGAAAATGGAATGTGGCGCAGACGCATGAATCACGAGTTGTACCAAGTGTACGAAGATGCGAATATTGTGAAACGTATAAAATACGGCAGACTTCAGTGGGCTGGACACGTAGTGCGAATGTCGGAAGAAAGAATAGCGAAAACAATATTCAGCAGAGAGCCCGGTAGAGGTAGGCGACTTCGTGGGCGGCCGCGAACTCGCTGGCTGCACGCGGTTGAAGAAGGTCTACGATCCCTACACGTTAGGGGAAACTGGAGGAACATCGCCCAAGACCGACGAAGATGGTGCTCTACTATACGCTCGGCATTGGAGTAAAGTTACTTTGTAGCCAACAAGGTATCAAGGTAGGTAATCATTATAAACAGAATTTTTCCTTGAAAATCTTAACAATATTTTGCAAAACTTATTCTCGCGTGCATTTTAGCTGGAATCTGGCCAGTTAACAAAAAATGTTTGGTTTTCAATCAGATTATCGATAATGGCACAGATATAAGTGTCATGTTGATTAAGCCATGCTAAGTTAGAGTTTTGGTAATTTTCTCCAAGAATCCTTCGTCAATCATGCGATATAAAACATATGTCGATAAATCAGTATGATATAAATGAAATAATTATTCGTTTTTGACCTGAACCAAGACGATCAAGTGCCGGGCTTTGTTCAATTCAAAAAAGGTTTTATTCTTTCGATACACTAGGGACCATATACAATTGACTGGCGCTTGAAGCATCTGTGGCAAAAAAAGAAAAACAGTCTGCAGTAGATTTTTTAAATTATTCACTTTTTGACTTTTATAGGTGAGTTGAGTTTAATTATTGCTACTTCCTCAGGACTGAAAACGTTTAATGAGAACCGCTGCCGTCAAAAATTCATGATGGTTTCGAAAATACTACATTCGCAGAACAGTTTGCTTTTAGACAATCAGACGCAACACGTAATTATTTATTACACCAACGAATCTAACCTAAAAATGACTGACAATTCTCATGTCATTTTGACAGATGTAACATGAGCATGAAAAGGACGGCAACAAGATCGATAAAGTAGATTATGCTATCCGTCTTTTTCGTGTATGTGTGTGGTCTGTTAAAATGACCTGTGAATTGTCAAACATTTTCATGGCTAGCTTTGCTGGTGTAATAAAGAATTGGGTGAAATGATTCAGATCAATGATGCACTAATTGCAATCAAGTGAGCGTAGGAGCAATAAAATGCAAATGTTCAAATCCATCGAGCTACAAGGAGTTTTTCAACGTATGCTTTTCAAAAACTCGCCCTCGCAATGATGATTTTTGAAGACTGCTATTTTGAGTAACATGTTTCACATTTGTATTCGTGAAGTGAAATTTTGTGAGGGACTGGGGCTATGACCCGTCTCTGGATTGATTATATGTACATAATAGTGGGTCATCGTTTGTATGGAAAAATGAAAAATTCAATGGTATCCCATCAGATCAAAGCTTTTTTGATCCCATTTCAGGACCCAAATAAGTGTGCAAAATTTGGGCACGATTGATTATGTCTACGTTTTGCGCATCGCGTTTGAAGTTTGTATGGGATTTTACATGGGAAAACACACTTTTTTGCATTTCTCTCATAACAAGCTGAATTTTTTCTAAAACCATATAACCGATAAAGTAAAAACATAGCCTAGGGTGTCCTGAAAAACTTTGTCGAAGGCCGCGAAGTGATCTGATGCTTATGAAAAAAGTTAAAGCGTTGGCATTGCTTGGCGAAACAGCATGATTTTGTTGCTATTGTTATTCCTTTACATATTAAAACATAAACACATGCATGCGGTTCGTTGGTTATAACTATTTTCACAAGCATCGGATCGCTTTGCGGTCTTCAACAAAGTCTTTCAGAACATCCTAGGCTATCATTTAATAGTATCAGTTAAAAAGTTTTAGACAAACTTTTTCAACTTATGGCAAAAATGCAAAAAAGTATGTTTTCCCATACAAATTTCAATTGCAATGCGCAAAGTGTAGACACAACTGATCGTGCTCAAATTTTGCACAGATACTCAGGACCCGAAACGAAACCAGAAAAGCTTTGATCTGAGAAAACGGTTCCGATGACCCACACTAATATAATCCTTACATATGATAACTTTTTACTGTTGTGAAATTTGCACCCATTCAGACTCGGTCCAAATTCATTATTATCACAGTCGAATTTCGCAAAATTTTGTTGTGGCTAACGTACGCGTGGTCGATTGAGCTCACGACAGGGTCGTCTACTGCCAACAGTTACCTGCAATAAGTTTGATTCGTGTGAAATGTTGCTGGAAAACGACAATTCATTGTATTTTCAAATTATCACATAAAAGTCGAAACATAAATGAAAACCCAATATTTCAAATATTTTTACAAAGTATAGCTGTACAATACGAACAAGAAGATCCAAAGATCATTGATTCGTGCATACTTACCAACCACAAACCATCGAATTGCATTCTAGCACACCATGCTTGCTCATACTTGCTATAGCATCAACAACGACAACTTCGCCCAAAACAAAAAGGTAAACCTAGACCTATACTCACCCTTCCACGCAACACGGCACCCTTGGTCGGCGGCGTGGTGCAAACAAAAACCACCTCCATCATCATTAAAATGGCGACAGAGTCTCGATGATGACACTGCCACCGTGTGTCGTGAGTGACACTACACCACCGTCGACGGTCTCTTCCATGTGGCTGTGGAGACGGCAATGACGACACCCGCCGTCGTCCCGTTGACAATGACAAACTCCGTGGGGGAGCCAGACACTAATACAAGAACGGTACGCACTTTTTTATAGTCGTCGGTTGCAATACAATCTGCGAAAGCATAAATTCAAGTTGCCGGCGGTAGATTTTGCGCTCCCCAACACACAGATATGAAGCGCTCTCAGGAAGCCATGTGTTGTTGCCACGACATGGTTTCTATGGTTACCACCTTACGCCCACCCACCCTTTGAACCTCCTGCCGCCTGCCGGTGCGACGCAAATCTTGCATCACTAAACCCCCCAAAATGGGGAGCAGCGACGGACGCTTTGGCGATGACGATGATGGCGGTGATGATAGGACACACATAACACAGCATCCTTCGAAGAGCGAGCTCACACCAACTAACAATGACGACGACGACGATTACGAGAGGAAAACCGGCGGAAGTGCCAGGTATTCGGAGGTGCTCCCCTCGCTGAACTCGCTCTTCCCGGGAATGTATCTTTCCGATTTTCCGAATTTTGTCGGTGTGTTGGTGACGCTGCTGGCTGGCTGGCTCACTGGCTGACTGCTCTGCTCTGCTAACCACCGTGTACAAGAGGAATGTGATGCAAAATCGAGGAAAATCTATTACCGCCTGCCATTTGGCCAACCAACACAACAGCAGCGCCACAACAAGCCTCGCACAGATGGAAAAGTTGAAAAAGTTTTAAAGGGCATTCTCTTGTCTTCTTTTTTTTTGTTGTTGGTTCCTGCTTTCCCGCTGCCGGGATGAAGCAAATCAAAGCAAGCTGAGTGGTTTTGTTTTCATCATAAATATTTTTAATAAAATTGGTTTTCTTGTTGCCTTTTGTGTATAATAATTATAATAGAATAATAATAACTCTAATAATTAATTACTTAGCTTAATCCTTTTCTCTGTTTGTGTTTCCTTGTCACATTTTTGTTTTCACTAAATCAGTAAACATAATCTTTGCAATAATCGATCGAACGTAATTTTCATACTAACCGAATCCTGACCTATTATATCCGAAACGAACAATTTGGAATGTCGAGTAAATTTCCTTGGAATGTTTGCAAAGCTATCCACTGTGAATAGAACATTTGATTCTGCTTGTTTGTATAACTATCGCTAGTTAGTACCGATTTTGATTAAACGAAACTAAGTTACGAAAAACACAGAAAAACACTAATGAGTTCAATGAGAAAATTCTTGAACCATTACATCGCAACGAAAACTAAAGGTGAACTGAGCGCAAACGGCTTTCTACAATTATTTACAGTCGACAAACTCATAAGAGATTTGTTTACACGTTTTTTTATTTGTATTATTCTTCTCCACACATTATCAAAGGGGACTGGTTGTGTTCTGTTCATTTCTACACTTAGTATTCTGCTTGTTATGCGGGATTTTTGTTTACTTTTGCTCGATAATTAAGTGTAATGTACTGTTTTTATTCTTCTCTCTTCGACTTACTTACATTTGCGCATGACTTCATTTGTTTTACTTAAACTCTTATTAAGTTTAATCATGTTTCACGACTTCACAATTAACTAATCGTAGAATTATAAGCTTGTTTGTTGTCTCTCTTGTCTAAACTTTGTTGTCGTGTTTTCGTTTACTTGCTTTCTACACATTAAATAACAAAAATAAGATCTCGATTACACACATATGCTTTTGATTCCCGAACGTGGTTTTTAACACAGAAAAAAAGTTAAGTCAAAATTTCCGTTACATTCAATCGCTAGCATTGCTCGCGCGAGAAACAAAAACAACAAAATATTAGAATGTTTGTTCTTTTTGACTAAAACGTAACAGAACCAAAACAAACAAAACTGATCTAGATGAGCAGCGGAATGGGTTTTGGGGGGATTCTTAACTAGCGTGGCACACATCAGACATCCTTCCGATCCGACTAGCTGGGTGATGGGTGGTGTATCTGAGTGTGTTTGTGGTTGGGTTGTTTACTGGCCCGAAATGATGAGACAAAACGTGAATACCGATCGACGAAACAACCTAAGAGGGGAAACGATTCTACGGTCGTAAATTTTATTTTTGCTTAATAGTTTTACCCTGTGTTTTTATCATGTTTTTAACCTAGTCGTTTTAAATATTTAGTTTCCGTAAATTTCGTTTCTTTTTTTTTCGTATATGAATCGACGACACAAGACAATGATCGAAGTGGAACGTAAACAGGCTGGCCATTCAGAGGGGGACGTTTTCATAACCACAAGATGAATCATTCGTTTGAGAAACTACATAAGTTTAACTAACGGGTTCTTAAGGAAATAATCGAAACTGTTTTTATAAAAAAAAAAGTACATGAAATCTTCCGCCTCTCGATCAGAAGAACATAACATAACATTAGTGTTATATGAGTGATATCAAAATCTGTTATTAGTTTGGTGGTAATAAGAGAGAATTCGCAGTAAAAAACTACAAAGAAATGTTCAGGAAATAGCAAATATGCTACGATTTCCATTGTTTCAAAACTGTGTCAATACAAAGTTTGCTATTCGTGCCCTCCTGCGTAGTTATAAAAACTGAAGTATTTACGTCCCAACAATTTAGTATTTTAGCTTTTAGTTTATGCAAAGCAATAACAGCAGTTGGTATCCAAATATTCACTTCTGATCGAGATTCGTAGAAAAACACAAGTGAGGGGAAAGATTTAATACTTGTGAGCAACTTTTGGATTGAAGATCTGATAGAATTGGTAGATTTATAGTTGAGTCTTCCATAAGGTACTGCCGTTCACTTAACGTCTGCCGTAAATTCTTAGTTGTCTTCCAACCAGTTTCATATATTCACAGTGTATGAAAAACTTTTTTTAGATTCTTGCCACATACACATCTTGAACTCCATTGAATGTAAGGCAACCAAGAAGTTATGGTGGGGTTAATGTAAATAACAGAGATTTGTAATGGGACCCAACTATATCGAACAAACGGTTTTTAATGAATTCTTTACAAAAAATAAGTTTTCTGCGTTTGTTTAACTTATGCGATTTCCCAAACCAATCATTCGATTACACTCTACGCTCGGATTTGTGGGAAAGTTTGACTAAAAAAACAAAAATAAGCTCTCAAAATGTTTCCATGCGATACTGTGAAAACATTTGTTGAATAAGCAGCAGTGAATCTGCCACTTGATAAGAATTAATATCGAAAATTACGCTGAATAATGTACATATACCATTTGTGGAGCGAGCGGATCTGATGTGATGGTTGAAACACGTGACTTCCACGCCAAGAACATCAGAACGAATTCCACTCCCGACAAAATCACAAAACGTGAGCTCTTCGTTCGGAAAGAAAGTAAAAGGTGGGCCCAGAGATTGAGTTGCCTTGGGCTGAAAATCTCGTTAACAAAGACAAACAAAAATGTTTACCATTTGAAAATCGACTCCTAACAATATGTTTATTTTTTTTTATGCATAAATTGTAATGGAAAATTTGAAAGATTCGAAGTATGTGATATTTTGAATTCTGTCCATCCTTCCGAATCAGATTTTAAGTATCTGAGTCATCTACAATTAGAATATTATTTCAGAAAATGTATCATCCATTGGGTTTAAAAGTTAAAGTGGTTCAACTCGAGGGGACTTGTTGTCAAAATATTTAAGGAATCATTGAACAGTCAGTCATTTTATCATGCTATTCATAGGAAGCAACCCATAATTGTGGGTGATCCATAATCGCACTATTTCTGTGAATCTTAAAATCAGAGCATCAATTCCGAAGGTTTCTTAGCGAAGTTACAGACTTTGACAGAAAATAGCTTTGCCGTTTTCTACTACTCATTGTGTTTTTCTTATTGGTGTTACGATCCAACTAGGCAATATGGGCCTAACCGTGGTTATTAGACAAAACTAAGAAAAAGTTCTGATTCTTAATGCCTTCATAGATTCCTTACCAGATATTCAGCAAATTCAAACCAAAACCATGGATAAAGTTCTTAATATTCGTTCAATGGTGATATTCGTGGATAATAATATGAATTATTAAATGTTGCATAGAAAACTGCCAGACG
Organism: Aedes albopictus; assembly: GCF_035046485.1. NCBI lineage: Eukaryota > Metazoa > Arthropoda > Insecta > Diptera > Culicidae > Aedes > Aedes albopictus. Next base: position 296,907,569 of record NC_085137.1, read on the forward strand.
TTTCCCTGGCCATCAGTTAGGCAACTTGTATGTAACTAAGGAGCTAGGCTAAGGACCTCACGAGAATTACCCCAAGGATTTGCATGGAGTTCAATGGAAGAACAACAACATGCCATCTGTGGAACGGACCTGGTGTGATGGTTAGAACACTTGACTATCACGCCGAGAACCTGGGATCGAATCCCACTCCCGACAAACTCACAAAATGTGAGTTCTTCTTTCGGAAAGGAAGTACAGCGTGGGTCCCGAGATGAACTAGCCTAAGGCCTAAAAACCTCGTTAATACAGATAAAAAAAACACGCCGTCTACAAGATTCACTTGGTTCAATAAAAAAATCTTAAATTTTGGATTTCGTCTCAGTTTACCATGTTGATTCAGAATATACAATGGAGAATCCAAACAATTGGTAAAATCAAAAAGTAATCTTTGGATGGAATTGAAAGATCCATAAAATAGTTTCTGAGAAATCATATGAATAAAATTCCTGATAGACTCCAGTGTGATCGTTGTATACATTTTTGTGGAAGCCCTAGAGCCATTCGAAGCAGCATTTCTGTTGCTAAAAAATTCATAAAAGTATTTTGAGTAATCGTTTGTGGAATTTCAAGAGGAATACCTCGATTATTTTCTGGCGAAACTGGCATCAGTGAAGCAGACCTGGTTTTTCTCTTTATCTACGTTCCAACTGGAACTTGGCCTGCCTCACTTCAACTTAGTGTTCTTCTAGCAGTTCCACAGTTATTAATTGAAGGGCTTCCTTTGCCTGCCATTGCATAAATTTGTATATTGTGAGGCAAGTACAATGATACACTATGCCCAGGGAAGCCGAGAAAAGTTCCCAACCGGAACGGGAATCGAATCCGCCGTCTCCGGATTGGCGATCCATAGATTTATCCACTAGGCTAACTGGAGACCCCCAGGAGGAGACCCAGGAGCAGACCTGGTGTGATGGCCAAAACACATGTCTTCCACACCGAGGACCTGGGCTCGAATACCGCTCCCGACAAACTCACAAAATATATGGTTTCTCTCTTCGGAAAGGAGAATAAGTCGTGAAATAAAAAGATAAAATAATTACTGCTTTAGATATCGTTTAATTTTTTTAGCTTTTCATCTGGTCCGAAATTCACATTTTTATCAATTGCTATATGCGAATTATCGAAAATAAATTAAAAAACTGAAGCGAAATCAAAGCAACACAATATTCAGACAACATAACATCCACCCACCTACACCACACCGCGTTAATTTAAAACGAACAAAGACTGTATATCATATCGTGGTTTGTATACATAATAAGTTAACTGTCATTCAAACGGATCTTCCGAGAATGAGTGATGCTTTTTGAATGTTTGATGTGTAAAAATCTAAACTCTTTGTGCAATTATTGAGTGTACCAATTCACAAATTCATTCTAAAAATCTCCACCACTGATTGAATTCTTGAGGCAGTTTCTAAAAGAATCATTAAAAGCAGTCATGGAGAAATTTTTGGAAAAATTTCAGAATTTTAATTCGAAAAATTCATAGAAAAAAGTCCTGAATCAGGCCCAGCAAATTTTCCAAAATTTCGTTGGGGAGTTATTCCTTTTTCAATCGCTGGAGTAAATTTCAACGAAATCTGTAATATTGCCTGCCACAATGTTTCATAACATTACCAAAAAAAACCTTGAGAATTGTTGATAAAGTACTGCTGAGATTCGAGATGGACTATTGTTGAAATTTTCAAAAAGAACCTCCAACTGAAAATTTGAATTAATTTTAGAAGATCTAGGAAGACTTTTTCAAGTAGGGGGGGTGGGGGTAAGACGGACATGTTTAGGAAACACTCTATTTTGACAGTGTAAACAATGCGATAATTAAAATTTTATTTCCATAATATATATGTACTTCAACTAAGGTATTTAACAGTCTGCAAGCCGATTTTGCAATAAAATTTGATTTTCCATGACTTTTGAGATAATTAAAAAGTGATCTCCAAATGTATGTTTTTCAACAGTGTGGGTAAGACGGACCGGTAGGGTGGGTAAGATGGACACGTTTGGAAATTTAGCTAATACGCCTCTAATTGTGTTGAATGATGATTGTGGCCGTTTGTATTCGGTAGATCAATCATAGTAGAATCTAAATTTGGCCTAAAATCTCTTAGCGAAACGTGTTTTTGCAAATTAAAATCTGTTTTGTAAATTGGAAACCTTCATAGACTGATAAACGCCTAACAGTATGCAATGCTCTGGTAATTTTACAAAGTTCAAACTGTTCCAACAACAAAAACTCTTATATAATGAATTTTTCAACAAAAAATCAATATGAAATGCTTTATACGGCTTCCACAATCATTTTGGTACTCCATAGATTTCAATCTGTGAACAATGTGTGGGTTTAATGTGTTTCTCATGGCACTATCAAAGTAACTCCAACACTGTCCGTCTTACCCACCCTCAAGGCGGACCGTCTTACCCCCACACAACGCAAAATATTCATTCCACCACCGTTATTCATAATCCATGAAATTTACCTGAATTTCGTTGTGTATAGGACGGAACAGTTTAAAACTACTGGGAAACTCAAAATAAAATGCAAAAACTTAGCAATTTAATGTTAAAAAGCTTATTTATTGCCGCCTCAAAATTAGATCCCAGCACAAAGCGTGTAGCCTGGTAAATGATTGATTATTTTTTGCACTTTTGACATATGTATTCTCTCATGGAGTGGTTCAATAATCATCAACTGATAAGAAGATAGAGTTAATCGTAAAAGAAAGTCAAATTTCAGCTCTTAAGTGACAAAACTAGTCAGTGGTCCGTCTTACCCACCCGGTCCGTCTTACCCCCACCCCCCTAACAGGTTTAAAAATTCTTATGATTCAAGCTCATGACAGAAAAGTGGTAAAATACTTTTTAATACTTGAACTAAACTTCCAACTGCTTTTTATTAAAGTAACCAACAAAAAGTGACAGCAAAATGTTCATAAATTAAAACAAAAAAAGGAAGATTTAAAAAAATACCATCCAGTAGAGTAAAGTGGAGCAAAAGATCGAGTGGGGCAAGAGTTTCTTTTGAAGTTTTTGAGCTCAATTCAAATTATTTCTTTCGGGTGTCAAGGTTGTTCGAACCCTTTTTGAAAAAGAGTCTTTCACTCCAAAAATTATGAAAATTGATCAATATTTCGAGAAGTTATGACAAAATGTTGGTTTTTGATCAAAAAATTGTAACATGCGATGGCCCTTCCAACGCATGGAATGAAATTTTAATGAAATCGAATTCGATATTTTATTTTGGGACGTAACTAGGTATATTTTGAAGATGCTCTAGCATGTATAACTTTTTGCAAAAAAGATTTAGAAATCGTATTTTACACACAGTGGGGCAAAAGTTCGAATTGTGGGGCAAAAGTTCGAGTCATGTGGCAACTTTAGGTAAAAACCTAAAATTCTACAAAATGTACATATTATCTCTGAGAGTGATGGAATTAGTGAGAAAATTCGATTAAAGTTGAAAAAAAAATTTGCTTTATCTCAATTTGGCGGAAATCTACTAATTTTTGGTGTAGTAAATTTAACCCTGATTTGGGTAAAATCTAAATCGAATTTTAAAGTGTATTCCAGTTCTAACATCAAATATTAAGTGGTTTCAAGTATTCCTATTACCAAAGTGTCAAAATAGTGTGCTACGGTTAGCGAAATTCCACATACACTAGATTCGAACTTTTGCCCCAGTGGTGGGGCAAGAGTTCGAATAAAACACACACATACAAAAAGTGTTGTAACTCAAAATTGAAAAGACACTTGGCGTAACTTTGTTCAGCAAAATTTTAGCTAATGAATGGTAGAATCAGCACACGGTATTTATTTATTTTGATCTGCTTCGATTTTTTGAAATAGATTGAATTTTCAACTAAGGTCGAACTTTTGCCCCACCTTACTCTACAGTTTTGCGAAGCTGGCAAATTTATTTGCTGCCAAATGTAATAGTTATTTGATACAGGTCCGACCCGGTTATCTGGAGTCGCGTATTATTTGGTGTACAAAATGTTATGCAAAGTTGAAATTTTGAATAATTTTGATTAGTTTGACAAAATGCCAAATTCATACAGCATTGCGTTCGCCAGATATATTTTTGGGAAGCTTCAGAACATTGAGCGGATAATCGAGTCCAACCTGATAGTACAGAAAAGGGAATGTTGATTAAAACCATCAATCATTTATAGATTTTATTTAGTACTTTCAAATGTTTTCTTTTGTGCGTATTTGAGATTGTCTGCAGTGAGTTTTTAAAAAGTTCATTGGAGTTCTTCTACAGGAGATTCAGCTTGAATTTCGTAGAAAGAATTTTAACAGAAAATAGGATATGAGTACCGTTCTTCAGCCTAGTTCAAAAACAAACTATTTAGGCACAGACTTAGTCCATTATTTTTGTTAACATGCATGCTTACTCCTTAAAAAAAAAAAAACAAAAATATAAAACACAAGAAATAGCGAATATTTGTGTCATTTCAGTTTATGGTGTAAAAGGGAATACTTTGCTTAATTTGAGTTCCGTACCTCTATATATTTTCTTAATGCATTCGTTATGAATTTCATGCATCATTCAACTGATCCTTAAAGATTATAAAATGTTAGGATTTGTTTTGGAAGGTATTTCATTTACCGACATAACTTGCCCAAGAAATGATCCACAATATTGGTAAAAAAATCCAAATGGTTTCCAAGAAATATAACGTGATTTGCTTATTTTTTTAATATCTTTTGCAACTTTCAATCTGGGGTGAAGATGATCAACCAATAACATAGCATTCTAAGAATTGAAAATTATTGAACAAACTAAATTTAATGACACTGAATCTGAATAAGTTTTTCAAATTCAGGCAGTCTTCTCATCAAGTTTTAATGCACATCCAAAAAAGTTATAATTTTATGTAAAATCTGTCACAATTGTCATAAAAACCTTCAAATATATTCACACAATTAATCCAAATTTCTTCCATTGAAACAGAATTGTGGCGTCCTCAGAGGTTGAAGGACGAGAATCCCATAGTGATCAACTTCACCCCGCTGAGAAACTCTACCGTTGTAGCGTTGGTACCATCTACTTATACTAAACGATCGAAAAATCCGATCGAAAAATTAACGCCGTAAATATTAGTGTAAGAATATGGCGCTCTTGGTGATAATTGTAGGAAAATCAAATGATCTACAAGTTTGTCAAACACCACATTTTCTTACTAGGCTTCTGAACTTAGTCATAGACAAATGTGTCGAACGATTGCCATATTTTCGAAATCATCCTTGATTTTCTCCATAGCTTTATAAATCTTGCTTTCAAAAATTTATAGAACATGAGAATGTATTTTTCATAATGTGTAGGTATATGACTGCATAAAACAAAATCCATAAAATTTTCATCAAGCTTTGATTGGATTTATGCATTTTTTTAGATTGAGTCAAAATAAAAGAAATTTGTTTACAATCAAAAACCAAGCAGTATAATCGTTATCAAGATTCTTAAGTATATTCTTATCAGTAAGAATATGTTAGCTGATGGACGACATGATTTCGATTTTTTTAAGAAGGGTTAAAACATCTGAAAGTGTGATCTGGCATTTTTTATCAATTCTTTCTAATTTTCAGAAATAACGCGTTGAAAATTATTCAAAAATTTTCCATTTCAAAATGGAATCCATACTGGCGAATGCATGTTAGTACACAGGGAAAATATTTGTCTAAAATGAAACCAGTGCTCAAACATCTTGTTTGACCCAATAGAATTTTCATTAGTGTCAAACTGATGTTTTTTCTTGAGTTCTTTCCTTGTCAAATATTTGACCCTGTGTTTTTGAATGAATTACAACGATATTGCACTTCATGTTTAGTCATGTTTAGGCAAATCGACCTGTTTTATTCGTTTCAAGGCAAAAACCATAATATTTAGATTTGATAGTTCTGTTTTATATCTAGGCAAGATGCTTTGTAACATTGGCAAAAATGCTCTCAGAAAATTACTGCAGACTGGAGATTTTCTTCTAGGTGTAATGGCATTAAGAAAAAGTCGCCAATAATAACTGAGGAGATGGCTTACTTATCTTTTCAGTTGTTTTGTATATTTTTGTAACGTTCACAACACAACCCATGGATGAAATAACGCTAATTGGAGAGTTGTTCATAACAAATGCTCAGAAAAATCATTTGATTGACTATATTCAAAAGCAATAATCATCTTCCACAAAACCGAGCTTAGAATTCAACGAGAGTAAAGCATTGACCATTTCTCGAAACCAACCTAAGGCAGTCCCTACCTGCATGCAAAGGAACAATTAACCCCTCAACGACGGTGGACGCGAAACTGAAGCAACGTACTCAATTAAAAAGAAATCAACCTTCTCTCAGTTGGTGCGTTTTTTTTTGCGCTGAAAAACAATAAGCAAAAATAATAGCTGCGTATGGAAAGTACACACCTGCCATCAGGCTGTCATTGCAAACTAACAAACGGCACTCTATACCAACGACGAAATGAAACATAATCTGAAGTAACTAGATGACCGATGAAAATGCTCAACTATAGGCATGGCTTTTACGGTTCTCGCTGTCGGTCACCTTACGCGAAAAAGCTATCAGAACCAGACCGACCGACCAGGTGGGGGGACGTTTTTTGCGACGAGGGACGAAAGAAAGGTTCTCATCCAAGGTAGAAAATAAAGCAAGGAATTTTCGTTTGGAATGTTTGCTTTTATTGTGGAGATACTCCGTTTTTCGTCGTGTGGTACTTACACAAGTTCCATTATACAAATATTGGTATTCTATGTTCTTGTAATTGTTTCGTACACTTTTTTCGGTATTTTCTTATATTTTCCAGATGATTCTATACAACTGCCTATTGGTTTGCTTTATACTGCATCCTCTCGGATGGATTGTTACAAATATTTTCTTGCATCTTTATCGTCCCTCTTTAATGATTCGGTATACAGCTGTGGACATTCGTGTTCGTGCTTACGATTCATACAACAAACCGAAATAAGAGTTCCTCGCCCAAACACTAATTCACCGGCAAGAGCATGCTTCACATGCTCTCTATCCGGAAATACCCGACTTAAGCGGTGTCAGGTAGACACCTCAAAAAAATAACTGTTTGCAAAGGCAATTCAAACCACTGATGGGAAAATCCTTGAAAATGCTCTTCGAGAAACCCATCAATATCCCTGCCCCTTGTTGACCCAGTAAATTTCGGGACCCACCCACCAAAAGGATCCGCACAGCAAACAGAAAGAAACCGAAACGGACCAGATGGGAACTCCGTCGGCGGGACTTATTTGCGATCCTTTGGTCAAGGTGTGAAAGTAACAAAAGAAAGAGGCCGAGACCTGAGAAAAAGCAATCATCACTAATCGGCCTGCCGTCGGCTTCGGGGGATCCGGGTCGTAAAAGGATACTACCGGAATTTCCTGAACAGGAAATTTCCCGCACGAGGCGCAGAAAGAACGCAGGAAGACGAAAGCTACACTTTCGGGCACATTGGGCAGCGACGGAGAAAAAGAACAAAACAAAGACGACGGCACAGAGCAGCGATACTTCAAAAATTTACGACACCATTACCTCTAGTGTACCGGGCTCAGGGTTATTCCCAAAGGTTCGCTGTTGCAGAGCAATTTTACGAGAATTTCTCACTTTTACTAAGCAGCTGGCAACAAAATTTCAGCTGCACCGTATCAAACTGGAAGTTTTAATAAGCACGACACTGCACTGTCAGCCGTCGGCCACTCGCTGCTAGCTTTTTTAGTCAGCGACAACGTTTCACCGTATCGCTCAGCCCTGAAGCCAAGTGCCGTCGCTGTTCGATATCAACACTCGCGGGTAAAGGGGCACATGTACTTACAGTTGAACAGGTTTTTCACTGGGACGGCGGAACGCTTATTTCGATCGACTATTGATGCTCGCTAGAACAAACTTGGTTGCACGTGGTTGTTTGGTTTCTTCGCCCGTTACATATCACTAGAACATATCTGGTTTTGCTCATGAAATTTCGCTTCATTCATTTCTATCTAGCTCTTGTTGTTTGTTTTGTTTTATTTTTTCGTTAGCTCATATATAAATTCTACTTTCTTTCATACTATGTTCATGTCTGGATTTTACGCCATTCTGATTATATTAAACTTACATCGTTACTCTCTTCTACATATTCTCGTCTATTTACAGGTAAACACAGTTTCGATCGAATTCTCACCAATTGGAATTACTTAAGTCACCACTTTTTGCTTGTATTTTTTAAAGTTTAAACTTTTATTTAAACAATTCATTTAGAGGGCATGAATTTATTTTCTATTTTACTAGCTTGCTTGTTTTTATTGGTTTCGTGTGTTTATGTTGCCGTTTTTTGTTTTGTTTGTTGTTGGGATGTTGTGGGAATGTGTCGTAGAGGGTGCGGCCGGAGCTTGTTCCAAGCTGACCGCGGGTTTAGTTGAGATATCGTGCACCAGTTGCAGGTCCGGATGGCCCGAACTGCAGAGTCCATTCTTGAAATATCCGCCTAGCATGCATCTGCTGCTGCTGCTGGTGATGCCGGTGATCTATGTACATTTGGGCGGCAGCAGCGGCCGCCGCCGACGACGAAGGTGACGCTCCTGAGGCGGCTGCTACTGTTCCAGCAGCCGTTGTGGACGACGACGACGTCGAAGACGGTGGCGAAGAGGTATTTGTGGTGGTCGATGCTAAGCTATAGCTATTCCCGGGGGCGGAGGAGACGGCAATGGCGGCATGTGGCTGCATAATTGCAGGATGATGGTGTATTGGTTGGAATGCCGCCGGATTATTGCTGGACTCCTGGTGCTCTGATTGCTAGTGGGCCGTAAGTTGGTGGTGCCCTCCGCCGCCCATACTCTGAGGGCTGAGCATGGGCGGGCTGTGGCTATGACTGTGGGTACCCATCGGACTACCATGCATATCGTGATGCGGATGATATCCATGGCCACCGTGGCCCATATGTCCGGGTGGCATTCCATCCATCATGTCGCCACCCATCGTGTTTGGTGGTGTCATTCGTTTCTCCTTCTGCCGTCGATTGCAGAACCATACTCGAACTACTTCCTTCTCTAGCTGGAGCGAATCGGCAAGTGAGGTAATTTCTTGGGCCGATGGTTTCGGCTGTTTGTGGAAGTGCTGTTCTAGGGCTCCCTTCACTGACACCTCAATGCTGGTCCGCTTTTTTCGTTTCCGACCCTGTGCGGCAATCTTATCGATGCTCGTTGGTGATCCCGTCGTCGAATCAGCCTCCTCTAGCCATTTCTGTAACAGTGGCTTTAGCTTGCACATATTCTTAAAACTTAACTGTAGAGCCTCAAATCGACATATCGTTGTTTGGGAGAATACATTGCCATAGAGGGTGCCCAGCGCTAGGCCTACGTCAGCTTGTGTAAATCCTAGCTTGATTCGTCTCTGTTTGAATTGCTTTGCAAACGCTTCTAGATCGTCAGATGTTGGGGTGTCTTCTTCGCCGGCACTCACGTCCCGATCACCTTGCAGGTGGTGGTGTGGTATATGTAGCTGGGGCGATTCACCTCGTAACGAGTGATGCAGAGGTGGTGCACTTTGGTGATGAGCAGGATGAGCAGGATGATGGAGCATGCCGTTCATCGCATGGTGGTACTGCAGAGGAGATCCTCCGGTGCTATAGTGCGTTGCAGGATGCACGGGTGCATGCCAAGGATGTGGCGATGCCATACCTTGTTGTGCTCGGGCTTGTTGCGATAAATGCATTTCCTGTTTAACGTCTGTCGCATGCGGGTGGGTATGTGGATGATGGGAGTGCAAACCCCATGGATCAGTCGGCTGAATGGCAGCCCATGGATTACCAACACCACCTAAGCCACCCGTCACTGAGCCCAAACCGGCCTGGTTTGGACTAGGACTAGAGGGCACATGGTGATGACTCTGGTGGTGGTGGTGATGATGCATATACTTCATCTCGTTGGCATCGGCTGCACTCCGCGGTGAGGATGTATGATATCCGCCGCCTAAGGCCATATCCAGCTCGCCACTGGATGACATGTACGTGGTGGCGGCCATCCCCACCGCTCTAGGGCTGTTAAGCCCTTCCACGCTGGCGGGGTAGGGCTCCAAATTTGGGCTCAGTTTTCCTATCTTATGAAATATGGCTCACTATCATAACACGCCTCAGCGGCACCGTAATATTCTATTCAGGACCAGCTTATCTCAGGTGCTGTTGGCTGTTCCGTTTTACTTTCAAGCTTCACCCGACAAAAAACTCGACCAGACTTGACCGAGCTCTCCAGCAACAACAGGTCTTCAATAACTTTTAGTTCTTGCTGACGATCCCACGAGGCACACAAAAAATGTCGATCACGTCAAAGTAATCAAATCGGAGACTTGTTTTGTTTGTCTTCCTCTTCCAGTTTCCACTCAACACCCGAAAGGCTGTATGTCTGTGTCGCGCTCTCAAGTCTATCGGTGAACCAACGCGCATATATCGATAATTCAATTCTCCAGTGCAGCTAGAATCGATCAATCATCTCTCAGGTGTGTTTGCTCCTTGCTAATAACTTCTCTTTTCTTCTCTCTAACTCTTTTGACTTGTTTTACTGGCGCTGGAATTTTACTGTATTTCGTTTTCTTATTTGTTCGCCGAACTCAACTTTATGTTCTTGATCACTTCGCGGATGCTGCCACTGCGCCTTTGTTGTTGTTGTTTTTGCTTGTTGCTACTGCGTCCCGCGAGAGTATACAAATTATGTAAATTTCTGTTTCTTCATTCAAGATTATTCAAATTAATTGAGGCATTTATTTGGGAACCTTTTTGCCGGCACCCATAAAGAACTCAACTTTCGTCGACGTACGAAAAAAAACGATCAAAACATAAACACACTTCAGCACATATCTTTCTCTTCGTATTAGATCACTTGCTATTCTGGTTTCTTCATGTCACCGGAACACTACCGGTGTCAAATATTACGCGCTCGTCGGCCTTCGATGTCACAAATTACAGATGATGGCTGAAACTTTATCAGCTGTGTTCCAAACCGTCAGGTACGTCTATCGATAAACTCGCAATTTTCTCAGCTTCAGCTTCAGCAGGTTCTCATGTGTTATTTCTTCCAATATTGATACTTTTCATAATCATCATTAGGATGTCACACTTGCGAAAATACGTTTCATCGCACTTTTGTTTCAAACCAACACTTTGCGTTCCACTGACCTACGGCTTCTAATTCGTATGCCTATATGCAGGAGAGCGTTCGCGTACACGGTCGATTTCGTGGTTCTCTTCTCAGTCGCGCACGTTTCGTTTGGATAATTCATCCAAATTGTTTTACGATCACCGAAAAACAGATTTCTCATCTGCTACGTCGTCCACCGTACTGTCATCGCGGGTTTTCCAGTTCGAGGCAAAACACTCTCCGAGCTCACATCGAGCAAAGAAACGTTGTGTGAAATAAAAAATAAATTAATAAATATACACGCACAATCGAGACATATACGTGCAAACGCTCCGAATCATAGAAGTTGACTAAACAATATATTCAACTATTCACCGCACTCGGTGTGGTTGCCGTGTCTCGCTCGATCATTTTTGTTGTCGCTCTTTCCACACACGAAACTACACAATCATAACCCGTACACTCATACCACCACATCAATCGTACTGCCGAACCATCAAGCGATCCGTTCAACCAGTTTGTTACGCTATCAACCATCCAAATTCCCCACACAACGACCCATGCAATCATCAACTCACCACGCAATCGAAACAAATTCACCTCATTCTGTACCTCATTCACGCGCTGCTTTTCATTGGTATATATCTATATCAACACCTCTCATTCGCAATGTGGCTCCGCCTCTTCTGGCATCTCTCTTCTTCCATTCTACACCTGTCCAACGCGTCAGACAAAGCCAGCAACTGCTAATCCCCCGTCTCTTTCTCACCAATTACCCACAGTACACCACACACCACCACATCACGCAACTTCTCCTCCCCGAGCTTTCTTCACCACAAACCCACCTTCAGGACTATCCCCGTCTCTATCCAACGATATTCACCATGCTCTGTTTACTCCCGCTGCCAATCCAGCGCGCGGTTTCGTTCCCGGCTACCGGGTCTTGTCACTTGCCAAACCAGAGCGCCAGAATGTGTTTGCTCAATGCTTCCACACAATGTCCGGACGGAGCGCTCTTCTTTGTGCGATGATTCCTTTGCTTCTTCTGCTGCGGCGCGTACCAAGTGGAATGACGGACAAGGTGGTGGTGAAATGTGCCCAGCAGGCAAAGAAAAACAGTACATGCGTACAGAGCGTTTTTACACCTACAACTAACCGTGTGCGGTCGTCGGTGGTACCGGGCTCCGGGTATGTAGCCAACCCGGACGGAGGAAGACCGTATAGAAGTAGCAGCCCCAACTAAAGCAGCCGCAGCAACAGCGGTGTGACAACCAGCAGCGCTTCATTTTGCTTTAGCCGGACCGGAACGCGAAAGAAGAACGCAACGGGAGAGAATGCTCTTTAGCGAGTGTTGGCCGGCGGATCGGATTCTATAGTACGGGTGACAGTGTTTTTTTTTATCTAGGAAATTAAGGGATATTTCAGGGAAAGGGCTTTTGTGGTTTTAGAATTTGTTGCATTTATTTGGAATTCCTGATGATTTTCTAAGAACCTGTGAGTAAAATTTGTGATTAATGCATCTGATGGTAAGTATTCTGTGAAGCATCTGTGATAACAGAATATTATGTCAGTGAGCCAAACATATAGCATGACTATCACAATACATCTATGCAGGTTTGTCATTCAAAATAGATTCAATGGATGGTTTCATAGTTTAAATCAGAAATGAAATATGATTTCATTATAATTGTATTGTGAAACAATTTAGTTTGGTTCTTGAGCAAATTCAGTGCATAACTTTTCTGATCATTCTGTTTGATATTTCCATGTCATGTTTGAACATCTCCTAATTATTGTTTATTGCGGAGATTTATAGATTCTGGCGCAAATGTTTGTTTACAATGCAAAACCATCGCCAAAGGTGTACTCAACAGCGCAGTGTGAAATATTCGCCAGCACACGGTCTGTTTTCACATCTGTGGGCCTACGTAAGAAAAATTCACGCAAACAATTCGCGCAGGAGTCTAAACAGGTGGAATCTCCGCAATATTGAACTGAAAATTATATTCGCTTCGAAAAAATAGGCGCCTTATTTTCGTAAACCAAAGAAATCCTTTTTCCAGGTTTGGCAGGTAGGTAATCTGAACAAAACCTGTGTTTTATGGAGCATGAGCTGCAGCTGCAAAAAACAAGTTTCTGAAAATAATGTTGTGATTTGAAAAAATGCTTCTAACGCATTGATTGAATGTTTTTTTGGTCTTTAGTCCAAAAATTCACTGGGTTGTGTTTTATTTTGCAATTTTATTCACATCGTTCTCATTGACCCTTCGACTTACTTGGACTAAGACAGTATAGAAGTGCAGAATTAACATAAGTAAAAGAAACACTTTTATAAAAACACAATGAAAAACATACCGGCTGAATAAGCCTTCTCTACAGTGCCCGGTTCTGGGGCAATTGCTACGGATAGAGTGATCTATGGCGCTTTTGGAATGCACCTACAACACTTGGCTAATAGTTGTTATCGAATGCTTTTTTAATGTTTCCCTGAATGTTTTTTTGACATATTTCACTCAACATTTCTTCCACGTTTTCCAAGATTCAGAAACAATCTCCTAATTATTACTTTGCGGTTTTTTAGGAATTTCAATTGGGATTCTCCAAAAATATTTTCTGAGTGCTGCATACAAAACGTCTACATTTTTTAAAGACTTTTCAAATACACATTTTTTATTTTTTTTTTTTATTATTTTTTTGTATAGGTGTCATTATTTATTTATAGAATTTAACATAGATCTTTAGAAACTTCTTTTCGGGTTAAAAAAAAACACTTTTTTAAACTTTTCATTAGGATTCATTTATTTCTTACAGTATTATTTATTTCTTCAACACAACTTGTTTTCGTGGAAACACTTCTTGAAATTTTAGAGTTTTTCAATATTCCATTCTCGCAGCAAATGTCAGGAGAAGTTTTCCACTGAGTCACTGGGCGTTGCCGGCTACTCCGTTGTCTAGAGTCATGCTTCCTTCAAAAACCGAATAACTTTGAAAAGCTGACGCTTTCAGCGTTTCACTGATGAGTTTAGATTTGGAATTTGTGTTTGTAAATATTATAAAATTATGCTGCACAACTGGCGCCTGACCCAGTGTGCAAAAGAGTCAAGATTTACAAAACTGCAGGTATCTATTGATAGGAGAAAAGAACATCTCTCAGTTTATGATGTGCTGTGTAAAAATGTCCTAGCTTGAGTTTCGTTTTCAAAATCAGTGGTTGAGAACATTGTAGAAAAATAAATTTCGTTACATAAATTAAAGATGGCAGCCGAAATCAATATGGTCTATTTATAAACATCCTTTTTGAACAACGTTTAGTTTTGAGGTAATTTTGAAGAAACTTTCGGATTGTAACAGCTGAGCGTTCACCAAAACCGAGGGGTCCGCAAAAATGTCGTGGCTCTAACTAACGGGGGATCCATCAATTTGAGTAACCAAATACATTTTTCTTACTTTTTTGACGACGATTTTCAGATAATCATCATCTAAAACAGTGATCACTAAGCTGCGGCCCGAAGATTTGGTGCAGCTCGTAAACTGATTTTGAAATAAACTAAAATATGGCCCGCTGAATGTTCCGTAATTTCAATCAGAAATTCACTATTTTAAAATATGTGTGTGAGAATGAAAATTATCTTCTTCTTCTTTCTGGCTCTACGACTCCACTGGGACTTGGCCTGCCTCGCTTCAACTTTGTGTTCTTTGAGCATTTCCACAGTTATTGAAGGGCTTCCTTTGCCTGCCATTCTTTATTACACCAACGAACCTAACCTCAAACTGACTGACAATTCTCAGGCCATTTTGATAGATGTAACATGAGCATGAAAAGGACAGCAACAAGATCGATAAAGTAGAATATATGATCCGTCTTTTTCGTGCATGTGTGTGGTCTGTCAAAATGGTCTGAGAACTGTCAAACATTTTCATGGCTTGCTTTTTTGGTGTAATGAAGAATTGCATGAATTTGTATATTGTGAGGCACGTACAATGATACACTATGCCCAGGGAGTCGAGAAAATTTTCCCGAACGCAACGGGAATCGAATCCGCCGTCTCCGGATTGGCGATCCATAGCCTTAACCACTAGGCTAACTGGACACCCAATGAATGAAAATTATATACTGGTCAATATAAGTTGATAGTTTTGAATTGTGTTTCAAAAGTATTCAAAATTGTGATTGGTCCAGAATACTAACAATTTCAAAAACATTGATCTTATTTATACACCCATTTTAATTGGCTGCTCACATTGTTTTGCTCAGTTTTCTTTTAGGCATTTTTTATTCAAAAATAATTCAAAAATCCACTTTAACTGAATTGAAAAAAATGTTTTGGTAATGTCTTTCAGAAGTTTAACAACAAAATTAAAATATCTAATAAACAGGAGTGAAAAAGATGCTCTCCGAGGGAATCCCCTAGCAATACTCAAAGAAAGTTCTACAAAACTGGCTGAGGTGAACTTACTGAGCATACTCCTAAGACTTTTCCAAAAACGTGCCTAAGAAATTTATTAGAACTTCTTCAGTTATTCCTCCAAAGTTTTTGGTCCTCTGTAAGCTTTTGCAGAATTATCTTCTCTAAAGAGACTG
Organism: Aedes albopictus; assembly: GCF_035046485.1. Taxonomy (NCBI): domain Eukaryota; kingdom Metazoa; phylum Arthropoda; class Insecta; order Diptera; family Culicidae; genus Aedes; species Aedes albopictus. Next base: position 296,923,315 of record NC_085137.1, read on the forward strand.
CAAATTCTCAGCATTTCAATTGCAAACGATTACAGCAGGATTTCAAAGAACATCTTTATCAATTTCTAAGAAATTCCTCAAATTATTAAGTCAAAAACTCATTCAAAGATTTCCAAAATAAAATTAACCAAGAATATTTGGGAATTTCTTCCGTAGCCCCAAATTCCATCTACAAAATAGAAGACTTAAAGACAATCATCAGTTTTTGAGGTTTCAATGAACGTTGCAAAAATTTTCAAGAAGCTTTCGAATATTTTTCGAGAATTTAATCTGAGAATTATGCTCTGTAGAAATTCACCAAGAATGGCAAAAATACATCAAAATTTTGCCACAATATTCCAAAGATAATCCAAATTGTTGTTACATCGCTGTTTTTTTTTATTACTTATTATTATTTTGACTAATTAAACCATGACAATTTCTCATACGCCAAGGGAAGCACCCCATTAAACCGTATCCAATTTCCAAATCCAGATGTCTATGAAGTGGGCCAAGTTCTTCTGAGTAGATATTTAATCAACATTTCCTCCCCATCCCCACTGATCGTAAGGACCTGGCCAGGTGTCGAGAGTTCGTTAAATGAAAGGTTTGTCAAGTCCCAGGCAACTTTTCTGGCACATTGAACGTCTCTATCGGATGTGTACGGTCGGCTATGCTATGCTATGCTACGCTATGCTATATTGTTATTTTGATTAATTATTCAGAAATAACTCTATAGATTAACGGCTACGCAGTCTTAGTGTTCAAAAAACGAGTTTTATTATTCACCCGACGTTTCGACACGGGGATAGTGTCTTCCTCAGGGGGAAACTGTAATTGGTACTTGACTTTAAACAGAGTTGTCTTTACAAAATTTGTCTGATTACTTACATAAATATTAACGTTTTTGGTCAAATGTTTTGTCTAACTTTAACTGTCTCGTTTTGTGTCGTTTTTGGTACATGCTGTAAGGTGGGTGTGTTTTAAATTAATTTTGTCATTTAGAACTCGTTTTTTTGAACCCTAAGACTGCGTAGCCGTTAATCTATAGAGTCAAGATTACAGTCGATTCCCAACAGCAATATTCAGAAATAACTTCCCAAGTAACAATCTCATTGCTGATTGGTTTTCTTTGATTTTTATTAGGGTTTTATTACAGCAATAATTAAAACTCACAGTTTTATGACTGCTTTTATGAAAACCATTGATAAAATGTTTTATAGTACACTTGAAGATATTCATAAAGGCAGATTTTAAGAGTAAACAAAACTTTCCGATTTGTAATCCTTTTGGCAATCATTATTACCACAATAAAACTGTTGAAACTCTCAACAGATGGCGATCAGTTCGATTAGTAACGAAATCTGTTGGTGTAAAAGCAGAACTTCGACACTGAGGCTTTCCACGGACCAGCACGAATCCATTTTAATCAATGTTTTTTAATCTACTTGATATTTTTGTATACTATTCCTTTTTGTGTGAGAAACCATTTTTTCATATCAAAAGTTCATATTTTGTCTCGACTAACTTTCAATTAGGGCCTATGAAAAAATGGAACACAAGCAAATAAAAAAATATAACACGGAAACGGCTTGTTCGATCGGAAAGGTGTCTTCAGCAAAGTTGTAGAATAATATATTGCGGCTCTCAGAAAAATACACATTGAAAAATTTATTTAGTTTTTCTTCTGAAAAAACTGAATTTTGTTACTAAAAATCAAATATCTCAAAAAGCTATTTTTTTACCTTCGTGTTTTTTGTGACAATAAAGTTCATTCTGTTAGCTATCATCTCTAAAACTTTTATAGTGGTAAAAAAATGTACAAAAAAGTTATGGCACTTTGATCATTTTTGGTTGCGTGTTTTTTAGAGTGCATGACGATTTTCCCGCAAACTAGATTTTGGGGTAGCACCCTCTCAGATTTCAATGGAATTGTATAGGTATGAAGACTATGTACTTAAAAACAACGTTGCATACTTTGTTGTTTTTTTTTAATTTATCTACACTAATATTTGAAAAGGGCTTAAGTTTTTGACCATTTTTTTATACCAATGTAACTTAAAAATAACCTGACCTACAAAAAGTGTGGTATGTGTGACTTTAAGGAATTTGTGTGAACTTTCAAGTAAAAAATTGAAATATTGAAAAAACGATCACGCTTAAAAAAGTTAAAAAATAAATTGAAGTCAATTTGAAATACATGCCCATTTGCGAAATTAAATTAATCCTATTTCGGAGAACCAAACCCCACACCAACCGTTGAGAATAGAATTCAAAATGGGTCAAAGTAATTAAATTGCTATTATCTGAATCCAACCCAACACAAAATGTTTTTTTTTTTTTTGAGTCAAACCAATTTTTCGGTATTTTTATACGTGGATTTTCACAATTTAATATTGAACATAGCTTTATTTGTTTCAATTATAAATCTATCCAATACAAAGAATATAATTTAGGATTCTATTTTGAACCAGAACACCAGATCTGTTACACAGAAATTCAGAATATCAACCAGAAGTCGCATTTCAACTTAAAAGTTTCCTTATTCATAGGAGAATAAAATAAATACTTTGCATTAGATAGACTTGTGAATCAAACATATGGAGCTATGTTTAATTTAATATATGAAAATATCTGTAAAAAACGCCCTGGATAAAAACACTTTTTTTCTAACGGAGAGAAACACGCAAAATGATGACATGAAGTATTTGTTGCTAGGAGCCGTCCATTAAAGATGTAGCATTTTAGGGGAAGTTTATGATATTGCTAGGAGCCTTCTATTAGGTATGGGAGAATATACTTTGAGAGGGGAGGAGCTGTCAAAAATTTTCCACTTATGCTACCGTGATTTTGAATGCAGCGATATGGTCAAACTCAATACAGAATCCTTGAAAAAGGTCCAATAAGGACCGAAACGTCGAGTTAAGAAAACATATAGTTGTTTTTGATTGACCAAATTAGACTGAAATGCCAATTAAAGATATCATCCAACGTACAGTCGATCACCCAAAGAAAGTCAAACTCAAAGCAATAAAACAAGTAGGGTCTGGAACCATTTGGGCAGGAGCACCTATTTTGGGCACTTGCTGCTATAACTCAATCAATTTCAAACCGATTGACTTGAATTTTTGTACATGGCAAGATACTGTGCGTATCTGATCGCGTCTCAAAAATTAAGTCAATCGGTTCAAAATTGCCTGAGGTATAGCAGCAAGTGCCCAAAATAGGTGCTCCTGCCCAAATGGTCCCAGACCCTACGACCACGATTCTCATCAGTCAACGAGTTTGAAACTTTTACTACAAATCATTTTATTGCAATAGGTAAATATCATTTAAAATAAAAAAAAATCAATAATTTTGCATTTTGCTTTCGGGATGAAATTGATCAGTAAATGAAATACCTTTGCATGTGCCAAAAATATGTTTTCCACCTGAATTAACCACCCCAGTATGCAAAATACTACGCAAAACTTTTACGAGTTTTCTCAATTTTTAATTATTCAAGTTTTAAATTTAGTAAATTTTATGAAAACGCCTTAAAGTATGCACTTTTCATACTGAAAAAATGTTTACTTCCGGAAAAGTGCAATTTTATGTATAAATTCGAATATTCATAAAATTTTTGATGATGAAATTGTGTTTAGCACATACTTGGCAGCTAAAAGCATCCATTCGAATATTCATTACATGTGCGATACAGCCACGGTAACAAAAGTTTGAAAGGGTGCCAAACACGCAATTACGGAAAATATTTAATTAAATACAGAAATATGTGACTAATTGACTGTAAAACATGTACCGTCGTGCGGGGTTACTTTTGAAGTGGGGGGCTACTTTGGACACTTTCGAATATGGATTTTTTGAATTCGAAATATGGTTCAAATTTGTTTGATGTCTTTGGGACTATTACGAAGCAATAGTTTTCCCTCCATTTGGTTGAAATTATTTTTCAAACAGACCGTTTATTGCTTGGCAGGACGCGAAAATACATCGAATAAATCAATAAAATATACATAACGTATCAGAACATTTGGTCTGTAAGCATTGTTTCTACAGTTTATAAATTTCAAAGGGTTGATCAATTCATTCAAAATATATCAACGTAGCATATACAATCGAATATTTGTATCGTTATACATTATAAATGACAATTTCACCTATATAAAGGATTGATGGTCCTTTTTTCCAGGCTATTTATATAGCAATATCACGCTGCTCATAATACCAAAGGTAGCACGGAATCATCTACAAACGCATAAATTTATTGAAATCATGTCTGATATAGTATACTACAGTATTGGTACAAAGTAGTTTTCTAAATAAACCTGGAATTTGAAATGCAATTTTGTTTTAGATAAAAATGTCCAAAGTAGCCCCCATCTGGTTCTATATAAGATGTGTCCGATTGGTGTATGAACAACTTTTTTGTTTATTGATAAATTTAGTTCATATTTTGCATACATCCTACATTCATACTCACAATTATTATGTGTAAAAATTGTGGAAATCCATTCACTACTCTGGGAGTTATAATGTCATAAAGTTCAAAAATCACGAAAAAGTGTAAAAAGAAGCCCCGCACGACGGTAACTCATCATTCAATAATCCTTCAGCCAGATGATGGTCATTTTATACAAATTGTTTTAAGTTTAAAGCAATATTTTTAACAAATGAAAATGACCCTCACGTCGATCAATTTCACCCCACTGATCAATTTCACCCGAAATCACGGTACCTCAAAAATGCTTTTCTTCAAAAGTGCCCATCTTGCGATATATGGCAAAATTTTCAATAATAACAAAAATGTCATGTTCTGCAAATTGAAATAATTTTTCTTATTTGCATTTTTTTGACTTTTAAAGCTTATTGACATTTTTTTTTCAATGTTATAAAAGTTCAAATGATTATCTAAAAGTCACCCATACATAACTTTATTGTAGGTAATGTCATTTTTAAGTTATATTGAGTAAAAAACGGTCAAATACTTTAGCCCTTTTCAAAAATTAGTCTAGATAAATAAAAAACAACGTATGCAATCTTGCTTTAAAATACATAAGCTAGTATGACACTCTTTGACCAATGCCAAATATTTGACCACTTTTGACAGTTAAATTTTGACCAAGGTGTACCTGGCAAACAAAAATATTTGTCACTTTCGAAAAACGAATAGGGACAAACAGAGTCAAACAACCTGCCAAAATGTATCTGTCAAAAGTGGTCAAATATTTGGCGTCTGGGCAAAGAGTGTAATAGCACCCATAGTCTTTAAACCTAAGAAATTCCATCGGATTCTGAGACAGTTTTGCCAAACCCCTACGGCGAGTTTGCGTGAATTCGTCATACACTCTAAAAAACACACAACCGAAAATGTTCAAAGTGCCATAACTTTTTTGTACATTTTTTTACCATTATGAAATTTCTACAGATGGTAGCTAACAGAATGAACTTTATTCTCACAAAATATCACGAAGGTAAAAAAATAACTTTTTGAGATATTTAATTTTTAGTAACAAAATTCAGTTTTTTTAGAAGAAAAACTAAATAAATTTTTCAATGTGTATTTTTCTGAGAGCCACCATTTATTAATCTACAACTTTGCCGAAGATAATTTTCCGATCAAACTAGCAGTTTCAGAGATATGATTTTTCATTCACATGTGTTCCATTTTTTCATAGACCCTATTTGAAAGTTAGTCGAGACTCCATAAAAAGTTTTAATATGAAAAAATGGTTCGTTTTATTTTCGCTGATTATGGTTGACGCCATATTGGAGAATTAGCTAACGTGAATGGAAAATAGTTAATTTCTCTCGTCATTTCTCTTATGAGTGAAAAAACTCAAATTCCATAAATTTCGAATTGTGCATAATTACACTAAAACTGATAATTTTGGGAATTCCTTCGATTGGAATCAGAAGTATATGTAATGGGAAACACACCCTTGAGAATAAGCTTGTAATTTTGACAAACACGATCCTACAATTTGAAATTTCGAGCAGATCTCTAAATTGTTTCTGCCATTAAATAGCTGTATATGTCAGCGTTTCTCAAACTATGGGTCGTGACCCACTGGTGCGTTGAGGACTGATTATTGGTGATTATGGAATTACCTTCCCAAAAATATTTTTATGATATTTTTTACGAGTTCGGGCATTGTTTTTCCTGATTTTCTATACGAATTTTCTCAACTTTTTCCAGTTCATATTTTTTGAGAAAATTTGCTTTCATTTTCTAAAAAAAACTTTGTTTCTATGATGCTTCGTTCTTGAGTTATGTTTTTTTAAAGTAAGTGGTGTCAGGGGAAAACAAAGAATTTCCACCTGAGTTTTCCGGAAAAATTGTCGACCCTTAATTTTTCTCATTTTTTTCATATAGCCATGAGCCCTGCCTGTAGAAAAAGTATCATGTAAATTTGAGACCCTGAGAAACTGAAGCTGATGCGGTGAGTTTCATGCAGAATAACGGGAAATAACCAAGATACCAACATCTCCATCTACGATTTTGATTATACTAAGCATGTGTTCTGAAGACTCTAAAATTGCTGCATACTTAAAGCTTTGGTTGTTTAAAAAAAAATCGTATGGGTTTGAATACAAATTATATTTCTTAAGGTTATTTTGAATATAAAATGGTGTTGATCACTAACACTGTAGAAGCCACCGTTTTCGAGATATATCAAACAAAAATTTGAAAATAACAGAAAAAATCTGTCTTACACAAATTCGGAAAATTACTCGTGATTCTCTATGCTCAACTCTAAGTTTTCCATTTTTTTTTGAAATTCCTTACAGTATGAATCAAGTCTGGTCGATCGGTGATTCGGGGTGGAAACAGTCGTACAGAGATCGACTGGCCGCAAACTGATGCGTCTACCCTAGTATTTCTGAAAGGGTAATAAAATGTACACTTTCTGCAAGACCTAATTATTACATGCTGTCAACTCATTTAGCGTTCATGTTCAAAATACCGCAGACATCCCTCCTTGGAAAGGTGAGAAAAGTTAACGTCGAATTGTCGAATGTTGTCACCGCAAAAAAAAAACTGCAATTGTTGACATCTCACCTTGGCACCTCACCGCTCGGCTATCATTCGTTGCCATCGAAAAGTGCCCACTGTCTAGCTATAGGAGGAGGACGCAACAGTCAGTAAAGAGGCAGCTCTAAATAGCGTGAGTGCACCCAACAACAGCTGTAAGTCAGCCAGACACCCAAAGTGGTGAGGTTATTGTATTCAGTTTGCTGAAAATTTGAATTTCTAATTCAACTAAGAAGAAAAAAAACGCCACCTTCAATAATAAAGTGCGTCGCCGTACCACCGTGCCTACCCACTTTTTGTTTTCCAGCGGGCTCGATTCTGTTCCGCGTGTCCAACAAAACGTCGTCGCCGTTGTAATTTGGAGGTGGGAGATGCCGCGCTTCCAGCTGAAATGAGTACCGAGCGTGCAACGCTTGTTCACAACAGCCGCTCGTCTTGTATACCGAACCAAGTCCCATGTTAAAGAGAAATTTAATTCTAGTTTGAAAGTAAATTGAAAAATCGATAAATTACTTTGTATTCACTGGAGTTTGCTCCGGTTTTTGTTCGACTTTTCCAGAGTTGTGGCAGCAGCAAAAAAGAATGGCAACCAGCCTGACTGACTGGGATGGCAAATGCCCTGGAGGCACTCACCAACCAACCTGCTGTGGAATGCTCTGACTGAGTCCTTTTCTATTGTTGTCGGCGGCTGTTCCAACACCTCCCCCGCACACCACATCGCATTGGCACTCCGGTCCTGTCCCATCGCGCGGGTAGGGTCGATTTCTCGTAGGGGTTAAATTTGAATGTGGTGAATAAATTGATTTTCACTCTCGATGCCAACGACAGCGCCCCGTCTCTTTCCCTCCTAATGTGATTACACCGAGAAAAATTTCTACTCAGTGGCTGAGTTAGTCTTACTCAGAAATCGAAAAATCCTTTGTTTTCTTACTCAGTTTCCGTTAAAAGTGGGACAACCCATTGCCAATGGGTTGTCCCACTTTTAGCCGAAACTGAGTAAGAAAACAAAGGATTTTTCGATTTCTGAGTAAGGCCAACTCAGTCAATGAGTAGAAATTTTTCTCTGTGTACGTGTTTTCAAAAGAATTCTGATTGGAATCCTTGCGGTACACGATCAAGCGGGGAAGGGAAAAATGTGACTTTGGATGAATAACGGGACCATTCAGCTAACTAACACCAGTACATGGCCGGATTTTGCAGAACGGATTGCTGACGGAGCAGATTGAAAATGTTATCTCAATTTTAATTACACAAAAAAAACATGCAAACTGTAAACGGACAGTTTTGAACATTGTAAGAAGATTTCGGCTATTCATCTGATTTTTGATAGATTTTCACTCCGCTTGGTCCATGTTACCTTTTTCGACGAGTATCCCGTTGGAGCTGTTTATAATCCACGTAGATCAAAACTCGGAAATCTCAGAACGGCTTGCAGTCTAACAATTTGCGTTGATTAATTACTGGTCATCGCCGACGTTTCGGTCCAGCTATTGGACCATCCTCAGGGCTCGATACACAAATCAACAAGTCACACAATTTTTTTCAATTTTGAAACCGTCGGGGCCATTCGTTCCGGTTGGGAAAAAATTTAAAAAACAAAATTGATAGCATTCTTATGGTGATAAACACCAACGCAGTAAATACGAGATTTGATCCTGATTTCGAAAAATCCGGATTAAATTTTAATACCCCATTCGGTAAGCAAAAAACGCATCAAGAGAGGATTAAAAAACGGAAGCACGCAACCATTCTCTCTCTCGTGTTGATGTGTGGGTGCATTCGTAAAGTGCTGTTTGTTTACGAAATGATTTTGCGTGGTTTGTTTGAGACGTCATTTTCATTGTATTTCGTTCGTTCGGCTCGGCGTGGCTAACATATTTACTCGGCTGCAAAATCGGTGTGTCGGTCCGCATATAATCTGTCGACGTATAAGGCATTTTATGAGACGTTTCAAATCAGCTGTTTTTTTTCAATGTTTACCAGTTTTGAATTCCAACCGGTGGGCCCATTCATTTACATTTTCGCTAGCATAACATGTGATACAGGCCCATCCAATAAACAGGGTTCATTCATCTGAAAAAATGCGTCAATCCGCCCACTATAATCAATATCCGTAGACCGTGGAGATGCTTTTCCATCTGCTCGTGACATCATGCAGCTCGGGGGATTGATACATGCAGGGCTGTTACAGGTGGCGCGGATTTTGCGTTTTTCGCGGTTTTTGCGTTTCGCGCGGATTTCGCGCGTTTTTGCTGATTTTGGCGCGGTTTTTGCGGAAATGGTTTTCAAATACACGTACATTAGTAAAAATAATATTAATAGTCCCTGAAGTGCTAGATAAGTTGCACTAAACGCTCAATTTGTGAAAAGAGAGAAGTTTCTCTTCTGAATTTCTTAGTCAACCTCTTAGTCATTTCTGCCTTAACTCCCACATAAAATTTTAGCAAAAATTTTGGATAGAATTTAAGTTTTGGACGGAAGTTAAATAAATAATGTCTGAAGTTCGAAAAAATACTGAATCGTGGCAAAATTTCTGAAATAATTTCTGGAGTTTCTTGGTGATTCTGAAATCTGTTTTTTGTGGAATTTGCAAAAAGACGTGACCGAAAATTTTGGATAAACATTTGATGGAATTTGGTAGTTAAATATAATAAAACCTCGTCGTGAGAAATCTGATTGGTTTTCTGACACAGTATATGTCGTGATGGTTTGCATAACGTGACGACCCATACAAAAATTGTTGAGGTCTCATACAAAAAGTGTGACATAGGGGGGAGAGGAGGTTGAAAAAGGTCGATTTTTGCGTGACATAATTTGTGTATCACCCCTTGGTGGTGTACACAACCGGCTAGTCGTCGGGTTTGCGAGATTGTGTGTTACAAAAAAAACGAAATTACCAGGAAAGATTATCAAACATTACCTTCTGAAGCATTAGAACGTTCTGAATCCGATCATCATCCGATCAATTCCCGTCATCAAATCTTCCGTCTGCTGCTATCCACTGCAGGTTTTCCCGGTATCCCGAATAGCAATAGCGTTTAGATGCTATGTGTGAGTTTTTTTTTTTTTGCAGAGATCTCGGGAATCCCTCCAGCACTTTCTTCAGCAATTCCCGCAGGTGTTTTGTAATGAATTCCCTCTGGAAATTCGGCAGCAATGCCGTCTTTTTGGAAAATATAACTTATTATTTTTTCAAAGATTTCTTCACGTTTCCCTAAGTCGAATACATAAAGAAATATTGTGGAGTAAATTCATTACATTCATTTCATTTTATTTTAATTTATTCCGTGTAACATTACATTATAATAAAACGTAGTCAACAATTTCACACCATAACGCTCGATTTGCGGCTGCAGCTATCCATCCTTGGTCATGCCCAATGCTCGCCAGATCACGTTCCACTGGGTCCGGTCATCTTGCTCTCTACGCTCCACGTTTTCTTGTACCAACCGGATCTGTTGCGAACATAGCTTCGCAGGGTTGTTATCCGGCATTCGTCCGGTAACACTGATTTATAGGCAAACTTGTGTCTTGGTTTGTTCGTTTTCGTCGTATTCACCACCAGTTCGACTTTTGCCGCTTCGCGTTTCCGGCGGGTGTACACTGTACAGCTCTTCAAATGTTCTTGCAATAATGTCCATGTCATCCGTAAAATATCAAATTTACCAGAAACAAATACTTGCAATATTTCCTGAAGGAATATATGAAGAGGTTTTTGGATGAATCCCAAGGAATCCATGGTTGGAGGTATTTTTGAGGTAATCATTAGAGAAATTCTTGAAGCAGTCATTGAAGGAATTTCTGCAGGAATACTTGTAGGAATTCTTGAATGAAACCGTGGGAAAATTCTTGGAGGTATTCCTAAAAGGATCCTTGGATGAATTCCTAAAAGGTTCCTTGGAGGAATTCCCAGAGGAAACGAAGAAACTACTGGAGAAATTTCCGGAGGAATTTCCGGAGAAACTCCTGGAGGAATTACCAGCTAGAGTAATACAGGAAAAAAAATCTGCGACTATGCCCGTACAATACAACACAAGATATGCTTGTTTTGATACTGTTGCTACCAGCCAGAAGGTTCTCAGAAAAATGTGCCCGGAATTCGTTCACATGATATGCACGATGTGGTTTAATGACAACAGAAATGCACTTTTTGACTAGTTTACCTACCCGTAAAGTATATCGCGTACCACTAGCATCCACTAGTCAGGACTTGAGACCTCAGGATCACTTCAGTTTCGCTAAAAAATCGACGAATCAACTGCGACGGAACAAGTGCACGATGGAATAAACAAAAAACGTGCTCAATGTTTTGTTTTGCCCCTTTTCTGACGTTTGGGAGGCATTACGCTAGTGTGAGTATGATCAATTACCGTACGCAGCCACTTCTCTCAAAATCTCCGAAATCGGCGCACTAAAGTTAAGGCTTTTATGGCATCATCAGCATCGGCAGCCATGTTGGATATAAGCCTCAAAATTTCAAAGTGATAATTCTCTGCCACCAAAGCGAATATTCGTATGAAAAAGTATCATCCTATATGCTCACTCGCAGTGATTGCGATGATACTTTTTCTGCTGCGTTGCTGCAGAATTGACAGTTTTTTATCACTTCAAAAACGCGAGGCAAACAATCATTGAAAAGCAAAAAGCCAGTGATTCGTTTGAAAACTTAGTGATGCAGCAAGACACCTTAATTCTCGGATTAAAATCATGGATAATACCACATAGTGCTTAGGAAAATCGAGGATAATACTCGATTGACGTCTAATACGCCGTGGAGCTTACCACCATTAACTTCCTTCAACGTGGGAGTTGGCTCATTGTGGCCCCCTGCTGTAATGACGTAGTCATTTCTCCATAGGTACACTGGTTCTCCATGTCTGCGCTCTCAGCACCATTCGGGTGTTTGTGGTAGTGCTGCTTCCACCTTTCGATCACCTCATGTCCGACCGTCAGGATGCTCCCGTCCTTATCTCTGCACATTTCGGCTCGCGGCACGAAGCAATTGTAAGGTGCGGACTTCCGTGTTTCTCGGCTGCGTTTTTTCGCCCGGAAGAGGCAGATCTGCCGTTTCCGCATTCTTTTATATGGTTCCATGTCTGTCAAGTCCTGTGCTGCACGAGCATGACCGTCCTCGCTACGTTCTCAACAAACATGTTTGCCGTACAAGAAAGGAACAAACCACTATTAAGGCGAAACTGGAAGGTGGAAGCATTTACTCACTTTTTGGTTTTTGATTTTTTATAAAATAAGGAAGCAATATTTTCAAAATCGGTTTTCGTGCACATGAGTATGGATCAAGGTATCTCCTGATTTTTTTTTTTTTTTTGTAGTGGAAAATGTTTTTTGTTTTTGCAGTAACCATTTTTGATCATAATTTCACATATAAATGGTTTATGCAAAAATGGAAAACATTTTCCACCTCAAAAAAATCAGAAGATACCTTGATCCATACTCCACATGTGCACGAAAACCGATTTTGAAAATATTGCTTCGTTATTTAACAAAAAATCAAAAACCGAAAAAAATGAGTTTCGCCTTAAGCAAACTGTAGCTTAAGATACCGTTTTCAGCTAGTTCTGTTACATTGTTCTCTTCCAAAATTTGTCATCGTGGAACAGCGACTGTATGTTGTTCATCACAGAGAGTTATTGACGCATATTTACCAGTACCAGGTAGAGGTCAGAGTCAATTTAAGCTCCACGATAGGTCCTGAATCGCATTTGAATCTTTCACTGGCTTGCGAACGTTGATCGGCCGACTTTGGTCGAAGTGTGTAGATATTGTAATTGCAGGGGTTAGAAGCAAATGGGCGTAAGTTACAAAAACCCACTTTCGTGTTAATGAGGTTTAATGTTCTTAGTTTATTTTTTATCCCATGCTAAATGTATGGAGTTAAAAATCTATCAAGGCCGGGGCCCGTGGCGTAGTTGGTTACACGTTCGCTTCATATGCGGATGGTCATGGGTTTGATTCCCAGCCCCGGCACATGCAATTTTTCGTCAGTTGCTCTTCACCGAGAGTGGCTGACACTGACCCTCTTCTGAGCCCCATGGCTCAAACGGACCCGGATACCTGGACATCGGCGAACTGCTACTCATAATGGACCCCCAATCGGACTGGAAAGGAACAACGGCCACCTACCATCCTTGTGCTCATCATTCTACCATGTAGAGTAGAAAAGTGGAAAGCAGCAGAGGCAACCAGTTCGATAAAGTATAATAGAATACATCAAGGCTCTGTACAATACTGTAGGTACAGCTGTCAATTGAAATCGCTCACGTAGTGCCCTAGTGGACAATAGAGCTGTAAATTAGGTTAAGTGATTAAGAATAAAAAAAAAATCTATCAAATTTTCTCCGATTTATTGTAATTTTTCCAATCCTCGTAAAAATAATCTTAAAAAAATCCCGAAAGCTTGAATTGTGAAGATTTTTTTTTATATGCTCAGCTCAAATTCGACAAAATGGTTACTTACACCCCTTTGCATCTGGGCGCCACAATTGTAGTTGTGATTGTTTATCATAGATTTCTCCTTCAATTGAGCATAACTGGGTTTAAATGTTATACCTGCTGTTTTTTCATAAGATATTTTTCCTTCTTTGAAACATAGACTGTTATTTCAAGTTTGCTTATTTCATTACGTTTGCATGTTCCAATTGTTATCAGAGATATATACTTCTTCTAAATACAGGCCACAGACAAACAGACGCAACACTCACTCTATAAAACGGCTTGGCATATACATTTAAAGATCAATTCAAATTTCATATGATTTGCGCGATCCTTCCACCAGAGGTGCTAGGGTTCGGTCGCGTTGACGTTTGCCAGTGTACACGTTGTTGAATAATACAAACGAGAATTACAGGCGATTTGTGTAGTAGTGTGCGTGTTAGACCCTTAGTTAAAAGCAGGACGTGAAAAGTGTTATCATGGTAGTCAACACTCAGGTCCATAGGAAAGCATTTTCAATTCAATTGCTAGGTAAGGAGAGCTTTCACACCGCTGCCGAGGACAACTGCAAAAGACTAGTGAGCTTTTTTCTGTAACTACAGGAACAGCCATCAGCAGTGTCTATATTACCAAGGATCAAACATCGACTGTGATCACAATCTTGTTGTCAGAGGGAAAATTAACCGCGGCAAACCTAGGAATTCAGTGGCCGTTCTGTTCCAATATCCTGCGCTTCCCAGCAGAAGGTACTGATATAAACTTGACGACTGGATAAATGGAATCAACGTAGATGAAACCTCTACACAATCTGTGAGAATCTATCTACGGAGCCGTGAGCACAGCTGCGCGGGAAGTGATTAGTACTGATAAAATACGATCAAGAACCAGTTCGTTCGATAAGGAATGCCAAAAGACTACGGATTAGAAGAACTTTGCCAGATACCGGATGTTTCTATTCGATATCCTGCAGAGTAGAAACTAAATTATATGAAGAGGTAAATGCTATAACTGACATGTAAAAAGGTCGAGAGGTGGCGGCAGCATTACGATGAGCACCTCAATGGCGACGTTGCAAGCACCGAAAGGTGGCGTGGTAGCAGATCTAGGAGTACGTGCGCAGGACGAAAGATTTCCAGCCCCTAACCTCCAAGAGATTGAGGAGAAGCTTGGCAGGTTGAAAATCAATAAAGCCGCTGGAGCAGACCACCTACCAAGCGAGCTTATAAAATACGGTGGGGAAGCACTGGTGAGAGCACTACACTGGGTCATTACCAAGATTTGGGAGGAGGAAGTACCACCGGAGGAATGGATGGAAGGTATCGTGTGTCCCATCTACAAAAAGGGCGACAAGTTGGGTTGCGGTAACTATTGCGCGATCACACTACTGTGCGCTGCCTACAAAATACTCTCTCAAATCCTATGCCGCCGTCTATCATCGACTGCTAGAGAGTTCGTCGGACAATACAGGCTGGATTCATGGGTGAACGCACTACAACGGACCAGATGTTGGCCATCCGCCAGGTGTTGCAGAAATGCCGCGAATATAATGTGCCCACACATCACTTGTTCATCGATTTTAAACTGGCGTATGATAAAATCGATCAAGACCAGCAATGGCAGATTATGCACGAATACGGATTTCCGGATAAACTGATACGATTGATCAAGACGACTAAAGATCGAGTGATGTGCGTAGTTCGAGTATTAGGGACACTCTCGAATCCCTTCGAATCTCGTAGAGGGTTACGGCAAGGTGATGGTCTGTCGTGCTTGCTGTTTAACACCGCCTTAGAAGATTTGATAAGGAGAGCGAGGATAAACAGGAGTGGAACGATTTTCACGAAGTCCGTTCAGCTGCTTGGTTTCGCTGATGATCACAAAGTTTAGACGATGGCGGAAATGTACACCCATCTAAAGTATGGATTTAGGCGACTCGGATTAGTCATTATATTGTGTCGAGGACAAAGTACATGATGGCGAAGGGCTCCAGGGAGGAATCACAGCGCTCGCCGCCCCAAATTTCTATCGGCGGTGATAAAATCAAGGGAGTAAAAGAACTTGTGTACTTGGGCTCACTGTTGACCGCCAGCAACGACACCAGCAGAAAAATTCAGAGACGCATTGTGGCAGGAAATCGAGCTTACTTTGGACTCCGCAGAACTCTACGACCAACCAAAGTTCGCCGTCACACGAAGTTAACTATCTACAAAACGCTGATTAGACTGGTAGTCCTCTATGGGCACGAATCATGGACTCTACGTGCACAAAAGCAACGTGCCCTTGGAATTTTCGAACGGAAGGTGTTGCGTACCATCTACGACGGAGTGCAGAAGTAAGCCGGGACTTGGATGTAAAGAATCACGAACTGCATCAACTGCTGAGAGGACCAACCATCGTCCACATTGCGAAAATCGGGAGGCTACGATGGTCAGGTCACGTCATCAGGATGTCGAATAGCAACCCGACTAAAACAGTTCTCGAGAGTCATCCCACCGGTACAAGAAGACATGGTGCGCAGTGACCTAGGTGGGTCGATCAAATGGAGGATTATTTGCGGACCCTTCGCAGAGTGCGGAACTCGAGACACACAGCCATGGACCGAGTACAATGGAAACGACTACTACGTACAGCAGAGGACACTCAGGCCTTAGTCTGACCGATAAGGTAAGGTAAGACGTACAAAACGGCATGAAACAGAATGGTATGCGGAAGGTTACGTAACTTCCGAGAAAAACAGGGCCATCTGCCGTCCTGTGCAATGAACGTGGAGGTAACTTGCTGATAGATAAAACTATTAATGAATATAAACCTAGTCGCCCATATCCTGGCTTCAATTTAGTTCATTTATGTATTGGTGTTAAGGGAATTTCATATTTTGAATACTAAGCCGACATCCAAATTATCATGATTTTTGATGCACGAGGACCTCATTAAAATCAATTTCATGATGATTAACCTGGGCTTGTTAGGGGAATATCTGTAAATAAATAGAAAATCGCGTGAGGTACTGTTCCTTTGAATTCCACTAAGAGTTTGCATCCTTTGACAGATAAGTATTTCGACCTAAACTGTAAGGTCGTCTTCAGTGTCTTGTACTTGACTCGACACTGGTACAAGACACTGAACTCGAGTCATGTACAAGACACTGAAGACAACCTTACAGTTGAGGTCGAAATACGTATCTGTCAAAGGATGCAAACTCTTAGTGGAATTCAAAGGAACAGTACTTAACGCGATTTTCTTTTTATTTATTAATTTCATGTTTTTTAAATGCAAGCATTGAACGTGCAATGCTTCCAGAGAGCTTACGCTCCTTGAAGGAAGCACGACAGTAGACAACGTAGGGTAAAAGCACTGGACAGCCATAAACCATTCCTGATAGCTGCGGCGGGAATCAAATCTGCGCTCCTCAGTACGATGCGATTAAAAGCTTAGTGATATTGGCTGCACGACGACGTAGGGGGACTGGGGGTAAGACGCCCACGTTAAGAAAGATTGCCCAAAATGCATATATTTCAGATTAATTTTGATACTTTTTCCAGTTTACTGCAAAACCAATACTGTTTGTTATATGATAACACGGAGTATTTTCATTAAAAATAAAATAAATGATGAAAATTATCTAAAATAAAATTCGACTACATTTAAAACTGTTTCAAAACATGAGGGGTAAGTCGCCCATATGTGTGTCCATAAGGAACCACAACAATGGGTCAAAAAGCGCCATAACAAAAACACTAAACAAAAACGATGAATCTGGTACAAATACAGTGGCGATTCGTTCGTTCAGAGCTCGTTAGATGGGCTGTCTCGATGGTTGAATGTTCACTGGTTGGGGCAAAACCCAACTAAAAAGCACTGTCAATGTCAAAATAGATGTCAAAACGAGTTTGACGTTTGACCGCCATCGCATCACAGCTCCTGTATACAGAACGTTTACGCAAGTATGTGAGTGTTCCGTGACGTATTTCTCGTCACTTGCGTGTGTCTAGAGCATTTTGATCAGTTGTCAGTCGCCCCAACGAACGAACACGATTCGCTAATCGGGGCGCAGTCGTGACCCAACGAGCGAATCCTCACTGTAACATCTGCAGCAAGCGCTTGTGTTATAGGTAACTTATGATTTGCTTTTTTGACATAGCTTTCCAGGGATATGGTCTGTTTCTCTGTTTGAGAGCATTTTAACAATCATTGAAAGCATAATTTTCTAAATGTTCATACATTACATTCGTGTGACGGACATACGTACTACGGTTCAGGGAAATGCGTTAAAAAATCCTATTGAAGTGAAGAGATTTCTTTAAATTTCTTTGAAAAAAAAAAACATGTTGATACCTCTGTGGCTGTAACGTAAAGAAGTATGTAGTAATTTTAAAAGACAATGTGAAAATTTGTGTATTTATGCCATGCTTTAAACATTATGGATAGAATTCCTCTAGTTATAGTAGTCGAAATCCTTTCTACTCAAATCTTTGTCGAAAGTCTGGGGGTCTGGGTCCGAATGACCTTAATGCTAAGGACGGGAATTGGGCGTCTAGTTGAATGGTTTGATAATAACATATGCATATACATCGAAAGAACTGCCTTTTTCTGAAAGAAGAACAAATCTCTTTTGGGAGACTTAGTAGTAGATACATAGGGGAACTTACGTATTTTCGGCAGTTTTGTTCTTTTCGTCATGGCGGGTTTTTGGAAACCTGTTGGACGCAGAATTGGCCTCAAATCCTTCCCAACCAAGCTGAGTTATATGCCCAAATTTCAGGCAATTCAACCCACGAAAACCTTCCATGACGAAGAGAACAAACCTGCCGTTAATACCCTTCATCACCCTATATCATAATCTAATTGTTCAACTAGGTTGCCCAGTGCCCGTTCTTAGCTTTTAAAGCATTCGATCTAATATCCTATTCGGCCTAGTGACACTTTCAACCTTACGTACTTCGGCCTAATTACCTAGAATTTTTGCGTCCATTTTGAGAAATGGTATTCCGAGTAATATCAGGCCGTAAAATGTGATACCATCTTAAGAAATAAAACAATTAAAATGTAGGCAAGGGTTGTTTTATACATTTGTTTATTTAAGAATGAAAAGTAATACATGATAGTCCAATTGTCTGACTCCAAATTTCATTTATCTTCCGTTTACGATGCTCACTTATGGAGAGCATTACAGTTTAAACGCATACGTCACATGTAATTCCATCAGGATTACATGAACATGTAACATGGTACCATTTTTGGCACTGTATGCAAATCATCCAACCCTCTCCGTCTCCCGTAATGCTGAACAACGTTCCACAATGGTAGCATAAAGTATCCTCCGTTTTGCTCTGAGCCTTCGACCTGCGAGCTCGGGGTTTCCGCTGTCTTTCCTTATTTTGAATTTGTTTTATTTCCTTGGACGCATTCTCCTTCAGCAACTTTTTCCGGTAGGGTGACGACGTCAACTCTTCACACTGATCTTTTTTCATTTGCCGTTTCGGATGAGTTTTATTATTTCGCTTCTTCGGTGGTTGTTTCATTCCCAATTTTGGATCGCTGTCGGGCATTAGTTCGCACTCAGGACTAGTCACATCAACCTTAGTTGTGCTATCCAGAGCTAGGTCGTTTTCCGAGGTTATCTTATGTATCATGACAGTTCCGTCTTCAGCAACACTGTAATAAATTGAAGGATCCAACACCAGAATATCCTCCGCATCGTTGAACTCAGTATCGAAGATCTCTTGTGTTGATTCGCTCAAATCATACGGTTCATATGATTGATGCTCAATTCCGATAGAATCGCCTTGCCGTATACCGGGATTTGTTGCACCAGGCAGCATGAAATGGGAGGAATCCAACTGCAAAATATCCAATGATTCGTGAGCTTCATCAACACTTACGTCACATACAATCAAGCTTTGATCCATGGTTCGTTGTGAAAGGTTAAGCGTAGAAGTTTCATTGAGTGATGATGCTTCTGTGTTTTCAGTGGTGCTTGAATGTATTGTGAAGGATCCGTCTTCACCAACACTGTAATGGAAGGAAGGGTCCAAAATCAAAATATCGGATGCATCGTTCCATTCCTCCAAGGAGACTTGTCCTAGCGGTGCAACATCACCAGGCGGGTCGGAATCATTATTCTCCAGTGCCATGGAGCTGCCTTTCCGCAATAGTGCTTCATCCGGTTCGCCATGTGGCAAATCATCTCTTTCTACATCCATGTAGTTTGGTTCGTCCACACGGATAAGTTTGTCCGCGGTAGCGAAATCTTCGTCCGAAAAAACTTGGGAGTTGATCGGATAAACACCAGTCGCCCGGAATCCACTTTGTGCGGTGACAACGGATGCACACGCGCTGAAATGCTTCGTTTACCAAAGCTGATACGTTGTATATGGTGACCACCTTTCCTGGGTTCCGCTTCAAATAGTTGTCGACAGCATTGGCGTACTTCGCTTTGAGAGGTCCCATAAACGAAACATCCAAGGGCTGCAACTTATGGCTCGTATGTGGCGGAATGGATAGAATCTTCACATGGTTTTGTCTTGCCTTTTCAATCATGTTCAAATTCCGCGTGTGACTCGAATGCCCGTCAAGAATGAGCAATACAGGCGCATCCACTGTCGGACGTGCAGCAGCCAAAAAATGATCGAACCACGTAGAGCAGGTGCTTGTTGTGCTCCATCCGTTCCCATTGCACGCAAATATCGTTTCTGGAGGAGCGCCTACCTTCAACGCCTCATTCATCCGTTGTCGAGGAAATATTAGCATCGGTGCTAGGAACTGTCCACTTGCCGACATGGCCATTATCCCAGTAGTGTTAGCGCCTCTCTCACCGGATGACACTCCAGCAACCTGTCGAACACCCTTTTTAGCCAGTACTTTCACACTCCTGGTGGGCACCTGAAATTCATTCAAATAAAGAAAAAAAGTTACTGTTTCTGTGGTAAAAGTTTGTATGAATGAGTGAAAATACAGTCAAGTTTTTTACACAGTTGTTAGTCCACTATTCGACTAAATGACGGATATACTCACAGTGCTGAAGCCGGTCTCATCTGCATTCCAAATCCTACTCGGATGATATTCATGGCTGTCGTACAGGTTCGTGAGAAGATCAAAAAAACGTTGAACACTTTCGCGGTTGAATCCTTTCAGACGAGCAAGAGATGTCGGCTCGGGCTTCCTAATCGACAATTCCGGGTGTCTCTTCATGAAGAACGCAAGCCAGTCGCGACCAGCAAGTTCGGTTTTGTGACAGAATCGGTGTTTGATTCGTTTCTGTTCCGCTAGCTGATAGGCCAAATTCCGAACATGGTTCCTAGTTAATCCGGTTCCATAGCTGCCTATCTGGATGATGTGGCGGACAAGTTCCTGCTCTTGCTCGTCGTTAAAGACAGGAGAGAAGTTGCCAAGCGACGTATGTTGCAACCTTGATCCACCAGCAGAGAGGGCGATGTATCTCGACAGGGTTTTCCGTGAGATTCCGTAAATCGTCGACACCCGTCTTTTGGATAGTGCCCGCTGGACGGCTTTCACAGCATCCGACAATACTCCGACCGACCAGGAACGACGGTTTGACTTCCGAACGTAGTTTCGAGGCATTTTAGCTACCGCGTCGAGGAACTTTTACTGTGAGTCTGTTTTTGTTTACTAATGTATTGCTACGCGATGCTGCGTTGTGCAGTGCTGGCAGATTTACTAAATTTTCAAAGTGGTTTTTATATATATTTTTATGAAATCATTTGGTTTTTGTTATCAAGGTAAATAAAGTATTCCGTTGTGTTGAAAAATGAAAAAAAGAATATAAATCAATAAACTAGCAATGACGTCCGTGAAAAGAGTGGTTTTGGTTTTAATTTTAACTTAATCATAAGCAAAGTATTTTGGGAATATTTGGTAGCACTGAAAGTGAACAAACTCCGATTTTTTTGTTAACATGGTGGGCGTTTTGACCCAACTGGACTTGCATATTAAAAATGTGAAATTTTATATGAAATTGGTTCAAACAAGGTCTATACTTAAACACAATTTGTAAAAAAAAGGATTTTTTTCGATGGTGAGTAAATGAGTTGAGTTGAAATTGGTCACTTAAACCCAAAAAGTCTTACCGAAAAAAGTGCACAAATTGTATTGAAAAAGGTGTATTTCATTTTTTTCCAATTTTTAAGAGATTTATTTGGTGCTCCACCATAGAGTTTATGTGAGATAAGTATTTTTGAAAGATACAACATACTTATCATCGAAATCTAAGAAAAACTTCGTATTTCGTAAGTTTAAGAGGTGGCGCATCTTACCCCGACTGGGCGTATTACCCCCAGTTCCCCTAATCACACAAGTTTGTATAGGATCGATTTGATGAATAACCCTTCGGTGGGGTTTGTTCTTGGTGGAGCTGTCAAAAGGTGATATCAAAATCTCTTTATAAGTTTAGGTAGGGTGAAAGTACTAGCGCCCCCTTAAATTTCTGCTCTAATCTTCGCCACTTCATACATAAAAAATAGAATTTGTATGGAGGGGGTGAAGACTAGAGCAGTGGCGAAGTCCTGTGCCTTTACACTATCTACATGAAGTTCTGAAAAACTGAAACAAAAATAGAGGCTAAAAAAATGCTCTTTCACATAAAATTTAAAAATCAGTGAGTTTTTCAAAATTGGTATATTCAAATAATGTTACGTGTCCTGTCCGTAGAAGTTATATAGTCGAATTGGAAAGGCAATTTTGCGTTGTGAAAACTCCTGATCCAAGCCCCTACTAGTAAGTTATGCTTCCAGCATATCACTCGCAAAGGGGTGATGAAATGCGATAAAGCATGTTCGTCCGTACACATACCTAGACCTACTAGAGCTCAGGATGAACCCGCTCGCTACGCCGACTAACTGTCTCTCTGGTGGTGGTTATTGTTGATAGCTTTTGCAATCCGACTGTCTACTGCCGGTTCTAGAGACGTGTGTGCATATATAAACCTTCCTAGGTTGGCAAAGGTTCGATTTGATGCAAAACAATTGCTCTACCAGCCATTATAGCAAGGGATGGTGTATGCTTTATAGTATTCAGGGTTGGCAGGAAAATCGATAAAATAAACAATCGGCTTTCGGAAAAGCTTTAAAACAATTTCATAGGCAGGTAAGGACGGTGTTTATCCTAAGTAAAAAAAAGCCTACCAGGAAGCATCGTTGCTCTCCGTTTGGCTAATCGATACTTTCCACCTTTCCTGTCTGATTCTTTAAATAGGTCGTTAGAGAGATGAAGTTTCCTACAGGATTGAAAAAGTGAGTGTAGGTACGGGGTAAGTCGATATTGATTGGGATCTAAATGCGCAATTAGAAGTGAAATGATTTCCCGATGGGAGCTGGGAGCGTATAAGAATTTCAGCCAGAGCTGCAAACTAGTTACTGCACGTGTATGTATCTAATAAAGCAAATAAGGGAAACAGTTGAGTTTTGCATGCTTTTGATAAGCATTTTGGTACCAACATTTCAAAATGGTGTAATTGCTTGAGCATATGTCCATCTCATACATTAATATTAATATTTATTAAAGACACTTTACCACTTATGTGGCATTCGTGTCTGCCATCTCATACAGTTCCACGGCTGTATCGTCCTTACTATTTGATTTGTTCTTTTTGAACTGATGGAAGGCATCCTTAACATCCCTTAACATGAAAGTACACTGAAATAAATTTTGTTGTGGAAACTACCGATTCCATAGTAAAATTACTAACCGTACCTATGATTCTCAACCGACAACAAAATCTGTTAAGGTAGCTGAAATATGCTTGAAATTACAATGCATTGTAGTAAATTCAACTGAAAGCATAGTCATCTCAACAACAAAACATTGTTAATTTTTCCAGGACACGCATTTTACAACACAGTATGGTTAAAAATGCAATGCTCATTTGTTAAATTAACATTAATTTTGGTAATGTTAACTGCACTGCTAGTTAAGTTGACGGTGTTTTAGTGGAATTAACTGGAAAATGTTGTCGGTTGAGAATCATAGGTACGGTTAGTAATTTTACTATGGAATCGGTAGTTTCCACAACAAAATTTATTTCAGTGTACCATTCCGTTGTTCATCAATGTGCTGGTTCCACCTCGATCGACAAAGAGTTCTGGGTACAGTTTTCCAATCACCAATTAGAGTGCGTCACGATAGGTCCTCACGTCGAAAAAGTATCGTTCAACAATTAGATTCTGACCGCTGCACAATGGTTTATTTTCCCATTTTCACGCTCTTAATTAATAGCTCGTAGGATTGAAGAAATAGAACAATGGTGTCTTCGGTGAAGTTGACGGGAAAGACCAGCGCCATCTTATAACAGTTAAAGTATTCGGATCAATTCCCCTAAAAGTGAGATACAAAATTATGTTTTTTAAATTGTTGAGATAGAGGGTTGACGTCTTCGGAAAAGTTGTAGCATATTTTATTTCAAACAACTCTCCTGAAGACGTCAATGTTGTAATTTAACTGCCAATGAATATAGAGGCCTGTGTTTAAAAGTTAACATTTAAACTTTGGGGTTCACCCCAAAAATACGTTTTTTAAGTAAAACATACAGTTGTTGAAGTTTTAAACCCATACAATGTTCTGCAAAGTGGTGTGTATCAATAGAATACGCAACTTTGCTAAACACATCAAAGCTGTAAGAATTAAATGAGACGAGTTATAGATGAATTTATGATTTTTTATCCACTTTTAGGGATAAATATTTTTCTTAGGAGCAAAAAGGTGCAGCTGAACATACCATTATCAGAAAGTACATCTAAAGAGCTTTAAAATAAGCGATAGTTTGTCCATCCACGATCCTCTACTTAGGAGATATTACCATAATAAAAAATGTCCATATTATGATTTAACTGCATTCAAATCTACGTTGACAGTAAAATTAATGGCTTGTGTTAAAGTAGATTTGATTGCAATAAAATCGTAGTAAGGACATTTCTTATTATGGTCATACCTCCTCAGTAGACGAACGTGGAAGAAAAAACTAACCATTATTTGAAAGTTCTTTAGATGTACTTTCGGATAAGGGTATCCTCAGTTACACCTTTTTGCCCCAAAGAAAAATATTCATACTGAAAAGTGGATGAAAAAAATAAAAAAATTATCTATAACTCGTCTCATTTGATTCTTTGATGTCTTTGGCAAAGTTGCGTATTTTATTGATACATACAACTTTGCAGAATATTGTATGGTTCTAAAAATTCAACAAATGTGTGTTTTACTTAGAAAAACGTATTTTTGGGGTTAACTTTCAAACACATTTGTGTATAAATTACAACACTGACGTCTTCAGGAAAGTTGTTTGAAATAAAATATGCTACAACTTTTCCGAAGACGTCAACCCTCTATCTCAACAATTAAAAAAAATGTATCCCCACAGGGGGATTGATCCGAAATCTCTAACTGTTAAAAGATGGCGCTGGTCATTCCCGTCAACTTTGCCGAAGACACCATTGTTCTATTTCTTCAATCTTACGAGCTATTAATTAAGAACGTGAAAATGGGAAAATAAACCATTGTGCGCTCTGGTGTTCTCCTAGTATAGCGTCAATGAGGTAGGCCTTTAGGCCGAATGACAATAAGCAAGTTCGGCGAGTATACGTATTGCAGGTGCTCCCGATAATATTTCAGAAAAAACTGTCAGACAGATGCAATATGAAGAAATCTTGATGAAATAAAGGCATGTTTGGAGTAATTGAAGAGGACTTTTTTATACGAATCATGATGGGATTTCAAAAAATTTCGATTGAATATTCTCTAAAGTGTGAAAACATTTCGACCACTTGCAAGGATAATTCTAAAAAAATCGACAAGATTCTTAAATATAGCTTTTCAAAGAAATCTACAGATTTAACCCTTTGGCGGCGTTAAATATGACTCCGGAAGAATCAAATATGACTCTGAGAATTTCCTCCAGGAATTCCCTCAGGGATTCCTCCAGGAATTCCCTCAGCGATTCCTCCTGTAATTCCCAGGGATTCCTCCAGGCATTCCCTCAGGGATTCCTCAGGAATTCCCCCAGGAACTACTTCAGGAGTTCCCCCAGGGATTCCTCCAGGAATTCCCCCAAGGATTCCTCCAGGAATTCCCCCCAAGGATTCCTCCAGGAATTCCCTCAGGGATTCCTCCAAGAATTCCCTCAGGGATTCCTCCAAGAATTCCCTCAGGGATTCCTCCAGGAATTCTCTCAGGGATTCCTCCAGTAATTCCCTCAGGGATTCCTCAGGGATTCCTCCAGGAATTCCCTCAGGGATTCCTCCAGGAATTCCCTCAGGGATTCCTCCAGGAATTCGCTACTTAGTTTTTATATGAAAAGGGTTAAATATTTGAATGGAATATCTGCAGGTAACAAATATGATCTTTACTAGGCTTAGATGAATATCACAGGCTAATGCAATGGCCTTTTTAATAGGTAACGTTTACAACTTAATAGATCGGGGGAAATCGAGCCACACATCCAATAAGATAAACTTTTGTGGCATCTAAAATAATAAATAAACAAATAAAATCAAAACTTGTCTTTTGCGGTGGGAAAACTAGTTGAGAAATCCATTGTATTAAATATGTTGTTTTAAACGGTTATCATTCTTGTATGTTATCGAAATATATTTTGGCTTGATACCGTCTATCCATCCACAAACCGCTTATCCCAAACATCTCCCTTTAAAGTCACAACTAAATTAAGCGGCCATTTCTCACCTAATCCGCACCACGCTTGTCACCACCAACGCGCGACATTGAAAATCGATTTAGCACTGACAACGCACAACATAACGAGCTGAGTGCACACAAAAAAGCGACAACATCCGACACCGAGCCAAAAGTTATGCCCAATCATCCCTGAGCAACTTCGCAGAGCAGAGCTCATCATCGAATTCTCCAGCGAATAATCCCACCAGTGACCAGTCCCAGCGATTCGTTTTCGACCGACCGACCGACCGACAATCTTCTAAAGTGGCCGAAACAAATCATCTGCAAACGGTCTACACTCATTGCACAATTATGGGTCACTCAAGGAACAATCATTTCATAATATGAATCGTTTTTCATACAAAAATAACATTTTCATTATTTTTATTTTATATTCTCTTCATTGAAACTCCTTTTTATTGTTTTATATAAAAATTTGCTTGTAAAATTCACTTAAGATGGTGAAAATTACTAAAATATTGGTGAACAATGAAAACCACAATAATGGGTCAAAATTGGCTGTGTAACAATTATGGGTCAATTTGTTGCCTATTATGGGTCACTCAAGAGGAATTGGCTCAACAATAATGTTTTATCTATTTTTTCAATGAATGATCACTTATTCTCGATAGATCAACTATAGTAGAATCTAAAACTGGTCTCAAACCTCTTAACGGAGCGTGTTTTCGCGATTTGGAATCAATTTTTTAAAATTGGGACAAAATCCTCAACACAACCACCGTTAAACGCCCAAAAGTATGCAATACCCATGTACGCAGAACTGTCAATATTATGCTGCACAAAAAGTGACCCATAATTGTGTGATTTTCGGTGTTCCTTGGCACAATAATGAGTCACTTCAATTTTGCCTGAAATAAGCTTTAATAAGCTGCAGTCACATGAATGTATACATTTAGAACGTAAATGTTACCTTTATTTTGGTGACGATACCATTTTGCATTTGAAAATCACTGAAGCTCGGTTTTACAGAGCTTACGAAAGCAGCGCACGCACTTTCCGACATTCACAATCGAAGCGTTACTTTGACAGATGGTTTTGCGCCCAACAAAGAAATATCGAAAATATGTATATTTTGACGTATAAGCCCGTGTGCGATACGTATAGTGACACAAAATAAATCAACTTATCAACGAAAAATGATAATGGCTAACAAAAGCTTGCAATTAACTAGTATTTTTCTATTAAAGTGAAAAGTGACTAATAATTGTGTGTGACCCATAATTGTGCAATGAGTGTACTTTCTGTCGTCCTCATGCATCCTTTCCGTAGAACCCTTTTCCGATCGGCGGCCTAACCTACCGAAACCGTCCACGCCGCGCCGTCTGCATCTAATCTGCATAAAACTTTGACTACCAAATTATTTCGTCAACCGTGTCTCTGTATTGGACCGCACTCGTTTCGACACCCTCCCCCACCCACTCTCCTTCATCCCATACGGATTTGAATGTCCCCTCGGAGAGTCCATTCAATCGAGAGGAGGACCACAGCCACAGGATATGGCCAATCCGTCGTGACAAAGCACACAGAAGCGAAGATAAATGGCCAATCATTACTAACATCATTAAATAAAATGCTACCTACCTAACGCATTAAAATAATAAAGCCGCTCGGACGACAACCAACAGGAAACCACACACTTGTTTAGGATAGCCAACCGGCCGGATGTTGGAGAAAAATAAGGAATGTGCCGGACACACATCTATATATACATCGAAGGTAGGTATTGATCTATTAGTTAATGTTTCTCCCATAAGCTGAAGAAACAGTTTGTTGTTTATTGATACAACTTTTAAACCGTTGAGGCCCAAGGTATGCCTCACAATATAAATATTCAAATGAATTTGTTATCAATAGTCAAGTTCCGATAAAAGAAATATGATTTCATGAACAAAATTGGGTCTTTATGGTGCAATTCAAGAAAAAAAAATCTTCAATGTAGGTCCGAAACATCTGATAGTTTTCTCAAATTCTCTTCCAGCTCAACTTTTATACCTATCAGGTAGCAGTAGGTCGGCTCAAGAGGCACGTCCTCCTCCATTTGGGAAATTTGTGCCATCGCCATGAATACGAGCCTATTTATCATTTACCTGAGGGAGAGCGAAGGGAGGAATAAGGGATGGGATAGGGAAGGGGAAGGTAAGGGAATAGGGTCGAAATAATCGCATAAGCGTACCATAACGGATTCAAACAGCGCCCTGAAAAGGGCACTGTAAAAAGCGCATAAAACGTAAAGTAAGCCTATAGCTACTTGCCACAACGGGTTCAGAACAACAGAACATCCTGAAGATTCAGGCTCAGTTTCACTTAATCAAGTGTTTACCGAGTACTCGGAAACGCAGTTGCGTAAAAACTGGGTAGTTACATATCAAATGATTCAAAGTTTCACAGTCGGATTCTCAGCTAAGATATACAAATGAAGCAGCCTGTTAAGGCTTGTGAAGGACAAAATCATAAGTAGGAAAACCACATTGAGTTATCTCAATTACGTTTCTGCTACGAGATTCCTCAAAAGTAATGGCAAGACTCCCGCATGGGGGCATCCACAAACACTCAATTTCCTAATCGCTGCTTGACGTAATGCCGAGAAGAGATGTTGGCGTTTGAGCATTTGGTAAATCCAATTGGAAATCATTGAAAGATAAATAGGACAATCCATGCGGCTTCCAATATAGAATCGAAAGGTACGTGTTCAAAAGTATCCTGGAAATCCGAGAAAACACCCAAACAAAATTTATTCGAATGAATGCTTTTCCGATATCGTACACAACATTGTGTAGACAAATTACAGTGGACTTTCCATTTTGGTAATCATGTTGGTTCCCATGGAGAGGCATGTTTGCTAGAAAAACATCACGGGTGTGATGCTCGACAAAGCGTTCTAATCATTTCGGAAGAAATAGGTCAAATTGATAGGTTTGATATTCATACGAAGACATTATCCACTTACGGAATAAACTTGACAGTATAATCCCACCAAAATTTGGGAATAGCAAGGCTGCAAACAAGCAGTTTTATCAAAACATTTTGGGGCTCGAGGCATGACACGCAAGATTGTCATTTCATTTTTATTGAAAGTAGCAAACATCGGGTCAAACGCAAAATGCGGAACCATATAGGTGTTAATTAAAACATTACATCTACATAGAAATTCTCCCTGCGAAAGTAAGGTTCTTGGACCAAAGCTATTCTTTTATGCTGAAGATTAATCTGAGCTGACATAACCATAGCCACTACCCAAACTAGGCACAATCAAACTCTTACAATCACAACACAAGAAAAAAGGGCAGCGATAAAAACCAATTCGGTATCCATTGAAGAACGCCAGAGACGAACATACACAGAGGACACTGTGAAGAACGCATAATGCGAAGAGCCATATAGGTTATAATTAAAGCTAATAAACAACATACTAATAATCCCACCCTTATTGAGCCTCGCAGTTGAGGCTTAAGAAGGATAGCAGATTATCTCGGAGAAACACAAGGTCAACTGCACCATTGCTCCGGTTAGCGCAGTAAGGACAGAATACTGTGGAAGGCGCCCTAGTACTCATCAGGCTCCGTTTGTAGTTAGGTTTTTATTAGACCCCCCTAACCATTCATTCCTTGGCACGGTAAGCATAAAGCCGCATAACACCATGAATTAGGGGTCACCTGTTTAGTGGACTCTTACCACTGGATCAGGCGATCCGTAGTGTTATTCTTAGCCAATTGAGTCAACCGCTACCGACACTACACAGCTATCTAGGCTGATCGGGAAAAGAAGTTAACATTGATGGCCAACTTCCAAACGAGCCCGAACAGCCGAAAAAGGTGTGCCTCACAATATAAATATTCAAATGAATTTGTTATCAATAGTCAAGTTCCGATAAAAGAAATATGATTTCATGAACAAAATTGGGTCTTTATGGTGCAATTCAAGAAAAAAAATCTTCAATGTAGTTCCGAAACATCTGATAGTTTTCTCAAATTCTCTTCCAGCTCAACTTTTATACCTATCTACACAATTTATCTATTTTCATGTAACGTTTCCACTCTAAGTTGATCTAATGCAAACGTTTGTATTCAATAAGACAAGTCTCTCATTGTCCGCGTTTGATTACTTATCGGTCCAAGACCTTTTGTGATGGAGAATTCATAAATTACGTTTCATTTTTTCGTCATTTTTTGGCATTCTCTTTGTAGCACATCTTCCAATACTAAATACATAACTTGTTGCACCCTCGAAGAATACCCTTATTCCCATAAAAAGTAATTCTCGCATAAATCACAGGAAAATGTTCTGGAGGTATTCGGTCTCTGAATAACTCCCGGGAGAAATCCAAGGAAGAAACACGGGAGAAATTCCTCTAAGAATTCCGGAGAAAATCCTGGCAGGAATCCCGGATGAAATTTCTGAAAGAATCTTGGAGTCTTGCCCGGAAAAATCTCGGAAGCAATACGATGATAAATCCCTGAAGAATATCCTAAGAATCAATGGAGGAATCGCGGAAAAAATCTCTAAGGGAAAGGATATTATCCTGATAGAATTCACGAGAAATCCCCGAAAGAATGTCTAAATGATACTCGGGCGAATTTACTCGAGGAATCCTGAGAGAAATCTATTAAGGAAACCCAAGGAACCCTAAGGGAATCCTGCATAGAAAACTTTAAAGAATCTTGAAAGAAATCCTTAAAGGAAACCCGGAATAAAAAAAATAAATAAAATAATCCCGGGAGATATCAAAGAAGAATCCCACAAGAAATTTATTAATTTATTTATTTATTTCACTACGCCTCCAGCATAGGGATGTAGTACCGGTAGTACCGGTACCGAAAATACCGGTATTACCGACAATTTTTTGTTACCGAAATACCGGTACTGACTGATCCTTGGTACCGGTACTTTCGGTACCGGCAAATCTCTGAAACCCGGTCATTATTATAGCCAATATGCAATGGAAATATACGAAAACATTTAAATCCAACTACTGACAAACAATCATGTCATACCTATATGCAACCTTTCTGCAAATCCAGGATATCTTAGTAATGATTGGTTCAATGATCCTTGAATTTTGGGAATGAACTAACTAGCTTAGAATTAAACTTGTTAGATTAGGAGTTCTTGATATTCCTTCATTGTTTAGAATCCGTTGATAGCATCATCAAGGAAAAATCAGTTAAAACTTTTTCTGTCTTCACCTTGCAGCTAGATTTGAGTACATGTAAAGTTGTTCCTGTTTCATTTTAGACTGATCAAGATACTGCCTGTGAAACTGCGCAGAAGCTTAAGAATAGCTCTTAAAACAGTTTCATATAGCTCATTTCTTTCTATCTTTTTTGTCTATCTATATTTTTGTTCAATTTAGTATTTTCTGGTTAGCTTATATGGCATCCCTGAAAACCGGAATTCAACTGTAAAATGTACATTTCCATGGAGTGCAATAATAGCTTATTCTTCATTTAGGTGAAAAAAAAATCCCAGTACCGGTACTTTACCGGTACTACCGGTACTGTAAGTTCCAGTACCGAAATACCGGTACTCATCAAAAGTGGTCGGTACTGCGACCCCTACTCCAGCAAATGCTGCACAGACTGATTCTTAAAAACTATCACAGGTCCTTAATAGCTATTTTAAATATATTCCTAGACATCCCAAAGTCATACACGTCGAAAACTTCATTGAAGTGTTGGCAGCAACGGCTGAAAGGATTGTTCTGCCCGTAGAGTGTTCTGCGAAACGGTAGAGCGATGAAACCTCTGTTTCTTAACCGGCGACACGGTGCGTGGATGTTAATGTCGGCTAGCAATGATGAGCAGTCAGTCTTACCAGATAAAATGTCGTATATCAGCAACCTTTGGAGCATTACACGGCGACTTGTCAATGGTCGGAGATTAATGAGCTTGCACCTGTCTTCATAAGGAGGCAGCCTCAGAGGGTCATTCCAAGGAAGTTTCCTTGAGGCGTACCTTAGAAACGACCGTTGAACACGTTCGATGCGTTCAGAGTGCGTTGTGTGTAGTGATGTCACAAATTAATCGATTATCTCAACTAATCGATTAATCGTTCAACTAATCGATTAAATTTTAATCGAGTAGCGCCTTACTCGATTATGCCGATAATCGATTATTTGTTTCGATTATTTCATCGATTATTTAAAAAAACGTGGTACAGACATACTCTGCTCGCTTCCCATCGATCATCTTTTCTACACTAGTTTGTGTTACGGGATACAAAAGAACAAGGGTTTGGGACCCTAGAAGTGCCATAGTGAAGGAATTTTTGAAAAATATTGGAACAGGGCTTCACAGTTTCTGACCAACGTTTGCATGGGAAACTTGGGGTGTTCAATTGATGTTGATTAGAACGTGCATATATTTAGGCGCTTTCAAATGCTCACAGCTTTTTAAAATAACATTTGTAGGGTTTTCTTACAATTCTCAATGTGGTCTGGATCAAGCAGAGCCAAAGTTTTGATTATATTTTTTTCAATTCATTGCCACTTGTTCTTGGTAAATCAATCATAATAGAATCTAAATCTGGTTTTGAACCTCTTAACAAAGCGTAGTTTTACGAAATGGAATCAATTCTGTGAATTGGAACAGGACTACACCAATAAACGCCTAAACGTATGTAATTCCATTGCAGAAACATGTCTCGTAAACAATCTGCTCTACAGCAACGTTCTTACTATTTTTTCAATAAATGACCACTTATTTTCGGTAAATTGATCATAGTTGATTCCAAATCTGGCCTTGAATCTCTTCATGAAACGTGTTTTTATAAATTGGAATCATTTTTGTAAATTGAGGCAGAAATCTCCATACACCGATACACGCCTTAAAGTAAGCAATGCCCATGTAATTTCAAATAGATAGAAAGATAGAACTGTTGTGTTAAAAATTTGTATAAAAAGCTTAAATGAAGGAAACTTATTTTGCGTAGTATATATTCATATGTTAATGTACCGTTAAAATGTATATTTTTCATAAATACCGTAATCGGGGCAACATTGATCAAAATTTACGATCTTTCTTTAGTAGTTCTCTTGTAGAAGCAAACATTACATGTTTTATACTTTTAAAACAAGTACTGGCACTCTTGGTTTGTGTTAGACTACTTTAAAAAGTATGTTCAAAATTTTTGATTTTGTTGATATGGGGTAAAATTGATTATGACAGTAAACAATGTTCGTTTGTGTTGAAAACACCCTTATTAACTAAATTCGGGGTCCCTGATTTCGAATATGTTGTCCAAATTCTTACAGCTTACCTACTCTTTATGTTATTTTAGGATTAAAATCCTATAAACCAAGAATAACGCCTAAAGGTAGGCAAATACTTAGGAAGACTAATAAAAAAATTTGAAAAGGAGCACTTTCATAAAAGTTTTGTTGATGAAATTTAACTCTGACATGTCATGTTTAGTTAATACAATGACTTCGAACCTCAAATGCAGCTAGATTTCATGACAGAACATGAATGCTTCAGAATGTATCTCAATGCATTGCGAAACACAATTGATTTATTTCTATGTTCATTGAGTCGATTTCCATGAGTTCCATATCATTTGGTAGCTAAACAGTCACATATTACGGAAAACCATTGGTGAGCAAAAACAGATTCAATAAAAATTGTTTGTTGGATCATTTCATTAGGTGGGCTAAGCCGATCAAAGTTACCCCGCTGATCAATGATACCCCGTTTTACGGTACCGTAATAAGCTTTAACATTGAACTGCCAAGATTTCGCATTTTATTTTGTGTTTTCCAGTTGTTTCAAACTGTTCCGTTCTATACAAAACGAGATTCAGGTAAATTTCATGAATTATAGAAAACGAAGGTGGAATGAATATTTTGGGTTGTGTTGGGGTAAGAAGGACCGCCTTGAAAGTGGGTAGGACGGACAGTGTTGGATTTAGTTAGCGCCATGAGAATCACACTAAACCCACACATTATTCACAAATTAAAATCTAAGGAGTACAAAAATGATTGGAGAAGCCGTGTGAAGCACATCATATTGATTTTTTGTATAATAATTCCTTATAGGTAAAAGCACTAGACTTCGCCCCCTCCATACAAATGCCATTTTTTATGTATTGCGACATTTGCACCCATTTAGACTCGGCCGAAATTCATTATCATCACAGTTGAATTTCGCACACGACTTCGCAGCGGCTGGCATGCACAAGTTTGGTTGAGTTCATGACAGGGGCGTCGGATGCACGTCAGGTAAACAAAATAAGTTTGATTAGTGTGAAATTTCGCTTGGAAATGATGATTAAGTGGATGCTCAAATTATCACAGTAGTCTAAACGTTAATGAGAAACCCACTATAAAGTGGCGAAGATTAGAGCAGAATTTTAGGGGGGCGAAGTCTAGTGTTTGGAATTTTAACAACAGCTTGAAATTAAATACCAGAGCATTGCATACTGTTAGGCGTTTATCAGGGCACGGAGGTTTCTGTTCTGTTCCAATTTACAAAGATTCAAAGCCAAATTTGGATTCTATAATGATTGATCTACCTTAAACAAACGGCAATAACCATCATTTAACACAATTAATGGCTTATTAGCTAATTTTCCAAACGTGTCCGTCTTATCCATTCTACCGGTCCGTTTCAACCGCACAGTTGAAACACATAACTTTGGAGATCACTTTTTAATTATCCTAACAGTCACGGGAAATCAAATTTAATTTCAAAATCGATTTGCACACTGTAAAGTACCTTAGTTTAAGTAAATTTTATGGGGATAAAATTCAAATTACCGCATTGTTAAAATTGAGTGTTTCCTAAGCATAAAAAATAAGCATAAAAATACAAGCAGAACAGCAGATTACTGCAGTCTACACCGTGCGAAACAATATCATTCACAAATGTTATCATAACATATTCAAGTTTGTTGATTTTCATACAACGCGATTCATAAGAAGGCAGTGGAAAAGTTGTCCATCTCATGTCGTTTTCGTTTTTGTGGCGGTGCTACACCGCTTCGTGCTACACTTTTCACTACAAAAACGAACATTTTCGGTGCAGTTGCATTGGTGTGCGTGAATAAAAACCAAAATATTTACAACTTTGCAAACGTTGATTGGTGGACACGGTGTACACCCGCTACACTCTCGAATTTTTGAGTGCTGCACTATCTTGAGCGGTGCAGAAAAAGTGCTACACCGGTGCAGCACGAAAATCAAAAACGAACACTTTCGGTGCAAAAGTGCTACACCGGTGTAGCTCCACCGCAAAAACGAAAACGACATCAGTTTACGTATAGCAACTAGCAAGAATTTCTTTTGCACCGATTCTATGCGTTCTTCATCAGTTTTCATAAATGGGGACCAAACAATACTACAATATTCAAGAATCGATCTTACATAAGAAATGTATAATGTTTTGATAGTGTATGGATCGTGAAAGTTATTACCTACTACTAAATCGCTTTACAAACCCCAGCATGTTGGTTGCTTTAATGCAGCCAAATCGTAGCGGATCGCTGTACAAGCGATAAACCGTGTAAATGTTTAAGAAAATACTATAATAAAAATAATCGATTACCAGGAATAATCGATTAATTATAGCCGATTAATCGACATCGGTAATCGCCATGGCAAAACATAATCGATTACCGACTAATCGATTATTTGAAATTTTGCGACATCACTAGTTGTGTGGTATGGTGTACAAACTTGAACGGCGTACTCTAGAATACTGCGGACGAGCGTACAGTAGAGGGTCTTCAAGGTATATATATTATTGAACTCTTGCGTGTTGCGTTTTATGAATCCTAATGTGGCAAATGCTTTGGCTATCGTCGTCGATATGGGCTTAGCAAACGTCAATTTTTTGTCGAAAATCACACCCAAGTCTTTGATCCATTCCACATTTTAAGCTATACCTCAATTTATAGGGCAAAATATGGGATTTTGTGCTCTTTTGACTGCAAGCCATTAAGCATGGAAATATTTTTTTAAGCAATCAAAACGTTAATTGGTCAATTAACACCTAAATTAACGGCTCATGCAAAATATTTCGTTTTACCTAATCAAATTTGATAGATTTAAGCATTTCAGGCCAAACATGTCTAAAGGTCCAATCTGCAGAAGAGAGGCTCTCTTTGGTTTCCCTCTCTTTCTCTAATATCTCAGCTGTTTATTTGTATTATGATTGTCTCCTTGCATTGAACGATGATCAAAACAATAGTCTTTTGATTTGTACTGAAAAAATAGTTGAAAAGTGTACCATTGCATTGCAATAATTGAAAGAGAAAGTGAACAAAGAGAGCCTCTCAAATGCAGATAGGACCTATTGAAATGTTTGGCCTGATTTTATGTTAGTATGAAAACTTGCATGCAATTTTTGGAGGGTGACTTGTATGGGAAATATCGTACCTAACATAAATCGCTTAAAATTATCAAATTCGATTTGGTAAAACGAAATATTTTGCATAAGTCGTTAATTTAGATGTTAATTGACCAATTAACCTTTTGATTGGTTAAAAAAAATATTTCCATGCTCAATAACTTGCAGTCAAAGAAGCCCAAAATCGCATATTTTGCCCTATAAATTTAGGTATAGCTCAAAATTGTGACGTGTTGGAGCAAATCTGAGCCCGGATTCGGATTCAGCGGCCAAAAATCTGTCAGAGACATATAAGTTTGCTCTTGAGACAGACCAAAAGTAAATTTATGTTACGCTGTGTTACTTTGCATTTTTTAACGTTCACATGCATTCCGTTATTGTTACACTATTCGCTGAGGATGTCGATATCATGCTGTAACGCAACGCAGTCCAGCAGAGACGAGCCAGAACGAAATATTTTCAAGTCATCTGCATAGAAGAGCTTTCCAGAGCGGAGACGAAGCTACAGGTCGTTCATAAACAGCACAAAAATCAGCGGCCCTAAGTGGCTCCATTGCGGAACGCCTGAGGGAATGTGGAATCCTATTGAAGAAGCGTTCCCAAACGATACAAATGCCGTTCTGTTTGTGAGGTAGTCCTTTAACCAATTGGTCAGCCAGGCGGGAAATCCGTAGTGTTGAAGTTTCGCAATCGCAAGATTGTGAGGAACTTTATCGAATGCCTTTGCAAAGTCCACATAGATCGAGTCAACTTGCACGCGCTTGTCCATGCACGGAAACAGAAAGTTGGAGTAGTCCATCAAATTCGTATGAAGGAAGCCTCGGTGAAATTCCTGTTCTCCGGATAAAATCAGGAAGAATTTTGGAGACATTCCTGTGGTGTCAACAATAATCCGCGAAAAAAAAAACCTGAGAGGATTTCCGAGAAAAAACACTACACAAAACCTCAGGAGCAATTAATGAAGCATTCCCAGGCTATGTCCTGATGAAATGCCGAAAAATATTTTGGAATGAATCCCGGAAGTTTGTCCAGAAGGAATCCCGGGAGGAGTCAATAAAAGAATCCCGAGAAAAATTGCTAATGGAACTCTAGAATGTGTCCCGGGAGAAATCCTCAAATGAATCACAAGAAAAAATAATAATGATGAAATACCTGCAGGTACCAATGGAGGAATCGTGGGAGATATACCTGAATTTTTTAAGAAGTCCCTGAAGAAATTGTGGGAGAAAATCTAGGAAGAAACATGGAGAAATATTTGATGAAATCTCAGATATACTCCGTGAAAGAATCCGGAAATAATCCCGGGAGAATTCCCTAAATGAATCCCGGAAGGAATCACTTATTCAATCCCGGAAGGAATCAGTGAAATAATCCATGATTGAATGCCGGAAAATAGTCCTGGAGATATCCCTAAGGGGATTCCGAGAGGAATTCCTGATGTAATTTCAGACAAATAAATCTTGGAGAAATATGACTCCTGGAGGGATCGGGGCTGGATCACAACGTCCGAGGCCATATTGTCCCAGTCGTTAAGACGATTTTTTTTTGCGAAATAGCGTCCAAAAGATTGAATGCGTCATAATATCCTAAACATATGCCTTCTTTCCTTGGGCTTCATGGCGTATCTACATGTTCGGACGTTATGCCCCGAAAAAATGCGCCATTAAGTCCTGGGACATTATGGCCTCGGCGGTTATGATACTGCGCCGGAGGAATCCCTGATTCACGAAAACAGTTTGGCATCTATCAGAAAGGAGTGAACGTTTAAGTTAAACTGCATCATATGAAAAAACTGAAGTAATTCTCATGTTTTTGC
The DNA here is from genome assembly GCF_035046485.1 of Aedes albopictus. NCBI lineage: Eukaryota > Metazoa > Arthropoda > Insecta > Diptera > Culicidae > Aedes > Aedes albopictus. Next base: position 296,961,632 of record NC_085137.1, read on the forward strand.
ATAAATTAATATGCGAAATAGTGTCAAACGCTTTTGAAAAATCAAGCAGCAAAAGTATTACAGATCCTTCCTTATCTAGGACAACACCAATATCATCGCATACCTTCAGCATACCAGTTTTTATGCTGTGTCCTTTGCGATATCCTGATTGGAACTGTGATAGAAGACTGTTTTCAGACGGATAACTAGTAATTTGGGTTTTTACAAATCTTTCAAAGACTGTGGAAATTGCACTTAAAATACTGATTGGTCTAGGATTCTCAAGTGAGTTATCCATGGACGGACTTTTTCTTTGATGGGAATCATTTTGGAATACGTTCACACTTTAGGAAAGATATCACTTTCAAAAATACTATTGAAAATATGTTTCAAAGGCTTCAGAATCAGGGGAAGTAGAGTAAAGTGGGGCAAAAGATGGAGTGGGGCAAGAGTTTCTTTTGAAGTTTTTAAGCTCAATTTAAATTATTTCTTTCGGGTGACAAAAGGCCCCAACAACCGCTGGAAATTGTGAATTTTACATGGTTATGAATGGATTTTTAATGTTACTGATTTGAATTTATTTTTTTTTGCATAAACAAAAAGCGCTAGATCTGTTATCACCAGAATCATCTTCAGTAGTTATCCAATTTGCCCCATTTTGCCCTATTATTATAGAAAAATGAGATTTAAAATGTATTTATAAGAAACAGATACTGTAATAGAACGTTAAAATTAGTTTTAGTTGCATTTGGAATCTAACAGCTATCATGCGCATAAATGAAAGATATTTTCCCTATTTTGCCCTACTACATGCCCCTAAAACTGCTGGTTGATAACATTTTTTCTATTGTTTTGCAATGTCACTGGTTGCAATACATGAAATCCTAGATCATTTTTGATATACAAATACGGTTTATCGATAAGGTTTATAATCATTCACGGGAGGATACAAATAGCTGTCAATTTTACCCCATTTTGCCCTGATTTGTTGTCGCGTGAATGAATTGATTTCCCCCATTTGCTTATGTCCGAATTGATGAACTTTTGTTACTGAAACCAATGTAATCGAAAGAACAGTTAAAACATATGACTTTGGTGGGGAATACAGGGTAGAATAAGCATTAACCCTAATCTTAATTTGTGGCAAATATGCACACAACTGATTGAATGTTTTGTCTTACACTTATTTGGTTTATCTAGTTTTGCAACGGACTGTACGCGTTTGGCGCAAATCTACTTCTAACAACCTCCCACATATAATTGAACGGTCATTGGTAGCAAAAGTGCCCTATCCTAATAATCTACGTTTCATCGTCGGTTTGTCGTTCTACATTCGGTTTGTTGCGTTCTTGTAGGGCACTTTTGCTACCAATGACCGTTCAATTATATGTGGGGGGTTGTTAGAAGTAGATTTGCGCCAAACGCGTACAGTCCGTTGCAAAACTAGATAAACCAAATAAGTGTAAGACAAAATTTATCATTAGACAAGGAACCCGACAATTTCAACTTTTAATAATGACTTTACAGCATGTACCAACAACAACTCGACAAGACAGTTACAGTTAGACGAAACATAAGACCAAAAACGAAAAATTAATGTAAGTAATCCAGACGAATTGTGTATCCGTAGATTGTATCAAATTAGTACATGTATTAAATTTTAGTACCCCTGAAGATGACACAAAACCCCAATGTCGAAACGTCGGGCAAATAATAAACCTCGTTTTCCCAAATTACAAGACTGCGTAGCCGTTTAAATCGTAGATTAAAACCCTCAGTCGATCCTCCAGAAGATTTATTTCATTACAATTCCATTCCATGCGATGGAAAAATCATCGCATAGGGTGCATGTACCAGTTATCGCACTACCTCAGGAAAACTAGTTCTACAAAAATAAGTAGAAGACCGACGAATGTCGTCGATATGTCAAATGATTGATTTGGTTTCATACTTTACAGGAAAAATATAAAATCTGAGCCAAACCCACTTTTACTATTTACTACGGCGTGTGCCAATGATAGGAACCCTGTACCAGTTATGGACATACTTTTTAATTTCGGTTCCACTTCGCACTATTTACATGCATTCCTTATAGGATTTGCCGTAACTGGTACACTATAGCTTTAATAAATATTAATAATAATAATGGTACACTATGGCGAAATAGGAAGCAAGGAGGCCGAAATTTTAAGGAAAATGATTTATTTCTATCAAAATTTGAGCAAAATGTGAATTTTAAATGAGTGCAATCATCGTTTATGAACGTGATCTATTGTTCACATATTTTTTCTTGATGATTTGCATCGTTAAAGATTGAAAATCAACTATGACGAATTTGAGGTATGTACTATAGCCATAACTGGTACACTGAGCCTATTACAATTTTTTTTTATCAAAAAGCAACATTTTGTCATAAATTTTCGAAATATAGATCAATTTTCATAATTTTTGAAGTGAACGACCCTTTTTTCAAAAAGACTTCGAACAACCTTGACACCCGAAAGTAATAATTTGAATTGGGGTCGAAAACTTCAAAAGAAACTTTTGCCCCACTTTACTCTACTCTATCATTACTATAAATTTAATAGGTGCATCATCAAGACCAACCACAGTCGACTTAACATCGTTGATTGCATTCACTATATGAAAATATTGAACCTGACTAAACCGGAAAGATTAGAGCATGATCGATTATTATCCGAAAAATAAGTTTGTACAGATGAACTGAAATTCTGAACGAAAAGTTTGTTGATGTCATCAGGGCTATAGTTCATAGAAACGCAATCTTTCTTTTGCCAGAAGTTCTAAAAGAACGCGATCTTCTAGCGTCTTACTGAGACGAAATATTTTTGTTGTGCAGACTTGTAGCGAAGTGATCACATTCAACTTGTGGTCGAAGTGTAACCTGGAATATCACGCACCCCCGGGGCAAAATGCCTTTACACTATTTCATTATATAAATGAAGTTTCTTTCAAATACAAATAAAATTAATTCGGTCAAACCCAAGAATGACATGAATATTCAAATGAAAAGCGTGGAAAATGATGATTTTCCATATTTGGAAAGATTGGTGTGCTTCAAACGAAATGTAAGCGATTAGGGGAAAGAGGGGCATAACGCCTCGGCTAAGCATATGTGGTCATGAACCTCAAAAGATGCTTATTTTAAGGTCGTATTCTGCCTTGGTTTACTCCTTTTCCTAAGAGACTTCAATTTTTGACCCGCGTGTCCATGAAAATTCCCATTCAAATAAGCAATTCCAAAAAGTATTACTCTTTAGGTGTTGGAAAACTGTAGGAGGCAAAACGCTTTCTGGGTGAGGCAAAACGCCCGGAGGCATTTCTCGCTTTGACTTGTTGTGAAATACCAAGGGGCTCCATCGAACTCTTCCCAGCAGCAAATGAAGGAGTAGGAGGCGCGTGGTAGTTTAATGGGTAGATGCCAGAATGCCTAATTTCTTTGCACAGCAAATTAGGGAATCTTTCCAAATGTGCAAAATCGTCGTTTTTCACGCGTTTCTTTCGACTATAGCAGCCGTTCTTGGGCTTAACCTGCTCAGTTTGAGTTCTAGTTTGCATGCATCTAACGAAGACCTCCACAATATGATGAAATCGCGTGAAGGCGTTTTGCCCCCGGAGGGCGTTATGACTGCAGTTCCCCTACGTGCAAATTATTTGGAATCAACCCATTATATACCAACCACTTCCTACACCTACATTGCTCTGTAAATAGTGGTTTTTTATTAGAGTCCAAGGCGGAAAATGCCAGAGGTCATTTTGCCCACCTCAAGGTGCATCTTTCCCTCAATAGTTTTTCAGCACCCAAAACGTAACACTTTTTTAAATAGTTTCTTCATTCGGTGAATTGATATCACGCATACTAAAAGTTGGTGCCACATTATTAAAATTTGTACAGTATCTTGCAAAATGCAAGACACCAATGAAATAAAGATTGATTGATTGATTTATCTTTATTATAGAGACTTTCGCTCAAATAAATTATACGAGCACGTTTGCTTAAAGGGTGCATATCACCAGAGCCGTAGCGTGCGGTTGGCCAAGTTGGCCCCCGCCAAGGGCGCCAGCTTCAGAGGGGCGCCGAAAAGGTCAAAGAAAACAAGATGACGCTGATGTTTCCTTGTATGTTATTTATCAAGATTACACTAATTTCTAAGAATGATCATTTTTTTTCTAGTGAAATTTTATCTCTGAAAATTCCTAAAAATTCTTAATGGGAAATGTCTTGAGGTTACTACTGAGGATTCATTGTAATATTTTACAGTGTTTACAGAAGGAATTTCGAATGGAAAATTTTCGGTTGATGCTCTTGAAGTTCGTCAAATTGTTATATCGAGCAAATGTACCTTTGCACTAAAACATTTGTGAATCTAACAGAAATCATTCAAGTCGTGTTTACCCACAAAACTATCAGTGAGACTTTTTTAATTTTTATTCCTTCAAAAGAAATTAAATATTCTAAGAGTTCCTCTGTCGCTTTTGTAAGGAGGATAGTGAAACCTCCTAGCATTTATTATGCAGTTGTCCTGCTCTTTCCAACAGAAGAACGATTTTCTTTGATAAGGGACTTTTACAGCCCTTTGAAGTATGGTTTTTAAATCCAAGTAAGGTAGTGCGTTTCATACGGCACATTATACCTAGCTGGGATGATACCTAGGTCTTGCGTTGATGATTTCTGACATATAGAAATTAATCACCTTGACAAGGTACAATTAGTAAAATGGGTTGTGTATCACAAAAGATCATATATGGTCGCAGTGATAATATTCCCGACAAAAAAAAATGAGTACCTCTACAAATGTAATCAGGTGTTTCTTCGGAATTTTTTATGGGTTTCTTCCAGAAAATCTTTCAAAAAATATTTCAGCAATTCCTCAAGGGATTCTTTTTTATTTTCAAATAATTTCTCCAAAAATTCTCTCAGAATCTCCTTTAAGGATTTGATAAAAACAATTCCAAAATTCTGATAATTGAATTTTATTGGCTTTTCTCGGTGAACGTAATACTACTCAAAGAAGGAGGGAGTAACGAAAGTAATGAAAGAAACGGTGGATAGAATCGCAAGTGTGCGACGAGAGAAATTGAATAGAAGTTGAAAATTAACAGAGGGCCATAATTGAACAACACAATCACAACGACGACCCCTTTGCCTAACGTCCTAGGTTTGAACGGCTAGGTACTAGCAGTTTGATGATGACTACTAGCCCTAGACAGGCAAAAAGATCGTGGTTGTGATCTGTTAAATGTTGTTCGGCTTTGCTTTCGGTTCTATCGATCTGTGACACTTGTTCGGAGATTCATATCGAGCGAACGTTACTTATTTGATTTTTTCGCGCTTTCATCTCGTATGCTCCTATTGTGTCCAAATGATCTTATTTGAACCGAGTTTCATTCTTTCTTGCCAACTGGATTTTACTTTCTAGGTTTAATCACCGCATGACTTTATGATAACTGAATTTTATTGGCTTTTCTCGGTGAACGTAATACTACTCAAAGAAGGAGGGAGTAACGAAAGTAATGAAAGAAGCGATTCTATCCACCGTTTCTTTCATTACTTTCGTTACTCCCTCCTTCTTTGAGTAGTATTACGTTCACCGAGAAAAGCCAATAAAATTCAATTATCATAAAGTCATGCGGTGATTAAACCTAGAAAGTAAATTCCAAAATTCGTCTGGAGATTCTTCCTGAAAATTCTCCAGGAAGGCTTCCATGAAGTTATCAAATATCTAGATAACTTATAGTCAAAGGATTCTTTCCGATATTTCTACAATGGTTTTATTCAATGATTTCCTTCAATAATGATGCCTGCAAAATACATTTAAGGATTACTTGCAAACCCTCAAAAGAATTCTTCAGTAATTCAACCATGGATTTCTATAAAAAATCCCGCAGAGATTTGAAAATCACTCCAGGGATTTGTTCAGAAATGCCCCTTAGAATTCTTGCATATTTTTTTCCAGGGATTTTTTAAAGAAATTCTTCTATGGATTACAGAAGAAATCTATCACATCGCTTAGAAAATCTTCAATTGATACCTTCCGGAAATTTTCTAGGCTCTGTAGGCATTGAATGTATTTCTGCAAGAATTTTACTGGAAAACCTTTCATGAATGTCCTCATAAATTACTCCAGGCAGTTATAAATTTGGAATTCATTCAAATACAAATATACTATTGATTTCATCCAAAATTTCTCCAAAGGTTTATTTTGAAAGCCTTTCGAGGATTCCTTAAGAAATTCCTCCACATTTTTTCAGAAATTCTTCCAGTGGTCCTTTACAAACTGTTACGGTCATTCCATTAGGCATTTCATAATAAACTGCTCCAGAAATTCCTGCAAGAATTACTCCATGAATTCTATTTGGAGTTCTTGCTTAAATTTCTCCAAGATTTTCACCAGGTATTCCTCCAGAAATTCTTGCATAATTTCATTCAGAGATTTAAGTATATATTTTTTTTCAGAGATTCCAACAAAAATTCATATAGTCCTTCCATATAACTCCTTCAGGATTTTCTCCTGATTTTCCTTCAGGAATTTCTCCTGATATTCCTTCATGTCCATGGTTTGTCTAATGACTACTTGAAATTTTCTAACGGATCTTCTGAGAAATATGTTGATTAAACTTCTGAAGAAACGTATGGTTAAGTTATTAGAAAATTCTGGTTAAACCAATTGAACCTATTGCCGAAAATCTGTAAAATAAATTGTTCGAGGATTCCTGAAGCCCCCTAAAACTTAATTAACCCTCCTTTTGGCATTAGGGTCATTTTTGACCCAAACCGTACACTACGTCAACGAGCTGCTGCCAACGTGATACAAAAGGAAGGTTAGGCATTTTTGAAAACGAAATTCAGTTGAACAAAAATTGAAAAAAAATATTGTTAGATTTCCTGAATAAAATATGCATCATTAATGCTAGTCTTCGTAAATAAAAGAATAAGTGCACCGAAGACGTCAAGATGATCCGAAGTAAATGTGCACTTTTATCACACTTTTTAGGCGTCCCAAAAGAAATGCGATTGTCCAATTTGGGGTGAAATCTACAATGACAATGTCTAATTGTTGTGGGGCGCCAAAATGGATGCTTGCCAAGGGCGCCGTGGGACCACACTACGGCTCTGCATATCACCCCACCTTCTCCTACTTCCCACGATTGTCTAAGTTAAGGAAACACTAAAATCGAGCCACCAGATTTAAAACATTTGGGATACCTAGCCCTACACAGGTAAAAAATGTTGTCGCTCGCAACATAGATATACAGATTGATAGCTCGAAAGGAAATCGGAAAATTATAAATACTTTAATACCATTAAGGCAGAAGATTTGAAGAATAAACCCTCCTTCCAATAGTGTGGAGGTTTTAGCAAACATCACTTATGTGGCCATTGATTCATTAATGGGAGCTCAGGTTTCAGTTTTTACCATCGCTTGATGATGCCGCTGCGACGGCGCCACGGGCGGCGCGCGTTTCCATCCAAGCCAAGTGGAGGCGGTGGTGGTGACTCTCTGCTGTGGCTGTTGTTGAGTAACTCTTCATTTCAGGTGCATTCTTTGGCATTTTTTACGTGCGCGATCAAAAAGGCGGAGACGCTTGCATGTTTCCATATAATTAATTATTTGTTTTATATGCTCGTAATCAATTCAAACGGGTTAATTAGATTTACGCTTCAAGGTCAGACATTCCGAGTGATGCACTATTAAACATCGGCAAGAACTTAATTAGGTGGCTCTGCTCTGAGCGTCGGAGCTCGAGTGAAATCTACGGTGAGTTTTTAAGTTTTTGAAATAGTTCACAGCTCATTTATGCATAAATGGGCAGTTTTGCAATAGGCTTTTCGAAGGACAAATTCTTCAATTGGGTTCTTAAATGGTACCGTGATTTCGGGTGAAATTGATCACTTTTCACAGTTTTTGCCTTCTAATTTTTGAATAGTTATCGATATCGTCAAACTCAATGCTTTAAAACAAGTACGACCACGGGTTTCATCAGTCAACGTGGTTGAAACTTTTACTGCAAATCATTTTATTGTAATAAATATCATTTAAAATAAATAATCAGAAATTTTAGTTTCGGGGTGAAATTGATCAGTTAGTGAAATGTCTTTGTAAGTGCTGAAAATAAATTTTCCATCTAAATTAACCACCCCAGAATGCGAAAAGCCTTGTTAAACTTATACAAGTTCAGTAAATTCTTAATTATTTAAATTTAAAGTTTCATAAATCTAAAGAAAACGCCTAAAAGTATGCAATTTTTATACTAAATAAGTCATTACTTTAACAAAAGTACAGTTTTATGCATAAATATCAAAATTTATAGAACTTTTGATGACAAAATCGGGTTCTTGGTAGCTATAAACATTCATTCGAATATTCATTCCATGTGCGATACAGCTACGGTAACAAAAGTTTGAAAGTGTCTTTGAAATTCGCCAAAGACGCAGTTTTGGAAAATAATAAATTTAATACAGAAATATGTAACAAATTAGCTGTAAAACATGTAAACTCATCATTCAATAACCCTTGAGCCAGATGATGGTCATCTTCTACAAAATGTTTTAAGTTTAAAGCTTTATTTTTGACAAATAAAAATTGCGCTCACGCTGATCAATTTCACCCGAAATCACGGTATCATAACCTTACTCTCCACCCGAAAATGGATTCTATACCTAAAATTCATCCCTATTATCGACTCATGAAAAATATTTCGTTTTACCAAATCAAATTTGATATAATTCGTGCATGGTGGCCTCACAATTCGATCCTCAATGTGGAGCTCCATCGTCGATATCATCAAAAGCCGATAGAGACAGACAGCAAAAGTGGAGATGGGTCGCCCGGACTCTACGCAAGGGCGGTAACGAAATCTGCAGATAAGCGTTATATTGGAACCCAGCAGAACATCGCAGCAGAGGTAGACCCAGAGGTTCATGGCCGCACAGCCTGAACAAGGAAATAAAGGATTTACCACAGAAATTTGACCTGAATAGCGGGAAATCGTTCAGTATGGACATCTTTTAGTTCCCTCGCACCACCATTGGTACTCAAGACTGAAATCCTAATCCTAGCATTGACAATGGGGATATGCTTGACAATGAACGCTATCTGCAAATTACGGAAGGAAGTTGTTGCTGATAGAGACAGGGGCAGGCCTAGTTTTGGTGGCGTGTTGAAGTTGTTCGAAGTTGTTCGAAGTTGCGTGTTCAAAACGCATGGGACAATTGTTTGCTATGAAGTGGAAAAACGCATTGCAGCTGAGATCCCGCAATGTACATCGTTGGGCAAGCAAGAAAATACTCTATGCCGAAGGTAATCGAGGACATTTTCTTTACGAAAAGTTCCTGGACTGAGTGGGAATCAAACCCGTCACCCTTGGCATGATCATGCTGATTACCCACGCTGTTACAGCAGTGGCTATATGGGCCCACTAGTTGACAACTATTCAAACCAAAAAAAATCTCTTCACATCGCATCAGTCACATTAGAACACTGGCCTATGCCCGGCACCGGCGTCACCATCATCATCGCCGACATCAAATAAAGAACATACACATTATAGCCACCTAACCTAACAGGAACAGCAGCGGCGCAGTCGGAAAGTCAAGTGTGCAAACCGCGCTCATTCAACAAACAACACCACCACCATCGGCAGCAAAGGCAGCACTGCAAAAAAGGCAAACTCACTTTAATTTATGTATAATTATGCACCCCTAATTGTTCTCGGTTTCGGTACAGAGACCTACATATTATGCCGATATTCATCCCGTCGTCGTCCCGTGCACAAACACAGCGCGCATGGTGATGCTTCGTGCCGTGGCCGCATCCGTTCTGGAAAGGCCAAAGAACACGGAACGCCCGGTGCTGCTGTTGGCTCTGACTCGGGCTCTGGCTGGTGATGCCATCCATCCGTCCGACAGTTCCACCTTCAATAGGCGTTCCGGTATTGTGTGATGTGTGTGCGGTGCATGTTTCCCTCTGGGGCATTCGATCAGACGACGATGGCGACGCGTGGATCTGTCACAGTTCCCGCCATGTAGCCACACGTAGTTCACAAATGACCGTTGGTAGGCTACCAGCAAGCCAGTTGGTCAGGCAGTTCAGTGTATTAAGCATCTATTGGTGGCTCTTTTGCACGAGCATTTGCCATGATTGGACCTCGCGAGACTTGAAGCATCATGATGGTTATCAAACAAGCGGTTGTAGTTAGTTATACTACACACTGAGTACACGTACAGTATAGTCTCATACAAATTCAGCATACAGTTATTTTGTCACAGTACTTATTCCTGCAATACGAGCAATAGTTTTAAAGTTAACATTATATTGATGGTCATATCCACAGCGACTTTTTTAAATTGTTTACTTATTAAATTACATTTTGCTACGTTGGATTTACTACGTCGAGTGAAGAACCATAGAATTAAACTTAGGACCCCTATAGGCACAGTCATATAGGCGAGCGTGCTCAGCATGACCATGCTGAGGGTGACGGATTCGATTTCCGGTCGGTCCAGGAACTTTTCGTAATGAAAATTTCCTTAACTTCCTTGGGCATAAAGTATCATCCTCATCGCATCCTTATAGTACTCCTTATCGAACCAAACATTTCTGAACCGTCTTTGAGCAGTACCTATCATTTCCCGAGCTGGTTTGTTACCTGCTCTGTAGATAGATTCCCGCAAATTGTTGAGATCACTGACATAAATATTATTGTCGCGACCATGACTCTCTTCTTCAAGAGCACTGCAGAGAAGCGAGCAAGAACCAGAGCAGCCAATTACGAGTACCGTCGATATTTAAGTCTAGAAAGAGAACGATATCTTACGTCGCCTGAGTGGAGCGAGAATGAGTCCGAGGATATCTGTGAAAGATGCTACAAGGGCAGTTCAGACTTCAAATGTGTTTAAAATTCAAAGCTCCCATATGTTCATTACAATCCTTGGTGCAAAACTAGAGTCCTGTAAAATTTTCAGTCATTTCGGTGGTCATTTAATGGTGGCCCAAAGGCAAAATAGGTTTGTATGGAAATTACTATGGAGAATTTTCAAAAAATGTTCTCCACCCTGTGAAGCATTCAGGCATGGATAAAGTCATAAGGTCAAAGTCAAATTGAATTCTTCAGATCTCAATGATGAATGTTGCCGAAGACCGCAACTCATTTCGACTCACGAGACAGAAGTTATTAACACCTATGTGCCTGTGCCTCATTTTTCACCCTATTTCAAAACTTTAAAAATCTGATTCTCAGCCGTTTCTCAACGAAAGTTTGTGAAATTTTGACAGTTGATCACAAAATTCTTCTAGTTTATGGAACCGGTATCATGGTTCCGATTTTTTCCGTTGTTCCGGATTTATGGCCGTGGGTACTGGGGTAACCTCCTTATCAGATAGAGGTGCAACCTATAATTCGCCTTCGAAAACTAGCTTGCGGCATTCCAAACTTCATGATTTTGCAAAATAAGAGTATTGGAGCATATTTTTAGAGATGCTGAATACATTGGCCACTTCTCCGGATGTTCCGGAAACCTGGTGCCCTCAGGGAAGTGGCCACTTTCTGACCAGTTCTGAACCTTAGCTTGCGACGTATCAAACTTCATGATTTTGCAAAACAAGACTATTGATACATGTTTTGAGAGATTTCGGATACACTGGTCACATCTCCGGATGTTCCGGAAACCTGGTGTCCCCAGGGAAGTGGCCACTTTCTGACCGGTTCTGAAACCAAGCATGCAACATATCAAACTTCATGATTTTGAAAAACAAGACTATTGGTACATGTTTTGAGAGATTTCGGATACACTGGCCACGTCTCCGGATGTTTCGGAAACCTGGTGGCCCCAGGGAAGTGGCCACTTTCTGACCGGTTCTGAAACCAAGCATGCAACATATCAAACTTCATGATTTTGAAAAACAAGACTATTGGTACATGTTTTGAGAGATTTCGGATACACTGACCACGTCTCCGGATGTTCCGGAAACCTGGTGCTCCCAGGGAAGTGGCCACTTTCTAACCAGTTCTGAACCTTAGCTTGCGACATATCAAACTTCATGATTTTGCAAAACAAGACTATTGGTACATCTTTTGAGAGATTTCGGATACAATGGCCACATCTCCGGATGTTCCGGAAACCTGGTGTCCCCAGGGAAGTGGCCACTTTCTGACCGGTTCTGAAACCAAGCATGCAACATATCAAACTTCATGATTTTGCGAAACAAGAGTATTGGACCATGTTTCTAGAGATTTCACATACACTGGCCACGTCTCCGGATGTTCCGGAATCCTGGTGCCCCCAGGGAAGTGGCCACTTTCTGACCGGTTCTGAAACCTAGCTTGCGGCATATCAAACTTCATGATTCTGCAAAACAAGACAATTGGTACATGTTTTGAGAGATTTCGGATACACTGGCCACGTCTCTGGACGTTCCAGAAACCTGCAGTCCCCAAATAAATGGCCACTTTCTGATCTGTTCTGAATCCTAGCTTGCGACATATCAAACTTCATGATTTTGTAAAACAAGACTAATGGATCGCGTTTGCATAAATTTTAGGTACACTAGATGAATTGGTCACTTACCTGAAAATAGTTTATTGCAAGCATCGGTGGCATACATCGAAACAGTTTTCTCTTCTATTACAATGCCTTTCGCAACAGCCTTTAACAGCGCGTAAATTTTAAATTATTTGCAGGAAAAAACAAAATTGGTAAGGATGTACAATTCACTAAAAGCAGGTGAAGATTCATTAGATCTTATTCCTGGAAGCTATGCATGTAAACGGCGGACAGACAGATATTCCCTGGCAATATTTTTCAACATTCTCGATATCTGCGCTCACAATTCCTACATCACATTCCTTTTAGCGCTTTCAAGCTGGGCTTTCGAAGGAGTTTGCCGTAAATCACATTAGGACGAGACAACAGGACAGCATCCTATATAATGAAAAACAAAAGGTGTGATTATAATATCAATCTAAAGGTCTAAAGGTGTCCATTATGTAAGTCGGCTGTTTGTTCATCATATTATCGAAATGTTAAATTGTACACATGTCCGGATTGTATGAACGAACAGCCAGATATTCGGGAACTGAAATACATATCGAAAAAAATCAGAAGATGTTGGTACTGTTCACGACACCGTGACGTGAAAACAATGATCAGTTCCTCTATTGTAATCGTCCAGTATGCGAAAGGCATTCTAATAAAAGAGAAAACTATAGATAGTAGAGTAAACACAGATCCGTGGACACCGCTGACTAAAATTTTTCAAGCGTGTAAGTAGTAATTTTCAAGAGTGTGATGGTTGAATATGACGTCATGCGCTCCATTGTTGTTGTCCAAACCGTGACGTCATGCTCGTTTGGATACAGATTTTGACAGTTCGTTTGGATACAACGGATTCATCAACACGGATCTATGTTTACTCTACTATCTATAGAGAAAACTATCAAAAAACTCCCTGGGGCACCAGCTTTCCGGAATAACCGGAGAAGTGGCCGGTGCATCAGAAATCCCTAGAAACACGTTCTCCCTTGTTTCGAAAAATCATGAAGTTTGATATGTCGCAAGCTAGGTTTCAGAACCAATCAGAAAATGGCCACTTCCCTAGGGGTACCAGGTTTCCGGAACATCCAGAGATGTGGCCAGTGTATCCGAAATATCTCGAAACATATACTAATTGTCTTGTTCTGCAAAATCATGAAGTTTGATATGTCGCAAGCGAGGTTTCAGAACCGGTCAGAAAGTGGCCACTTCCCTGGGGGCACCAGCTTTCCGGAACATCCGAAGATGTGACCAGTGTATCCGAAATCTCTCAAAACATGTACCAATTGTCTTGTTTTGCAAAATCATGAAGTTTGATTTGACGCAAGCTAGGTTTTAAAACCGGTCAGAAAGTGGCCACTTCCCTGGGAGCACCAGGTTTCCGGAACATCCGGAGACGTGGCCAGTGTATCCGAAATCTCTCAAAACATGTACCAATAGTCTTGTTTTGCAAAATCATGAAGTTTGATATGTCGCAAGCTAGGTTTCAGAACCGGTCAGAAAGTGGCCACTTCCATGAGGGCACCAGGTTTCCGGAACATCCGGAGAAGCGGTCAATGTATTCAGCATCTCTAGAAATATGCTCCAATACCCTTGTTTTGCAAAATCATGAAGTTTGGAATGCCGCAAGCTAGTTTTCGAAGGCGAATTATAGGTTGCACCTCTATCTGATAAGGAGGTTACCCCAGTACCCACGGCCATAAATCCGGAACAACGGAAAAAATCGGAACCATGATACCGGTTCCATAAACTGGAAGGATTTTGTGATCAACTGTCAAAATTTCACAAATTTTCGTCGAGAAACGGCTGAGAATCAGATTTTTAGAGTTTTGAAATAGGGTGCAAAATGAGGCACAGGCACATAGGTGTTAATCAATATTCATCCATGCATGCTTAAACAGAAGACCACAGCTCAACCGACACGCTTGACACGCAATCATAGTATGCGTGTTAGCTTCTTGCACACCTTGCAGGACATCGTGTGTGAAGATGCGCATGCGAGTGGGGATTAGTTTAATATCTTTTTTGTCGATTGTCGAAATAAGTTCCGGTCTTCGGCAACATTCATCATTGAGATCTGAAGAATTCAATTTGACTTTGACCCTATGACTTTATCCATGCGTGAATGCTTTACAACGCGGAGAACTTTTTTTGAAAATTCTCCATAGTAATTCCCATACAAACCTATTTTGCTTTTGGGCCACCATTAAATGACCACCGAAATGGCTGAAAATTTTACAGGACTCTAGTTTTACACCAAAGATTATAATGAACATATGGGAGCTTTGAATTTTTAACATGTTTGAAATCTGAACTGCCCTACATACTGGACAGTTATTCACCGACCAAACTGACCAGCTAAAAAGTTGGTTCGAGCACTTCGAACAACTTTTTCAAATTTAGACGCCCGATAAACCACCAACAAAACGCTCCAACATCATCAACAAGACCAAATCGTTCGAGATAAGAGCAAGCAGAAAGGCCTGCTTTGAGGGTCTCTGTCAGAGTGCCAATGCGAATCCGTGGGATGGTGCCTGCTGGATCATGATGACCAAGACGAGAGGTGTAATGGCTCGTATAGAGCAATTTCCAGAGATGTTGGAGGGGATCATCGAGGGGCTTTTTCCGCGTCATGATCCTAGTCCCTGGCCTCCTTTCGTAGGACAGCCCCCTAGGTGAAGCCCGTGGTCCAGACGGAGTTCCGAGTCTGGCATTAAAAGTAGCTATTGTAGAGGCTCCCGAGGGTCTACTATGCAGAAATACATGGATGAAGAAGCTTTCCAAGAGGTTTGGAAGCGGAAGGGTCTAGTACTATTGCCAACGGCGGGGAAACCACCCGGAGACCTGTCGGCATTAGGGGTCGCAGTACCGACCACTTTTGATGAGTACCGGTATTTCGGTACTGGAACTTACAGTACCGGTACTGGGATTTTTTTTTCACCTAAATGAAGAATAAGCTATTATTGCACTCCATGGAAATGTACATTTTACAGTTGAATTCCGGTTTTCAGGGATGCCATATAAGCTAACCAGAAAATACTAAATTGAACAAAAATATAGATAGACAAAAAAGATAGAAAGAAATGAGCTATATGAAACTGTTTTAAGAGCTATTCTTAAGCTTCTGCGCAGTTTCACAGGCAGTATCTTGATCAGTCTAAAATGAAACAGGAACAACTTTACATGTACTCAAATCTAGCTGCAAGGTGAAGACAGAAAAAGTTTTAACTGATTCTTCCTTGATGATGCTATCAACGGATTCTAAACAATGAAGGAATATCAAGAACTCCTAATCTAACAAGTTTAATTCTAAGCTAGTTAGTTCATTCCCAAAATTCAAGGATCATTGAACCAATCATTACTAAGATATCCTGGATTTGCAGAAAGGTTGCATATAGGTATGACATGATTGTTTGTCAGTAGTTGGATTTAAATGTTTTCGTATATTTCCATTGCATATTGGCTATAATAATGACCG
This sequence comes from Aedes albopictus, assembly GCF_035046485.1. Classification (NCBI taxonomy): domain Eukaryota; kingdom Metazoa; phylum Arthropoda; class Insecta; order Diptera; family Culicidae; genus Aedes; species Aedes albopictus. Next base: position 296,977,642 of record NC_085137.1, read on the forward strand.
GGTTTCAGAGATTTGCCGGTACCGAAAGTACCGGTACCAAGGATCAGTCAGTACCGGTATTTCGGTAACAAAAAATTGTCGGTAATACCGGTATTTTCGGTACCGGTACTACCGGTACTACATCCCTAGTCGGCATATAGGCCAATATGCTTGATCGACACGGCGGGGAAGGTACTCGAAAAGAATATCCTCAACAGAATGTTGAGGTACACCGAAGATGTAAATGGCCTCTCGAACAATCTGTTCGGCTTCCGGAAGGCGAGGTCGGCCGTTGACGCTATTCTGTCGGTCACAAAGACAGCTGAGATAACGCTCCAGCGTAAGAGGAGAGGAATTCGCTACTTTGCGGTAGTGACCCTGGATGGACGATTGCTGCCCACTCGATCGCAGTTGTAGAGGAGTGGATGAGATCCAGAAAACTGGAATTGGCTCACCACAAAACTGTGATGGTGGTTGTGAAAGTCGGAACAGTAAGCGGTGATCAGTTTAGGCGTTAGCACTATAATTCGAAACGCTCCGTGAAATCGCTTGGGGGTGATGATCAACGATAAGCTTACCTTCGGTAGCCACAACTATAGTGGCACTATCCCGGATGATTCCAATAGCGCTGCGCGGTGTATGCCAGTAAACGCCAGGCTCTGGCTAGTGTCGCCTCGCCCATACTAATGTATGGCGGCCCGACATGGGGCACTTTGTTAAGTGCAGAAAGCTACCGTGGACGTAACAGACGTAACTCTTAGAGGAAATTCATCAAAAAAAATTTCACAGATCGAAAAAAGTGTGTAAAATTCTGTGACATATGATGCACATGTTTGGAGCGTGGGATATCACAGAAGTTTACATGACATATCATGTTAAAGTCATAAAATAACATATAAGCTTCCATTATATGTCATGTAATTCAGCATGACTCTAAGTATTTACATGACATATAACACAAATTTACATGATATATCATGTAAACCATCATAACACTAAGTTTACATGACTACAATTAAGTTTATATGACGTGTAAATATCATGATTTTTATCTGTGGGTGTCATTTTCATGAGCACACTGCCACCTGTTGGTAGAGCCGCGCGCGACACTGTCGGCCATGAAGGATTTTGATTTGACGTTTTGCTGGCACGCACACTACTACACAAATTGCCTGTATTTTTCGTTTGCATCATTCAGCAACGTGTACACTGGCAAACGTCAAAGCGATCAAATAGAGACGAACCAGCCAAGGGCTAAAAGTCTCTTTAAAGGCAAATCAATCAATCAAAGCGATCAAACACTAGCGCCTCTGGTGGAACGATCGCGCAAATCAAATGAAATTTGAATTAATCGTTGAATGCATGTGCCAAGCCGTTTTTAAGAATGTTACGCCTGTTTGTCTGTGGTGGTAAGCTGGAATGTAATAACAGGCTGACGTGCCTCAGGGTTGCGAGCACGTACCGTACCGTGTCACACGACGCGGGGCTGCCAGAATGGCTTCCATGGTCAAATGGCAGCGCGCGTGGGACAGTTCCACCAAAGGACGGTGGACCCATAGCCCATAGGCTGATACCGAGGGTAGATAGTTGAATCAATAGGCGCCATGGGGAAGTTACATTTAACCTGACACAGGTCCTCTCAGGCCATGGTTGATTCCAACAGTATCTACAGGGTGCGGCAGGAAAAAATGCGAGAAGTTCAAGGCACTATTACACGCTAAATATGGGATATTTATGACTATTTTTTTCATGACAGTGTATCAGTCAATGTCTATATTCTAGCACTGAAAAATAAAAATGAACATATTCGATGTTTAACATGTGATAATGTGGGCCTAATAAGCGGATATCAATAAACTGCGCGCCCAATGGTCATTAAACAAAATGACTATAACAGTAACAAAATTAGCTCAAATTCGATGAACAACCAGACCACACTGATCCAGAGCCATGTAGCGACCTGTGTGATTTTCTGCGGTTTGAAAATTCTGGTTGTCTTCATCTTCAGGCGCCGCCCTGTAAAGGTTAGTGACCAAAATGGGAAATTTTTTAATTAACTTTTCAGAAAACTAGCCTATTATAGATCATGGAACGTTGAAACATAGATTGGATAATGTCAAATGGACGAAAATGAGGTTTGAAGTTGAAAAACACTTTCGCATTTTTTCCTGCCGCATACTGTACACCGTTACGGACATGCGGGTTCTCCCGAACGCCCAGGGAGAGCGGGCTCCTTGTTTGCAGAAGGGGCAAGATTTTTGTGCTGTGATGGCTGAATGCACTACATTCAGCTTGGTTGCTTGTTGAGAGGGACGCTGGGTGGAGGAGCGAGAGGAATCAGATGGTCGACCTTTGGAAGCGTCGATTGATTGCAAGACGAGACTGTGGTTGCGTAAGAAGTCGATAAGATCAGTGTATTTCAGGACCAACGTAGACTTTCTGTGCGTCTCTCAAAGACGCAGGGTTGCGGGGTCTAGACGAGAGCAGGCCATGAACACCAACAGTGTACTCCAGTTTATTGGCTACTCTCCCGCCTTTTCCAGCAATTGCAAATTCTGCTCAAAGGTGTCGATCAAGCGGTTCAAAGTTTCGTGACACTCCCTCTTAATAGGATCGGCAGTAAAAAGCGCTTCGACGTAAGTTTTTACGATCAGATATTTATTCTCATAACGCTTTTCGAGAAGTCCCCATGCCACCACATAATTGTCGGAGGTTACCTCGATCACCTCGACCATCCGCTTCGCCTCCTTCGAGAGCAAAGAAAGAAGGTAGGAAAATTTGTCAGCGTCGCTAAGCTGCGGATTTGAACCAATTAATGATTGAAAAGAATCCCGGAATGCTGGCCATTCCTTAATAGTGTCATCGAAATTTGAACGCCCTGAAATGCATGAAAACTCCATGAAACGCCCTAAAACGCATTGAAACGCCTTTAAAATCCCTATTGAACCTCCGTCAAATTCACCTGCGACCCTCTGAAGGCACCCTTAAACCTCCTGAATCCTCCTGAAAGGCCATGAAACCACCGACGCACCGACGTGACAGCTAGAACAAATAAATTCAAATTTGTTGTCCCCGACGCCATAGGAAGAGGTTCGCGTCTGCGCTTATTTGACAGAAGCGTTCGCTCGCTTGGCTGGCCGACAGTTAAATTTGGGGGGTGGACAGTTTTGAATCACCACTGTCACGTCGGTTCATCGGTGATGAAACGCCCTGAAACGCATTGAAATGCCTCAGAAACCTCCTTGAAACCTTCGTGAAACTCACCTGAGAGTTTCTGAAGCCCACAAAACCTCTCTGAAACCTCCTGAAACGCATTGAAACACCTCTGAAACACAATAATGAAATCAATGTGGAACGCACCTGGAAGCCTCTGAAACCTCCTGAAACGCTCTGAAATTCGAATTTTCATTTCAAGCGTGAAATTTGGGCTGTGGTTCTAGAATACTGAGCTCCATCGACGATGCCATTAGAAACCGATATCAACAGAAATTAGAGAACGTTATTGGAGGTGGGTCGTCCACATACTACGAAAGGGCGGAGATATCTGCATGCAAGCGCAGAATTGGCATCCGGCAGTACGTCGCAGCAGATGCAGACCTATGGGCTCAATTTCTTCGACGTACCGTTCTGCTTTTCAGGAACATTGCAACAAGAGGCAACCGATTAGTTGACCGATTAATGAAGGATAATCACTTGATTTACCAACGGGTGTTGATAAACTCACACACGGGTGACTCTCAAAACCATGGTGTTTGTGTGTGTTGGCTGCTCAGTTACCTCATGAAGATAACATGTCCATCACTGTGCATCACTGCTCAGAGACATTGATTCCCGCATGAAGCACGCTCAGAAACGTCTGGTTCGTACCACTTGAAAAGGATGATTAGGAATCGAATCTATAGATCGATTAGCTCGTGAGTCGTGATGGCCGCAATAACTAACAGCACTGATCGAGAACGTCGTCTGCGTTGATTTCTCCTAGGGCCGATTTCTTCACCTTGGCTTAACCGGTAAGCCAGGCTTACCCATACAGTTAAACCTGGCTTAACGCTTAAGTCAGGGTGAAGAAATCGCCCCTTACCCTCTTCATACATTAGGATTAGTACAAGTCAGGCCTAACCAACTCTAAAACAACATCTGAAGATGATAACATCCAATAAGAACAATAATACTAGAGTGCTTTAGCCATCTACCGAAAAATATTTCCCCTCTATATTTAGCGCAATAAATCCACCTTCTTCCGGTAATTAATTTTATTTTATTTTTTTGCTCTGCTCCGCACACTACTCGTACCTAAACCTATTGGCGATTATGATGGTTGTCAAAACCACTTCTCTAGGCTAGCACGTTTGTAGATGCTTGAGCCCCATCGTTTTATCAAGTTCCATTACCAAGGCGCTACTGCCAACAGGCAGTAGTCGAGCTGCGGCAGATAAAAAGAACAAATTCCGCGATCTTCTTTGGTACATATCATCGCTTTGGATGACCCATGCAATAGGTTTTTACGACAATCGATTCATTTCGTTCCTTTTATGATGAAATTATTATAATTTTGGAAGCAACATAAATTAGGCTTCGCGAGGGTTTTTGCAATATAAATTAGCAATGCACGGCCTTTCCTATACTCAGAGCTTCGACGGGTTCGATTCCTGATCGGTTTAGGAACTTTTTGTAACTTCGGATCTGTCATGCGATATGCTAATGTACACATGCAGAATGGCATTTGGCAGAGAAGCTCTTAGTCAATAGTTGTGAAAGTGTTCATACAACACTTAACTGAGAAGGAGACTTCGTCTCAGTTGGGACGCTACTCCAAAAGGAAAAAGATCAAATTGATAGTGCATCGCATACTTTTTGACGATTTTTTTTTCGAAATCGTTTCAATTCAAAGAGTTGAGTTTTTCTGAGATATATGGAGTTTATTTTATTTTTTATTTTTTTTTTTTATAGGAGTTAAATAAGAAGTGATTTTTGTGCCATCACTACAAAACACGTTTAGTGCCGTGTATTTTACAGAGTTTTATTTTGGGTTGCCAAGAACGCGCGCGCGCTCGTGTGTTTATTTTTGGGGTTGTTTAGTTCCAATATTTTATCGCTGTTTTTTTTTTTCGAACAACCATGCCAACCATGTGTGCCGACTGCCGGCATGTCTCTCGAATAGATATCGGAAGAGGGCGAAACGAAAACCTAATGCGTGTTTTATGATGCATGACAGTGTTTCCTCCTATACCTAGTTTTCTAAATTGGCGCGCCGATACACCACACCGAGTTGTAAACACATTGTTAGCATCCAAAAACCGAAAGAGCAGTGCAGAATGGTTTGAGCCGGTAAAAGTGCTAATGCGCTACAACAGACGAGTAAACCATTCGCTTGTCTCTTGAAAGCATTTTCTAAACAGGGAATGAATCCGTCACAGAGTGCATTCGGCTCGGCATAACAGCTGATGTGAGCCCCTTTGTAATATGCACTCTCCGAGAGGGTGTTCTAGTGCAATGTCCTATCGTTTGTTCATCCGTTAGAGCTACCTACATAAATGAACTGACTGCTCGATTAAAACGTCTAAGAAGGGCTCCTTTCCAATGCAAGTGGAAAAAGGATTCTTATAAAGGATACACATGGCCCTGTGAGCAAATTACTGCGCATGAGCGTATCGCAGCACTTTAATATGGCAGTTAGGCCGATGCAAATATTAAATTTGTTTTATATCGCAATCACTTCCTCTTTGAAAATTCAAAAATAATGACAAAGCAAAAATATCGACAACTAATCACTGATTTTTCAATGGTAATTAACTAATCATATTTTATGATTAAAGTTTTAATTTTGGAAAGTGAAAATGAGAACTGAATGAAATTTAACATGTTTAAATCTAATCCAAGACATGTTTAAGTATTTTAACTCTTGCAATAGTTTTAGGTGGATTTGTTTTTCCGGAAGAATTCCGGACTGAATTTCTGAATATAGCTGAGCTCTTGAGAGATTGTTTTCCCAAATATTACAAGAATATTAGGTGAGACTGGGGAGACTTGATCCCTTTTTCTTAATTTGCCTGTAATTTCAAGAAAAACACAAAACTTGATCGGTTTTTCGTACAGAATGGGAGGTAAACATCAATTGCAAGTTTATACACAACAGAAGGACTTTAAATTATTGATAAAGTTTTCAAAACTGTGTTTGTATGGAGGCATGTCTTATGATGTAGTTTTTAAAAATGAGCCACAATTGATCCCCTTTTGAGAACATGGTTAGTTTAAAGGGAAAATAACCCCAGAAGCTTCCTATTCATTTTCATTTCAAGTTTTCTTGTATTTTTGATGAATATGGTGAATTTGGAATCATAATATTTCCTTAAATTGTTAAGGTTATGCTGTATTTTGAAAATGGGGAGACTTGATCCCTCTTTTTATGGTGTGTAATGAAATAATAAATATTTGACATGTTTTATCAATGAATATACTAGAATTCCGAGTAAATAGAGGCTTCCAAATAAAATTTTATTTTTTACATGTATAATGTGTGCGTAATCCTCGAGGGATCAAGTCTCCCCATGTCACTGTTGCATATACCAAGCTGCATTAATTAAAATATTTACATAACAGCCTTATTTGAATAAATACGTTTGATAGTATTTTATTTACACTATGTGCTGTAAAATTTTGACACGATTTGGTTCAATTTTTACAAAGTTATTGATATTTTTCGGAATCGCCCAAAAGATTTCTGAAGGGCTGAAAACAAATAATCAACCATTAAAAAATAATGCAATGCACAATCAAAATCAATTGTAACCAAAACATTGTCGTCTGTTCAGATGTCGTTTTGGAAAATATATGCTAGAAGAAAACTGTTTTTGATTCCGAGAAAATGTGGGGGGAACAAGTCTCCCCAGGGATCAAGTCTCCTCAGTCTCCCCTACTCTTAGCACAGCTCCTGTTTCATAGATTTCTTGAGAAAACTGCGAAAGAAATTTGTAGTGAGGTTCTATTTTTTTTTTTTGCTTATTCGTTTATTTGGAAGGCTCGGGCGCTACATGGGCATAACTGAGCCGAAATCTTTTTTTTTACATTTTACATTTTATTACTGCCTTAATACTATGTTAGTTTGGGAAGCCGAAGTACTCGTGGCTGTTAAGGAGGTTAAGGATTGAAAAAAAAATTGGGAAGGAGGGATTTTTGGGTTTAAAACTAAATTATTTGCTAACTTATACTAAAAATTGATGGGACAAATTGTCCATATCTGTAACGGAACCAAAAAAAAAGTACTTTATCGGTAGACAACGACAAAAAGAGGACAAACGGAAGGGGGGTGACGACAGACAGGGGCGAACAACAAAACCAAAAGGCGGACAACGAAAACAAGGAACGTACTACATCAAACTCTGACATCAACACGTTTCAAAAACTGGTAAATCAGGTTCATGTATTCCAAGTCAAGTCCTTCCAACACTTCTCTAACGGGTTTCTGTTGTTTTCCTCGGACCTTGAGAATTTCATGCAGCACAGATCTGACCTCACGATACTCATTGCATCCCCACACGACATGTTCGATATCCTGGTAAGCCACGCCACAGACACAGAGATTGCCTTCTGAGAGCCCACTACGGAAGGTATGGGCGTTCAACAAATAGTGGTTGGACATCAGCCGACACATCACACGAATGAAATCGCGGCCTAAATCCAGCCCTTTGAACCATGGCTTCTTCGACACCTGTGGGATGATGGAGTGCAAACTCTCCATCTCTCCATTTGTGTTGCCAGCTGATCAAGGTCTCCTGACGCTCGTAAATATCGCCTTCGCTAGCGCGAACCTTAGCCAGTGAGTTCGCTTTCTCATTGCCCGAAATCGAGCAATGGTGATGGTGTATGAGCGTTTGGTCAAAGCACTCAATACTTGGCGTATTCCATTCAGGAAGTACGCTGAGTGCTTCATCCGTTTCATTGACCGAACAGCCTCCAGAGAACTTAGACTGTCGGTAAAAATGAAGTAGTGCTCAGGTGGAAGAGTGTGAATGTATTCTAAGGTGTAGTATATAGCCGCTAGCTCAGCTACGTATACAGAACAGGGCTCTTGAAGCATGAAGGTGGCGCTATGAAATTCGTTGTAGACACCGAATCCAGTCGAATCATCGGTTTTTGAACCATCTGTGAAGAACTTTCTGTTCCCGCTAACATGCCCGAACTTACTTGCAAAAATCTGTGGAATACCTACGAAATGAAAAGATTCCGGAATACCGGTGATCTCATCCTTCATAGAGAGATCAAAATCTACTGAGGAGCTGTCGAAGTCTGAGAAGTCGTCACGATTGGTGTTAACCGGAGATGGGCTTACCTCCAGCGTCACGTACCAGTAGTACACGCTCATTAAACGAGTTTGAGGATTCTGTTCGAGCAGCTTTTCAAAATTTTCTATGACCAATGGATTCACAACCTCGCATCGGATGAGGAACCGGAAAGATAACTCCGCAAAGCGGTCTGTCAGAGGCTGTACACCAGCGAGTACCTCTAAACTCATAGTGTGAGTTGAGTTCATGCAACCTAACGCGATCCGAAGGCAACGGTACTGAACCCGTTGAAGCTTCAGCAAATGTGTTTTCGCCGCGGATTGAAAACAAAAACTACCGTATTCTAAAACCGACAGAATGATTGTTTGGTACAGCATGATCAGATATTCCGGATGCGCTTCCCACCATGTTCCGGTAATAGCTCGCATAAAGTTGATTCGCTTTTGGCACTTCTGTATCAGATACACAATATGCTTTCCCCAAGTGCATTTGGAGTCGAACCAGACGCCGAGATATTGAGAAGACATGCTATGAGTGATTGTTTTACCCATCATAACGAGCGGAAACTTAGCCGGTTTATGTTTTTTTAGAAAAGACAACCATCTCAGTTTTGTCCGGAGAGAACTCGATACCCAGCTTGAGAGCCCAAGACAAATTGGACAAATTGTCCAAAGTATCCTGTAGTGGTCCCTTGCAGATCAACTGCTATTGATCCCGTTACAGAAACAACACAGTCATCCGCAAGCTGTCTTAACGTGCAATTTTCCATCTATGTCTCTAACATAAAAGTTGTGAAGAAGGGGGATTAGACATGAACTCTGGAGGAGACCTATGTAGCTGATTCGTGAAACTGTCAAGCCTCCTAGAGCAAAACTCATCTGCTTCTCAAACAGCAAATTATACAAAAAGTTGTTCAAAATTGGTGAAAGGCCACTTTCGTGTAGTTCGTCGGAAAGAACATCGACACAAACTGAATCAAAAGCACCCTTAATATCCAAAAACACTGAGCCCATTTGCTGCTTTTGAGCAAAGGCAAGCTGAATTTCTGAAGCAAGCAGCGCAAGACAGTCGTTCGTTCCTTTGCCTCTGCGGAAACCAAATTGTGTATCTGACAACATGCCCCTCGACTCAACCCTTTTGTCCAGTCGAAAGAGAATCATCTTCTCCAACAACTTCCGTAGGCAAGACAACATCGCGATTGGACGGTACGAATTATGATCTGACGCGGGTTTCCCGGGTTTTTGAATGTGAGGTTCTAATATCTGCAGGGAATTTACAAATTCTGTAAGTAATTTGTTGTCTCTAAGAATAAAGACATAAAAATGAGACACGTAAAAATTTATTAGAAACTTTTGATTAATTTTTCAAAATCTCATATTTGGTTGAAGCCATTGTTTGTGTTCTAGCGCCATTTATGGAATTCTGTCAAATACAGTAAGGTGCCGATTTTGTCAGCCCCTGGTAGCATTTTGGGTTGACAAAATCGGGACTTTTTTTTAATCATTGTTTATTCATGTAAAATGTTCTGAGCACGTCACAGACAGAGATAGATGTGGAGGATCTGCTTTGGGTTCGTTCAAATATTACGTAACGCCAATGAGGAGAGGGGGGGGTTGTCCAGCGCTGTGTTATGCTTCATACAAAGTATTAAAATTTCTCTTACAAAAATAGTTACGAATGGGGATAGCGGATAGGGTCTAAAATTGCCAGATTTTGTGTTATGTAATATTTGAAGGGACCTTTTGTGGTAAAAAAATCTAATGGGTGTTCAGGGCACTGAAAAAATGGTATTTGGTAAAATTGTGAACTAGGTTGTGAATGTTAACTTTTTACAGCAGAACTATTAATTTTTTTATTCTCCTTTCTTGTCATAACATCCCTACTGGAACACAGCCTTCTGCTAGCTTATAGCAATTGTGGTCTACAGAAGTGACTTTAGCTGTCAACGAATGAAAATGAAACAACATCTGATTGACAAGTATAGACATTCATACTGCCCGAATTTGCTACGTTTCCGTTGCCTTTCCACTTTAAATTCAAGAGCTCAATCTCTGAATAATCTCTTGAAAAATGTTTTGAAGAAATATTGAATAATCGTTGAAGGAATCCCTATTGCAATCTTTGAAGAAATCTCCTTGAGAAATCCATGGAGGAACTCCTGAAAAAGTGCTGTGGAAATATCTGGAGCAGTTTGAGGAGAAATCACAACAGAAATGGGTTGATAAATTCTAGTATGAATTCCAGGGGAATTTCCAACAAGATTTTCTAAGGAAATTTCAAAGAGATTTTTGTATAAGAATACCAAGAGGTAACCCTGAAAAAACCTCGAGTGGGATCCCGAGAAAACCACAGAGGATGATGATGATTAATCTGGGCATGTTAGGGGAATATCTGTAAATAAAAAGAAAATCGCGTTAAGTACTGTTCCTTTGAATTCCACTAAGAATTTGCATCCTTTGACAGATACGTATTTCGACCTCAACTGTAAGGTCGTCTTCAGTGTCTTGTGTCTTGTGTCTTGTACTCGAGTCAAGTACAAGACACTGAAGACGACCTTACAGTTGAGGTCGAAATACGTATCTGTCAAATTCATAGTGGAATTCAAAGGAACAGTACTTAACGCGATTTTCTTTTTATTCACAGAGGATGTTCAATTTGGAAATCTATCAGAGGAATCATAGTGAAATCTCAAGAGGAATGAGTAATAACTGAACACATTAATACAGGAATATTAAAGAAATTCCTAGAAGGATCCCTGAAGGAATCCTAAGAGGAATTCTTGAAAAAATCCCTATGAAAATCGCTAGATTTATTCATCAGTAGCATGGCTCCTAGGACACGTTCTCCTCCATTTGGGAAATTTGTGCCTTCCGTAGATTTATTCATGGAGTAATGGACGGAGTAATTCATATAGGAATTATTCCAGAAATATCTACAGAATTCTCTGAATACATCACTAGGGGAGTTACTGTAGCAATTACTTAGCAATTAATTTGTCCTACAGGAATACCAGCAAAAACTTTTGGTGGAATCTCAGCAGGAGTTCCTAAAGGAATCCCTGGGGGTATCATAGGAAGAATGCATGAATAATTCTTAGGGAAATATCAGGAAGGGTCCTTATAGAAATTTCCAGAAAAAAAAATTGGAGGAACTCCAGCAGAAGTTCTTGAACTATCAAAGCAGATATGTATGGAGAAATCCCAGTAGGATGTCTTGAAAAAATCTCTAGGAAAATCCCAGGATAAATCCACGTAGAAATCCTCGGAGAAACCCCTGAATACATCTCTGTAGAATTTTTTGGAAAAAGTCCTTCAGGAACACCAGCAAAATGGAGCGGACCTGGTGTGATGGTTAGAACACTTGATTATCACGCCGAGGACCTGGGATCGAATCCCACTCCCGACAAACTCGCAAAATGTGAGTTCTTCCTTCGGAAGGGAAGTAAAGTGTGGGTCCCGAGATGAACTAGCCAAGAGCTAAAAATCTCGTTAATACAGAAACCAGCAAAAAACCAGCAAAATTTTTTGGAGGATTTCTAACAGGAGTTCCTGCAAGTATCTCAAGAAAAGCTTCTAAAAAAACACAGGAGGAATGCCTGGAAAAATCTCAAAGAAACAGATCTAAATGAATCGTTATAAAATCCCCGAAGGATTTGCGCGAAGAATTGCTTTAAAAACTTCTGGCGGAATTCTTGGAGAAACACCAGCAAAATTTTTTACAGGAATCCAAGCAAAAATTGTTGTAGGAACCGCAGCAAGAATTTATGGGGAAATCCCACCTCGAATTCCACATTACTGTACAAATGCTTTTTCAATTGAAAAAGTAGCCAATGTTCAACTTTTCGTATTGGTATAAACAATGATAATTTAAAATACTTTTCAAGCGTTTAATAAGATTTTTATTCGACACGCAGTAATTCCTTTACAACATAGTTCAACAAGACTTTTTTCTGCTTCTTGTTAAGTTCATGTAAAAATTAGGACATGTATCTGTATAATTTGTTTTTCACAAGTCAAATAAGCGCTTTCGTTTCATCATACTTCGACTCAGAGTACATGATGAAAAACATGTGTTTTTTACCGAACAACAGCTGAATTAATCTGTTGTTCAGTCGTTAACCATAATGTTGTGCTAATTCACCACTGCTGTATAGGAGTCAGAGTCTGATCCTTGTTAAACCACGGGAAGTTTATGTTTTGATTTGAGCGCTGCAATTCATCATCTCTAGGATGGCGCAGATAGGAACGCATGCGGCTGGCAATCGACGGGTCTCGAGTTCGAATCTGGATTTAGGTAAATTTATGTGTAGTTATTATTTCACAATATTTAATCACAGCATTAAGTTCCAATTATAAACTCTCGTGGAAATTGAAAAATTTTGCATTTTTTTATTTTTAATTATTTTTGCTAAAGCTGAATAACAGCTTTACTATGTATTTGTAAAACGATTTAACAACAAACATTTCAGTTTGTACACAACACTATGCTTTAAAGTTTCTCCAAATTTGTGTGAACAAAACCCGAACATAGGTTGTGCCTGAAAATTATCCAAATGTTATTCAGCATCATGCTGAATCAATTCGTCGTAAAGGTGCTTGTAAAATGAGTGATTGTTAGTTGGGTTAACAACCTTGTGTATAAACTTTTCAAAAGTTACATAAGCTTTGTTAAATGCGTAATTTTTCTATGACGCATACAGACATCAACTGCATTATTATGGATTACAAAATTGAAATGCTGAATTAAAAACACATTTATTTTTTTATTTCAAGAAAGGCTGACAAAATCGGGACAAGAAGCTGACAAAATCGGGGGTAGACAAAATCGGGGGCTGACTACTACAAAGCTACAATTATAATGTAGTAATTTCTAAATTCAATCAAAACATTGATATACAGTGGGGGGTCCCCAACTGTCAAAGTTTTGATTAAATTTAGAAATTACTTTATTATAATTGTATCTGCAGAGCCGTAGCGTAGTCCCATGGCGCCCTTGGCAAGCATACAGATTGGCGCCCCACGACAATTGGTGATTGTGTTTTTTTAAAGGTTGTAGTTATTCATTTTCTTCCAAAAGTTTTAAAAGTTGAGTTTTGGTGTTTCGAAAAAAAAAACAAATTGTCCCTCGATTTTTTTTTATTTTCTTACGATATTTTTCATTCGTGTTTTTCTTTTGGAGTTCAATGGATGTTACCCAAATATTTTCCAAAATTTATTTCTCTTGTACGAATAAGAACAACATTTCAAGAATTTCACTAAGACCAACACAATAATATGAAATGAAATAAACGATGAATACATTTCTTCAAGATATCTTAGATTTTTTTTTCTATTCTGGTTTTTTTTTGTTCTACTGAATATTGTTTAAAAAATATACTCAATTGATTTTCAAGGGTTTTCAGGAAAACATACGATTTATTTTACAAATTTTCAGCGATTAGCTCAATTGGTTTTACCAGAATTTTTCAATTACTTAACCAGAGGTTTCTTCTGAAATTTAATGATAATATTTCTCAGAAGATCTGTGAGAAACTTTTCGGTAATCATTAGACAAGCTATAGACTGGATAACCCAACAAACATGTTTGCTGTACTAGGGTGCAATATACCACTCTTAAGCAAGGTTTAGCTTAAGAAACAGCTATACAGCTGGTTCTGCTCTCAAAATATTCCCGAAGAAATTTCTATATGAGTTTTTGTTGGAATCTGTGGAAGAATTCCTGCTGGAATTACTGAACAAAATTTTTCAGCAAGAATTTCCAATGGAATTCATGTAATAATTCTTACAGGAATTTCTGTAGTAGTTTGTGAAGTAATACATGAAGGAATTTGGGAAGAACCCCTGGAAGAATTTCTGAAAGACTGCTGAAATTTTTGTAGGAATCCCTGTAAAAGTTTCTTAAAGAATCTCTTGAGGATTTTCTAAAAAAAATCCGTAGAAAATTTCATGAAGAAATCCCAGAGAAATTTTTGAAGGAATCCATGGAAGGCTTTTAATCGAATTCTTTAAAGAAATTTTGTTACATATCAATGGTAGATTTTCAAGTAGATTTTCCAACGGAAAACCTGAAGAACCTGGAAATTTCTGAAGAAATTCTATATTGATAGTTTTCTGAAGGAAATTATTATGTAATGTAAAAATGTTTTCTATAGAAATTCTAGCAGAAATGTATGGATCTCTAGTAAACATGGAGCAATTTCTGAATATTTTCCAAGCTCTAATATCGTTGTTTTTTTTTTTCTTTCTAAAGGAATCTTAAGAACACTTTCTGAAAGAATATTTGGTCAAATTATTTACTAAAGAAATCTGGAATCTATGCATGATTTTCTATAGGAATTACTGAAGGGTTTCGAAGTTATAGATATTTTTACAAGAATCTTCTGTCGGAAGATTTCTGGAAAATTTCTATAGAACCTTATATAAGATTTTCTAGGAGAAACCCATGAAAAAATGTAAAATAGAAATATTGAGAGATAGAAATATGGAGAATTATTGAAGGAATCTGTGGGTGTGGAGGAATTTCTGAGGCTATCCTTGAAGAAAATTTACAAATTTATCACTGAAAGATTTTTTGAAAGAATATCTGCTGAAACTCCTTGTTCGCTCCCAACGCGAAGTACCATTTAGATTTTGAGCGCATCTCCCACCCAAACTAACCTCGAGTTGCCGCGAGTATACTACGGCTCCAATCCTGACTAACAACCACCCTATTACCCTCACACACACCACGTCGTTTGTCTGTGCCTGTCCACCGAGCGACGATGTATGATCGATCATGCAAGGATCGACCGACCGACCACGCATGCATTGCGTGTCCTTATGTGCCAGCCGTCGACGACGCCCGAACCATCGCACCATCATTATGTGCATGGAAGTTTCCACCATCACCACAGCGCAGCGCATTCATCAGATTTTCCACCTCCATTCAGTTTCTACCCATCCTTTGAAGAGTGCGCGCGCAAACCAAGAAGAGTCTTCTTTCAACCACAGAACTGTACACACCGAAGAACAGAAATATAGTAGTTAAGTAGTTTTGTAGTGTACAACCGCCTTTTCCTCCCCAGTGGAAGCCACAGCCTTTCCGAAGGCTTGTTCCCCTCCTTCCTATCGAGCTACCGGTCCTGTGTGTCTGTTCCTCCGACGGAACATTTGGTCCTTCGAGCCGGATAAAGGATCCAGTGCCCTGTGAAGCTGCAACCGCAGCTGTGTTGTCGCCAATCAGCCGATTGGGACAATCCCCTTCCATTGCTGTCGTCGACGGCATACAGCATTCCTACCGAGAGGATTGCTGGTGTTCCTGCCGGTAGTTCGATCCGAGTGTTTAGACGTAGTTTTTCGTGGCTTTCTCTGGCGGAGAGAAGGAGACATTTCCCAAAGCAAAAGTGTAGTGAATGAAGAAGAAGTCCGAAAACATTCCTCCCGAAAGTGAATCGCGCGCGTGTGTAGTGGTTCCCAATCACTAGCGGTTCCCAAACCCAAGAATGGCCGAAGTGAAAGTGCTATTCGCCCAACGTAGTCACGTTGAGGCAAGAATTAAGAAGCTTCAAGAACGAATCAGTGAAGAAAGTGGTGTCGTCCAACCGAGTTTGGCACGAGTGAAGACATTTGAAAGTGAACTCCAGTGCCATTATCGTGAGTACCAGAGAGTGTACGGTAAACTTTTGTCTGCACTCCCAGCCGAAAGATTCGAAGAGCTAGATGAGGATTACTGGCGCTTCGAAGACATCCACGACGAAGCCTGCGTTCTGGTGGAAACCCTTTTGATTTCCTGCCCGACCACCAGTGACAATGGTTTCAACAAGCGAAGGTCGCCATCCAGCTACTCCGTGGCGGCCACTACACGCTGGCTCAGTCCTTCTTCTCGAAGAAGCCAGTCACCCAGTCCAACGACGGAACAACCAGTTCCGATTCCTGACGTGGTGGAGAAGTCACGCTCGTCATTGCCGAAAGAGAAAGTGGTGAGTACGAATGTTACCAATCCAATCCAGACTGCGAAGCCGCGCTGCGGCGAAGATTCCTCCAAGAAGAAGACGCCTTTGCGTGGACCGGCCGAGGTCCCATCCGAGAGTGATTTCGTCGAGGTCACTATTCCTGAGTCGGCAGCCCCGCCGGCCGAAGAAGCAGCCAAGCGTGAAGAAGAGGTGACAACCGCTGCCTTTGAGAGTCCAACGTGTGAAAGTGAGCATCCTTCGACGAACCAGGAGGATATCCTTGCCCGAAACGAGGCAGCCAAGTTTGTCGGCATTCCATCCGAATATCCAGAGATACCGACGTCAAGCAAAGTGTCTTCCAGAACCAACCCGGTGGTGAACCCGTTCCGAATTCCATTCGACCCGACTGGAGTTAATCCGAAGCTGTCAACGTTTCCGATGCCTACTGGATCAGATCCGGTGCCGAAACCGTTTCGGCCGCCACCAGGATTCCATCCCATGCCGAAGCGGATCCCAAAGCCAACCGGATTGCCTCCGGTGTCCCAGAGTCCGACCGGATCCTTTCCGGTACCACAGCCGCCCCAGTGCAAGGCCGGTTCCCTTCCGGCAAACCAGCAACAACAGACTCCGACCGGTCTCCTTCCGGTACCCCAACAGTTGCAGTCCGTGACCGAATCCAGTTCGGTATCTCCGTCGCTCCAGTGTAAGGCCGGTTCCCTTCCGGCATTCCAACCGAAACAGAATCCGACCGGTGTCCTTCCAGTATCCCAGCCGTTCCAGACTACGACCGGTTCCTATCCGGTACTCCAACAGTTACAGAATCCGACCGGTGTCCTTCCAGTATCCCAGCCGTTCCAGACTACGACCGGTTCCTATCCGGTATCCGAGACGCTGCAGTTCGTGACCGAATCCCGTTCGGTAATCCCACAGCTCAAGTCTACGGCCGGTTCCTATCCGGTACTCCAACATTTCCAGCGCGCGGTAGGATCCAATTCGGTAGCCAATCCGATCCTAAGGTCTACCGGAGCCTGCCTGGTGGTCGATTCCGCCCTGATGCCCGTCGATACCCGTTCGGCGGCCAAGACGCCCATGATGTTTGCCGGTCCTCCTCCGGTAGCCACGCCGATCCCGATGTCCACTGGAACCAGTCCGGTGGGCAATTGCGCTCCGATGTCCGTCGGTTCCCGTCCGACGCTCAAACCGAATCCGATGTCCGCTGGAAGCAGTCCAGTAGACAGTTTCGCCCTGCAGTCCATCGGTTCGTATCCGGCAACCGAACCGAAGTTGATGCCCATCGGCGTCCGTCCGATGGTCAGGTTCGTCCAAATGTCCGCCGGTTCCTGTCCGGTGGTTAAGCCACTACCGAAACACACTGGTACCAGTCCAGTGCGAAAGCGAGTTCTGACGTCCGCCGGTGCCCGTCCGGCGACGAAGTCCATCATGATATCCATCGGTACCTGTTCGGTGGTCAAGCTGCCCTCGAAGTCCATCGGTACCTGCCCGATGACCAAGACGTTCCTGAAGCTCGTCAGCACCAGTCCGATGATCAAACCCAAGCCGTTCCCGAAGTCCACTGGAACAAGTCTAGTGGTGAAGCCGACCGAGACGTCCGCCGGTAGCAGTCCTGCAGCCAAGCCCTTCGTAGTGTCAACCGGTCTCTACCCGGTAACCAAGCCATCGCTTATGTTCGCTGGAAGCCGTCCAGTGGACAAACCAGCCCGAAGACAGCCGGAACCCGTCCGGTAGTTAGAGAACCTCCCGAGAAGAAGAACTGGATCGTGGTGTTGTCGATGATGAATCAACCACCACTGGATCCGCCGCCGGTCAGCCCGACTGGTGAATGCAAGCAGCTCCATTCCGACACAAGGCCGAGGAAGCCGCCCGATGAACCATCCAAGCGATCCCGACCCAGCGAAGCCATCTCAGAGCGCGTGACCCGAACGCGTCCCCCGAACGACCCGAAGGAAGACGATCCAGACGCCACAGGTGAGCAAACATTCGATCGGTGGTGTGTGAATTCCCGATCCTGGCTTCATGTGGTTCCCCCAGTCCTCCGTTGAAAGCCCTAACGAACAAAGTTGCCTTCCTCTACCGTCATTGAGTTGCCTTTCCTTACCTATGTTGAGTTCCTTGTTGTAGATTGTCCTTGCCTAGCCCTGAATGAAATTTCATCCTAGAAAGATCCCCTTGAAGTTTGTGTCCCTTGAACCTCCTAGTAACCTAGAGCCCATACTATAATCCGAATCTGATTGCCTTTTAATTTCCTATTCCATTGAAGATGAAGACCCTGCTAAAAAAAAGTGCCTTTCCGAAATTGCCGTTGAACATTGATAATGCCTCTTTTAGAAATTCCATCTGACTGAATTTTGCCTTTCAACGTGTTATGATGCGCTCCTCTGTGTGCAAAGTAAACCCAACCCAAATAAGTTTGAAACCTCCAATCCTGAAGTCGAAAAATCCAGCCAAGTTAAGTCTCCTAATTTTCCTATTTTGAATCCCCTCCTGATGCCTTTCCTTTAGATCAAGTACCTTTGCTAAATCGAACTAATTTGACAATTTTTGAATAAAACCCATGTTCACAAGTTCCTTGATATCCATATACAGTCCACAACAATTCTCCTCCAGAACATGAGTTCCCTCTCTGCTATTTGAAGTCCATAGAAGAAGTTTCCCACGTCTTGAACTTTTCTCCTGACATGAAGACATGAAGTGATGCCCCCATAACCTGCATAGAAAGTGTGTTTACCCAAGTTTACAGCAAGCCTTCCCCAAGAATCAAGTCCATGTCCAGTTTTGAAGCTAGCAAGTTCCACCTTTTCCGGCCGGGGAGTATGTTCGCTCCCAACGCGAAGTACCATTTAGATTTTGAGCGCATCTCCCACCCAAACTAACCTCGAGTTGCCGCGAGTATACTACGGCTCCAATCCTGACTAACAACCACCCTATTACCCTCACACACACCACGTCGTTTGTCTGTGCCTGTCCACCGAGCGACGATGTATGATCGATCATGCAAGGATCGACCGACCGACCACGCATGCATTGCGTGTCCTTATGTGCCAGCCGTCGACGACGCCCGAACCATCGCACCATCATTATGTGCATGGAAGTTTCCACCATCACCACAGCGCAGCGCATTCATCAGATTTTCCACCTCCATTCAGTTTCTACCCATCCTTTGAAGAGTGCGCGCGCAAACCAAGAAGAGTCTTCTTTCAACCACAGAACTGTACACACCGAAGAACAGAAATATAGTAGTTAAGTAGTTTTGTAGTGTACAACCGCCTTTTCCTCCCCAGTGGAAGCCACAGCCTTTCCGAAGGCTTGTTCCCCTCCTTCCTATCGAGCTACCGGTCCTGTGTGTCTGTTCCTCCGACGGAACATTTGTATGTTCGCTCCCAACGCGAAGTACCATTTAGATTTTGAGCGCATCTCCCACCCAAACTAACCTCGAGTTGCCGCGAGTATACTACGGCTCCAATCCTGACTAACAACCACTCCTGATTACCGCTGGTGCCAGTCCAGTGGGCAAGCCTAGCCTGCGTCCATCATCTATCGGTACCAGTCCGGTAGTCAAGACAACCGTCGATCAAATCCATGTACGGGATGGCAGTGGACTGTATCTGCGCTGGCTACGTTGTGGTGCTCGCGTTCCGCTCGGGAACCGAGCCGGGTGGGAGCAGGAACCCTCGCGTTCCTTCCCGGGATGATGGCCAGACGTTGGCCTGGCTTCGCCTCATGAAGCCTCGGTGGTTGAGCTGGACTAGCCCTGCTAGCAGCAACCTGATAACTCTTTGAGCCTTGATAAAGGCTGTTGGGTGTGGAGGAAAACAATTTCCGAACAACTCCGTTGCTCCGAATAACTCTAGGAAAATTATTTCTGAACAACTCTTTTGGTGGAATCGGGGATGTTTCAGAAGCGCGATGACTAGATACAAACACAGGAGAATTTACTTAAACTGCTATATTCATCTTCTCTTCACTTAGCTTTGATGTACACTCTTCGGTGGTTCGCAGAAAACTGATGATGCTGCCGGGATGCGCACTATATTTATAGCCCGCACGAGAAGGTGGAGCCACGCGCCGATCACGCTATTGGCTGGTCGGTCGGCTCCGATCAACGACGTTCGTTGCTGTCGACGTGATCATGCGGTCCGCACGTGGAACCCA
The DNA here is from genome assembly GCF_035046485.1 of Aedes albopictus. NCBI lineage: Eukaryota > Metazoa > Arthropoda > Insecta > Diptera > Culicidae > Aedes > Aedes albopictus. The sequence continues at coordinate 296,998,003 of NC_085137.1, forward strand.
ATTGTTCTCTTTCGCTTCGGCTTCGCTCTCGCTGTTGTGTGATTTTCTCGACGACGGATGAAAGAATACTGACGCTGTTTGCTGTTTGACTGTTGGTTTTATTGTCGCCCGTTCGCTGTTCGGGCTCTACTTCGTCGTCGTCGTTCGATCGTCGCTGGTTGGATGGGCGGAGCTCTCGTGGTGCAAATGTGTAACTGCCACTGCTAGACGCCGCCGCTGACTGTACTTCAGTTTGGCTGATGTCGAACTGAACATTCTCCCCCCGGCAAAAAGTGGAAGTTTGGAAATTTGGATCATTGTCCAAAATAGGCAAAGGCGCAAGCTTATGTATAGGTCGTCTAAATGTACCAGTCTTCGTTCGAACGTCTACCACTCTTACCAGGTTCCCGGGTGTACCCTTTCTACCCGGCCCAGATTCCAGCACTGTGGGGGCAAATTGTCATCCTTCAGGAGAACAACCATTCCCGGTTGGATGTTAACTTTCTGTTTGGTCCATTTGCCTCGCACTTGTAATTCGGTGAGATACTCTCTCGACCATCGTTTCCAGAAGTGTTCGCGAAGCTGTTGTATGTGCTGCCAGTGGGACAAACGATTGGTCGGGATACCTACTACAGACGGTTCGGGAATTGCTAATAGTGGACGGTTGGCAATAAAATGTCCAGGGGTCAACGCTTCAGGTTCCGTCGGATCGTTAGATTGGGAATAAAGTGGTCTCGAGTTGAAGATTGCTTCAATCTGGCACAACAGGGTGGATAGTCCGGAGAGTGTTAGGGAGGTGGATTGGTAAACCCTTTTGAGCACTGTTTTAACACTTTTCACACCGGCCTCCCAAAGCCCTCCGAAGTGTGGCGCATTTGGGGGAATGGTCTTCCAAACGATCTGCTTTGCTTGGCAATACGCGAAGATCTTGTTCTGGGTCGTCTCCTCCTTGAATAACCGATAGAGCTCCTGCAGTGCTGACCTTGCTCCGATGAAATTGGTCCCGTTATCGGAGAAGACTTCCTTCGGATATCCTCGTCTGGACACGAATCGTTGAAAAGCCGCAATGAACGAGTCTGTGGACAGATCTTCCACGGCTTCCAGATGCATGGCCTTTGTCACCATGCAGATGAAGACACAGATGTAGCCCTTTACCGGAGTCGCCTTTCGAACTGACTGCTTGACGTAGATTGGTCCGGCAAAGTCAAGCCCAACCCTCTCGAAGACTGGCGCTGGGTTAATCCGATACGATGGTAGGTCTCCCATTTGCTGATCAATTGTGGTAGGATTCGTCCTGAAGCAGGTAACGCAGGTTTTCAGCACCTTTCGAATTGTCGATCTCGCGTTGATCAACCAGAAATGTTGTCGCAAAAGGTATTGTACCATGGAGTTTCCGGCATGGTGATTCTCTCGATGGACGTCGCTTATCAAACCGTGCACGATGGGGTTGTTGCTTGGTAATATTAGCTGGTGTTTCACTCCGAATGGAAGCTGAGACTGACCAAGCCTACCTCCAACTCGCAGTAAATCCTCGTCGAGAAATGGTTTCAAATTGTTCAGACGATGGTTGGGTTCGTCTGCTCGTACACACTCGATCTCCTGAGCAAACTCCTGATGCTGAATGGCTCCAACGATCAAATTTGATGCCGCCCGTAGTTCAGGAATAGTAAGATACCGGGACATCACTCGGTCGGCCTGCTTCTTTCGAGCGTTCGAAATGAAGCGTAGCATGTAGGAAACAATCCGTTGGCATTTCCGGAACGAAGCAAACTTTGTCAACACAGGGAATTCCTCGTAGTTCATGACCGACAGTGCAGCTAGCTCAACCCTGAGTTCGGGAATTTCGCAATCTTGGAGTGACTGTGGCCGCTCTTCTGGGTAATCCACGAAGCACAAAAACTGAGGACCATTCCACCATTGCTCGTTGTTAGCTAACTCTCTTGCAGACTGTCCTCGAGATACAGTATCGGCGGGGTTCTGATCCGTGCGAACATATTTCCAAACGTGACAAGTATTCGATGTGATCTCTGTAACTCTGTGGCGGACGAAGGTTTGGAGATTGCCAAGCGGTTTGCGCAACCATGCCAATACAACTTGGCTATCCGACCAGAGAACGATGGAACTGAAACTCATCTCCAACGCTGCTTCGACCTTACTAATCAATCTTGACAAAAGAAGGGCTGCTAGTAATTCCTTTCGAGGGATTGTCAGGGGTGAAATCGGTGCAATTTTAGACTTAGCGCTGACCAACTTCGTCGATGCGGTGCCATCAGGGAATATTGAGCGAACATACACGCATGCCCCATACGCCTTCTGGGACGCGTCCGCGAATCCGTGCAATTCGTACCGCACCGCCATGTTCGATAACACATGGCGTGGAATGCGAATTTGCTCCGAAGTTGGCAGTGACATCAGAAAGTTCTCCCACTCGTTCTGGAGGGTATCGTCTAACGGATCATCCCAATTCAGCTTGCTGATCCACAATTGCTGCATGATTATTTTTGCCAGTACCACCACTGGAGAAATAAGTCCGAGCGGATCGTAAATCTTGGCAATCTTGGACAGGACTTGACGCTTGGTGGGTCTGCTGGCCTTTTCTGAAGGGGATGATCGGAACAAGAACTCGTCTGTGGAAGGATTCCACATCAATCCCAAGGTTTTGATGACCTCGTTGAGGCCACTTTCGCTGAAAGATGCGCAGCTGTCTCGATCTTCACTGGGAATGGGCGATAGGAGCTGACTAGTGTTGGATGACCACTTGTGAAGGTGCATTCCACCGGACTGGAGCAAGGCTATCAGCTGATCTCGAAGCTCACATGCTTGTAGGAAATCGTCGGAACCAAAAAGAGCATCGTCTATGTAGACATTTTTCTCGACAACGGCGGAAGCGAGCGGAAAGGTTTCTCGTTCATCCCGTGCAAGTTGCAGCAGAGATCGCGTGGCCAAGAAAGGGGCTGCGGCCGTTCCGTATGTCACAGTAGTTAGTTCGAGAACACGTAGTGGGTCTTGGGACGACTTTCTCCAAAAAATCCGTTGTAGTGGAGTGAAAGCGGGATCTACGGCAACCTGGCGGTACATTTTTGCTACATCGGCGCTCATAACGTATCGATACCTCCGGAACCGTAGGATGATAGACAACAAATCGCTCTGAACGTTGTATCCGGTCATCAAAACATCGTTGAGGGACAATCCGGCCACCTTTGCAGATGCGTCGAATACCACCCGGCATTTTGTAGTTGTGTTCGATGGGCGGAGGACGGCATGGTGGGGAAGATACCACTTCAGAACTCCAGGAGGATCGTCGCGTTCTTGAACCTCCCGGCAGTGCCCAAGAGATTCGTACTCGTCCATGAAGGCATCATACTGGGCTTTTAAATCTGGATGACGTTGTAGTTTAGACTCCAGCAGGAAAAATCGTCGCAAGGCCATGGTACGGGAATCCGATAGTTGAGATGCGTTGTCCTTCAATGGTAGCTGAACGATGAAACGACCGCTGTCGTCTCGACGATGGGTTGATGCGAACTGCGATTCACACTGCTCTTCCTCACTGGACAGAACCACCTCTGAAGACACACCTTCAACTTCCCAAAATTTCTGCACTAGTTCTTCAACGGGGTCAACTCGAACGGCACAGGAATTCAGCACAAGATTGGAAGAACAGTCAAACAACTTGCCCCCGACTAACCAACCAAGCTTAGAGTCGTGAAGGCTAGGGAGATTATCGTCTATTTTCAAACACCCTGGTTTCATAATGTCATAGAACCAGTCCATTCCAATGAGCAAATCAACGTGGCTAGGTTCATAGAAGGATGGATCAGCCAGCCTGAGACCTTGAGGAAGATCCCAATTCTCCAAATTTATCTTAACCGACGGAACCTGACCAGTAATCTTCGGCGAGACCAAACAATTCAACATGAAGGAGAAATCGCTGCATTTAGAGTGGACGTTTATGGTACATTTTTGCCTGATTGTCGACCTTACACTGCCTATGCCTGTTATCGGAACACTTACTTCTTCCACTTGAATACCAAGAGTATTGACAAATGATTGGGAGATAAAACTCACCTGAGATCCGCAGTCTAGCAGGGCTTTGCACACACGAGGCCGCTGTTGATGGTCCATAACGTTGACAAGGGCAGTGAGCAACACCACCTGGCTCGCTGGGTTCACCGGGTTGTTGGAATGCGCTGCTGTCACTGATGGCTGGTTCTCGGCCGACTGCTGTCTGACAGCCGACGCCGTTGGTTGGGCTGATCCTGGAACTCCATTCGCTGAATTTTCATTCGCAGGCTGCGACGAGATTGCACCACCTTCCAAATGGAGCAGGGTGTGGTGCCGCTTGTTGCACTTGGAGCACGACTTCTTCGATGGGCAGTTCTTCACGCTATGTCCACTTCTCAAGCAGTTGTAGCACACGTTCTTCTGTTTGACTTTGGCCAGTCGATCACTCACACTCAAGCCGTTGAACACAGAGCACTTGTACGTCACATGGCTTTCATCACAAATGGTGCACCGCTGATCCGCTGATGAAGGAGCTGTCGCTGCGTTGGCATTGGGAAACGCCTGCTTCCTCGTAGCTGGTTTCGCCGATGTACGCTGTGCCTTGGCTTCTTCATCCGTATCGCGGCATCTCTCCAGAACTGAGACGCGGTCTTTCAGGAACTGTATGGTGTCTTCGTAGTTTGGAAGTTCTCCTCGCTTTATCGTTGACTCCCACAACTTCTTCGTGGTAGGATCCAGTGCACGTGCGATTAGGTGGACGACAATGAGCTCAGAGACGCCGGTGAACTCTTGGTCAAGGAACTTCAAGTTTTCCACGTGACTAGTGGTAGACTCGACCAAGGATCGCAACTCACCGAAATCCTCCTTCGAAAGTTTCTTCACTCCGAGCAGTCCAGCAATATGGATGTCGATCATTCGCCGCTGATCGTCGAACCTTTCCTCCAGTAACTCCCAGGCGTGGGCGTAGTTTCCATCGGCAATCGTCTTCACGTCTATGATTCCCGCCGCATCACCGACGAGGGCCTTCTCAAGGTGATACAGCTTGATTCGAGGTGCTTCGTTGGTACGGTCGACTGCATCACGGAACATGATCTTGAACCGTTCCCAATTCTCGTACCTCCCGTCGAAGGTGGGAATGGCACGAGGAAGAGATTGTTGGATGACCAACAGTTGTTGGTTCGCCGGTGGCTGCACTTGTTGCGCCGCAGGTGGTGCGGCTTGAGCCTCGAGAAGGGTCTCGAGCATGATGGACACCTCTTCGTGCAACGTCTCGAATTGCAGGAACTTCTCGTTCTGTTCCTCCTTCTTGCTCGAAGGAAGAAGTGCCACTATCTGCTGGTGGTGCTGATGGTACTCGTTGTAGACACTTTCCACTTTCTTCAAGTACACTTTCACTTGAGCGGAAGGTAGCTGAGCCTGGTCCGCTTGGGCTTGGGTCAAGATGTTCTTGATGCGCGTGATGTTACCTTGTGCCATGCCACGCAACTGTACAAGAGTGCTCAGATCTTCTTCACTAGAGCTGGCCATCTTGGACGACTTCATTGGTGTGTGCTTCATTTTCACTGTTTTAGCTTCAATTCACTTTAGTTCGTTATAGTTCTCACTAACTGTCACTTGTTCACTTATTGTCTTTGTCTTTCAATCACTTTGCTATCTTCTCCGTGTTTGCCTCCAATCACCACTCATCCGATCCAACCACCGATCACCGTCAATAACACATTCGGACACTCGCACTCGAGATCCGGCTCGAAGGACCAAATCCATGTACGGGATGGCAGTGGACTGTATCTGCGCTGGCTACGTTGTGGTGCTCGCGTTCCGCTCGGGAACCGAGCCGGGTGGGAGCAGGAACCCTCGCGTTCCTTCCCGGGATGATGGCCAGACGTTGGCCTGGCTTCGCCTCATGAAGCCTCGGTGGTTGAGCTGGACTAGCCCTGCTAGCAGCAACCTGATAACTCTTTGAGCCTTGATAAAGGCTGTTGGGTGTGGAGGAAAACAATTTCCGAACAACTCCGTTGCTCCGAATAACTCTAGGAAAATTATTTCTGAACAACTCTTTTGGTGGAATCGGGGATGTTTCAGAAGCGCGATGACTAGATACAAACACAGGAGAATTTACTTAAACTGCTATATTCATCTTCTCTTCACTTAGCTTTGATGTACACTCTTCGGTGGTTCGCAGAAAACTGATGATGCTGCCGGGATGCGCACTATATTTATAGCCCGCACGAGAAGGTGGAGCCACGCGCCGATCACGCTATTGGCTGGTCGGTCGGCTCCGATCAACGACGTTCGTTGCTGTCGACGTGATCATGCGGTCCGCACGTGGAACCCAATTGTTCTCTTTCGCTTCGGCTTCGCTCTCGCTGTTGTGTGATTTTCTCGACGACGGATGAAAGAATACTGACGCTGTTTGCTGTTTGACTGTTGGTTTTATTGTCGCCCGTTCGCTGTTCGGGCTCTACTTCGTCGTCGTCGTTCGATCGTCGCTGGTTGGATGGGCGGAGCTCTCGTGGTGCAAATGTGTAACTGCCACTGCTAGACGCCGCCGCTGACTGTACTTCAGTTTGGCTGATGTCGAACTGAACACTCCTTGACATAACTAAGGTAAAATTATCTAATAAAATCCTTAGAGAAATATCAGGAGGAATCGTTTGACTAATTTCTGAAAAAAAAATTTAGATAACTTCCTGAATTTTTAAAGGAATAAAATAAATACTTCAATGAATGCGAAGAAAATCCTCGGAAGTAATCTCAAAACATCCTCAGTGAGAATGTTTGAAGTTTTTAGAAAGAAACTTGAATTTTGAAAACGGTATCTCAAAATAAAGTAGTAGATAAACTCCCTGCTAATATCATGGTAAATGCTCAGAATAAACTAGAGGAATCTTATTTTTTGAGAATACTGAAAATGAAACAAACATATTATCATTCTCAAATATAATAAATAGTGAAATCTTGATAATATTCCAAAAACATAAGCATCATCCGATTGAACACCTTAGGCCTTTTCGGCGCCCTCTGAGGTTAGCGCCCTTGGCGGGGGCCAACCTGGCCAGCCCCACGCTACGGCTCTGGCTTTGAGTATTATCAAATTCCTGCGATGTTTTGAAATTTTACAGTATTCTGAAAATGTCGTTTCAATTTCGTAATGCCTTTGTTTTTTTTTTCATCCTGAAAGCTTGAACATTCTTCGCTCTAATGCTTTGTTTGCAATAATTGCTTAGAATGAAAACTTGCCTAAGGAAAGTTTCCTTGCATGTTTTAAAACTTGACAGCGAGTCTGATATCCAAAGAAATTTGACCTTGATTATGAAAAAATGCCTTTATGAATGAGTGTAACGTGTCAAATAGAGGAGAACGTGCCTCTGTTACCGACCTACTGATACCTGAACGTGTCAAACATGATCACATTTCCAGTCTAGCAAAGCAGTTCCTAATAGCCTAAACAAATAATCACCAAAAAATTTCAAAAAAAATATATCTTTGAAACGATTTGTCCAATTGATGATAACCCGAGCAGAAGAAAATAACAAGTGAATAACATATCAAGGTATAAATCTTAAATACTACCATACCTTGATATGCCCTTCATTAGGCTGTAATAAGAGGCAAAATAATAAAAACGAATACCAAAATTTTGTATAAATAACACCTAGAAAACAACAAGTCTTGTTATTTTAATAATGAATGTATACCTAAGATTTCAAATGCTGTATTTGTTATTCCAAAGTTATTGAATAACAAACTAATAACATTTCTTGTTATTAAATGTTTCATTTGTCCGATGACTTCATGATGTAACAGCAAATCTTGTTCTTCGGTTATTTTCACTGCCAAACCAACAAATACTTCAACAATACCAAATTCTGCTCAAATACCTCCAACTGTTATTGTGATGTTCTCATAACATTTCGTATAATAACGCTGCAATAACAATTTTAGTTATTGAAGCACATGTTGCTCTTCGCATGGTATTTGTAAGGTATGCCCTTCTGCTCGGGAAGCCATCAGCAATATTAAAGACAATTTATTAAAAGAACGTATACACTGTTCAACAAACTTGTACTTTTTATTTGATTGATTTGTCTTTATTTAAGAGACTTTCAGCCCTTGGCTGGTTCATCTATTTTTTATTTTGTCAAGAAACAAAACTTAATTATCTCAAAAAAGTTAGATTTTCTGGAAAACTTTTTGCTTACATTTTCTGAAAGAAACTTTGTTTCTACGATGCTTCGTTCTTGAGTTATGATTTTTCAAAGTAAGTAATGTCAGGAAAAAAACAAAAAAAAATCACCTGAGTTTTCCAAAAAAATAGGCGAATTTTTCTATTTTTTTTTTTGTTCATATATTCACGAGCTCTGCCTGTGGAAAAAGATATTTTCTATAGCTTGCTGCAATGATTCCATCTTGTATTCCTCCAGAGATTCCTTTAAGAATTTATCTAGGGGTTCCACCAGACATTTCTTTAGAAATTTGTCCTGGGATATTTTTGAAGGCTCCTCCAGTAATTGTTCCAGTGCTCTTTTCGAGGTTTCCTTCAGGAATTTCTTCAGAGATCCATTATGGTATTTTTGCAGATATTCCTTCAGAGATTTCTTTAAGGATTTCTACAAATATTTCTTCCAGAATTCCGCAGGGAATTGATCCAATATTTTCATTTGGAGTTATTCAAAGTATTTCTGCAGGAATGAAATTCTTTCAGAAAATTTCACTAGAGGTTATTCAAAAATTAATACAGGAATTTCTTTTAAAAAAAACATAAGGAGTCCATTCAAGTATTCCTTCAATAATACGTCCAAAAATTACTGCAAACATGAATTTCTTCAAATTTTTATCCCGAAATTCCTACATAAATTCTTCCATGAATTCGCTAAGAAAGTATTCGTGAGATTCGCTAAGGAATTCCGTATGGGAATCCTTCCGTGATTCACCATGGGGTTTCTTCACAAATTTCTAAAAGATTACTACAGGGATTACCGTGGGAATTCCTTCTGTGATTCTTCCGGGAACAACTTCAAGGATTATTTTGAAAATGCCTCCGAGTACTCATCTTGGGATTCCTTCAGGAATTCTTCCTGAAATTATTCGAAAAACTCCTCCAAGAATTAATCTAAGGCTTCCTCCACGAACTGTTTAGAGTTTTCCTTAGAAATTCCTCGTGGGATTGATTTCAAGCTTCCTCCAGGGATTGCTCTAACAGTTCCTCTGCGATTTTTTTTTAGAATTCCTTCAGGATTTACTCTGGAATTTCAGCAATTTTTTCAGTTCTTCCGCCTGGGGTTTCTTCAGAAACTCCTCCTTAAAATCCCTAAGAAATTGATCCCTGGATTTTTTTTTCAGGAATTCTTTATGGGATTCCACCGAATCCCTCTGGGAATTCCTACATGGATTCCTCTAAAAAATCCCACAGGGATTCATCCGGGAATTCCTCTAGCAATTTCTCTGGAGATTTCTCTAGGAATTTCTCCAGAGATTCTTATAGGTATTCATCTTGAGATATCTCAAGAAATTCTTCAACAGATTTCTCCAGGATTTGTTCCTCAAAGCGCTCCAGTAGTTCTTCAAGGAAATTCTCCAGGAATCCTACCAAGGACTTTTCTAAGGATTCTTCTAGGGATTTACCATGGAATGTATACTGGGATTCCTCCAGGAATTCCTCTAGTGATTTCCCAAGGAATTTCTCTACAGAATCCTCCTGCAATCCCTACAGGCATGTCTCCAGGAATTTCTCCAATGGTATATCAAGGCATAACGTCACGAATTCCTCTTGGGATTGCCCTAAGCCTTCAGGTATTCCTTTAGGAAACCTCCACGATGCCTACGGCAATTTCTCCTAGAAATTCTCTAGGGATTCCTTAGGGAATTCCCTCAGCAATTCCTCTCGGAAGTTATCCACGAATTATTCCAAGAATTTCTCCAGCGATTCCTGCATCAATTCCTTCTGAGATTCTTCTAGGAATGCCTTCAAGGATTTCTTCAGGAATCCTCCAGGGATTCTTTCAGAAATACCCCCAGGAATTCCTCCCGGAATTCATCCAGGAATTATTCCTGGTAATCCCCCAGGTATTCTTCTAGGATTTCTTCCAGGCATTTCTCCAGGGACTCCTCCGGGAATTCCACAAAGAATTTCTCCAGGGATTACCCCAGGTATTTTTTCAGGAATTCCTCCAGGAATTTCTCCAGGAAATCCTGCATGGATTCTTTCAGAAATTCTTTCAGAGATTTATTCAGGAGTTCCTCTAAGAATTTTTCCAGGGATTCCTCAGGGATTTCTTCCAGGGTTTTCTCCAGGAACTCCTCTGAGAACTCCGCTAGGATTTTTTTTCAGAAATTTCTCCAGTGACTCCTCTTAGGATTCTTCCACAAATTCTTCCACAGATTCCTCCAGAAATTTCCCCGATGATTCCTCCACAAATTCCTCCAGAAATAGTTCTCGTGGAATTCCTCTAGGAATTTCTTCAGAAATTTCTCCAGGAATTCCTCCCCGAATTCCTCTACAGATTCCTCCAGGGACACATTCAAGGATTTCTTCAAGAATTCCTCTAGGGATTTCTCCAGGAGCTCCACTTGGGATTCCGCCATGAATTTGTCCAGAAAATCCTCAGAGGAATTCCTCCTGAGGTTCCTCTAGAAATTGCTTCAGGGATTCCTCCAGCGATTTTTCAGAAATGTTGTCCAGGAGATTCTCCAAGAATTTCTCTCGAAATTTCTCTAAAGATTTCTCCAGGAATTCCTCAAGATGTTTCTTCTCCAGGGATTCATCTCAGATTTCCTCTAGGGAATCCACCAGGAATTCTTCCACAGGTTCATCCAGGAATTTCTCCCGAGACGGTTCGATGTACAATCTCAATTTTTGATATTAAATTTATTTAGGCAAATAAATCATCCCAACTTGGAGTACAAGTACAAACAACAAGTACAACTGCAAACGGATCATTTTGTTGTTTTGTAACATTTTATAATTTCGAATCGATGTGAAAACATGGACTCAAAGCATTCGATTAAATCGGTGAATCGATTCTGCTGATCCGATTCGAATCGATTCACAAAAATCGATGTCTGAGCCAAAGTTGCCCAATGCTAACCCAAACCCGTACAATAATAAAAAAAAATCCTCAATAACCTTCACAGCAAGTGCATCCATTAGACCGAGAGAATTATTTAATTAACCCGAAACATTGTCCGACACAAGGTTTAAGTTTTCACGCAAACAACACCATCGGAATTACTCCACTCTACCATTTCTATGGCGTAGAGACAGAGTTGAGTTTGCACTGAGTGGTTCAACCGTTTCCACTTCCCATCCAAGGAGAAACTGCAACTACAAAAGGCCAAAACGTGCGGCAAAACATGTCGTGTCTTGTAGTAAATTTCCCAAAAATGTACTCCACATTTTCATCGCAGCAAATTAAAATATATGAACTTGTTTTCACTTGAAACCCTCTCCAGGCCGACCTGGCCCTCACTGTTGGCCTGGTGCTAAATTCTCTATTACACTACATTATGGCACATTAGAATAATGGATAAAATATACACATACCGGAGCTGGAGGAACCCGAGTGAGCGAAAACATCCACCGAAGCGCAAAACAACCATCAGCCCAGAGAGGCAGACTGCAAAATTTTCCCCCCAGAATATCCGCGCACCGCACATTGGTCTGCCATAGACCGCAGCCTTCCCGCTCAGTTTTCTTCTACCTACGCTCGAACCAAAGGGTCGTCATCACAGTTGGAACCTGGTTGAATGACAGCAGGAACGCTATGTGGGCCCAACTCACCAGCCGTGCGGACAAAATATCCAACCGAGACGACGAGTGAGTGCACCTTGCCGCCCATGGTTGTGTAGGGTGCAAGTCGCAGCATAGTTTTCCCGTTGTGTCGTGCCATAAATTGTGGCAACAGCACAGAAAGACTGAGACCGCAACCCAGTTCAAAAGTTTGCCCCGAGAAGAACATGTGCTCGGGAAGAAATTACAACCACGTAGGTACAGCTCAACCCCGAGTGACATTTTGACTTCAAACAAATTTTACACCGCTGCTGCTGCGTTCCGGAAATGTGTAACCGGAATGGTCATCCGGAAATAGTGCGTTGTTTTCCTTCCGCGGGTCTTCAAGGACTCCGTGAACGCAGGTCGTAAAGTAAGATATATCAGATACGGTGCACATGGTATGCATTCATATGTGCAGGGCAAAGATAAATTAATCGTTTTGTTTACGGAAGGAAATGTAATGCAATCAACAATGGAAACAAATAACTTGTTTTACAGGATCAAAGAAACTTGTTAGTGTACCCTGATCAGAAAACTAAAGTACACTCATACAAAGCTATGGTAATGTCTACTAAGCCTGCTTAAATCCTGATAAGAGATAAAATGACAAAAACAAATAGAGTAAGGTGGGGCAAAAAATCGACCCTAGTTGAAAATTCAATGTTTTTCAAAAAATCAAAGTAGATAAAATTAAATGAATAGCGTGTGGTGATTCTACCATCCATGAGCTAAAATGTTGCTGAACAAAGTTGCGCCAAATGTCTTTTCAATTCCAAGTTACAACCCTTTTTGTATGTGTGTGTCTTATTCGAACTCTCCCCCCACCACTGGGGCAAAAGTTCGAATCTAGTGTTTGTGGAGTTTTACTAAACGTAGCATACTATTTTGATACTTTGGTAATAAGAATACCTAAAACCAATTAATATTTGATGTTAAAACTGGAATACACTTTAAAGTTCGATTTGGATTTTACACAAATCAGGGTTAAATCTACTACACCAAAAAATAGTATAAATTTCCAAATCTTTTTTGCAAGAAGTTATACATGCTAAAGCATCTTCAAAATATATCCAGTAACGCCTCAAAATAAAATATCGATTTCGATTTCATTACAATTCCATTCCATGCGTTGGATGGACCATCGTGTACTACAATTTTTTGATCAAAAACCAACATTTTGTCATAACTTTTCGAAATATGGATCAATTTTCATAATTTTTGGAGTGAAAGACTCTTTTATCAAAAAGGCTTCGAACAACCTTGACACCCAAAAGAAACCATTTGAGTTGAGCTCAAAAACTTCAAAAGAAACTCTTGCCCCACTCGAACTTTTGCCCCACTTTACTCTACCGTGCACAGTTCGAAAAATTAATGTTCATTTACATGATAAATCATGCACATAATTGGAGCGTGACATATCATGTATCTTTACATGACATTTTATTTATCATCATTTTGGGTGCATTTTTTGATTATGTAAATTTCATGGTCGTGTAATTTATGTAGTTGGCAGTTTCTGCAGAATAAAATTTCCGATAATTTTCAATAATGCACATAAGTTCAATAATCATTTTGTCTTTTGTATCAATAACATATTTGGGATTGAGTGTGTAGTGGAATTTGGTCCGGGTGCCAGTTCGCGCGCGTTTGCTTCGGTGATTTTTTTTCTATTTTGTATTCCGAAGTGAGCATTTCGACGGCGGTGAGTATGCGGTGGACGCGTCGTGGTCGTGGATCGAGCCGGTTCCGAATTTTTTGCTTCCCGTCGCGCTAGGTCGCAATACACTTTTAATTGATAATAAATATTTTCTTTCAATTTTTGCATTTACACAAAAGAGTGAAAAGTGTTAGTTCGGGCTCGCCGGTCGAAAAAAAAATCCGAGCGCCGACAAGTGAGTCGCGTTCAGTGTACATATTTCTGTGTGGAATAGACTAAAGGTTTCTGCTCCCTAGTGGAGTTGAGACGCGCGATAGAATTTTCTTTTTGGCTAGTTTTTGCGACGAAAAGTGGTCGGTTGTTAACGGGTCAGTCGGTTTCCACGGTAGGGCGATGGAAGTGCGAGTGAAAAATCCGGGTTCAGAATCGCGCTACAATATTCGTTGGTCAGTCGGTTTTCTCGGTAGAGCCATGCAAGCGCGAGTGTGGAATGCGGAATCAGATTAGCTTGAGAATTTTCGAATGGCAGACAATTTTCAGGTAAGAGTGATGGGGGTGCGAGTGAAAAATCCGGGATCAGAATCGCGCTACAATATTCATTGGTCAGTCGGTTTTCTCGGTAGGGCGATGGAAGTGCGAGTGAAAAATCCGGGTTCAGAATCGCGCTACAATAATAGTAGATCAGTCGGTTTCCAAGGTAGGGCGATGGAAACGCGAGCACGAAATCCGGGAACAGTGGTCATCGTGATCAAATAAATCATAATCGTGATGAAGACCGCGACGTGTATTTCCATATAACTAGTGGATCATATCACCTAACAGAGGTGGCTCCTAGATCCACACCTTACCCTACCCTACTAACCACCATTCCTTCCCGTGACAACTGTGGGGATGCTGTGGATTCCACGGTTTCTAGTAGCAACGGTTGTCGAACTAACATTCCTTCCCTTTCCTGATGACCGTAAGGACGTGGCCAGCGCCGTTATTGACTTTAAATAGCTGAACTCTCGAATTGTGCACATTGAGAATGGTTAGCTAGTCCCAAGCTTTCACATTCATTGGCTCTCTGTGCAACTTCGATTGTTCTGGTCAATCACGGAGTAGCAACTACGATGTGTACGGTTATCTTTGCTTTGCTTTGCTTTTGCGAAAAGTGGTCGGTTGTTAACGGCGGTTTGTGTATATTGATCCATCATATCAATCAATCAAATCATATCACCAACCATAGGTGACTCCCGGACTGACAATGTAGCTTACCCTACTAACAAAAAAATCCTTCCTGAGATAAACGTGGAGATGCAGCGATTCGCGGTCTTTATAACAACGTTTGTCTTACTAATATTCCCTCCCATCCTCGATGACCATAAGGACGTGGCCGGCGCCGTTATTGACCCTATTAAAGTTGAGAGCTCTCGACCTGTGTACATTGAGAATAGTAAGCTATTTAGTCCTAAGCCCTATTCATTGGTTCCTTGTGCAATTTCGATTGTTCTGGTCAATCACGGAGTAGCAACTACGAATTGTGCGGTCATCTATGCTCATGCTCATGTATCAATAACATATTTGGGATTTACAAAATTATTACTTGAACACTCAGTGAAACAAAAAAAATGTCAAGCACTATAAACCCGCACTTATGCACATCAAGACCACATCATAACACTGCCTAATGAATCAGATCTGCTGGGCGCTCATCATTCAAGACTCTTAGTAATGGTGCAGGCAGGTATCTCTTCCGCAGATTCGTATTTCCTACGAGAATTGTAAACTGCGTCCCGAAAAAAATCTCGAAATTCGACAGATTTCGTCATCAGCCAGCACCACGTGAACAGCTTTCCGAACAACAACACCGCCGCCGCTGCTGCCAGTGCCGCTGCCAATATCGATTCCGTTGTAATGCTGCAAGATGCATTTATAGAACGAAAATTTTAATCACTGTCAACAGAATAATATTGAAAAACTTACATGATTGAATCCGGATAGATTGGAAAAAATGCAATTACTTCAACTTTCGCGGCGAGCAATTGTTTACACCGCAGCCATGTTGAAGTTGACAGCAAACAACATTGCAGCTTGCTCATGTAAAGTTAAAGGTTTTATCATGTAACTATCTTTGTTCGTCGCAATTCCACACGAAACAAGATGCTTTAGTAAGATAATGCTGTAATGTTATTGCAATTTGAATTGAATGTTGAGTATGAGGTTAAAGTTTGCTCAATTACGTGACATACGCAAGAAATTTCAATTGAAAATGAGTTTACATGACCGAACATTACAATACATTTTGATTTACATTACGATTAATGTTCATATTTTTTAGCGGTGCATGGTTTCGGATGAAATTGAACACTTTACAGTTTTTGGCTTCTTATTTTTCAATGGCAACCGATATAATCAAACTCAATGCTTTAAAACAAGTACGACCATGGACTGCATCAATCAATGAGGTTGAAACTTTTACTGCAAATCGTTTTAATGTAATAAGTATCATTTTAAATAAAAAGTAAATAATTCTGCTTTCGGGGTGGAATTGATCAGTCATTAAAAGTGTACTTGCTTCGGCAAAGTTGCTCAGAATGCAAATCTTTTGCATAGAAAACAATTTAGTTTAGAACGTGGCTCTTGAGAGCTTCTAGTTTAGTCTAAACGTGGTATATCTCGCGTTCTGGACTACTTAAATTCTGGAATCGTCACGCGGAAGCTGCTTTGCAAGCAGGAAAGTCTATTGGAATCAATCCAAAAAAAACGGATGCATACCATAGAATTGCTGACGGTCTAAAAAAGATGTCAATGGTAGGCGACATCGTTGATAATTTAGATCAAGACGGAGCAATCGTTAATTGCCAACTCCGCGAAAAATGACAAACTTCAGAATGATTTAGTCCAGCACATGCAATCGTGCGAAAAAATCTTCAGCCAGGCTGTAAAAGACGTTATCGATGCCAAATACAACAAATACTGAATCACTAAACAAATAACTGTTGGGCCTGAAAAATGAGCTATCTCAGTTGACTCCAATAACGGAACCAAACTCAGCTACACCCATAATACAAAAATGATGGAGGAAATATTCGTAGAGATCAAATCGGTTGCAGATGCAGTCTCGAACATTAACAGCAAGACAGAAAATTATCCTCCGGGAAAGAACCTTACCTTAGCTGAAGAATCAACTGAACAAGCACAATCAACTGGCAAGCAACGGGAACGACTAAAACATGATCACTATTCTCCGGTTGGCGATTTTTAGGCAATAAATGGCGTTGGCGTCAAAGTTGGTCGAAATATGATGCCACCCTAGGAAACACAACAAAGAAGGTGACACGAAATAAAAAGCATCGACAGCAAAAGGTACACTGATTACAATAACAATGCGACCAACAAACCTACAGATAAACAACTTTTGGTAATGGCAAAAAATCAATTCTCTGGCCCACCGGAATCTACTGAGCATCCAATTACAGGACTTTCAACGACTGCTGCAAACTCAAGTTTCATCACTTTCAAAAAAGATGATGACACAACAAACACAACAACTGCAACAAAACATACCAAATCATGCTCAACTTCAACCCCAACTCAACCAACAACTCAACCAACCACAACCAAAAACAGCAGCAACAACATCAACCAAGATCAATCTAAGATATAGGCTGTCCCGATCCCTAATTCCACCTCGCCGCCATATTGGATTTCCGATGGCATGGCGTGGCGTTGATGAGTCCGCGGTATTGCGTGGTGTTCCTGGGTGGCAATGTTGCGCGGTACAGTGCTGGAAAACCGTGAGTAAAATCGAGTTTAAGCAGTCACAAAAAATGCCATTGTTTAGAACTTTTTGCGATTTATACGCACTGTAAAATAACGGCCTCGAAAGCGGAGCAAAAACTGACCAGTGCGCAGATAACTGGGAACTGTGATATAATGATGTAACACGAAACACGAGCGAATTTGGAGAGTGGAAAGAGAGCGTTTTCTGGCTCTGCTGAGCTTTTATAGAAAAAAAATCTCATACCTAAGAGCGGAAATTCATTGCACAATATAATTATGGGATTTCAAGTTAGGCTAGGGGTAGTTCAATCGATAATTCAATGTTCGAAAATATAGCACTGGAAAATAAATCAATCATAATTCAACACACAGGGCCCCGTTGAAACCTATTGTTTCAACTGCGTTTGATCCTACGATGCGTCGTCCTCGGTATCTGTACCTGTATCCTTCCGTTGTCGATTCCTAGCTGCTTCCTTTCGTGCGACCTTTGGCTCTCGATTGGGCTTGACGTTGGAAGTACATCTATCGGGAGTGTGCAGACTTCGGTCACGGCTCTTTTGAACATTCCTCGAGCTTTTCGTACTAGCACCACCCTTATGTGCCCATCGCTCCCTGCGAGCGTTTCGACGACGCGACCCTAGTTCCACTGAAGTGGAGGAAGGTGCTCCTGTTTGAGCAGAACCAATGCGCCTTGGACCGGATCGTTGCGAGTTTCGGTTTGCCCTTTGGGTCGTTGGTGCAACTGGCTCACGTAATCGCGGGCAGTGCTGAAAAATTCATTTCGTCATATTTAAATTCAATCACCTACAGCTCATTTTGGAGGCTGAACCTGAGAATATGGTATATGAAAGACTTGTGCAGCTAGACCAGTTCTGCTAGAAAGTCACGAAAAAACCGCTATTTTTCGAATATTTAACGTAAATGTCATGGGCTTCCTTTGAAAAATGCCAAATGATATTCACGGTGAATATCATTTAGCAGTTTTCAAAGGTGGTCCGTGACATTTACCTTAAATATTTGAAAAATATCGGTTTATCCGTGACTTTCTAGCAGAACTGGTCTAGCCGCACAAGTTTTTCATATACCATATTCTCAGGTTCAGCTTCTAAAATGAGCTGTAGGCGATTGAATTTAGATATGACGAAATGAATTTTTCAACACTGATCGCGGGACCATCGGTGCCAGAAATCTTGGGCGGATCGTTTCAATTCCTGGAAAAGATTTAAGCGGTTAATGCTCATATCCGTCACGTCCGGCTCCGGAATTGAGAACATTGGTTCTCCGATTATAAAATGTCCCGGCGTTAAAGCATTTAAATCCTCAGCGTTGTTAGATAACGGCGTCAATGGCCTAGAGTTAAGTATGCTCTCGATTTGAGTTACTGCGGTGACCATTTCATCCAGACGAAGAGATTTTGAACCCAAAATACGGCAAAAGTGGTGTTTAAAGGATTTTAGCCCCGCTTCCCACAACCCACCGAAATGGGGGGAGCGGGCTGGGATAAAATGAAAGTTATTTCCTTGTTTTAAACAAAAAGTTATTCCAATGTTCGGTTTTGAATTGGCCGAGGAGTTGTACCCGGAGCTCCTTAAGTTCTCGATTTGCTCCCACAAAGGCTGTTGCATTGTCGCAATACAAGTTCAGCAATCTACCACGTCTGGCAATAAAACGCTTCATAGCATTGATACAAGCTTGAGATGAAAAATCGCAAACGATTTCTAGGTGCATAGCTTTTGAGAGCATGCAAACAAAATTTGAGCATGCAAACAAAATTTGCAACATAAATTTTAACTGAAGATCTCTACCAACAAGGAAACGAACAAGAAAAGGGTCACAATAGTCCAAACCACAGTTGGAAAACACTCTCGCTGGTGTGATCCTCACTGAAGGAAGAGGGGCCATAATTTGGTGATTTCCACGCGGATTGCAACTGTATGCATTCACGAACTATTTTGCGAGCAATATTTCTCCCATGCAATGGCCAAAATCGCTGACGGATGGTGGCTTCACATTACACAAATTCATGCCATGGCAGACAAAAAAAAGCCCTACAATCAATGACTGTGGAAGTGCTCTAAGAACACTAAGTAGAAGCGAGGCAGGCCAAGTCCCAGTGAGGACGTAGAGCCATAAAGAAAAAGAAGAAGAAGAAGATCTACATCACACGTTTAAATTAAACGAGAATCGCTTATTTTCGCTTTAGAATAAAATGTTCAAAAACTGTTCAAGATTGGACTAGTATTCAACAATGGACTACCCGCAGGGAGTGCATTCAATATTAGTCAGCAGGAGTAAAATCATTTTATTTTGTTTGGCGAAAAGCATCTAAACTCGAATTTGTCGAAATGAAAAGCTTTTAGCGAAGAAATATTTGGTAGGCAGCAAACCTGCCATCATTGTGCACAACCGCTACCAAATATTTTTTTCGAATAATGTGTTCCACTTCGAGAAATACGCCTTTAGATGCTAGTCGCCATACAATATTTTTGCGATTTACTTCTAGCGATTTTTCGCGCATAGAAGCTAGCGCCGCGGAGAGTAGGAAAACAGCAAGGCATTTGATTCATTGACGAATCACCCCATTCCTTCTCACTTACCTTTACTTGATAACAGGAAGTCTCAAATGTTTTCTTGTGGAACTTTTTTTTATTCTGGTTCATAAGCTTTGCTTTTTATAGTCCCAACCGCAACCGCTAAAAAGGTTGATTAGAAATCAGCGATGTAATTAATCAATGATTTATGTCCAAACTTCATCAATACGACACATCAGAAGCAGTTTTTTTTTTTCAAGTTACAAAATGAAACTCAAATGTGAATGAACAAAGTGGTACTCTTAAAACGTCACCATAAAAATGTTACGATGGTTGTAATAAATTATACAAATTCGAAAACGATCAATCTATCTCCACCTTTAACAGCATCTACAATCTGGCTCGTATCTCCACAGTCTATTTCGATATGCCTATCGAAAAATTCTCCATTGAACAGGCACTCTTTTTTATTGGATGGTAAATATTTTTACGACTCCATACACTCCCTTACAACGTCTAGCCAAATTTTAAGATTATCAATTTTTCAATCCAAAATTTTACCTTGGAGAAGAAGACTCTATTGATGAAGCAATCTCTATGGCGAACCACAACTGGACGGATCCAGTTCAAGCCGCGGAGAGTTATTGGATCTGAATCGATTTCAAACGTGTAAGCAGCATAAACATTTTCTCTGATCTACGCATATTCCGATCCATGAGCGATCCATTCTAAAAACAAATTCCATTTCTATATGAGATCCAAATGGACAGCCAATTAAATAAAATTAGGCATTTGGATTGATATGATGATCGCTCGAATCGCTCCTATAATTGTTCGTAGCTCGTCATTTTCCTCTTCGTTCTGCTCAAAGTCTTTCCGTGGGTCCCAGGCTGCATGGTAGTAAATCAAAGTACACATGACGCAACCTATCAAACACCTCACAATTGAACTGTTACCATCATGGGACATTTTCCACAATTAACATGGTTACGCCCCTATTAGTGATGGATCATGCATCCGAAAACAGCTTAATCAATTCAATTAACATCGAAGAAAAACTAATTTATGCAAAGTCAATTAAACTCTACAAATAATTCCCAATTACAAATGTTTCTCACATATCACCATCGTCGTCTTGCCATATTTTACAACTCTTCCATCTCCATCTTACACGCGGTTCGTTCGCCGGGTAGTCTATGAATGGCCAACAACAACGGTAGCAACAACCAGAGCTGGCGATAGTAACTGAGCGTTCTCCTTATTGGACTCTAATACTGGTCCAGTTAAACATTTCCCACCAGACAGCGCCTCGAGCACACAGAAGCTAGCGCCTACGTACATACTTGAATGCCCACCCGTGGAGGGCGGTTTGAAACTTCTCTCTCACATGTGTGAATGTATGTATCAAACTCCTCTCTCATGAATAGCACTGCTGTATCCTAGATTCAACTTTGTTGCTATTGGCGCTCAAAGAATGCTGGTGATCATCATAATGGACGTAAGACTAATTATTTTTTTATTGACATACTGTCGTGAATCGCAAGTCAGCCCCAACTGCATTTTGGAAGAAAAATTGAGTTAACCTTCCGTAACCTTCGCGGTTGACCACCACTGTCAGCCCCAAGCTAATGCTGAGTACACAAAGCGAGATTTTTTTCAACGTGTTGTACAAAACACAACAGTGCAATCGCTCGAGGATTGATGGCGGCAGTTTTCCATGTTTTTTTTTTTTTGATAATCTAAAATCTGAAAACAAAACCAAGTCGCCAAATCGAACACTATTTCAGCCAGTTTTGTATCATGGCGATATTTTTAAGTTTCACAAAGAAATCAAATATGAAAATGTCAAAGCCCGTTTTCTAAGGTCTAAGACTACGAACGTTGGCGAAATTTCAACCGCTGCCCGTACACTTTCGATCCGTCAAGCGATGCACGAATCAGCCTTATCAGCTTCACCGGAAAACCATGTTCGATCTGCCCTAACTCGTTTGTTTTCAATGAACCATACGCCGCTTCGAAATAAAAAAACAGACGGTGGATATGCAAATGCCAAATATACCCATAAAACCAGGCAATTTTAGAACTTAAAACTTTTTAAACTGTTGCCATCTGAAATTTTGGGCCGCCATCTTGGATTTTGGGCCGCCATCTTGCATATTCTCCTTAAATCAACATTCATCTTGAATGATGGTAAGGCAGCTACCATCCGCCATCTTGTATATTGAGCCGCCATCTTCTGGCCACCATTTTTGCGCTCCGAACATCTTCCTATTACCAAATATACCCAAATTGCATGATTTTAGAGGCTAAAACTCCTTAGTACAACCACTATCTTAATTTTTGAGCCGCCATCTTGGAATTACCGCCATCTTGAATTTTGGGCCGCCATCTTATATATTTTGATCGCCCCTTTGGTCTCCGGACATCTTATCTATGCCAAATAAACACATAAAACCATGCAATTTTAGAACCTAAAACTCCTTAAACTGCTGCCATCTTGAATTTTGGGTCGCCATCCTGGATTTTAAGCCGCCATCTTGCATATTCTGGTCGTCATTTTTGGACTTCATACATCACCATACCAAACATATCCATGTTGCATGGCTTAAGAGCCTAAAACTCCTTAAATCAACCTTCATCTTGAAGTTTGGGCCACCATCTTGGATTTTGAATCACCATCTTGAATATTCTGGTATCCATTTTTGGACTTTAGACATCTTCCCCATACCAGATATGCCCATATGGCATGGCATGGTTGTAGCGCCTTAAACTCCTTAAATCAGACGCCTCTTCTAGTTGCGGGCGGCCATCTTGGATTTTAGATCGCCATCTTCAATTTGGTTTCCATTGATGGTTTCCGCATAAAATTTAGCAACCATGTTTAATATTTACAAAATTCGGCGCAGTTTGATGTGTCCCATGATAGAATTTGATTCACTTTTATATATAAACAGTTCACCGGTGCTAGTCCGGTTCACAAAAATGGCCTTAACTCCGAAACGCTTTGACCGATCTGAATAATTTTCAATGGCAAACAATGTGATAAAATTCCGGTTCGACTCGTGCTAAAATCCGAAAAATCGGCCAATGAGAAGTGCCTTAAAAGTGAGTGAACATTTTTGCGCACAGACATACATGAGCATGAGGAACGAACTTGTGAGGACCCGAGCTCTGCCGGACGCTCCAGGTTATTAACTCATCATTTTGCAGCCTTAAAGGTGTTATAAACAAGCCCTAAATTATGAAAATATCAGATAAAAATTGGCTAAATGCGAGGATATTGAAAATGAGTTGTCGGAAGTCGAGACCGTGAACTGGTTGTGGAAGTTAAAGAAAATGCTTAGAAGTACCCTAAAATATTGTTTGCACGATATTTTGTTCACTATTTTCCCCGAACTACGCGAATGTTTTACGCGGTTTTGAACTCTTGCGGAAGGCAAATCGCATAAAAATTTTCTTTGGACGCATCTATCGCGTAAATCTAAATCTATCTCGTAAACCTAAAAAATAGACTTAGGTTGGTCTTGCATCCAAATGGAGGATTATATCAGTCTCCAAATGGAGTTATACAGTGCTTACGTCTATAGGTAAAGGATAAATAGGACATATAAATATGCAATATCTGCAGAGCAGACGATATATTGACAATGCTATGGTTTAGCGTTTTGAGTATTGCTCTAGCGTATGCCCGAGTAGCTTTCGACTTAGCATAGCACTACGGACCACCTATTCCGGGGGTAAACGTCCACAATACAGTAGGGTGGAGCCAATTTAAAAAAAAATCTCTCCGGGATATGATTTCCCACGTGGAAAGTGATCTACTAGTCGAAATAAGTGAGCTGTACGAAAATAAGCGATTTCGGTTGATATTTAGGGGTGGCGCTAAGGGTTTACGTCAAAAATTTTCTAGAGCAAAGCTTCAGAAAACATTTCAAATATATTTTTCAAACATATTTTTCTAGACTAAATCGGAGACTCTAGAACCCAATTGGGCCAAATTTGTGCTCAAAATTGCGATATCTCTACTGATTTTCACTTAGGAAATTATATTCCGGAGAGATTTTTTTGGAATTAGCCCCACCCTAACAATACAGGTAACCCCAATCCAAGATGTCGGGTGACCCGTGCTGATGGATGAATGGTTGAGAGGGTTTAAAAGATGCTCGATCTCTAACGGAGCCCGTAAGATGGGTAGATCACCTTTTTGGGTTGCGTTGCGGCGAAAGATCTATCAAACTAAAATCTAGTGTCGTCCTATCTTTCAATTTTAGAATATGTGTTCCGATAATTCAAAGAATCATAGTATATAGTCCGTGTTACTGGTATCTTGGTGGTTTCCAGTTTTTGAATTAAAATAAGTTTACCAACTATACTTTGCAAATAGTTAAAAACCTCCACATCCGACGCTAAATTCAATGCAAAGGAAATTAAATTGTGTTAGGGATCAATGTATGTACTAATTCTTCAAAGACTGCTAAGTGCAAATATGTAAGAAACATAACAGAATCCTTAGTACTGAACACATGTTCCATCATTGGAATTCCAGTAAACACTTTGGTCTGTATAATTTTTGTTATACAGAATTTACAACTACTATAGAAGAGCCTATTCAGTCGTATATACTGCACAAAACTGCTATATACGTACCAAAGTAGAGGCCATATACATACTTCTGACGACATTTCGCGATTTCATATGTTCATCATTAAGATGTCCCAAATAATCGGTCGAAAGAATAAAATACGACTTCAAGTGATATGTAATACGATGTCCGAAATTAGCTATAAAAAAGTTGGCACCCAGCCTAGAACACGGCACCTCGAGATTGTTAGCCAATACCATTGTAATAACTGATCTCCCTTGAGCAGGGCACAAATTTTGGTCAATATAAACTTAACTTTCTAAACCACCCATGAAACTTGCGTGTGAAAAGATTACAATTGATGAACAATTGATTATAATTGTAAGACAAATGCTCATGCTCATGCTCAATAATTGTGAGACAAATGTCTTCCTTTGATAACTATGAACACTCCCAAAGATTGCCCGAATATCATTATTGGTAGACAGAATGTCTCCAGTCCCAAAACATAATCAGCGGCCAGGCGGTTGATGAGCAAGGCAAGTGGGATGCTTTTCTCATTTTGCATCCAACACCACCAAATCACCTCATCGCGATGCCTAAATTCGTACAAGCTTACTTGCTCTGAATTTAATTTTGTGATCAGATTTTGCTAGGGAGCAAAGATGGGATTTAAGCACACGACAGTTTCCGAAAGATTATGACTACAGTTTATTGATCTTTTACCGGGAAGCGCGCATATGAAAAATTGAAACGGAATGGGACATGGAAAAATGAGACAGTAAATTTGCAATGAATTGGCTTCTTTAGCGGTGTTGAGATAATTCTATATTCTGAATCTGCATGCCAAACTGAGCCGAAATCCAAATTTTCATGAATTTTGGTACCCGGGAACCTATTTAAAAATCAACATGATGTTTGTATGGGAGCGATTTGATAAATCACCCCTCCCTGGATGTTGTACTGGGCGGAGCTGTCAAACAGTTGCCCAGCTGTCAAAAGGTGATTTGAAAAAAATCTGTTTGAAATTGACTTTAGGTATCAAAACAAAGTTCTAAAAATCTGAAAAAAAACATAGCGGCTCAGAAAAAGGTGGTCTTTCGTATAAAATTGAAAAATCAATAATTTTTCCGAAATTTAAAAACCCAATTGTATCCTAACAATCACCTACCTACATTAAAACATATGTATGTTGGCGAATAAATAAGCGTATACAAACAGCGACGACTTCAATTTGTGCTATTTATGACTTGCTCTATACACAACAAACTTACTCCAAAACAAATCACAGCAACGATTTATATAAAATTGAACTCGACATTTTTTATCACAACATTCAACGGTTTTTACGATTTTGATTTCTGACAGCGAGATATACGATTTTGAATGTACTTCCCATTACGATGTGTGGTTTACTGGGATGATATTGCAGCTAATGTTAAAACCCGGGTCCTAAACTTCCTACTGGGGAGAATTTATCAGTAAAACAAGGGTGATGCTAAATAGGTTTCCGAACATGGCCAACATCAGTGCTCTTGTTTTGCTTTGCTAAGAAAATAAAACAAAAACTGTATCAAAATCGATACTTGCCCCTCAATGGCAATTGAGTAATGCGACATGCACTACACCAAAGATTAGGGGAAATGTCACAATAGATCTAAAAACTGGTCGCAGTGACAAGCAGGAATTAAAAAAAATATTCAGTATTATGTTGTTCTTTGTTGTGCATGCATCGCTCCTGTAAGGGGTGAGTATCTCAGCATAATCGATCGCATTCGATATTGTCTCGAGTGAAAATTAAAACAATAGACGCATGGGTTGTTCCTTACTGTGCATGCGAGTGTCGAAAATAGTGTCGCACGATCGTATCGCTTTTAGCGATAAATCAGTGGGGGCTGTATATGTATCTATTAGTTTAAAATAATTACTTAATAGAATAGCCTTGATCTGTCTATCTGTACTTCTGTCTGTCTATATCTGTCTATCTGTCTATCTGTCTGTCCTTCTGTCTGTAATGCTTGCATGCAAGTTGGTAAAATTTGCGAACAAGTGCTTGGTATTAAGATGATGACCAAGGGTAGAGGGTTAGGGTAGAGCGTAGGGTAGAGGGCTAGGGTAGAGTGCTAGGGTAGAGGGTAGGGTAGAGGGTTAGGGTAGAGCGTAGGGTTAGGGTAGAGGATAGGGTTAGGGTAGAGGGTAGGGTTGAGTGTTAGGGTAGAGGGTAGAGGGTTAGGGTCGAGGGTAGGGTAGAAGGTTAGGGTAGAGGGTAGAGGGTAGGGTAGAGGGTTAGGGTAGAGGGTAAGGAAGGGGTTAGGGTAGGGTGCAAGGTGTTTGGAACAGAAGGTCGAAGGACAAAAGGTCGAATGGGACAAAAGGTCGGACAAAAGGTCGAATGGGACAAAAGGTCGAATGGGACAAAAGGTCGAATGGGACAAAAGGTCGAATGGGACAAAAGGTCGAATGGGACAAAAGGTCGAATGGGACAAAAGGTCGAATGGGACAAAAGGTCGAATGGGACAAAACGTCGAATGGGACAAAACGTCGAATGGGACAAAAAATCGAATGGGACAAAAGGTCGAATGGGACAAAAGGTCGAATGGGACAAAAGGTCGAATGGAACAAAAGGTCGAATGGGACAAAATGTAGAATGGGACAAAACGTAGAATAGGACAAAACGTAGAATGGGACAAAAGGTCGAATGGGACAAAAGGTCGAATGGGACATAAGGTCGAATGGACAAAAGGTTGAATGGACAAAAGGTCGAATGGACAAAACGTAGAATGGGACAAAACGTAGAATGGGACAAAAGGTCGAATGGGACAAAAGGTCGAATGGGACAAAAGGTCGAATGGGACAAAAGGTCGAATGGACAAAAGGTCGAATGGACAAAAGGTCGAATGGACAAAAGGTCGAATGGACAAAAGGTCGAATGGACAAAAGGTCGAATGGACAAAAGGTCGAATGGACAAAAGGTCGAATGGACAAAAGGTCGAATGGACAAAAGGTCGAATGGACAAAAGGTCGAATTGACAAAAGGTCGAATGGACAAAAGGTCGAATGGACAAAAGTTCGAATGGACAAAAGGTCGAATGGACAAAAGGTCAAATGGACAAAAGGTCGAATGGACAAAAGGTCGAATGGACAAAAGGTCGAATTGACAAAAGGTCGAGTGGACAAAAGGTCGAATGGACAAAAGGTCGAATTGACAAAAGGTCGAATGGTCAAAAGGTCGAATGGATAAAAGGTCGAATGGACAAAAGGTCGAATGGACAAAAGGTCGAATGGACAAAAGGGTAAGAGTAGAGGCTAGAGTAGAAGGTGAGGGTAGAGGGTAGGGTGGAGGTTAGGGTAGAGAAATGGAGTAGAGGGTAGGGTGGAGGGTAGGGTAGTTGATAGGATAGAGGGTAGAGTAGAGGGTTAAGGTAGAGAGTAGGGTGGAGGTTAGAGTAGGGTGGAGGTTAGATTAGGGTGTTAGGGTAGGGTGGAGGGTAGGGTAGAGGGTTAGGATAGAGTGTAGGTTAGAGGGTAGAATAGAGGCAAGGGTAGAGGGTTGGGATAGAGATTAGGGTAGAGGGTTGAGGTAGAGGGTTAGGGTACAGGGTGTAATAGACGGTTAGGGTAGATTGTAGGGTAGTAGGTTGGGTAGAGGGTAGGGCAGAAGGTAGGGTAAAGGATGGAATAGATTGTTGGCTGGAGGATTAGGGTAGAGAGAAGGAATGAGAGGGAGATGAGAGATAAGATGAGAGATAAGATGAAAGATGAGATGAGAGATGACATGAGAGATGAGCCGAGAGACGAGATGAGAGACGAAAGATGCGAGATGAGAGATGCAAGATGAGATGAGAGATAAGTTGAGAGATTAGATGAGAGATGAGATGAGAGATGAGATGAGAGATGAGATGAGAGATGAGATGAGAGATGAGATGGGAGATGAGATGAGAGATGGAGAGATGAGATTAGAGGTGAGATTAGATATTAGATGAGAGATATGAGTTATGAGATGAGAGTTGAGATGAGAGATGTCATGAGAGATGAGATGAGAGGTGAGAAGAGAGATGAGGTGAAAGATGCGATGACAGATGACATAAGAGATGAGCCGAGAGACGAGATGCGAGATGAGATATGCAAGATGAAATGGAGATAATGAGATAAGATCTGGTTTAGGAAATATTCAGTACAAAAATATGTTAAAATATATGTATATTCACTCACTTCCATGATTGCGAGAAATTCATTTGGTTTTCGGATAAAAAGATTATTAATATTTTAATTTCGAGGTAAGAACCTTGGTAAGTGCCACCTAATTTTCAGAAGTTCTTATAAAGCAATGTTTAAATTACAAGGAAACGGCATATTTGATTGTTGGTGGGCTTTGTTTCCGTGTGATTTTCGATGACAATCGTTCAGACGTATTGCAAGTGCTATGAAGTTGTATGTCGCTCTAGCCAGGAAAAACTATGTCGGAATGAAAATTATTCGCTGTTCACAGCTGGCGGGACACATGCGGCGAAGCCGCGTATAGAGGATTGAGGAAACATGGCGGCAGCAGGCCGCCGAAGTTTCTGATATCCGACGCGCCGTATTTGCGTCTATTCGGTTCTAGGCAAACCACAAATCCAAGATTTTGCTCGGTATAATGCAAACAGAGATGCTATCCTTATTTTTAGTCCTATGAGCGTTAGCGAGTTCGGATAGCAAGCGATTTCTTGGTCTATTGCACACATAGTTTATACCGTCTCTTTAGTCTTTTTTTTATCACAGATGATCGTTTTGCCTTTCTCGTACACTAAGTGTACTGGAAAGGATATATGTTCACTCCAAAAATGACTTTTGGATAGAAGGCCCGGAGGGTCAAATCACATATACCAATCGACTCAGCTCGACGAATTGAGGTGATGTCTGTGTTTTTTTTTTTTTTTTTTTTTTTTTTTTTTTTTTTTTTTTTTTTTTTTTTTTTTTTTTTATTTGGTGGTAAAGCCTTTCTGCCTTCCCGACACGCGTTCGATAAGCATGACCAGTGCTACCGATTTCGTCCATCGCTAGATCGCTGACTTTATCTCCGACATAACTGCTGCGCTCTCATGAGCTTTATCTTAGTCACATAGCTTTAACTGCTGCGCTCTCGTGAGCTTTGACATACTGCTGCTGCTCTCCAAGTTGACCAGTGGAATGCCGAGGTCAGTTCGGCAATGCCAATTGGAGGGTGGCTATTCTACTTCGGGTGGCTTTCTCGCTGCGTTCGTTGACCTTTTCCTGGGCGAACCGGTTGAGTGCCGAGGTCGGTCCGGCGATTCCGGTTGGAGGGTGGCTTCCGGTTCGCTGGCGCCCCGACGACTCGAACCCGGTTGATTCGACGTAGTTTCTTGCGACTCAGCGTAGTCCCCGGCGGTGGAGCTAGCTTACTCCGACGGAGAGTTCTCCGGCGGTAGAATATCTCCCGAAACCGTTGTTCGCGTTGCGTATTCCTTCGATGTTGATTGGCAGGGTGTCGAAGTCGGTCCGGCGATTCCGGTTGGAGGATGGCTTCCGGTACGCTGGCGCTCCGACGACCCGAACCAGTGGTTTTCCACGGGCGCTGATTACTCAGATAGTCCCCGGCGGTGAATCTATCCTACTCCGACGAAGAGTTCCCCGGCGATGGAAGATCTTCCGAACCGATACTTCCCAGATCGGTGCCGAGGTCGGTCCTGCGATTCCGGTTGGAGGGTGACTTCCGGTTCACAGGTGCCCCGACGACCATTCACTGGTGCTTCTCGCGACATACTCGTCCTAGTCCCCGGCGGTGGAGCTAGCCTACTCCGACGGAGAGTTCCCCGGCGATGGAAGTTCTCCCGAACACGGTGGTTTGATCCCGACCAGTCAGGTGCCGAGGTCGGTTCGATGATTCCGGTTGGAGGGTGGCTTCCGGTTCACCGGCGCCCCGACGACCCAAGACCAGAGCGTTACGACTACTCGGGCTAGTCCCCGACGGTGGATCTAGCCTACTCCGATCGCGATCCGATGCCCTTTGGTCTTCACGCCATTTCCGCTGCAGTGACGACAGGATCTGTCCCACAGCCCTGTTCACCGCATTCCAGGTGCTTTCTTCCCGACACATTCGTTCTACAATGTTGTCGGGGCTAAGGCTTGTGGTACTCTCCGCTAACATCCCGTCTCGTGCTGCCCTGAATCTGGGACAGTGGAAAAGCACGTGCTCTGGTGTCTCCTCATTACTCGGGCATGCTGGGCAAAGTGGGGACTCTGCGTGCCCGAATCGATGCAGGTACTTCCGGAAACATCCGTGGCCTGACAAGAACTGTGTCAGGTGAAAGTTGACCTCCCCGTGTTTCCTATCCAACCAGGTTGAAACGTTCGGAATGAGCCGATGGGTCCATCTACCGTTTTCAGCGTTATCCCACTGCTGTTGCCACTTTCTTACGGTGTCAGCTCGGGCTCTTCTTCGGACTCCTGATATGCCTCTATCTCTATAGCACTCGTTTTCTTCCTCGAGTAGAAGATCTATGGGAATAGTTCCGGCTATCACGTAGACTGCTTCTGACGAAATTGTACGGTACGCACTGCATACTCGCATGGCCATCAACCTGAACGTACTGTTCAGCCGAGATCTGTTCCTCCTTGTCTGTAGTGCCGTCACCCACACAGGCGCTGCGTATCGGAGCACCGATGTGGACACACTTGCCAGTAGTCGCTTCTTGCTACTGCTGATCGCTGAGTTGTTGGGCATGATCCGAGATAGTGCCGAAATCACCTTTGCAGCCCTTTCACACGCGTAGTCGACGTGACTATTAAAGTTTAGCCTATCGTCTAACATAACTCCCAGGTGTCTCACATTCCGCTTCGATTCGATGATGCACTCTCCGACCGAAATTCTCGCCTGTTGTACCGCCTTTCGGTTGCTTATCAAAACCATCTCGGTCTTGTGATGAGCTAGGGCCAGCTTTTTCCCCCGCATCCAGTTTTCGACAACATCTATCGCCTCCGTGGCGAGCACTTCTACTTCCTCCAATGATTCACCGATCACTAGGAGCGCCACGTCGTCCGCGAAACCGATAATCTTCACGCCCCTGGGGAGGCGCAGCTTCAGTACTTCGTCATACATAGCATTCCAGAGGGTCGGACCGAGAATGGATCCCTGGGGAACTCCCGCTGTTATGGTTTTACTTCTTCTCCCGTTGTCAGTATCGTAGATCAATGTCCGATTCTGAAAATAGCTGCTCATAATGCTACAGAGGTACTCGGGAACTCTCAGTTTGTGCAGCGCATCGGCGATTGCAACCCAACTAGCACTGTTGAACGCATTTTTCACGTCCAGCGTGATCACTCCGCAGTAGCGGTTACCTCTTCTCTTTTGATTTTGCGCCGTCTGCATTGCTTCCACGACCGTTCGGATGGCATCGACAGTGGATCTACCCCTCCGGAAGCCAAACTGCATATCGGACAGGCCGTGCTCTCCTTCCGTGTATTTTGTGAGCCTGTTGAGGATCACTCTTTCCAGCACTTTGCCGACAGTATCCAACAGGCAGATTGGCCTGTATGCTGAAGGATCTCCAGGAGGCTTCCTTGGTTTCGGCAGTAGCACAAGATTTTGGCGCTTCCATATGTCGGGGAAGTTGCCATCATTGATACACCTTTGAAACGTAATCCTAAATAGTTCCGGGTTCGTTAGGATTGCTGTTCGCACCGCTACGTTCGGGATACCGTCTGGTCCCGGAGCCTTCTTTGTTTTAAGAGCTTTTGCTATTGTTATCAGCTCCTCGTTGGTTATTCGAGCTTCCGCTTCCTGATCCTCCTGAGCACCGTACGGTGTGGGTGGCCAACCCGTCAGTTCGTGCTGCGGAAATAGCGCGTCTACGATGGCTTTCATCTTCTCCGGACACCTTTCCGGTGGTAAAGCTGGTCCCCTTATTTTCGCCATGGCTACTCTGTAGGCGTCTCCCCACGGATTAGAATTGGCGTTCCGACAAAGCTCTTCTAGACATGCCTTTTTGCTGAGCTTGATTTCTCTGTTAAGTGCAGCTCTAGCTGCCGTATAAGCTGGCCTGCGAACTGCTCTTTCAGCGTCGTTGCGGGCTCTCTGCATTCTCCTCCGAGCTCGGTGACAGTTCGCTCGTAGGTCGGCGATCTTCGAGTTCCACCAATAAGCAGGGGGCCGACTGTGTCTTGGCTTGCCCTCTCTCGGCATGGTTGCATCGCACGCGCGTGATAGTAGCGCAATCAGCTCGTCCACGCTGGGGTTAACTACAGCTTCCAGCCGCAGCGCTTCCGCGAACACGTCTTTGTTAAAATTCGCGATTTTCCACCTCCGCTCATTTACCTGCGCTCCGCCTGATACCACCTGTGGATCGCGCCCAATGCGATATCGGATTGCTTGATGGTCGCTGTGGGTATATCCCTCGTGCACTCTCCAATTTCTGATCAGTCCAGGGCTGCAGAAAGTAACGTCTATTATGGATTCTCGACCTTCCCTACGGTAGGTGCTGATAGTACCTTCGTTGGCAAGATCGACGTTCAACTTGGCAAGCGCCTCTAGGAGGTTGCTCCCTCTTGGACTTGTAAGGCGGCTGCCCCATTCGATCGCCCAAGCATTGAAGTCACCGGCTATAACAGCAGGTCTACGATCCGTTAGCTCTTCAGTTAGCTTGTCCAGCATCTGGTTAAACTGCTCTATTGTCCATCTTGGAGGTGCATAGCAGCTGCAGATGAAAACGCCATTAATTTTGGCGATCACGAAGCCTTCATCTGCGGTATACACCACTTCTTGCAAGGGGTATTTTCCCACTGTCCATATCGCTGTTGTTTTAGCTCTGTCTGACGTCCAGTTCTCATTTCCTGGTGGAATACGGTAGGGCTCAGAGATAATAGCGACATCGCACTTGTGTTCCGCAACTGATTGGCACAACAACTGTTGGGCTGTATCACAGTGGTTGAGGTTTACTTGTACTATCTCCACTGGGGTTTCGTTGTACTCGCTCGTTTGAAGGCCGCGCATTTCGTGCCTCCTGTAGCGTGGTTGCTGCTATCCTTCGTGTTTGCGCAAATCAGGCATTTCGGAGGCTTGCTGCAGCCCTGCGCTTTGTGGCCTTCTTCTCCACACCTTCTGCATAGATTACTTCTATCCGGCCCTTTACAGTACCGTGCGATGTGCCCGAACTCTTGACACCTGAAGCACACTTCAGGTTCAGAGACACTCAGTGGGCACTCGGACCAGCCTACTCTCAAGATTCCTATCCTCAGCACCTTATTGGCAGCATCAATCGGTAGTTTAATCGCTGCCACCTTGGTACCGGAAGGTCCATTTCGTATGCGGATGGACATCCGGACTTCTCCCAGCTCACATTGCTCTTTCAAAGCAAGCCTTATATCTTCCTCCGACGTGATCTCGTCCAGGTCTTTACACGTAATAGTCGCCTCTGGACACAAGGCTATCACTTCCACCATGTTGCCCAAAGCTTTCTCGGTTAGCTCTTTGTAAGAAACGCTGCTAGCTTTTGGTTCCTTTTTCAACAAGAGGATCATCTCTCCGTTGCGGGTACGCTTGATCTTCTTCACGTCTGCTCCTAGCTCGTTGAGGTTCGGATTTGTCCTCATGGCACGTAAGACCTCCACGTACGAGTCGCCGCTTGCTTTAACGATAAGAGCCTCGCCCTTATTCTTCCTCCTGACCAATTTAGGTTTTTCGGGTCTGGTTTTCTTCTTCGCTTTTCCCTTCTTTCTACCGACGACCTGCCAAGAACTATGGCTGTTTACCTCGTCAGTTGCTTCGAGAGTCGGCTGGACTTCAGTGACACTAGCTTCCTTGTGCTTCTTGGAGCCACCTGGCCTAGCATCTCCAGGCGATGCCCTTTGCCTCTTCGGTGTGAAGTAAGGCGTGGTCTGCATCCTTGGGGGAATACTTCTCGCTACGTTCACTTCATTCGCAACCGTGTTGACTTCTGCCCTTCGCGCTTCCGCCGCGCGACTTGCTTCAATGGCAGTCTTGGCCACTGACAACTCCTTCTCCGCTGCTTCTGCTCTCTGAACTACGTGTTTCCACTCCTTTACAGCCGATCCAAGAGCGCCTTGGATCTTGATCACCAACGCCTTGATGTCTTTGTGGACGTTGCTTCTCTTGTCGACATACTCGTGAAGCTCGTCCACTAGCTTTTTGGCTGCCTCCACCCTCGGTTGTTTTGGTGGTTTTGTCCACACACTGAACTGCAGTTGTTGCTGCTGCTGCTGCTGCTGTTGCTGCTGCTGCTGTTGCTGCTGCTGCTGTTGCTGCTGCTGTTGCTGCTGCTGCTGCTGCTGCTGCTGCCGATGTAGCTGCTGCTGTTGCTCCTGCTCTTGTTCGAGCTGCGTTTGCACCTGTTGGGTTTGCGGCGGTGGTGTCCGCGTTAAACCCCTTCTGACAAACGGATTTGCCGCTCCTACTTCGCTTTGACTTTTATCTTCTTCCATTCTTCAGGGTCCCCCCTCCGAGCCGCTATCTCCATCCGCCGTACGTAGTCGCCTTCGTGATCCCATGGTTATCTATACCTGCAAGCGTCTATGCCTGCAGACAGTGAGGCCATGCTAGGGTTGACACGGACCCTTATGGGGGCCGGGTTCAGTGCCAGATCAGCGTAGATCGGGAATAGTTCATCCGAACCTACGTACCCATCAGAATTGATGGACAGATTTCGAACGTATCCGGAGGCCTGCCAAGGTTTTACCGGGACGGAGGCAGTCGCGCCATGAGCCCACTCGCCGTTTCAAGTCGGTATCACCCTTCCTTACTCAGGGAGCAGAATGACACGCCTGTCAGCCCAACATCGCCATCCTATCCATGATTCGTAACATGTCCGTTGTAATACGCCTTCACCAGTATACCATAATCAGGATGTTACTGGCATCGATCCTGATGTGCCGGTTGGCACTCCAATTTTTGGGCTAAGGCACTTTGAAAGCGGTACCAGGTCGCTTGTACGGAGTTGCTTACGGATGTGTGGCTTTTTATGGAGATCCAACAGAGCCCACTGTTGAACCCCCACCACATCCTAGGCATCCTCTGCTTGAGCTAACTGGGAGGAGCTCGGTCACTTCTCGAGAGAAGTGCCAAAGGTGGTAATCCATACGGATGTATGAAGTTTTTTCGCTTAAGAAATAATTCCTAAGCTCCCACCCGACTCGCAGAGGGGGGGTTCGTCAAGCCCCTGGACTCCTGTCCCTGCTGCCCCGTAAGGTGATGTCTGTGTTTTTTTTTTTTTTTTCCTTCTAAACCATAGGGGGATAATCTGCTCAACAGACACCCTAACAGAAGGTTAGGGTAGTGTAGGTCTGACAGGCCGTCTTCTACAACAAAAGTAAAATCCAGGACTACTCTCTCCTCGTACCCACTAAACCATTCCTATGGTCGCCAAACCCTACGTCTCTCCGGAACCACCAAGAAGGTATTGCTTCAGAGAGGGGCTAGTGCACATCGCACCCACAAGGTTAGCTGCGTAGCCTGCAGCAACGAACATCGATGACTCGCTTTGGAGAGTCCATCACGGTAGCATGCTGGCGCTTAGCCAGTTTCCCGAGTGGTCCTCGCCACTCCCTTTGTCCTCGGAAGGCGGGCAGAGTCAACCCCGCCCGCGCCCTACTGCTGAGCGGACATCAAGAACTGATGCCCACATGCAACCCGATCTGACCTGCCCGCAAAGGAAGGGTATCACTACCCTTCAGGCCCTATCAGATGCATCCGTAGGTTGCTGACGGCAGGGTCTCCACCTGCCCCGACCCTTGCCGGGGACCCCTTTCCAACCGCGGGCTTGGATCCAACCCAGTAGACCGACGCCACGACAGCACCGCTACCGGGACTTCCTCTCCGCGGCCACTTAATCGTTGTAAGGGTCGATCTGGATGGTCGGTGGGAGCTTAAGATGGCGTTTCTTAAGCGAAGCATGTTCTAACATCAGTGAGGACTCACCACCTTTGGCATCGCAAGGTGACCGAGCATCATGTGCGCTGCACACGAACTGTTCAAGCGGGGTTTGCCTAGGCGTGGCGGGGGTTCAGCAGTGGGCTCTGCTAGGCCTCTTCAGAAATACCACACATCCGGAAGCATCAACCCTGTTCAAGCGAACCGGCACCGCTTCCAAAGTGCCATAGCCTAGTCAGGGGTGCCTCGGGCACATCAGGAGCGATGTCAGTAAGCTCCTGATTACGATATACTGGCGCGCGACGATACTGGTCAACGAGATGGTACACTCTAAGAGGACCGCGGAGTAGAGGAGTGCTGGTGGTGACGGCATTCTATCCTCTTAGTAGGGCCGGGTGACACTGACCTGAAACGACGGATGGGCTAATGTCGGAGCCGCCTTCCGTCCCATAAAACCTTGGCAAGGCCTTAGAGTACGTTCCCGAACTGTATCCAGCTTAGGAAACTAACTGGGTGGAGGTAGGTTCAGTTGAAGTATCCTGATTTGCGCTGATCCTGGCTCTGAGCTCAGGTCCCATAAGGGCC
Source organism: Aedes albopictus (assembly GCF_035046485.1). Classification (NCBI taxonomy): domain Eukaryota; kingdom Metazoa; phylum Arthropoda; class Insecta; order Diptera; family Culicidae; genus Aedes; species Aedes albopictus. The sequence continues at coordinate 297,034,756 of NC_085137.1, forward strand.
TGTGCCAACCCGTGGGTGGCCTCCCTGCTTGCATAGATAACCACCGGGATCCTTGGGCGACTACTTCAGTGGCAGTGAGGGATAGCGGCTCTAAGGGGGACCCTTACAGCAGTGATGGAGACGTATCTAATTAGGGAATCTGAGAACGTGGAGGGTGAGGTGATCAACCCGTTCGCGAAAAGCGGACTGGTCAGATCACCAACGCAGGCGTCGAGGGTAGAATCCCCGCAAGTGTCGGAGTACGGCACTCCGAGGGTCGGGTCGGCAATAGAGGACACGCAGATGAGTGGAGCCGAGCTCACGCGTGCGCTGACTCGCAATAGGGATGGACTTCCGAAGCTGCTGGTGGTCTCCGAACAGCTCGACGAGCTGATCGGATACACCAGTGGGCGGAACAACATCAGCAAAGACCTTAAAAAAGGTCTGCTGAGGCTCCGCGATTCGGTCGCCCAGGCCCGGAGGGAGTACGATCTCCTGTTTGATCGTAGTGCGGGTAGAGAGGAGAGGTCCACGCAAACGGACCGCTCCTCCACGGAGAGTGTGTGCAAGGTGCAGCCAGGTGGGGCTGCAGAGAGCGGAAAAATCTCGGCCCAAACCAAACGGCCGAGATCGATGGACGAGGAGCGGCCGGTGAGTGGCAAACGCCCGCGTAGTGCGAGCAACGCCAAGCCGGTCGCGAAACGGGCTCGGGGCAAAGAGCCGAAACCCCGAGGCGAGACTGCTAAGAGCGGTAGCAGTGACCAACCGGTCCAAGGGAAGGTGAACCCTTGGATCACGGTTGGCAAGCGCGGGCGCGTAGAAAGGGAGAAGGTTTTGAGCAAAACCAAGGCGAAGCCTGCGCGTAAGCGTACCAAAGGCGACGCACTGGTGCTCAAAGCAGAGGGCAATAGCTACGCAGAGGTGCTGCGGGCTATGCGGAGCGAGGTTCGTCTCTCGGGACTAGGTGCGGATGTTAAAAGCATCCGGCGCACTAGGACTGGAGAGATGATGCTAGAGCTGAAGAAGAATGCCGTTAACAAGGGCTCTTCCTACACGGCTCTAGCACAGGAGGTGCTTGGTGAAAAAGTGCGGGTGAGGGCTCTGACGCCGGAGATGACCATCCAGTGTAAGAACTTGGATGAGATCACCACCGCGGAGGAGCTCTCTGCTGTTCTTAAACAGCAGTGTAATGTGGACGCGCCATGCGCATCGATCCGCATGAGGCGAGGCCCAGCAGGTATGCAGATCGCGACGATCAAGCTTCCAGTCGGGGAAGCGAAGAAAGCGACTGCTAAGGGCATGGTCGAAGTCGGATGGTCGGAGTGCCCGCTCAGTGTATGTGAGCCGCCGGAAGTGTGCTTCAGGTGTTTCGGACGAGGCCACAAGTCGTGGGCATGCAAAGGCCCGGATAGGAGCAAGCTCTGCAGAAGATGCGGAGTAGAAGGCCACTTCGTCAGGGAGTGTAAATCGGCGCCAAAGTGTCTGATATGCACGACGAACAAGGGCCATGTGACGGGTGGGCCTAAGTGCCCAAGCATAAGTGGACGTAACGGCCGAAAATGACGCAAGTCACACAGTTGAACCTGAATCACTGTGAAGCCGCGCAGCAGCTGTTGTGGCAATCCGCCTCGGAGTCGAGTATAGACATCGCGCTTCTTTCGGACCCATATCGCATCCCCCCCAATAACGGGAACTGGGTTGCGGATAAGGCCAAGAAAGCGGCGATCTGTACGACCGGTCGGTACCCGGTCCAGGAGATAATCTCCACGACGTGCGAGGGCTTCGCGATCGCAAAGATCGGCGGAGTCTACTACTGCAGCTGCTATGCCCCACCTAGGTGGCCGATAGGTCAGTTCTCGTCCATGCTAGATTCGCTGTCAAGCGCTCTAGCTGGACTGAGCCCCTTGGTCATCGGTGGGGACTTTAACGCGTGGGCGGTCGAGTGGGGCAGTCGCTCTACGAACGAGAGAGGTTGGGCTCTACTCGAAGCTATGGCGGGATTGAACGTTGAGATCGCGAATGTCGGCAGTGTAAGCACTTTTAGCAGAAACGGTGCGGAGTCCATCATTGATGTGACCTTCTGGAGCCCAGGGCTTAACCCTAGCTCAGACTGGAGAGTTGATAACGGGTACACGCATAGTGATCACCTGGCGATTCGATACAGTATCGAACAGGGCGGTAGACGGCAGCAGTCGAGGATAAGCGACACTCACCGAGGATGGCTAACCTCGAGTTTCGATAAGCCGGCATTTGTGGAGCGGATGCTCATGGAGCAGAATACAGACTACTTGTCTAGCGACGGTCTAGTTGGTACCTTGAGACGAGCGTGTGACGCGGCAATGCCGAGGCGATCCATACCCAGGAATGGACGAAGACCGGTGTACTGGTGGTGTCAAGAAATCGCGGAGCTCCGTGCATCTTGCCACAGGGCAAGGAGAAGGATGCAGAGAGCCCGGACCGACGAGTCGAGAGCGGAACGAGAGGCGGCATACAGGGCGGCAAAGTTGTCACTGAACAAAGAGATCAAGGCGCGTAAGCGGGCGTGCTTCAACGATCTCTGTCAGACGGCCAACACAACCCCCTGGGGTGATGCGTACCGCGTAGTCATGTGCAAAACGAAAGGCACATCTGCACCACCGGAACGCTCTCCCGCGATGCTGCAGAGGATCGTGGAAACGTTGTTCCCGCACCACGAGGTGAGACCATGGGCACCCACACCACAAGACCATCCTGGTCCGAGTGAGGTTCCCCCAGTGACGAATGAGGAGTTAGCCGCAATTGCGAAATCACTTAAGCTGAACAAGGCCCCGGGCCCGGATGGCATTCCGACGGTGGCTATCAAAGCGGCCATCGAGGCTAGCCCTGACATGATCAGATCGGCTATGCAGAGATGCTTGGATAGAGGCGAGTTTCCGGAGAGGTGGAAAAGGCAAAAGTTGGTTCTACTGCCCAAGCACGGGAAGCCACCAGGCGACCCGTCGGCTTATAGACCAATTTGCCTCCTGGACACGGCCGGGAAACTCCTGGAGCGGATCATTCTGTCAAGGTTATTGGTCTATACCGAGAGGTCGGACAACGCGGGGCTATCAGACAGCCAGTACGGGTTTCGCAAAGGTAGATCGACAGTGGATGCCATTAGGTCGGTGACTGGATTGGCCGAAATTGCGCTGCAGAAAAAGAGGAGAGGCATACGGTACTGCGCGATCGTAACGCTAGACGTTAGAAACGCCTTCAATAGTGTAAGCTGGGCCGCCATAGAGAGCGCCATATCTCGCTTAGGGGTCCCGGCTGGCCTAAGGCGTATTCTGGGTAGTTACTTCCAGAACAGGGTGCTGATTTACGACACCGAGGAAGGCCAAAAACAGTACAATGTCACTGCAGGTGTACCGCAAGGATCCATCTTGGGTCCGGTACTGTGGAACGCGGCATATGATGGAGTACTGAGGCTAGCACTACCACCGGGAGTAAGGTTGGTTGGCTTCGCCGACGACATTACCCTGGTGGTATACGGTGAGTCGCTCGAAGAGGTGGAATTGACGGCAGCGCATGCGATTGACATAGTGGAGGGCTGGATGAGGTCGAGGCAACTGACACTCGCACACCACAAGACAGAGGTGGTGGTGGTGAACAACCGCCAGTCTGCACAGCAGGCAGTGGTCACCACGGGCGGGTGCTCGATCGAGTCCTGTCGCTCACTGAAGCTCCTTGGAGTCATGGTCGACGACAAGTTGAGCTTCAGTAGTCATGTCGAGTATGCTTGTAAGAGGGCGAGTGTAGCGGTTATGGCATTGTCTAGGATGATGTCAAACAGTTCGGCAGTTGTCTCGAGTAAGCGGAAGCTGCTCGCGTCAGTCGCGGTGTCCATACTACGGTATGGCGCCGCCGCATGGTCGAACGCGCTCAAGCTGCAGAGGAATGTTGACCGACTGGAGAGTGTACATAGGCTGATGTGCCTCAGGGTGGCCAGTGCATACCGGACTGTCTCGAAAGACGCGGTATGCGTGTTAGCGGGCATGATGCCGATAGCACTGGTGTTGGCCGAGGATGTTGAGTGCTACGATGAAAGAGGTACGAGAGGCGCGCGACGAAACGCCAGAACTTCGTCTATGGTGAAATGGCAAAGAGTCTGGGACTCTTCAACAAAGGGTAGGTGGACACACAGGCTCATACCGAGCGTGTCCCGGTGGACGTGTAGACCCCATGGCGAAGTGAACTTTCACCTGACACAATTTCTGTCGGGCCATGGGTGCTTTAGGTGGTACCTGCACAGGTTCGGGCATGCAAACTCACCCTCATGCCCGGAGTGTGCAAACAGGGCGGAGACGGCGGAACATGTACTCTTCGAGTGCCCGCGTTTTGCGGAGCAGAGGTCGAGCATGTTAGAGGTATGCGGCAGGGATACTACTCCCGATAACATTATTGAGAGGATGTGTACGGGGGTGGACGAGTGGAATGTCGTGTCGAACACGGTATCCACAATCGTGCTCCACCTCCAAAGGAAATGGCGGGCCGACCAACAGTTAGTCGAGTTGGCCCCCTAGAGATATGCCGAGTGTGATGGCTGACAGATGAGCGAGAGTGCGAAAGCACAGTCCCCCCCCTCCTCTACGAAGTAATCCCTAACGGGCGTGCCGCGGAGCAAGGTCAGGTAGTGCAGAATGTGGTTTTCCTACGGTGTTGCTAACCAACAGGTTTCCTCATTCTATAAAAAAAAAAAAAAAAAAAAAAAGGGTCGATCTCGACCGCAGGGCACCGGTATGACCTACGAAGCCGACTCCGAACCCCTGGACCACCTCTTGTACTGCATCTGGACTAGCCATTCTCCGAGTCCACGCGCCACCTCCTCTGTAGCTCCCAGACGATGTGGGTAATAGCCGTTGAAACGGCGTTCCAGCCAAACTCATCCCTACACATCCTCTGGACCAAGTTGTCCGGAGTTGTGTCCTCCCCGCATGTGGCAAGCATGCGGTCACGCATTGTGCGAAAACGCGGGCACACGAACAAAACGTGTTCCGCCGTTTCCTCTGAACCATTGCACACTGGGCATTCGGGAGAATCCGCATGCCCGAAACGGTGTAGATACTGTCGGAAGCAACCATGACCTGTAAGGACCTGTGTCAGGTGGAATGTGACTTCCCCATGGCGCCTATTAATCCAACTATCTACCCTCGGTATCAACCTATAGGTCCACCTTCCTTTGGTGGAACTGTCCCACGCGCGCTGCCATTTGACCATAGAGGCCATCCTGACAGTCCTGCGTATGCCTCTTGTGCCGCGCATTTCGAAGCACTCCATGTCCTCACTGATAAGAATGCTGATAGGCACCATACCAGTAATGACGCAGAGAGCGTCGTGTGACACGGTACGGTACGCGCTCGCAACCCTCAGGCACATAAGCCTGTAAGTACTTTCCAGCTTCCGTCGGTAGCATTTAGTACTTAGCGCGGTGCCCCACGCCGGGCCGCCATACCTAAGTATGGATGTAGCAACACTAGCCAGAAGCTTGCGCTTACTGGCGTACACCGCAGAGCTATTGGACATCATCCGGGACAGTGCCGCAATAGCTGTGGAGGCTCTTTTACAGGCATAATCGACGTGGCTACCGAAGGTAAGCTTATCGTCGATCATCACGCCCAAGTGTTTGACGGAGCGCTTTGACAGGATAGTACAGTCTCCTACACTGATCTCCGTCTGCTGCTCCGACTTCAGGTTGTTAACAACCGTCACCTCTGTCTTGTGGTGAGCCAGCTCCAGTTTCCTGGACCGCATCCACGCCTCCACAACCTTAATCGAGTGGTTGGTAGTCAACTTTACCTCCTCGATCGTTTCACCGTAGACTTCGAGCGTAATGTCGTCGGCAAATCCGACAATCACCACTCCCACTGGATACTCTAACCTCAACACCTCGTCGTACATGACATTCCATAACACCGGACCCAGGATGGAACCTTGCGGGACTCCTGAGGTTATGTGAAAGCACTTCCGACCCACCTCCGTGTCGTAGACTAGTACACGATTCTGAAAGTAACTTCCGAGAATCTTGTACAGGTACTCCGGTATTCCCAGACGCAAGAGCGCATCGGCAATAGCAGACCAGCTGGCGCTATTAAACGCATTCCTTACATCCAGAGTCACTACCGCGCAAAAGCGAATTCCCCTCCTCTTAGGCTCGAGTGCTTTCTCGGCGGTTTTTGTAACCGACAAGATAGCGTCTACGGTGGACCTCCCCTTCCGGAAGCCGTACTGGTTACTCGAAAGACCATTTTCGCCCTCGGTGAACCGCAACATTCTATTGAGGATGATCTTTTCGAGCACCTTCCCCGCCGTGTCAATCAAGCATATTGGTCTATATGCCGACGGGTCTCCGGGTGGTTTCCCCGCCTTTGGCAATAGTACCAGGCTCTGCCTCTTCCAAGCTTCTGGGAAAACTCCCTCGTCCAGGCATTTCTGCATAGCAGACCTGAACATCTCGGGAGCCTCTGCAATAGCTACTTTTAAGGCCAAGTTCGGAACTCCGTCCGGACCTGGGGCCTTACCTACGCTAAGGGACTTAGCTATCCCCGCAAGTTCCACATCGGTGACCCTCTCCTCATCGCCAGCCCCAGTCCCCGGCTGTCCTACGAAAGGAGGCCAAGGACTAGGATCATGACGCGGAAAAAGTCCTCCAATGATCCCCTCCAACATCTCTGGAGATTGCTCTGTAGGAGCCATCACACCTCTCGTCTTGGCCATAACGATCCTGTAGGCGTCACCCCACGGGTTCGTATTGGCACTCTGACAGAGACCCTCAAAGCAGGCCTTTTTGCTTGCTCTTATCTCGGTCTTAAGCGCGGCTTTTGCAGCGGCGAACACCACCCGCCGTTCGTTTCGCTCTTCCTCTGATCGTGCTCGCTGCATCCGCCGCCTAGCCCGTAGGCAGGCGCGGCGCAGGTCCGCAATCGCGTCGGTCCACCAGTAAGCCGGTGGCCTCCCATTTCTAGGGTGGACTCGCCTAGGCATGGTCGCATCACACGCACGTGAGAGCACCGCTACCAGCTCGTCGCCGTCTAAACCGATTAAGTTTCGCTCACGGCGGAGCGCCTCCCTAAATACCCCTTCGTCGAAGTATGATGTCTTCCACCTGCGAGGGCTTGGCCTTGGCCTAGCCGCCTCTTCTTCTATCCGCTGTCTGCTGTTATTGTAGTCGATACTGTAGCGAACCGCCAGGTGGTCGCTGTGAGTGTAGCCATCATCTACTCTCCAGTTCGAACTACTTGTTAGGCCAGGACTACAAAAGGTCACGTCAATAATTGACTCCGCTCCGTTTCGACTATAGGTACTCTTGGTACCGACGTTAGCCAAGTCGACATCTAAGATGGCCAGTGTTTCTAGCAGGATCTGACCCCGCTGGTTCGTGAAACGGCTTCCCCATTCCACGGCCCAGGCATTAAAGTCGCCCGCTATTACCACCGGCCTTCGCCCTGTTAGCACGGTCGTTAAGCGGTCCAGCATTTGCGTGAACTGCTCGATCGGCCACCGCGGAGGCGCATAACAGCTACAGAAGAAGACCCCGTTTACTTTGGCGACCACGAAGCCCTCATAGGTAGTAGACACCAACTCCTGCACGGGGTATTTACCCGTCGTCCATATCGCCGCCATTTTCCTGGTCCCATCCGAGGCCCAGTTGCCGTTGCCGGCGGGTACTCGGTATGGGTCCGAAATGATGACGATATCCGTCTCCCACTCAGAAACCGCCTGACAAAGCAGTTGCTGAGCCGCATTACAGTGGTTCAGGTTCAGCTGCGTTACCTGCACTGTGATTTGTTGCTCACTGCGGCTTTCTTAAAGGCCGGGCACCCTGGACCACCCATCGCATGTCTGTTTTTCGAGGTTTTCCCGGTACAGATCATGCAGATGGGCGGACTCGTGCAGCTTTGGGCCTTATGACCTTCAGCGCCGCATCGCCTACACAGTTTGCGCCTGTCGGGGCCTTTGCAGTCCCACGACTTGTGTCCTGGTTCCAGACACCTGAAGCAAACCTCAGGTGGCTCGTGGAATGTCAGGTGACAAACACACCAGCCCACCTTAATACTCCCTACTTTAACGGACTTTTTAACATCCGCCACAGGTAGCTGAACCAGAGCTATCTGTGTCCCTGCTGGCCCCTTCCGCAGCCTGACGGCTGTGGCGGCCACCTGAACATCGCACTGTTGCCGCAGTGCCGTGACGAGCTCTTCCGCTTCGGTGATCTCGTCTAGGTCTTTGACCTTCAGAGTCGCCTCATGCGTAAGAGCCCTCACCTCCACTCCATCTCCAAGGACCTCTTCTGCCAGCCTCTTGTAGGCGGCGCCCTTGTGATCCTTCTCGCGCTTAAGCTCCAGGATCATTTCGCCCGTACGAGTACGTCTGATACTGCGTACGTCGGCTCCAAGACCCTCGAGCTTGGCGTCGCACCTCATCGCCTTCAAGACGTCCGAGTATTTCGACTGTTCGGTCTTGATGACGATAGCGTCACCTTTTTCGCGCCTGGCACCTGCCTTCCTACGCCTTGGCTTGGCGACCTGCACTTCTGCCTGCGGATTTCCCTTCTTCTTCCTCTTCCGCTCTACCTTTGTCCAAGGAGGGTCCTCTCCTTGGATCGCCCTGCTCTGTGGCTGCTGAGGGCCCACCATTGGTCGCAACCCCTTGTTCCCATCATTCCGGGACGGGCCGGCCTTTTCAGGCCCACCCTTCCCAGCTTTCCGGGAACCCTGGCTGGGGTCCGACTTTCCAGCGTTACCACCGGCTTTCGGGGTTATTATACGCCTGGCCTTGCGGGCGCCGCCAGACAGCTCCTCACCTGACGGCTGCCTCGCCCGCTTCTGCGAATGCTTGTCGCTTTTGTCGCGAGCATTCGCTTCCACTCTCTTCGGACTACCCGCGAAGGAGAAGGCCTCCGTTTGTGTAAACTTAGACGCTTTCTCCTTTGCGGGTTCCGCCGCTGCTGCAGCCAGCAACGCAACCGCGTGCTCCTGCTTGGCATTATCGACAGACGCCCTAAGCCGAAGCAAGGCCGTTTTCAGGTCCTTGCTTATATTCGACTTAGTTGTCGCAAAGTCGATAATTTTGCCGAGCTGCTGCTCAGCTACCTCAAATGCGGGCCGTCCTTTTTCTGCAATTCGGCTGATGGCCCTCAGCAACCATGCTCCGTCCATGACCTCTGCCGGCTGGCTTGCCGTGGAGTGGACAGGAGCTCCCACGCTTGAGCTGCGTAAGCAGCTTCCAGCACCTGACTCCTCGCTTCTCCTTGTAGGAGACCTCATCAACCCGCTTCTTGCGAAGGGGTTGATCGCACCGCTACTTCCACCTGTATTTTGATTTTTAAGATTTTTACTCATATTTGATTCCCACGAGTTGCACGAGAAATAATGTCCACCACGCCAGAGCTCTGCATTAACGCGGTAAGGGACAGCATACTGTGGGGGTGCCCAGGTACCCCACAGGCTCCGTTAAAGATCGAGCATCTTTTTCACCCCCTCGATCACTCATTCCTCGGCACGGGTCGCTTGACACCTTGAATTGGGGTTAGTAGTCCTATTCTTAGCCGGCAACTACGCGGCTGACTCGCAAGCGGGGGGGTGCGTCAGGCCCCAGGACATCCGTCCCTGCTGCCCTGTAAGGTGATGTCTGTGTGTGTGTATGTGTGTGCGTGTGTGTGTGTGTCTATATGTGTGTGTACAAAAAAACTCACATCACTTTTTGGCAGTCAACCTCATCCGATTTCAATGACCGACGGTTCATTCGACGCGGAATCTGGTCCCATTGTTTCCTATTGAAAATGGTTCGGATCGGTTCAGCCGTTCCGGAGATATGGCCATTTAGGTGTTCCGGAACGGTACCCCAGGAAGGGACCAGGTATGAAAATGCATCAAACCTATGCATGCGACACATCAAACCACGGCCTTTTCGATAACCTGATAGGCGGTAAGCAGAAAAATAGTCTAAGACCATATCTGAACCGGTAGTGTTCCGGAACCGGTTCCAGGTGTCCCGCCGGAAGTGGCAAATATCAAAGTGAACCAAACCCATGCATGCGACACATCAAACCACGGCATTTTCGATAACTTGATGAGCGGTAAGCAGGAAAATAGTCTCAGACCATATCTGAACCGGTAGTGTTCCCGAACCGGTTCTGGGCGTCCCGCTGGAAGTGGCCAAATATACAATTGTACCAAACCCATGCAAGCGACACATCAAACCACGGTATTTTAGATGACCTGATGGACAATGAGCAGCAAAATCATCTCAGACCATATCTGAACCGGTAGTGTTCCCGAACCGGTTCTGGGCGTCCCGCTGGAAATGGCCAAATATACAATTGAACCAAACCCATGCATGCGGCACATCAAACCACGACATTTTCGATGACCTGATGGATAATGAGCAGGAAAATCATCTCAGACCATATCTGAACCGGTAGTGTTCCCGAACCGGTTCTGGGCGTCCCGCTGGAAGTGGCCAAATATACAATTGTACCAAACCCATGCAAGCGACACATCAAACCACGGTATTTTAGATGACCTGATGGACAATGAGCAGCAAAATCATCTCAGACCATATCTGAACCGGTAGTGTTCCGGAACCGGTTCTAGGCGTTCCAGTGGAAGTGGTCAAAAATACAATTGAACCAAACCCATGCATGCGACACATCCAACCACGGCATTTTTGATGACCTGATGGATAATGAGCAGGAAAACCATCTCAGACCATATCTGAACCGGTAGTGTTCCGGAACCGGTTCTAGTCGTCCCGCTGGAAGTGGCCAAATATACAATTGAACCAAACCCATGCATGCGGCACATCAAACCACAGCATTTTCGATGACCTGATGGATAATGAGCAGGAAAACCATCTCAGACCATATCTGAACCGGTAGTGTTCCGAAACCGGTTCTAGGCGTCCCGCTGGATGTGGCCAAATATACAATTGAACCAAACCCATGCATGCGGCACATCAAACCACGACATTTTCGATGACATGATGGATAATGAGCAGGAAAATCATCTCAGACCATATCTGAACCGGTAGTGTTCCGGAACCGGTTCTAGTCGTCCCGCTGGAAGTGGCCAAATATACAAGTGAACCAAACCCATGCATGCGACACATCAAACCACGGCATTTTCGATAACCTGATGAGCGGTAAGCAGGAAAATAGTCTCAGATCATATCTGAACCGGTAGTGTTCCGAAACCGGTTCTAGGCGTCCCGCTGGAAGTGGCCAAATATACAATTTAACCAAGCCCATACATGCTACACATCAAACAACGGCATTTTCGATGACCTGATGGACAATGAGCAGGAAAACCATCTCAGACCATATCTGAACCAGTAGTGTTCCGGTACCAGTTCCGGGGTTCCCGCCGAAGTGGTTAAATCTGAAAGAGAAACAAACCCGTACATGCGTCACATCAAATAGCGGCTATTTAGATTACCTAATGAATGGCCAGCAAGTGTTTCGGAATCGGTTTTGAGTGGCCGGAAGAGGCCAAATGTAAAAGTAAACCAAATCCAGGCATGTGACACATCAAATTGCGATAACCTGATGAACAGTTAGCTAGAAAATAGCCTTACGTCACACTAAAGACAACTGGTAGTGTTCCGGAATTGGTTCCGAAAGTCCCGTCGAAATTGTCAAACCCTGCATGTGACACCTTCAATTTGCAGCGTTTTTGGTTAACCGATGAGCAGTTAACAAGACAATAATGTTAGACCATATTTGGTTCAGCCGGAAGTTATCCGGAATCAGATCCGGGTAGTAAAATGTAAAATTTAATCAAACCCATGGATGCGGTACATCAAATCACGACCAGTCTTGTAAACATTCGACTCTTTTTACTACCTTCATTGCTTCATTTCGTTGCCGCAGTCGGGTATCAGTCGGCTTTGTTACATTCGTGCGCTATCGTTACCTCTAACCTACACACAACACGAGCAGTAGAACGAAGATCAATAAACATAAGAAAGGGTCAAATCAATGTCATCTGACACAATGACATGTGTCTAATTCTAGTTTACGCATAGATTTTCAGCCAATTCCGATTATGAATGTTAATATTAGTTTATTATTGCATGTTGCATTGAATACGACACACAGATGGGCAACATAGCTATTATTATGGAAGAAGACAGGAATAACAAAAGCCGAACCGTCTCCCGAAGCCGCTATCGTGGTGAAGTGCATTCGTTTGCCATTTTTGTTTCGAACAGTAGTTTGATTGCTTGTGTTGCGAATGTTGGAGACAAAGGAGGGTGAATATCGACGAAAAGGTTCAAATGACTGTGATCTCTAACAAGACTGATCACGACTTATCGACAACCTGATGGAAAAATAGGGTCAGACCGCATTAGATTCCCGGTAGTGTTGCGGGTTCAGCTGTGGCTTCGAAAGTGGTTAGAAGTAAAAGTGAAGCAAACCCATTCATGCGATATATCAAATCGCGATGATTAGGTAAAGGTGAATAAATAGCAATAAAATATTCTCAGACCATAATTGGGACAACCGGTAGTGTCATGGTCCATGACTCATGGAATCAGATCCAGCTATCCCACCGGAAATTACCAAATATAAAAATGAACCAAACCCATACATACGACACATCAGATCGCAGATTTTTTGATAATCTAATGAACGGTTAGCAAGAAAATAGCCTTAGATCACATTAGAGACTAGCTGTTGTGTAGCAGAACCAACGTTCATGTGAAAAATTAAATCGTGGCTTTGTTTAATGGCCTGATAAACATTAGGTATAAACAACAGTGACGAATAGGTCTAAGTTCTCATATATGACAAAACTAAAGCGATCTCATCAAATCGTATCATTTCAGATTCCTAAGGTGTAAATTTATTGCAGGATGGGTCAACGTTGAATGGAAAAATAAGAATTTGATTGCGTCAACAGAAGATGGTGGCTGTTTTAAGGAATTTTGAGCTAATTTTGAATAAAATAAGTGTATTTGGTATGGGAAATATGTTCGGAGTCCACCAGAGTATCCAAGATAGCGGTCCAAAGTCCAAGATAATGGCCCAGTATTCAAGTTAGTGCCTATTTTATAGGATTTTTAATTCTTGCATTATGGGCATATTTTGTATGAAAATATGTCCAGAATTCAAAATTTGTAATCAGAAAACCCAAGCTGTGCGCTGTTTCACAAGGTCTGCAATATGACTATAGTTTGAATGGGGAAGAATGCCGGTCTTCGTCCAAAACTGGTAACTAGAAAATCATAAACGGCATGCCAAAATTCAATACAACTATTTTATGTAATTTTAGGTGCAGAGTCCAAAAATGAATACCAGAACATCCAAGATGGTGTCTCAATGTTCAAGATGGCGGTTAGTTTAGTTGGGGTAGATATCCGGAGTCATAAAATGATGACCGGAAAATCTAAAATTACGTTTCAAAATTTTATGGCTTCATGACACTTGTTTGGTTTGAGTTTTGGATCGTTGTCTTATATTTTCTGAATATTGGATGTTATGCTAATATAAAATGTATCCATATTGAGTAGATTTAGCAAGCAGTTTTCATTTTGTATTTATGTCAATGTCATCAACATGTCGCTCGAGTTTTGTTAAAAGAATATTTTAAAGCATGAGAAAGGCACTATCACCGCTAGGTGGATTAATTAGGGCTTTTTAGGATAATTATAGAAATGTTTATAAAAATTTTCTCATTGTTTTGCAATCAGGTATTTAGTGTTAATTAAGATTTATTTATTTTTAAAATTTGTAAATTGATCTTTATATTGTTTCATATATTGCCATTATCCGTTCCGTAAATCCAACAATTTACCACGCAGTTCTACGAATGGGATCAGGCGTAGATAATCTTATCCAAAAAACCATATGAAACACAGATTCGAAAAGCAGGCTCAATTCCAAAGGGAGCAGCATGTTAAAAATGAACAGAATTCAAGGTAATATTCTTGAAATAAAAAAATAGATGAAAAGAAAAAAACAAACTGCTGACGGCACTAAGGGGATTCAGGTGGCCAAAAATCGAAAATTGATTTTATTCAATTTAAGATTTACCTTCGGTAGTTGAAAGTAGACCACTTGGACCAGTAAACTCTAGAATATTAGTTTGCCAATCCTTATCGAGATATTGGAAGCAGAATGAGACCATTGCCGATTTTTGGTAAAACGAATGAAATGTTCAACTTTACATATGTTCAACTTTACATATTGCCGGGGTCCGTGGCGTAGTTGGTAACACGTTCGCTTCATATGCGGATGGTCATGGGTTTGATTCCCAGCCCCGGCACGTGCAATTTTTCGTCAGTTGCTTTTCTCCCGAGAGCAACTGACACTGACCCTCTTCTGAGTTCCCATGGCTCAAACGGACCCGGATACCTGGACATCGGCGAACTGCTACTCATAATGGACCCCCAATCGGACTGGAAAGGAACAACGGCCATCCATCATCATCCTTGTGCTCATCATTCTACTAGGTATAAAGTAGAAAAAGTGAAAGCAGCAGAAAGGCAACCAGTTCGATAAAGTAGAATAGAATCTAGGAGCTGTACAAAAATGTAAGGGCAGCTGTCAATTGAAATTGCTCACGTAGTGCCCCAGTGGACAATAGAGCTGTAAATTAGGTTAAGTGATTAAGAATAAAAAAAAACTTTACATATCTATGGCTTAAATGAAAAATGTCATACTTTTAAAGTAGTTTCTAATAGCTTGCTTATAAACCTTTCGAATGACGTATTAGACGAAGAAATGTTGCTTGTAATACTATTAAATGATACCACATTAAATAAATCAAATTTTCTCCATACAGACCGTTTCATACAAAAAAAGTTTCGCAAAGTTTCGCTTCGGGACTACTTCTATGTCTTTGTTTAGGATCCCTGGAAAACATTGAAATCAAATTTGGCTGCTATTCTGCAATTCCAATCAAGTTGTCGGTGATGATTGAGATTTTGTTATACAAAATCACCCTATTGGCCATTAAATAACTCTGATGAAACATTTGGTCGTCATGGCCGCTTTTCTCATCATAGTGCATCTAAATTTGGTCTTGGATCTCTTAGCGAAGCGTGTTTTTACGAATTTGAATCCATTTTGTAAATAGGAACAGAAATCCTTTAACGCCCAAAAGTATGCAATGTTCTTGTAATTTCATGCTGTTTGAAACTGTCGTGTTGAAACAACCTGTTCAAAATATTTTTCATATTTTTTAGGCATAAACCCTATGAATAGGAGCAAGGCATTATGAAATTGACGCGAAAATATTTTTGGTTACCTGTGTGTATGGAGCCGCCCCATAGTGCGACGGGCGCCGTGGCGCCTACAAACAAACTAGTCCTTCATATATTTACTCAATAAGAACTGCAAAGTTCGTCACTTCAAGTGTCGGCCCAATTTGTCATTAGTTTTGATTCATTGTAATTAAATTTTCCTCTATTTTTGTACAGTCCGCCATCTTACGGTGCTGGCCACAGTATTTTTCCTAAGTTTGTGCGGTCCGTCACTGTCAGTGTCGGCACAAAGTTTTGTTTCAGTATATCGATTTCAAGGCAAGTAAATAGTATATTATTGGTTAACCAGTTCTCCCAGTTGCGAGGTGGCGCAAAATATAGTGTATCGGACAATTGTCCGTACAACAATTTTTCGTCAAAATATTGTATCACTCAAATGTTCATAACTTTATTATACGTCAATATGTGGTTTATGATTGGTCAAAATTTCAGCGTTTTTGATTGTCGTATAAAAAATTATGTACATTTTAATGATTAAACTATTTTGACGAAAAAATTGTTGTACGAACAATTGTTTGATACACTGTATGTTTTATTCCAAAGATTTTCATTTAAATTTTCATAGATTTTCATTTAAATTTTCATGGTCTCACCGTTCTTCCAAATTGTGAGGTGACACATTTGTGTGTATACTGTGCGGTTGCATGTATCGCATCGCTTACCAAAGTGAATCCATGATCTATGCAACTATCCAATCCAATCGCTACTAACTAAACTCCTTCCCGTGACAACTGTGGAGGGTCCAGTAGTACATACAACCTCTAGTAGCAACAGTTGTCCAACTAACATTCCTTCCCTTCCCGGTAGACCGTAAGGACGTGGTCAGCGCCGTTATTGATCCAATAAAGTTGGAGCTCTCGAAACGTGTACATTGAAGATGATGGCAAATCCCAAGCCCCAATTCTTTTGGTTCTCTGTGCAATTTCGCTAGCTCAGGTCAATTACGGTGTAGCTACTACGAAGTTTATGGTCACCAAGGAATGCTTATGCATTATCAATTTCAAATCTAGTTGCACTAGTTTTTACTTCAAACTGATAAACAATATCTGTTCTACACGACAAGGAAAGGTTAAAACAACTACATAATTCTCTTGAGCATACACAGACCTCGTAACCTGGCATTCTTCGAATGGTTTGCTTGTCGAAACCACAATACCTCTATGGAAATTTTCTTAATCGCTACCTATTTGATGTTGAAGAATTCCGCTAATTCACTCATCTGATCGCGTACATCATGTTTCTCTGCGACAAGACACCGTGTGCAATGCATGCGTGTGCATCACATTTTCACCTCCGTCCATCGCCGTCGCCGTCAATAGAACACCTCTTTCTTGTAAAGTAGTGCATAATTTTCGCATATAAAATAACTGTATCAAGTCTCAGACTCTAAGAAAAAGCGAGAAATAAAAAAAAACAACCGGCTGATCCGGTTGAATATGCACCGCCCTTTGGCGAAATGCCTCGCAGCACATAAATGCACTCGCGAGCCAGCATAGTTCAAAGGCTACGGAGCGGCGGCGGTGGTGATGTGTGCCTGTACCTAACTCGATTATTCGTGTAAAACGAGTGCGAGTGCAAAAAAGCAAAAGTGCCATGTTATTATCATAAAATTAGACGTTGCTTGAAATCATAACAGTTTTAACGATATTATTAAACAAACATCAACAAGCCGAAACGTGCTTCCTCTCGAGTGTCACGAATGGTGGTGGTGCGGCGCACAGCTTTCAGAGCAATTGCATCAACGCGCGAAGGGCTTCGGAGGAGCCCGCGATCACCCACTCGCCATGGTCGTCGTCGCCGCCGTCCTTACCGTCGGGATCTTTAATGAGGAGATAGATACCGTAAAATGGGGTTACAAAATTTGATTCAATGGTTAGACAACACTTATTAATATAGATTTTTTACTTGGTATAACGTCCACACTGGGACAGAGCTTGCTTCTCAACTATAGAGCTTTCTCTGTTAACGACCATTTTTGCGATCTCGTATGGTGTGGCAGGCACTAAGATACTTCATGATCAATTAATTCAAGAAAATTCAAAATAAGAAAAGTTCTTGGGCCGCAAAATGCCCCCTCTTTTATCTTTCTCTTTCTCGTGTTTGTTTACGAGAGTGAGTGAGATAAAAGGAAAAGCTGTGCACGCTAGATATCATTTGGCAAATGTTAATGGACCATTCGTGGCTTTTTATATGCAAATGAATATATTCCCCTTTTTTTAGTCCATTGGACGAACTTTGGAGAACACAGATTGGCATCGGGTCAACTTCTGCTATACTCTGGCTTACGAACACGCTCCTCGCCACCGTGGAGTTGGTTTCCTGCTCAGCGTTCACGCCCACGCAGCGCTCATGAAGTGGGAACCTATTAATGAGAGGATAATTGTAGCCAGATTCAGAACACGGATTCGAAACCTTACCATGATCCAATGTTACGCGCCAAAGGATGCTGCCGATTTGAAAGATAAAGAGAACTTTTACAGTCAACTGAATGCTGTGGTGGACAATATTTCAAAAGGTGATATCAAGATCCTCATGGGCGACTTCAACGCGAAGGTTGGTTCCGACAACTCGAACTATGAGCACGTCATGGAGCGCCATGGTCACGGAGAAATGAGCGAAAACGGAGAGCTGTTTGCAGAGTTTTGTGGCAACAATGATATGGTGAATGGGGGATCGCTCTTTCCTTATCGACCAGTGCACAAAGTGACATGGGTTTCCCGTGATGGCGTCACGGAAAACCAAATCAACCACATCTGCATCAGCCGAAAATGGAGACGGAGCCTTCGTGATGTGCGGAACAAACGTAGCGGCGACATTGCGTCCGACCATCATCTCCTAATCGGCGAGATCCGACTGCGCTTTGCCAGGATCCAGCTACATGAGGAGAAAATCGGGCGCCGGTTCAACACACGCCGACTGGAAGACGCTGCGGTGAAAAGATCCTTCGTCGAGGAGCTAGAGATCTGTGCTGCGAATATTCCACCAGAGCCGTAGCGTGGTCCCGTGGCGCCCTTGGCAAGCATTCAGATTGGCGCCCCACGACAATTGAACATTGTGAATTTGTAATTTTGTAGTTATTTGATTTTCGCAGTTTCTTCAAAATTTGGATTTGTTGTGAAGAAACAAATTCCCGTGTTTTTCGTAAGAAATTTCAAAGGGAGTTGCCAAAGAAAACCCAAAATTTAGTTCTCTTATGCGAGTGTTAGTACGAACATATTTTGCTTTTGAAAAATCTCACTAAGCCCAGCACAATAATTAGAAATGACATTTTGAATTCCTAACAAAAGTGATGCATACATTTCGTCAAGAATCTCACATTTTTTTTCTTTTCTTGATTTTTGTTTAACTGAATTTAACTTCAACAAATACTTGAGTTTCAGGGGTTTTCAGGAATCCTCAAACGATCTCTTTTACCTATTTTGGAGCTGGTTCAATAGGCTTTACAAAAACTTTGCCAAAGGTTTATTGTGAAATTTAATTAAAATATTTCCCAGAAGATAAATACCAGGAGGAGTTCCTGGAAATTATTACATGAGTTTTTGTAGGAATCTTTGGAAGAGCTCCTGATGGAATCTCTGAAGGACTTCCTGCAGGAATATTTGGTGCATATGAGAATTCGAGAGACGGTTCAGCGAGAATTTTCAATGGAGCTCATAGAGTATTACTTGCATGAATACCTGGAGTAGCTCGTGAAACAATCCCTGAAAGAATACTTGTAAGAATTTGTGGAAAACCACTGGAAGAATTTCCGAAAGAATACTTGGAAGTTTTTTTTGAGGAATTCCTGCAAAAGTTTCTTAAGGAATCTCGCAAAGGTTTTTTTTTCAATAAAATACTTAGAAGGTTTTATGAAGAAATCCCTGGAGAAATGTCTGAAGGTATTCATGGAATGCTTGAATTTGAAGTCCCTTTGAGGGAACAAAACTCATGAATGGATGAACCGATCAGCATGATTCTTGCACGGTTCGATTCGTATTCGTGCTGGCTGTGTTTATATGTACAAAAAGTTATGAAAATCAACTAGCAAAGTAAGAAAATTGATAAAGTACTGATTTTTCATGAGCTGGGAAGGAAATCAACACGATCGAAACACGGAAAAACTAAAAACATATTGCCAATCTTAGATACTGAAAATAGTAAAACCTTGATAACGTTAAAAAAAATCAATAGCATCATTCTGTTTTCTTCTAGCTCTATGCCTTTTCGGCGCCCCTCTGAGGATGGCGCCCTTGGCGGGGGCCAACCTGGCCAACCCCACGCTACGGCTCTGGGTGGAAGCGTAGAAGATCAATGGAGCGTCATCAAGAACGTCTTCATCGCCACCGTCGAGAATAATTTGGGTGAGCTACACACCCGAAGAAAGCAATGGATCACGGATGATACCTGAAGGAAGATAGAGGAACGAAGGAACGCCAAAGCCGCGAGCGAAAACACGAGGAGCCAAAGCCGTAGCCCGTAAGCGCTATTCGGCTCTCGAGAAGGAAGTAAAACGCTAATGTAGACGGGACAAAAGAACGTGGGCGAACTCCCTAGCCGACGAAGGCGAGAAATCCGCAAACACAGGCGACATCCGTCTCCCGTGGTATGATGCCCGTGAAAGACACGTCTGGACAGTTACTGACCGACCGGGCTGACCAGTTGAAACGCTGGTTCGAGCACTTTGGAAACCTTTTTCAAGTGTTGTCGGTCACGCCATCAACACCTCAGCATGATCAGCCAAGGGTTCGACGCGTTACCCGTGTCAACACCGAAGCTCCATCAGTGCAGGAAATAGAAATAGCCAACCGTAGCATGAAATCGAACAGAGCCCCAGGGGTCAATCGCATATCAGCTGGGATGCTCAAAGCTGACCCCGTAGTATCCGCACAACTACTGCATCAATTATTCAACAACAAATGGGAAACCGCGACATTTCCGGCCGACTGGATGCAAGGCGTCTTAGTAAAAGTACCCAAA
The DNA here is from genome assembly GCF_035046485.1 of Aedes albopictus. Classification (NCBI taxonomy): domain Eukaryota; kingdom Metazoa; phylum Arthropoda; class Insecta; order Diptera; family Culicidae; genus Aedes; species Aedes albopictus. The sequence goes on from NC_085137.1 coordinate 297,054,973, forward strand.
AAGGGTGACCTGACTGTATGCGATAACTGGCGGGGCATCATGTTACTATGTATCGTTCTCAAAGTCCTTTGCAAAGTGATCCTTGACCGGATACAGGAGAAGATTGACGCAACTCTCCGATGGCAGCAAGCAGGGTTCCGTGCCGGACGATCCTGTGTGGACCATATTGTCACGCTCCGTATCATTCTGGAGCAAATCAATGAATTCCAAGAGTCTCTTTACCTGGTGTTCATTGATTACGAAAAAGCTTTCGAATGTCTCAATCACGGAAGTATGTGGGAAGCTCTCAGGCGCAAGGGTGTCCCTGAGAAAATCATCGGCCTCACTGAAGCACAGTACAGATCATTTTCGTGCAGAGTACTGCACAACGGTGTTTTGTCCGACCCCTATCCGGGTCGTTGCTGGAGTGAGGCAAGGATGTATACTATCACCGCTACTGTTCCTCATCGTAATCAACGAGATCCTGGTAGGTGCGATTGACCGTGAATCAAATCGTGGATTGCTGTGGCAATCCAATACTATGGAACAACTAAATGACTTCGAACTGGCTGATGACGTTGCGCTCTGATATGCAGAGCTCTGATATCCAATCGATCCTCAGCGGCAGGGCTTACCATCAACGTCAACAAGACCAAATAGTTGGTCTTCCAGCTTTACGGTAGCTGGGAAATCAGTGGAGAATGTTGAAAGCTTCCAATATCTTCTTCTTCTTCTTGGCGTAACGTCCTCACTGGGACAAAGCCTGCTTCTCAGCTTAGTGTTCTATGAGCACTTCCACAGTTATTAACTGAGAGCTTCCTCTGCCAATGACCATTTTTGCATGTGTATATCGTGTGGCAGGCACGAAGATACTCTATGCCCAAAGAAGCCAAGGAAATTTCCTTTACGAAAAGATCCTGGACCGACCGGGAATCGAACCCGTCACCCTCAGCATGGTCATGCTGAATACCCGTGCGTTTACCGCCTCGGCTATATGGGCCCTAGCTTCCAATATCTTGGTAGCCAAATGTCGGCCGATGGCGGCACCAGATTAGTCGACGCACCAAAATCCGAATTTTCAACTCGAAAGTGAAATCTGTGCTGTTATACGCCAGTGAAACCTGGTGTGTATCAGTGGAGAACACTCAACGGCTGCAGGTCTTCATCAATGAATGCCTGTGGTATATAATTTGTGCATGGTGGCCTCACAGGCACGGTAAAGGCTAGGTATGCTGCGCAATTCAGATCCCATTGTGATCCACTAGCCTCTGCCCAGTTACTCCTACCCCTACCTCCACGCGGTACCGGCCGGAAACTATGAGCAACCTTAGGGAAGATCGGGTAACCAACCCCGGTGGGAACTTTGGTCGTAGGCTGACAGGGAAGGGGGGGCTTGCTTCGGCAAACCTGAGCGTCTGTTCTCCAGGAGGAGCGGCTCACAACAGCGTCTGATCCCCATGTTAGGGGCAGCTGATCTACGTCCGAGTGCCAGGGAAGGACTCTAAGCTCAACTGTGCACTATGGTCCTCCGGAAAATAGGGGGTTGGTGGCCCTACGAGCCAGCCGTAAAAACCATTGTAGCGGAAAATCAGCAACAGAATCATACGAACCGAGGCCAACGGCAACGACCCCAGCGAACAGAAAGGACTTGCGATTGGAAACTCGGTACGTGGAACTGCCGATCTCTCAACTTCATTGGGAGCACCCGCATACTCGCCGATCTACTGAAAGACCGCGGGTTCGGCATCGTAGCGCTGCAGGAGATGTGTTGGACAGCATCCATGGTGCGAACGTTTAGTGGTAATCATACCATCTACCAGAGCTGCGGCAACACACGTGAGCTGGGAACAGCTTTCATATTGATGGGTGATATGCAGAGGCGCGTGATCGGTTGGTGGCCGGTCGATGAAAGAATGTGCAGGTTGAGGATCAAGGGCCGATTCTTCAACTTCAGCATAATAAACGTGCACAGCCCACACTCCGGAAGTACTGATGATGACAAGGACGCATTTTACGCGCAGCTCGAACGCGAGTACGATCGCTGCCCAAGCCACGACGTCAAGATCATCATAGGAGAACTGATGACGCCAGTTGGACGGAAATGAACCAACTCCCACACTGAGGAAAGTTAAGGATGCCATTCACCAGCTCAAAACCAACAAAGCAGCTGGTAAGGATGGTATCGCAGCTGAACTCATCAAGATGGGCCCAGAAAAGTTGGCCACCTGTCTGCATCGGCTGATAGTCAGGATCTGGGAAACCGAACAGCTACCGGAGGAGTGGAGGAAGGGGTAATCTGCCCCATTCTCAGATCAGATCTTTACCGTACGGCAAATCCTCCAGAAATGCCGTGAATACCAGGTCCCAACGCATCACCTGTTCATCGACTTCAAAGCGGCATACGACAGTATCGACCGCGCAGAGCTATGGAGAATCATGGACGAAAACGGCTTTCCTGGGAAGCTGACTAGACTGATTAAAGCAACGATGGACGGTGTGCAAAACTGCGTAAGGGTTTCGGGTGAACTATCCAGTTCATTCGAATCTCGCCGGGGACTGCGACAAGGTGACGGACTCTCATGCCTACTCTTCAACATCGCTCTGGAAGGTGTGATGCGACGAGCCGGGCTCAACAGCCGGGGAACGATTTTCACAAAATCCGGTCAATTTGTGTGCTTTGCGGACGACATGGACATTATCGCTAGAACATTTGGAACGGTGGCAGAGCTGTACACCCGCCTGAAACGCGAAGCAGCAAAGGCCGGACGGGTGATGAATGCCTCAAAAACAAAGTACATGCTGGTAGGCGGAACCGAACACGACCGGATCCATCTGGGTAGTAATGTTACGAAAGACGGGGATACTGTCGAAGTGGTGGAGGAATTCGTCTACCTCGGATCCTTAGTGACGGCTGACAGCAACGTGAGCCGTGAAATTCGGAGGCGCATCATCAGTGGAAGTCGGGCCTACTACGGGCTCCAGAAGAAACTGCGGTCGTGGAGCTCTATCGTCGATGTCATCAAAAGCCGGTAGCGACAGAAATTCGGGAGCGAAAGTTGAGGTGGGTCGGCCACACTCTACGCAGGGGCGGAAACGAAATCTGCAAACAAGCGTTAGACTGGAACCCAGCAAGACATCGCAGCAGAGGCAGACTAGAAATCCTCTACATAGAGATGAGCGGAAGTTACATACGTCGATTCGGCAACGCTGTTTGTTTTGTTTACAACAGCTGCCAACACTTGCTATAAAGCTAGATGTTCAAACTTTGTGCGTGACTTCGTTGTGGTTCAAGTTGTTTTGTTTACATTTTCTAATTATGGTAGAATTTTTTTTTTCCAAAATTTTGTTGAAATAGCGGAGCAATCGAAGAAATCTGAAATTCTTTGCAAAAGTGTTATGCTAATCATATCGGCAGAAGTGAAGCAAGAAGCAGCAATGGAAGTTGTTTCGACAAGTTCAGCAACAAAAGTGTCGTCATAAGCATGAGCTTTTGAAAGTAGAATTAATAAATTTTTATCTTTTTACTAAACATACATTTACCGCCAATATCTCGATATTAAAAATAAATAATTTTTATTTATTTAGTTCCGATTGCAATACCGTTCAAACAACGCCTTCCTACGAACGATAAGCATGTTCATTTGGCTCACACTTTGACAGTTCTCTCTGCACGATTGGCTCACAATGGCCGCCTCCGCAGATCTCTATAATGTAGGATTACTAAGGCAGACCCAAAGGCTCATGGCGGCGCAGCCTCAATAACGAAATCAAGCAAGTCGACAGAAATTTGACTTGGCCACAGGTCAAGGCGGATGGCTGGCAATTACCCAGGATGGAAATCTTTCAATTCGGCCCTCTGCACCACTGTGGGTACCCAGGACTGAAAGTAAGTAGTAAGTAGCATAAATGGTTGTGGCTCAAACTAACGGTGGGTCCATCAATTTGAGTAATCAAGGACAAGGTGTAAATAGTTGCCCGGTCTCAGCGAGAGTTACTCAAATGCATCTGAACAAAATTTCATTAAGTATCATCGTTGCTGATCTCATCTGTCTCATTGATTCCCATATTTCAGACACATAAAATTCAGAGTGATCAATATTCCCCTCGGTTTACGGTATCTACTGTGACCCGTCGCATCCTCAACCCTAAACCGCGATTGAATGAATTGTAGCTCTATAAGTAGTACGTAGCCCCGGTAATCGAGCCTCAAACAAGATATTTTCCACTCACCTACCTCTGATGAAGCAGCGGGCCGAGCGCCGTCAACTCGACAATGAGTGAGACACACTTCGCGCGCGCCAGAGAGGAGAGATCACAGCGAATTTAAATATTTATTCTAATTGTTTTTTAATTAAGATTTCCATATGAATAAATTAATAAAATTACAATAATAATAATTTCTTCGGTGGTTAAATCCGTTGCTGGTTATCTTCGGGTGCACCTCTCTGTCCGATGTCAGATGTTCAACTGTGTTTATGGACTTACGGTATATCGCGTAACGCGATCTGTTTCGATTCGCTTATTATGTCACGGGGGTAGCTTGATTGATGATAAACGATTTGATGGTGTTTGGGCAGATCATGTCTTGCGTTGATGCGAATGGAATCATACTTGGCATCCGGTAATTTGTTATGACAAAATGCTATTTGTCCTGTGAAAAATAATGATTCTCATAATCTCCAAAAACAATATCATTTTCTACGAATTTTATGTTGATTACCTTTGAATTCAGTGCTTTTGATTACTAGAGACCATAATGATGTTAAAAAATCGTACACGAGAGTGAAAGAATGAAATTCTTTTATTTTAGACTGTGAAATGTACTGCAGATTTGAACTTAGTCAAGCTTATAGTTATAACATTTTAGACACTTAGAAATTGATGTAAACTGATATGTGAAACTATTTTAACAAGCATTGAGTAGAAACTTCTCAGTCCTTATCTACTACTTATAAAACATCCAAGGTGTAGTTTTTGTTACAGACCATAAAATATTAGTTTTGCAGTTAGTAAGCGCTGCATTTTTTAAATCTTCCTGATTGCTTATTCAGAGATGTCTCTTCTAGATATAGAACGATCAATCACTCATATAATATCACTTTTCAGATTCGAATAAAGTTGATGCATAAATTAACAAAATTAATCCTGCTCAACAATAAGATTGCAACAAAAGACAGAGCATGCATTGTTTTCAATTTTCGGAAGTGCACTCCAAGCATATAAATTTCCATTGTTACAATCCTAAGATATGACTTCTAATTCCGCTTCGAAGGCCCAAGACTTGTCATTCAACAGGGCATTTCTCGCAGCCAAACTGCAGTGCAGTGCAGGGGCGCCCACGCATTACAGCATCTTAGCTGCATCACATTGTGACTTTGTGCATCCAGGAAGATTGCACTTCCTTCGAGTCATACCTTGTCGGTCGTCGTCGTCGTCGGATTGCAAGAATGGGTTTGCGGATTTACTTGCGAGACACACGCCGGTTGCCAGCTGAAGAGAAGTTTTCCTTTCCACATCTAAGATGGGTTGTGGGTGGAGTGAGAGATCCATCCGTCCGTCAACCCCGGCCAGGAATGATATGATCCTGTTGGTTTTCCGATTCCGATTAGTTTGCATAAGTTTCGTGCAAGGAGTTGTAGACAATTGAATAGATTATTATTTCGTAACAGTTGTGCAAATGTGCGCTTTTCTTCGGGAGAATGTGCAAGACCTAGGTGGACCCTCTTACGAGCATCGAGTTTCGGACTTCTTGTCTTGAGAAGTGCATGCTTGAAGGATTTATGCATGGGTTAGTGTGTGGAATTATCTCGTCTCAATAAGCACAAAACAATAGCAAATTCTAGCTTCCTTCTGGGGGGGGACTGCTTGGTCTTGCTATCAGGGTAAAGATTGAATGATACCTATAAGTTATTTTATGACACATGCGATTATCTACAGATTTATTTTCTCATTTCGTGAAGACAGTTGGGATTATGAAAAAGCAAAGCAATTTATAAATTCATACTGAAATTCTGAGCTCTAGATTTAAAAAAAAATATGACGCTTCATATAATCAAAGAATAAGAATATCAAGAATGCCCACTCCGATGATGCTCGGGGAGACACTACCGCAGCACTATCTGTGGATGAAAGTTTAACCTTCAGGGGATAGTGTGCGTTGCTGATTGTATGCAGATACCAAAACATATGCACACCATCTTCACTTATGACAAATCATGAACACTGCAACATAGAGCTTCCACCTTCAAACGCTTAGAGAGCACCACTTGTCTTGTCGCATATGACGATTATATAGAAAAAGGCAAAAGAGGGCATTCTTTCTATTTTTATTGTTTGATATAATGCTCCACCACCTCATGTCTTACCTAAGATGGCAACCCCACCACGGTGGACAGCGGGCCCTTGGTCATTTACCTACTATTCCCGAAACCAAAAAAAAAAAACGTAATAGAAGGAACGTCTTTACGCGAAAAACAATGAACAAGTATTAGAACTAAGAATATTGTAACCTGAGCCCAGCAGGGTAAACACACACATCTAGACAATAAGGCGTTCCAATGGAGCTTAGATGTTTGACCTGAAGGAAGCCCGTTGACCGAACTTTGGAGAACACAGACTGACATCCGGCCAATCTCTGCCACGGGCGTAGCAAGAGGGGGCAGGGGGAGGCCGTGCCCCCTCCCCCTGGCCGACCTTGGCATTTTTTTTTAATTCGAGCCAACACAAGATAATCAATAAAGCAGAGATACATTCATAATTTAATAATTCAGGCTTTTATCCATAATAGTAAACCTTTTTTCTCAAAAACCTCAAATTTCGCCAAGTATTTCTCTAAGAGCTGCATTTCACTCTTATCATATAAAATTCTATATAACAAACTTGGATGAATATTTCAATATTGTGATTTTTATTCATGGAATACAAAACCATCATGGCAAATTTTCCATATAGGGGAACTTACGTATTTTCGGCAGTTTTGTTCTCTTCGTCATGGGGGGTTTTTTAAAACCTGTTGTTCTCAGAGTTGGCATCAAATCCTTGCCAATCAAGCTGAGTTATATGCCCAAATTTTTAGGCGATTTGGCCCACAAAAACCCCCCATGACGAAGAGAACAAACCGGCCGGTAATACCCTTTGTCACCCTATGTCGGTTTCGGTTGGGAAAAAGAAGGACTTTCTAAAAATAAATTCAAACAAACGTCATGCTAAAAACCAAAAACCTTGAATTTCTTGGTTAATTCCTTCAGGGACACCTTCAAAAAATCCCTTCAGGTGTTTCTTGAGAAGCTTTTCCGGGGACTACTTCGGGCATTCCTCTAGGAACTTCTCCAGGAATTTATCAGACATCCATCCGTGAATTTCTCCTATCTGTAGAGGTTTCTCCAGTGATTATTCCAGTGCCTTTTTTTCGAGGATTCCTTCAGGTATTTCTCCAGGGATTCCATAAGGAATTTTATCCGCAAACTTTTCGGGTATTTCTTCAGGTATTCAGGGATTCCATAGTAAATGTGTTACTTTATGAACTGTGCTTGAGATTGCTCCAATAATTCAACCTGAATGTGTTTCACTGATATATGTTGCCCTTTACTGGCATTTACCAGGTTAGCTGGTAGGGTCTGGGACCATTTGGGCAGGAGCACCTATTTTGGGCACTTGCTGCTATAACTCAGTCAATTTTGAACCGATTGACTTGATTTTTGCAACACGATCAGAAAGGCGCAGTATCTAGCTATGTTCAAAATTTCAAGTCAATCGGTTTGAAATTGACTGAGTTATAGCAGCAAGTGCCCAAAATAGGTGCTCCTGCCCAAATGGTCCCAGACCCTATGTCATAAACATACAGAAAAACTTGTAGTTAGAAGACACAGAATGTTGCTAATTGACAAATTGAGGGATGAATTTTTGAAAAAAATCGCGTTCTGGTGGGATTCGAACCCACGACCCCGTATTCGCTAGACCGGTGCTTTAACCAACTAAGCCACGGAACAGGTGATAATTCTGCGGAATAGAAAGCCAAACTGAACCCGAGCCCTCACCATGAACATTCACTTTTTCAAGAACCATCTATCTCTCTTTCGGCTTAGATGTCAATCCACAACACAGCCTCGTTTGTGCCCAACAACTACAAGTGAGAGCGTATTATTTTTATTTGAAGCCGAGACTTACTCTCGCACTCCGCATACCTAGCCACCAAGCAGTCTGTTTGCTGGTGTCTAATTCAGTATGCGTCGAGAGCTCGGCACGGTCGCACGCTCCACGACCAGTGTACCCTACCTTTGCGTCATCGGCGCAGTTGGTCGTGGAGCGTGCGACCGTGCCGAGCTCTCGACGCATACTGAATTAGACTAGACACCAGCAAACAGACTGCTTGGTGGCTAGGTATGCGGAGTGCGAGAGTAAGTCTCGGCTTCAAATAAAAATAATACGCTCTCACTTGTAGTTGTTGGGCACAAACGAGGCTGTGTTGTGGATTGACATCTAAGCCGAAAGAGAGATAGATGGTTCTTGAAAAAGTGAATGTTCATGGTGAGGGCTCGGGTTCAGTTTGGCTTTCTATTCCGCAGAATTATCACCTGTTCCGTGGCTTAGTTGGTTAAAGCACCGGTCTAGCGAATACGGGGTCGTGGGTTCGAATCCCACCAGAACGCGATTTTTTTCAAAAATTCATCCCTCAATTTGTCAATTAGCAACATTCTGTGTCTTCTAACTACAAGTTTTTCTGTCTGAATGTGTTTCTCTGGGAATTTCTTTCAGATTTAACCTTTGTTCTTTTAAAATCCAAGGATTGCTTCAATAATTCGTCCATAAATTACTGCAGATATAGATTCCTTCAGATTTTTTTCCAGGAGTTCCTATAAAAACTCATCCAAGAATTCATTAAGAAAAATTTCCTAAGGAATTCCTTCTCGGATTGCTTCCGGGATCCCTCATGGGGTTTCTTCAGGAATTCCTCCAGGATTTTTTCCAGGTGTTCCTCCATGGATTCCCTCGGGAGCTCCATCTGTGATTTTAAAGAAATAACTCCAGGGATTGTTATAAAAATATATCCAATGGTTCCTCCTAAAATACTTATTCGGATTTCTTCGAGAATTTCTACTGAAATTCTTTCGGGAACCCCTCCAGGAACTAAGCCAGGACTTCCGTCTACAGATTCCTCCAGCAACTCCTCCAGAGATTCCTCCAGGAGTTCCTCTAGAGATACCTCCAGGAATTGATTCAGAAATTCCTCCAGAAATCCAAAAAACAATTTCTCCAGGTAATCACCCAAGGAATTCTTCAGGGATTCCTCCAAAAAATCCTCCAGAGATTTCTCCAGGTATTCTTCCAAGAGTTCCTTTAGGAGTTCCTCTAATAGTTTTCCCAGGAATGGCACCAGGAATTTCCCCAGGAATTTGCTCTAGGAATTTCTCGGGGGATTTCTCTAGATACTCCCCAGGGATTACTCCAGAAATTTCTCGAGGCCTTCAGAAACTTCTACAGACATTACTCCAGGATTTAATCCAGAAATTTAGAAAGTTGGGATTTTTTTTTTCCAGGAATTCTTCCAGGGATTTCTCCAGGAATTCCTCCAGGGAATCCCTCCATGAATTTCTCCAGGAATTTCTCAAGGAATTCCTTCAATTTTTTTCCAATATTCCTACCAGAATTTTTCTAGAGATTTTCCACGAATTCATCCAGGGATTCCTCCAGCATTTTTTTAGAAAATCCTCTAGGGATTTCTTCCGATTTTTTTCCAGGGATTCCTCCAATAACTCCTCTAAGAGATTTCTTCAGGAATCCTTCAGGATTTTCTCCAGGGATTCTCCCAGGTATTGCTTTATTCTCCAGGGATTCCTCCAAGTATTCTAGGGATTCCTCCAGGAATTCCCACAGAAATTCATAGAATGATTTCTCCAGAAATTCCTACAAGAATTTCTCCAGAAATTTCTACAGAAATTCCTCCAACAATTTCCCAAGATTATCATATTAAATTTTCTAGGGATGCTTCCCAGAATTCTTCCAGGTATTTCTCCGGGAACTCATCCAGGGATTCCTTCGGGAAATTTTCCAGAAATTGATCCAGGAATTCATTCAGAAATTTCTCTAGGGATTCTTTCCGATGTTTTTCAACAATTCCTCCATTGATTTCTCCTGGAATTCTTCCAAGGATTTCTTCAGGCTGCAGGAATTCCTCCGAGGATTGGTCCAGGAGTTCCTCCAGGGATTGCTTCGTGAATTCCTCCAGGGATTGCTACGGGAATTCTTCCAAACATTTATTCAGAGGTTCCTTGAGAAATTTCAGAAATCTTAGAAGCATCTTTTCCAAAGATGCACCCAAGATTCTCTCCGGGTACACCTGAAGATTTTTTTGAATTACTTCAAGGATTTCTCGATGCATTCCCTTAGCGATCTGTATCGGATTTTTTTTTAAGATAATTGAACAGGAATGCATACAGTAGCCAGGAATTTCGCTAAGGAATCAGCCAGGAACTCTGTCACAATTTTTTTTTTACCCAAGAAACCCTGCAAGAAGTTTCCATTGATTTTTTCAGGAACTCCTTCAAAAATACCTCTACGAGTTTTTCCAAGGATGTTTTGAAGGTGTTCATTTAGAAAGGTCCTTCAGGAATTCTTCCAAAAAATTGTCAAGAGACTCCTTCAGAAAATTCCCAAGGAATACCATTGGAGTATTTCCTCCAATGATTGTTTTGAAACTTAATTAGAATTCCTTCAAGAATTCCACCACGATCTCCTTTTCGAATTTTATGTAAGGGTTACTCTAAATATTTCTCTCTGAATTTCTTCCTTCAAGATGTTGTCATAACATTTTCCAGGGATTCCTTTAAGAATCCCTCTAAGAGTTTCTTCCAAAGCTTACTCAGGGATTCTATCAGTAATTCTCGCAATAAGTGTTCCAGGGATTCTTCCGAACAACACAAATGTTTATTAGAACCACGGCAGCGCAGGTTTTGCAAAAGTCATTGTGACATTCTTTAAACCGCGCTTTCGGCTACTGCTCCAGCGAATCCGTCAGGAGTATACCCAGGGAAGATTCTTTTGGAGTTCTCTTAGGATTAGCTCCCAGAATCTTTCTAGGAAATGCACCAGGAATTTCGCTAGGAATTCCTTCTTAAATTCCTCCAGACATTTCGTTTTAGCTTCAAGGCTATAACGAGAATATTTTGTAAGAATGTTTCCAAAGATCCTTCCGGGAATATATCAATTAACATTTCTATAGGATTATGCTCTAAAATAAGTATATGCAGTATACAGGGTGTTAGGTTCCTGAGTGCAAACTTTTTAAAGGGTGATAGAGGACCATAAATGGTGAAAAAAATTGTTCTACGCATATGGTCAAATCTCAACCGTTACGTAGCTATTGAACTTCCCATGTTTTTTTTTACTCTTATTCATACCCTTAACTGGCTATAACTTGAAAATGGTCAAACTTATCGCAGCTTTTTGACCCTTATTCGAAAGATTATTGAATTTTCTTTTAAATGGCATCTTTTAACCTATTGGTTTAGTTAAATAACTAAGTTTTCTAGAGCAAATCGCTCAAAAGTAGTATGTTTTAATTGTTTTTGTCAATTATCTTTGAAAAATGCGTAGTAAAATAAAATTCTTTCTTAGGCAAAGTTGTGGCCCCTGTTCCACTCTACAATTCGTTCTTTGACATCAATCTTCTGTCTCTTATCGTTTTCTTGCAATTTTGATTTAAACATCGCATTGCAGATCATGAATGTGCAGCTTTCATGGTAAGCACATTTTTACGCACTGTGCCGCTCATTTAAATCAAAATTGCAAGAAAACGATAAGAGCTAAAAGTTTGGCGTCAAAGAACGAATTGTAGAGTGGAACAGGGGCCAAAACTTTTCCTAAGTATTTTTTTTATTTATTACGTATGTTTCAAAGATAATTGACATAAACGAATTAAAACACACTAGGGGAATTCACTTAACAGCGTAAACTGATTAAACTGATTAAACGTCGTGATCACCAAGGCAATCTTTGATTATTTCATTAGCAAAATCAAGAAACATTTCAAATAAGCAGAAAATCATGGCTTACGCAGCAATTTAATCTGTTTAGTGAGTACCCCTACTATTTAAGCTGTTTTGCTCTAGAAAACTTGGTTATTTAACTAAACCACTCGATTCAAAGATGCCATTTGATAGAAAATTCAATAATCTTTTGAATAAGGGTAAAAAATGCGATCAGTTTGACCATTTCAATGTTATAGTCAGTTAAGGCAATAATAATCAAAAACATGGAAAGTTCAATAACTACGTAACGGTTGAGATTTGACCATATGCGTAGAACATTTTTTTCACCATTTATGGTCCTCTATCAGCCTTTGAAAAGTTTGCACTCATGAACCTATCTCCCTGTATAAGAATATAAAAATGCCTTTAGGAAAACTCGGGCAAGAATGTACTCGGAACAATACAGCTGAAGGTTTATTCTTAGAGGTATTGAGATACAGGACATTTCAATATTATTAATGAACATAGACAGATTGAACTCCAGAACATTATGTAGTCATTTAATAGTTCATGAAAATGTTGAAGAAAATCATGAAGAAAATGCTGGGTTAGCACTAAAAAGAATTCGTGATTATAATAAATTTGCTAAAGGTGCTCCCCCCTATCCAAAAAGCCAGCAACGCCCTTGCTCTGCTATATACTCTGGCCTACGCAGCGACCACGCTGTTCGTCACCGTAGAGTTAGTTTCCTCCTCAGCCAGGACCAGAACACGTGTACGAAACCTTACCATCTACCACGGGTAGACCTTACCTTACCACGGGCTTCCGTGGCCGAGCGGTTAGCGGCATCAGTCGTTTAAGTGTCTCGTAAGCCTCGGAGTGTGGGTTCGATTCCCGCTCCAGTCGGGGAAAACTTTTCGTCAAACGGAAAATTCTCCACTGGGCCACTGGGTGTAATATGTGTTGTCCGTTGTCGAATGTTTGTAGTGTTCAGTCTGTAGAGGCCGCAAGGTCGAAGACGGTGTAATTGTCTTTTTTTAAACTTAATTTACTCGAAAGTGGGTTTTTGTCACCTACATCCCGTTGGTACTAACCCCTTCAATTGGGTTTTTAAATTAAGAAAAATATATTGATTTTTCGATTTTATACGAAAGAGCACCTTTTTCTGAGCCACTATGATTTTTTTCAGATTTTTAGAACCTTATTTTGGTACCTAAAATCAATTTCAAAGAAATTTTTTGAAATCACCTTTTGACAGCTGGGTAACTGTTTGACAGCTCCGCCCAGTACAAACTGCGACAAGGGGTGATTCGACAAATCGCTCCCATACAAACTTCAAATTGATTTTTAAATAGGTTCCCGGGCTCCGAAGCTCATGAAAATTTGGATTTCGGCTCAGTTTGACATGCAGATTCAGAATATCGAATTATCTCAACACCGTTAAAGAAGCCAATTGAAATTCACAGAGAATTTTAAAAAAACAAATTTCGATATCACTGTCGTCGACTAGCATTATGGGAGCTAGCTTTTGATTAAAAAGGAAACAAATAGCCGGCACCACCCAAACTGCAACTATCCTCGAATAGTTACGTTAATCGCCTGAATAATCGACAGGAAATGTACTTGAGCTCGTTAAATAGTTAACCTTCGACCAATAAATTTCAAACCTACTCCATTTGTTACCCGGTTCTTCCCCCTCACAATGCTTTCAAGTTAGCCAACCGACAACGCATCTTGTACACTTTTTAAGGCATTTCGTTGGTAGTCTCACACATAGCTCTTCTTCACGGGTTAGTACCTTAATTCACCTTTCCGAGAGCCAGCTCATCCGGACAAATCTTTTTCACACACATTTTGATAGCGTGAACGTGATTCGATTCTCGAATCAGCAGCACGACTTGTTAGGTGTACGATTCTGACTGAAAATCCAAATTGAAAGAACGGAGTTCTTTTCTAGAGATTTGCTAGAAAGAATATGCTGTAAACTACCTACTTTTTTTCTGTTGAAACTCAACGATTCAAACAACGGCCAACATCTGAAAAATTTCATTTCACAGACAAAGGAATGCCACGGTGTATCACAATAGAACATTAAAAATAGTTTTTCCAGAGCTCAGCTCAGTGCAGTGTAAGCTCAAGCCAGGTGGGCGCAGAGTAGGTAAGTAAATGATTGCTTGCCTGGCTGGAGCTGGTTTGCTTGTTTTGTGACGCTGTTCCCATCGTTCCAAAGAGGAATTCAGTGGACTTGGAATTTACGACAACCACTAATGAGATGGCCACCAAGTGCAAGCCCCCATACCTACTCTTTTTCGGTCTCTGAAAATGTGGTCATTTGAAGTTTAATTGTGACACCTCGATATCGATAATCGTTTGCATCGATAAGTGACGCCGATGGAACCATGAGAACCGACATGGTACTGGCATGCCTTACACCTTTACAAGAGACCACACCGGGGGTGGTTGTCTTTAGGGCGGAGGAATTCAATCAGTTTAGGCATTGTGGAATGAGCAAATATTCTCAGAGAGGCATTATTAATGGTTGCATTTAGAGGTCTATCCTTTTGGAAAAGATACTCAATCATTTGATCAGCTTTCCTGCATTTATCGGACATTTCATAATGGGAAAAACCTCCAAAGATGCAAAAATATCCTTCTAGATTCTGAGGCCTACCACACAATATACGGCTTCCTCAAAAAGAAATTTTCTCCATAATTGATTGATTACTGACACATGTACGGGCAGACCAGAAGCGAGATAAATGGAGTTCATACTATGTACTCGTGGAAATTCTGGTTGACCTAGAACATCTTTAGAAAGTAGTTCTCTACAGAACCATGCTCCATAGACTTGTAGGATATTGCAACGTATCAGTAATGTTACAATAATCTATTGATTATGCTTGATTATGATCTTAAGAAGGTTCTTGGATGGCCTAGAACATCTTTGCAAATTACATCTCCGTGTTCCATAAATCTGTATGATTTTACACCGTATCAGTATTGTAACAACAATTGATTGAATACGCTAGTAGATCTTCAGGCCTATACTTGCGGAAGTTCTTGGATTACCCAGAACACGTTTACAGAACCGTACGCCTAGTTCTTTACAGAACTATGCTCCATGGACGTATAGGATCATGCACTGTATCAGTAATGGAGCAATAACCTATTGATATCGCTTATAGTTCTTAACGCCTTTACTCGTGGAAGTTCCTGGATGCCTTTAAATACCCTTGGAAATAACTTCTCTTCAGAACTATGCTGCCGTCGGACGCATAAATTATATGCTGATTTATCGACCGTATTCTATTAATAATTTGATGATTTTGTGGCTATATCGGTCTCTTTCTACTCATAAGTATAAGGGAGTAGAGATCAAAGTGGATAATGAAATGATAGATATGATAGAATTCGCTAGGTAGCGAACAAGTGTGAAAATTTTATAGAAGGTGAAATTAGGCAAGTAGGCCATGTATTGAACGAATACATCGAATGCGTGAAACTTCTGCCGTGCGACCTGTGCTTTTAAACAGATCGGCTTGGTTGGTAGTTCATACCACCTCACCAAGACTGGCAAAAGTTTCAGGCACCCGACTGCCTAATGTATTGTTCTGTTTTCATCACAAATTCTATCGATCGGTTGCTTTTTTCGGAATTCGCACTCCGTTCATAGAGGTATGTCTATATCGCGGCGTGTTCTATTAATAACTTGATGATTTTGTGGCTATATCGGTCTCTTTCTACTCATAAGTATAAGGGAGTAGAGATCAAAGTGGATAATGAAATGATAGATATGATAGAATTCGCTAGGTAGCGAA
Source organism: Aedes albopictus (assembly GCF_035046485.1). Lineage (NCBI taxonomy): Eukaryota > Metazoa > Arthropoda > Insecta > Diptera > Culicidae > Aedes > Aedes albopictus. The sequence goes on from NC_085137.1 coordinate 297,070,736, forward strand.
CAAGTGTGAAAATTTTATAGAAGGTGAAATTAGGCAAGTAGGCCATGTATTGAACGAATACATCGAATGCGTGAAACTTCTGCTTTTTTTTTACCTTTAAATTCATGTTTATTCAAGTGTTTTGTTTGATTTACATATTTTCATGTTCAAGTGATACAGAATTTCTTCTTTTCATCCTTTGTTTTTTGTTTGTTATGTGTGTTACATGTGTTTTTCGTGTTTTCTTTGTGTTTGTTACATTTTTGGATATGTGAAATATCGTGTTTGATTTAAATTTTATAACCTACTTAACCTAACTTAACCTAAATTTGAAAACTATGTAACCAACGCTCGGATGAGCGGGTGTTCAGAGACCTCGGCTTTAGCTATAAAGCTGTCGATTGCTTCCTCGATGCGGTCACTGACGGGCTTGATTTCTGCACTTCGGTGCAGTTCGCTGATCCTTGTGTCGAAGGGAGCGTCGAGGATTTGGCGCAGGATCCGGTTTTGCACCACTTGCAGCTTTTGCTTGTGCGTTTCTGCACACGTACCCCACACCGGCATGGCGTAGTTGATCACCGGAGCAATGATCGCCTTCAGTACTGCCAGTTTGTTCCTCCTTGACAGTTTGGACCGCCGGCAAATCAGCGGGTATAGCGATTTTTGGAGTCCGATGCACTTGTTGCGAAGCTTGTCGGTGTGGGTACGGTAGATCCGCTTGTTGTCCATCGTGACGCCCAAGTAGTCTACCTCGTCCAGCCAGTCGATTGGCCGGCCATTGATGCGGATGTAGCAGTCCGGTGGTGGGAGAAGCTTCGGAGAAGGTCGATGTCGGAACACAATCGCTTGGGTTTTGGCCTCGTTTACCTTGATTTTCCAGCTGGACAGGTAGTCTACGTAGGCGGTGACCCCTCGTTGCAGCCGGGAGCGATAGGCCTGTGGGGTGCGGCCGTTGGCCACTATTGCACTGTCGTCCGCATACAGTGCCAGGAAGCAGTCACCCGGGAGCTGCGGGATGTCGGAGGTGTACAGATTGTACAGGATCGGACCGAGGAGGCTGCCTTGGGGAACGCCTGCTGGAACAGCTTGGACTCCGGACGATGTACCTGCTAGGGAAACCTGGAAAGACCGGTTGGTTAGGTATTCTCTTACCATCCTCGTCAGGTAGCTGGGGAACTCCGCCTGGGCCAGCTTGTGGATGAGGCCATCGTGCCAGACGTTGTCGAAGGCCTTTTCAACATCTAGCACTACCATGGCCGTGTTCTTCGAGACGGCCTTGTTCCGGTGGATTATGTTCTCCACACGCACTAGCTGGTGGACGGTGGAGTGCCCCCTTCGGAATCCAAACTGCTCAGGCACGATGAGGTTCCTTTCGTCGATGTGTTCCATTAAGCGTCGGAGGATCAGGCGCTCGAACACTTTACTCACTGCCGATAGCAAAGTGATGGGCCGGTAACTTGATGCAGCCGTTGGGTCCTTCCCAGGTTTCAGAATGGGGATGACTTTCCCCATCTTCCACCTGGTTGGGAAGTGGTTCAGCTGGAAGCACCTGGTGAAGATCGCCGCCAGGAAGCGGCACGATTTGCCCGAGAGCTTCTTTAGAACCAGGTTGAATATTCCGTCGTTGCCGGGGGCCTTCATATTTTTGGTTCGCTTGATCGCCGACCTGACTTCGTCTTCGGTGACCTGTCCATCGAAAGGGGCTTCATCGTTGTCTTCGAGTTGGTTGATGGTTCGTTGGACCGCTTCTTCATGGGGGCTTGACATACTGGCTCCGAGGTTGTGCGCCTCTACCAGCTTAGTGGCGATGGCGTTTGCCTTCTCCGACGGGGAGACCAAGAGGCCACCGACTTCGTCCTTCAGTGGGGGGACACTTGTGGCCGTTTCTTCAGGATTTTGGCCACTTTCCAGAAGGGCCTGGAATGGTCATCGAGCCGCCTGATGTCTTCCGAGAATTGCTTGTTCCGTATCTCGTCCATCCGGATCTTGATTTGGTTGTTGAGGAGAGAAAGTTCCTGCTTTTTCAACAGACATCCGGTCCGTTGGAATTGTCTTCGGACGGCGTTGCGTTGTTGGATGATCTGGCGAGTTTGGTCATCAATGGCTGCGAAACGGCGTGTCACCGGTACCCAGCGGACGTAGGTGTCTTCGGCTGTACGGATGGCTTGTTCGAACACGTCCAGATTTCGTTCGATGGCTTCAACGGTTGGTAGTTCCGGGCCTTCCGGAAGTTTAGAGTCCACCAGGCGGCTGAAAGCCACCCAGTCCACCCGGTGGTAGTCCCGTCTCATCGCCGGTGGGATTTGTGTTGGGACGCATTCAAGCTCGCATGTCACCGGGAGGTGATCCGAGCTCAAGTCCTGGTGGGTAGTCGGTTTCGATAGGGCCAGATCCGATAGGAAAACGTCCAGCGTCGAAGTTATTCCCGCCGGAGAGACGAACGTGGGTTCATCGGGGTGGTGCAGGACACACGTGCCTGTGTTGAGATGATCTGCAAGGAGTCTACCATTTTTATTACTTACGTGGTTTCGCCACAGGGAGTGGCGAGCGTTGAGGTCGCCGGCCACCACGAAATTCTTCTGGTGGTTTGTCAGCCTCTGCAGATCCTCCGTGAACAGGTCCGATGTCCCGTTGCTATCCACGCATTGCCGGGGTGCGTAGACGGCGAAGATGTTGATGCCCCCTCGGAGGGTGCTGATTTGGACACCGATGGCTTCGATGACTCTCGTGCGTGGGTGCGGAAGGACATTGTACCGGATGCCCTTTCTGATGAAGATTGCCACACCACCGCCACTGGAGTGCTGGCGATCCAGTCGGACCATGACGTAGTTGGGCAGCGAAAAGTTGGTTGCTGGGTTGAGCCGGGTTTCGGTGACGACTCCGATGTCAATCTTGTGCTGGTCGAGGAAGGTAACCAGCTCGAGTTTTTTCGCTCTTACAGAGCGAGCGTTCCAATTAGCGATTCGTAGTCCTTCCTCAGGGCCCATACTTTGCAAGGAAGGATTGAACCGTCATCGTGACAGCGTTGATTTGCTCTCGTTTTGACCGGCATGATCCAAGCCGTTCGAACAAGCTCATGGTGAGTTCAGTTACTACCTCCGGGGGGTAAAGAGAGCCGTCGTCCATCGGGTGGGCAGTTGGGACGTCTTGGCCTAAATTCCCCCAGCCAGGTGGAGGAATTCTGTTTCGCTCAGGCGGTGCGGTGGCGGCTGCCACGAGGCGATGCTGGACGGAAGAGGTCGGCTGAGTCGCATGATGACGGTTCTCATTGACCGGTGGGAGATTCGGTACCTTGTAGGGGAGCCGGGGGAAGTGTTCCTCCGTCGCCGGGGGCGGTGGTGGTCGTTCTCGGCCGCGCTGCTGCTTCGTGGAGGCTTTCCTTCGAATCTCCAGGAATTCCGCGCGTTTTGGGCATGCGCGGTTGTTGCCTTCGTGCTTGTCCCCACAGTTCGCACACTTTGGGTCCGTTCCTTCCTCCATCGAGTCGCACGTTTGTGTTGTGTGTGGTCCGGCGCACTTGCCACACCGCGGTTGCATGTGGCAGTTTTTGGTGCCGTGTCCGTAGGCGAGGCAATTGTCGCACTGGGTCACCTGGCGTTTTCTCGGGCGGAACTTGTCCCACTCGACGATGATCTGGAACAGTGCCTTCACGTTCCGGAGTTCCTTCATGGTGATGGAGCCCTTCTCGAGATGGACCAGGTAGGGCCGGTCCCGTTGGTTGGTGCCTTCCCCACGCCGGATGGGAAAAACGTTCACAGGCTTCAGTTTGTGCACCTTCAGCTCCTGCATGATCGCCTCCGGGGTGTACTCTTCCAGGCCGCGGAGGAGTACTTTGAGGGGCTTGTTTCCGGGCACGTCGTGGGTGTAGAACTCGTGCCGCTTGTCCATCAGGTACTTGCCAACCTCCTGGTAGTCGGCGGTGGAAGAGCGGGTGGATTTGCTTCTTCGCCAACTCATTTCTGAGTGCGGCGACCTCCTTCGTGTTGGCGAAGATCGGGGGAACCTTCTTGGGCTTGGGGGCTTGCATGCTGTCCACCGGCAGGGTGGAGAACTTGTTCTTGGCCAGAATTCTGGCATTCAACTCGTTCTGGTCGGAATCGTCTTGGCGTGGCCGTTTGGAGCCACTCGGTTGCTGCCCGTTTGCTTGTGACGCCGCTTGCTGCGAGGCAGGGTCCGCCGGCGGGCGGAGGCGACCCATCGTCGCGACTGCTATGGGACGATGGTGATTTGCTGCTGGTTGACGCTGCACCTCAACTTTGTCTGCCACACCGAAAAGGTGGACAAGCGCAGGAGAGAGATCTCGGGGACGGAAAATCGCGGGAAAAAATACTCTTGCTTGAGAGCGAAAACAAACTTACGTCTGCACCGTATGGGTATCAAACGCTGAATGAATGAGTGAAACTTCTGCCGTGCGACCTGTGCTTTTAAACAGATCGGCATGGTTGGTAGTTCATACCACCTCACCAAGACTGGCAAAAGTTTCAGGCACCCGACTGCCTAATGTATTGTTCTTGTTGCGGGAGGCGTTACAACCGTCAGCGCGGCAGCAGAAATGGACCACAGGGATGCTGCAGGTTTGACGGACAGCTTGTCACCCGTTAGCTTTAATGGTATGAGTAGATGAAGATAGCTCCAAATGTCAGGTAGAATAATCAAAAGTGAGAAATGTGGCTAATGAATGGCATGCAGTTGAAAGTTTCTTACTAAAATTTGTTAAAACTACTTAAATTTCTAATTGAAAAACTATGAAATAGGAACCGTGAATTGTAATGAATTTCCTATTGCTTGTGAGTGAAAAATGCAGATTGATACCGGAAGATTGAACTAACTATTGCACAAAATCTACATTTATAGGTTAACTTCCAAGCAGAATTTATACTCTAACTAAAACTTAAACTACACATCTAATACGATCAACAACGACTACGACTGTGAGTAAACTTAAAATCTATTGAATGACTTATAACTAAGACGATTATGTTGACTAAAACAGGTAGATTGACTAGATGAATTATCACAGGACGGTTGTCAGGACGGAAAGAATTGATTAGAGACACGGAGTTGTGAGTATTGATTGATCATAGTTCATTAAGGTCTGTAAATCATAAAAATATATCTATTTTAGCTTTAAAGCTTCTTCCGAAATAAATGGATTCGCTATTAGAACCGTGATCGCTATTCTACGTCTTGGACCGCGCCTACAGTTCTGTTTTCATCACAAATTCTATCGATCGGTTGCTTTTTTCGGAATTCGCACTCCGTTCATAGAGGTATGTCTATATCGCGGCGTGTTCTTCCTATTAGCTTTTTCGATCTTATAGGATAGAACACTTTTCTTTTTGAGCCAAACTTTTCATATCATATGCTGATTTATCGACCGTATTCTATTAATAACTTGATGATTTTGTGGCTATATCGGTCTCTTTATACTCATAAGTATAAGGGAGTAGAGATCAAAGTGGATAATGAAATGATAGATATGATAGAATTCGCTAGGTAGCGAACAAGTGTGAAAATTTTATAGAAGGTGAAATTAGGCAAGTAGGCCATGTATTGAACGAATACATCGAATGCGTGAAACTTCTGCCGTGCGACCTGTGCTTTTAAACAGATCGGCTTGGTTGGTAGTTCATACCACCTTACCAAGACTGGCAAAAGTTTCAGGCACCCGACTGCCTAATGTATTGTTCTGTTTTCATCACAAATTCTATCGATCGGTAGCTCGATCGGTAGAAAGGACGCATAAATGTTACATGTTACATTTTGACATTTTTGAGGTTTTTTATGTCGAACGTTATATTTCGATACGTATTTTTGAAATATTTTGTCAACACTTGAATTTATATATATTTCGATAGTTGAATTGTGTTGACGTTCATCAAATGCAACCAAAGCTAAAGTTTATTTTACAACTTCATAAGTGTTTTTTTCGTGTTTTTTCATTGTAACATGAGACTTTTATGCGTCCGAGGGCAGTATGCTCCATGGACCTATACGATATTACGTTACACCGTATCAGTAATGTAGCAAAAATCCTCTTATTACGCCTGAAGATCTTAAATTCTTTATTCGCGGGAATTCTTGGATGACCTAGAGCATATTCGAGAGTTTTCTACAGAACCATGCTCCATGGATATGTAAGATGTTAGACCGCATCAGTAATATAGCAACAATTAACTGATTACGCTCGTAGATTTTCAGGCCTGTACTCGCGAAAGTTTTTGGAGATCCTAGAATATCTTTAAAAAGTACGTCTCTATAGAACTATGCTCTACGGACCTGTAGGATTTTGTTCCACATCAGTAATGTAACTACAATCCATGGATTACGCTAGTAGATCTTAAGGGGCTTACTCGCAAAAGTCCTTGGATAACCTAGAACATCTTTTATTTGTTCTTAACAGAACCATACTCCAGGAATCACCTTCAGGAAAACCCCCATTCAACCCCTCCTAACTCCCCATGTATTGACATACCTCCCCCTGCTCCACCAAACAGACACCCCCCACACACATTCACACATCCCTTTCCTACAGACCTCTTACAACATCATCCGCCCCCACCTCATACCACTCTTCAACCCCCTTGCAACCCTTTCCCCTTCCACCCTTTTAGTAGGAGTTCCCTTCTGGACACTTTGCGCGAGGACGTTGAAAACCCCCCAAGAAAAACCCGTGTTAATTCTCGAATCCGTGTTTTTAACCGTGTTAATTCGATAAACCGTGTAAAAAAAGCCGTGTATAAAAAACTGGCAGTCGCACCCCTCGCACCCAGACATCACCAGCATGGACTTACTAAATAGCTGTCCAACCTCAAAAAATGTAAGGTTTCAATAACTTATTCCAATCAAATCTTGTCTTATATGCTTAATTTTTGAATTTGTAGCTATCAACACGGTGTTTTTATGGGTTCATCTAAACTACTGTTATTGGCGATAAAATAAACTCTTTTTCAGAAAATGCCCTCAGTTGCACCGCTTTGCAGTCAACAAAACTCCCAGCACACGGATACATACCTCCTGATCGATAAACCGTCATTATTGGCTTTGGATCCCACGACAAAAGCCATTTTGAAAAAGCACCGCAACGCGCATCCATTGTTCGTCCATGTCAACTGTCATTCAAATCGCGTACGTACATACTTGCTTATTTTAATCCCAGCCTCTTTTTTTGCGTCCAGTCCAGTCACCAGGTACTTTGCGTGGCGTGGACAGAGCTCAGCTCTAGATTTGCCCGGGTTCTTCTTCTCACCACACCTCTCTCTCACCGGCACCGTCGTCAGTTGAAGTATAGATATTTCGACAGGCTCGCAGACCGGGCAACTCCTCTTCACCGATCGATGGAACCAATCACGACTCACCGCTTTGAGGTCGATATTCAAGACATCAATTGAAATCAGCATACAAACATTTAAATAAAATGGTATTCATCGACTGTTGATTGGCGAGAGAAGAAAAAAAACAGACGCTTCTGGTTGGATTGATTTAATATCATTGTCGGACTGCTTGAAATGGAAGAAGATTCCGGCGCATGTACTTATTCTTGAGTTTGGTTGGTTTTATCTCAATGCGTTATTGTTTGGACACAGTAGGGGAATTTCTAGAGCAGACGTTTCAAAGTTGTTTATTTGACAGTTCACCTGAAGCTTTACTTGAAGGGAAATACAAACACATAAATTTGGGTTCAATATTGGACTATCCAAAAAAGAACTTGATACTAGTTCGTACAATTTCAAAACGGTTTTAGATTATATTTTAATGAGTTACACTGTGGTGCATAATTGATCGGACAAACGCAGATTTTCATACAAAATGGACAAGTTTGAGATGCTGTAACTATGGTTTGCTTTGGTGGATTGAGCTCAATTTTTGACACGGAACTACGAATATGCTGAATTTTGTGTATACAAAGTATAAAATGTTTTCGTTCACAGGTCTGGGCGTGGCAAGGCGTTGAAAATATTGCAAAAGTGATCGGACAGCGGCACGCGTGTAAATCAAAGGGGTACCGCTGTCCGATCACTTTTGCAATATTTTCAACGCCTTGCCACGCCCAGACCTGTGAACGAAAACATTTTATACTTTGTATACACTAAATAGTTACAGCATCTCAAACTTGGCCATTTTGTATGAAAATCGGCGTTTGTCCGATCAATTATGCACCACAGTGTATGTTACACATATTACTGTAGGGGCTGTAAATGATAAGGAATAACCCATATGATGGTTTGGACGACTCAGAATGCCACAAAAAAGATAGTAACATCTAACAGTTTTGAAGTAGGTCCAAGAACCATACTTTAGGCAAGTTTACTCTGCATTGCGGATATGCTTACTGTAACACATGTAGACCTGAAGCTCTACTCCGGAGTAGTTTGGTTGATCTGGAATATCCCAATAGAAAGTTGAAATACTTCGTACAATTACAAGGGGGTCATAGATTATAGTTGGATAACAGCTTATAGCGAAAATAACTATGGTACAGCTATAGATGCCAAAGACTAAACTCCAAGATAGTTTAGACGACTCTGAGTGGCCCGAAAGTATATAAAAATATAAATCTTATTTTCCAGTTGGTCCGGTAAACATATTTGGTTATTCAACGTAACTCTGTAAAGCAGATATGACTGTTGCTACGAGTGTAGCTCTGCTCTTCGGAGTAATTTGCTTGTCCTGGGGTATCCGAGAAAGGCCACTAATGATAATTGCATATAAAACATGCCCGTGCATAAGAGAGAGGTTTTGAGTGTCAAACCACTTTCCATATACCTACTAGACCAATTTTCCATATACTAGACGTCCCTCCGTTTGTTGCCGAAACTTAATCCCTTAATCCCTCCCTTGCCGCCATTTCTGTGCACGGGTCTGATATGAGATTTTTCAGTTCATAGTCAAAATTACTAAGAAACTATGGATGTCAAAGACCTTATTCCAGCACAGTTTGGACGACGTAAAATATCCCAAAAGTATAGAACAAGTTAATCAGTCTCCAAGAACCTGCCTACTTGTTGATTATGTAACATTACTTCTGTTTCTTCTTCATCTGCCCCTTCTTTTTATTGTTCTTTTTGGTGGAATGTCCCCTGTGGGACAAAGTCTGCTCCTCGCCTTAGTGTTCTATGAGCACTTCCACAGTTATAAACTGAGAGCTTCCTCTGCATCTGCCAATGATCATTTTGATGGTGTATATCAATGTTGTAGGCACGAAGATAGTATATGCCCTAGAAAGTCAAGTAAATTGTGCTTACGAAAAGTTCCTGGACCGACCGGGAATCGACCCCGTCACACCCAGTATAATCATACTGAATAAACACGCCTTTACAGTTGTGGCTATATGTGCCATCCAGTCTAAATTTATTTTGAAATGGTTCATATTCCTTTCGGGACGGAGCTCAAAAAAAGTAAAATATCCATGGCTCAACTTTGACTCTTCAGAACTCTTAGATTTCCCAATAAAACAACAATATTTTTTTCCTCATTTGAAAGAGCTACTCTTTATCTTTCGATTTCTAGCTTTAACTACCTAGATTAATCGGAAATAAAAAAATATGCGACAGATAAAACTTTTTCATATTTTACGGTTTCTGTCCACTTTTTGTTTACCTTGTTGTGGTAAACCTCACAGGCAACGTAAACAAAAATTCGTTTACACACATATAAGTATATGTAAGTAATGGCTGAACTATTGAAACAGTTTACATCACATAAAACAAAGTCTAAAAAGGTGAAAGAATATGCAAAACTGTTACCGCTCTACAGCGCCATTGTGCTGGTTCGTCACGTAAGGGATATAAATGTAAATGTAATTCGTAGCGGATAAAAGATTATAGTGACAACAGTTCATAACGAAAATAACTACTATACAGCTTTAGATGTCAAAGACTAAACTCCAAGACAATTTGGACGACCGTGAATGTCCCAAAAATGTAAAATATTTTAAATCAGTGTTTAAGCCATTAAGTCAGTAGGTCCGGTAATCATATTCAATCATGCAACAACGTTAGTCTTTATAACGAATATGACAAACACCAATCGATTTTTTTTGTTCCATGCCTTGCATTCATATTCATATGGGGCGTGCTATGTTCGTGTTTGTTCCACTATGGAATACTACTATACCAATTGACCTTCGTTCTGGCCCTTTCAGATGATCCAGCGGTGAGTAACATAGGGTCTAGGACCATTTGGGCAGGAGCACCTATTTTGGGCACTTGCTGCTACAACTCAGTCAATTTCAAACCGATTGATGTGAATTTTTGTACATGGCTAGATACTGTGCCTAGCTGACCGTGTCTCAAAAATCAAGTCAATCAATTGAAAATTAACTGAGTTATAGCAGCAAGTGCCCAAAATAGGTGCTCCTGCCCAAATGGTCCCAGACCCTAGTTCTGCTTCGGAACGACTGTTAACATGCGTTCGGTTGCTCAGGAGATTTGCAAAGAAAGAGCTCGGTGGGAGCTGCCAGTGCACATTGGGTAAAATCGATCCAAAAGGTGGAAAAAAAAGATAACTTTCTAAATAGTAAACTCTATGTGACCTCCGAAGGCTCATCCGAAAGCAAATTTTCTCAAAAATTGATTGGTGACTGATCCGTGTACGTAAATGTGTTCTGACGTGAGTTATGCGTGCTGCATGTGAGGGGTGATTCCTTCCCGGATAAATCCTAAACTCCACAGTAAAGACGTTGTCTTCAGATTTGTGTAAAAAGTTCGATTGCGGAAGAGGGAACGCAACAGCTAGATATCTGTAAGCAGATAGACGAAATATTGAAATCTTACGAGCAGAGAATATTCATGGAGCCAGAGGAGTCCGGTAAGGAACCGGGTGGATCAGAGAAGAATAAAATGGAAACAGGGAGTAAGGAGAACGAGGGTCAAGAGAATCATGACGAAAATAGGGAAACTGAAGATGAAAAAACTAGAGAGAAACAAAAAAATGGGACGAGTTCATATTTTAGAAACATGACAAGTTATTGTAACAAAATTAACCTTCACGTATCCGGCCCTCGACAACTCATTTCCAAAACGCTGGCATTTCGTCCATTTTCATTCGATTTTTTTGAAGTCGCCCTCAATCGATCATTAATTGGTGCTAGTTTATTATACTCAAGTGGCCATGCAATATAAAAAGACAGTTACACCGTCTTCGACCTTGCGGCCTCTATAGACTGAACATTACAAACATTCGACAACGGACAACACATATTACACCCAGTGGCCCAGTGGAGAATTTTCCGTTTGACGAAAAGTTTTCCCCGACTGGAGCGGGAATCGAGCCCACACTCCGAGGCTTACGAGACACCTAAACGACTGACGCCGCTAACCGCTCGGCCACGAGACCCACAATATCCGGAACCATTATGGGAATATTCCGGATTGTGCTGGGGTCTGGGGGTGAGGGAGGGGTCTATTTTGCCAAATGACTAAGGCAAAACAGACCGCTCCCTCATCCCCTGACCGCAGTACAAACCGGAATATCTCCGGAATGGTTTCGGATACTACATGGCCACTTGAGTGTAATCTACTAGCACCAATTTGTGACCAATTGAGGGCGACTTTAAAAAATCGGATGAAAATTGACGAAATGCCAGCATTTTCAAAATGAGCTGTCGGGGGTCCGGTACGTGAAGGTTAAAAAGACAGGTGGTCTCTCGCTTGCGGAAGTGGCGCTAAAGCCACCTTGTTGGAATATACCCTCGTGACCATTTAAACGGCTACAATTCAATTCATTGCATCGGAATTTTTATATTAAACCGGCCACCACTTTCTTCCTAACGTTATAAAATTACCCAGGTAACCAATAAGCAGCTAAAATGGCTCTAATTTAGCCCTATATGCGCCTTTACAGCAGGTAATCAAATGCTTTTCAGCCGTATATGCGCCATAAGTGCTACTTAAATACAAGGTTTGGCCCAATATACGGCTGAATAAATGTCTATCTATCCTATCTCTCAAATTAATGATTAATATTGGCCTGATATTATTTCTTGCTTATATTAACTGACCTAGGAAATTTGCGGCTTCACGGAATCCCTAGATTGTTTGCAGATGATTCTGCACTGTTTACCCGAGAAGTAATAGCGAAACAATCATGCGTCAGATGGAAGAAGATTTACAAATCTTGTTAGCTTACTTCAATACTAATCTTCTCTCGCTAAATCTATCTAAAACCAAACTTCTGTTCTTTCATTCACCTAGGAAGAAAATAGTTTACAATAGCAATGTGAGGATAGGAACAAATATTATCGAACGAGTAGATTACTTCAAATATCTTGGAACTTTTTTAGACACAACATTATCGTGGAACAACCATATTAACCATGTAGAAAAAATAGTAGCGTCTTTGTGTGGCATTATGCGTCGTATTTCTACTTTCGTAACTAGAAGAGCCCTTTGGTCGTTTTACTGTGCTTATATTCATTCGCAGTTGAACTATTTGGTTTCCATTTGGGGAAGAGCATGTATTTCAAACTTCAAAAAACTGCATGTTCTGCAAAATAGATGTCTAAAAATAATGTTCAAACGTCCCTTTCTTTATCCTACTCTCATGCTGTATTCAGATCGTTCTCACAATATTTTACCTTCGATAGCCTTATGCGATTTACAAACCCATCAACTAGTTTTCGATGTTCTGCACAGAACTGTTATGCACTACAACATACAATTTCCTCTAGTAGTTAATATATATGGAACCAGGCAACCAACAATTTGCAAAGAGTACCTAAGAGCTACTACTAGTTTTGCTCAAAAACGAATAAGATTTATCGGTCCAATGAATTTCAGTCAGCTTTTTGTTGACTTGAAACAGTTAACAAACCGTATAGGCTAATTTTTTTTTTTAAAGACATGGACAACGTCTTCAGCTTTCGGCTGTACAGACTGTTTTAAACTTAACATTAGACAACGGACAACGGAGCATGCACCAGTGGAAACGGGGAAGAAACTATTCTCACGAAAAGTTTCAACGCCCGAAGCAGGAATCGAACCCTCACCCCATAGCATGGTGCGATTATAAGCTTGGTGACCCAAACCGCACGGCTACGAGGCTCCACAAATTGAAAGTTTATATGAAATCTCAACTTACCGAAAACCAACTATGATCATGTTATCATCTGTTAAACCAACTTAAGTTAATTTATTATTATTATCATTTGTAAATCCCTTAAAAGAAATATATATTCCACTGGGATGTTACATTTGTGTAATTTTTTATATCTATCCTGTTTCTTCTAGTTTAAAGTAATTCCAAGCATACTATTTGTAGTCTTTTTTTTGTTTTTCAATTGTGCTGTCCAGTTAGTATGCTTGGTTAGTTGCGTTCACTACCAGGAGGCTCTGTAGAGCTTTTTGGTGTGGGGGATAGTGGCGGGTAAAAAAAAAATGCCAAAAACAAAAATATCTTTTTTTTTAATGTTGATCATCTAGTTTTTTTATTCTTAATCACTTAACCTAATTTACAACTCTATTGTCCACTGGGGCACAACGTGAGCAATTTCAATTGACAGCTGCACTTACATTTTGTACAGCGCCTAGATTCTATTCTACTTTATCGAACTGGTTGTCTTTCTGCTGCCTTCACTTTTTCAACTTTATACCTAGTAGAATGATGAGCACAATGGATAATGATGGATGGCTGATGTTCCTTTCCAGTCCGATTGGGGGGTCCATTATGAGTAGCAGTACAAAACAAAAATATCTTCCCCTGCTCATTTCCCCCGATTCATTGTTTACCTTTCGCATCCCATTTTTTTTTTTTTTGCTTTCCTGTTCAACTTTTGAGGCTTGGGGTACGTTCTGGATATAGAGTTGTTCATTTTGTGCTAATTTCACCAAAATTGGGATTCGATCCCTCCATCCACGGGTTGATTCTAGTGCTGAACTGCGCTACAGGCGCAGCTATTGACGGTGAGATAATGTGCGTTGATTTTTAGATCTATTATAATATTATAAAGGCTTGAATTTTGGCTCAATATCACACCGGGAGGTATTACATTTTGTTCTGAGGCTCTGGCTTGTGCTGGTAATCAAAATCAATAATGGGAAACAAATCGGGGCAGAATAATTTAGAAAATAATTCTAATTGATTTACTTCGTTGCTAGCTATAAATGAACGAAAATCCGAATGATAGCAGGTGTTACCAACGATAATATTTGTCTTTGGTGTTACTGTTGAGATATATAAAGTAGAAAGTTGAAATATGTTGTGCTTTCAGCATCTCGTAGCAGTTCCATAGCAATAAATAAGCAGTTGGTGTGCTGCTCAAATAAAACTTTCTAAGCATTGGAAATGCTACAAAACAGCTGTCAGATTCAAAGTAGCATTTCAATTGCTATGTTAGTGCAGATTAGCAGTCAAACTGCTATGATATGACAATAAGCAGGTTGTTACTTGCGTGACACGGCAACAAAGAAAAGACGTTGGATGCTTCCAAATTCGTAGCGGCCTTTATTCGTCCGAAGTTCAGGTCCGTTTTAAATTCCTGTGCACATATAGTTTTATGGTTTAGGGCATGTTTTAGGTTAAGTTTTAGAAATACAAATATCTTACGTTTAGTGCATATATAGTGTCTTCTCTACGTCCTTCGGCACTAGTTGCTGTGGCCTGCTGCATTCAATCGTTCCTTAAGGGTTTATAGTTAATTGCATGAATAAAGCACTTTTGATAAGTTCAACAATTTCTCACCTGTTACTGGCAAAATTCCAATAACTAACCGTCTCCTCTGTACCGTACTATTAGGATATTCTGTATATAGTATCTAAGCATAATAGAAGCATTATTTTAGGCAAAATATATTAATCACTAGTTTGAATACCTTCGAATTCACTTTGTTTGTACGTAAATATTAATAATGAGAAATGATTTGCAAATTTTAGACCTCAAAGACATTACTTGTTGATTGCACATGCATTTCTCCTTCTAGATTCATCTATGCCAAGCTCTGACAGTTTCCCATTCCCTTTATTCTATTGTCCACCACTGTCACGCAGACAGCTCAGTCGGTCTGCAAGGTTATTGTAGAAGAGGTACTATCTTCACCAGGGGGCTTCGGTGACAGTCCCCCCCAGTTTGGGAACTCCGCCTCTGAGTTCACCAACTTCTCTTGCCCCTTGACGTCAAGTACCGCAACGTTCACAGCCGGTCTCTCGTAGACACCTTTCATCGTTTGAATAGTTACCTTACGTACCTGCCCGTCCCGATTGACTGTACCTATGACGCGTCCCTTTGGCCAGCAGCTTCTCGGGAGTTCCGGATCGACGATCAGCACGATATCACCTTCCTCGATCGGCGTGGCCTTCTTGTGCCATTTGCTGCGCCTTGTTATCTCCGGCAGGTATTCACGTAGCCATCTCTCCCAGAAGTGGTTGGCGAGTACTTGGGATTGATGCCAGCCACGTCTCAGCGCGATCGAGTCATTCTCCAGCAAAGACCAAGGTTTGGTTCCATCGGAGCTTCCTAGTAGCCAGTGGTTTGGTGTAAGCGCAGGAGCTGCTTCGTCTTCGATGGGTACATGTGTCAGAGGTCGAGCGTTGAGGATACCTTCGACTTCTATCAACGCGTTCCGCAATTCTTCATCATTTGGCCGGGGAGACGGTTTGAGCTCCGACAGGGTCCGCTTTACGGACTGAACCAGCCTTTCCCAACTTCCCCCCATATGAGGGGCAGCCGGTGGGTTAAAGCTCCAGGATGTCGTTGAGCTGACGAACTCTTGTGCCATCTTGTTCTGATCTACTGCCTTCAAAGTTTGCTTCAGTTCGCGCTCAGAACCAATGAAGTTGGTTCCTCTGTCGCTGTAAAATACAGCTGGAGTTCCACGCCGGGCAATAAAGTTACGCAGTGCCATGATGCAGGAGTTAGTCGTTAATGAGCTAGCTAATTCGATGTGGACTGCGCGTATGGTGAGACATGTTAGTAGGACCCCCCACCTCTTCTCAACCCTTCTCCCAATACATACTTCCATGGGACCAAAATAGTCTACTCCAGTGTGGGTAAACGGTCGGACAAAGGCGGCCAGTCGGCAGGGAGGTAGATCTGCCATAGCTGGAGGACGTGGACGTGCATCCCGCAACTTACAACGTTGGCACTGAGACCTTATTTTTGCGTATACGCGGCGCAGTCGACTTATACAAAATTTCTGGCGTACTTCGTTAATCACTGACTCATGATTTTGATGGTGAAACTTGTCGTGATAACTTCGTACTACGAGGTGCGTTACCCGATGGTCACGAGGTAGAATAATGGGATTAATAGTGTCCGGTGATAGGTATTCACACGCCGCGGTTCTGCCTGCCATGCGCAGCAAACCTTGTCCGTCGATGAAGGGGCTCAGCTTGTATAGCGTGCTTCGTTTAGGGATCGCCACTTTGCTATCGTTCCGATGGAGAACAGCCAACTCTTCTTGGAAACACTCTTGTTGCGCAGCCCGAAAGTGGAAGGTTTCTGCGTTGCGCATTTCCTCTTTTGTGATACCGCACGTTAGCCGAGGAAACCGTTTCGGCTGAGCGTTCGCGATGAACCGGAAAATATGTGCCGTCGTACGTATCAGCTTTCTCCAGTCACGGAATCTCTCTATCGGGAACTCCGACTTTGCCGTTTCGTAGTGGACGTGAATGGTGGCGCGCAACTCTTCAGTGGTCTCTTCAAGCTTGACGGGAACAGAAGGCCATTCTTCTTCTCGTTGCCAAAGGAATTCAGGCCCTTTGTACCATCTGCTTTCAGCTGTGAGTGAAGGACGTCGCTGCCATTTGGTTCCTTCATCCGCCACGTTCCATTTCGTTGGAACCCATTTCCAGTCAGCAACGTTTGTTAGATCCAAGATCTCGCTAACACGGGCAGCCACAAATTGACTATATCTACGATGATCTGCGCGTATCCACGAGAGCGCGTTCCTGGAATCTGACCAGAAGACACATCGAGAGATTGTAAGGTCCAATCCCTGGACAATGAAATGCGCAAGCCTTGCGCCAATGAGGGCCGCTTGGAGCTCTAATCTAGGAATGGTCAGGTATTTAAGCGGCGCTACACGCGTTTTCGCTGCAACTAACGAGCACTCAACAGTCCCTGCTTCCACGAAACGGAGATACGCAACGGCGGCCATGCCGTTTTCACCGGCGTCAACAAAGGTATGCAATTCGATCTCCGTGTTTTCTCCCGCTGATGTTTGAAGGCGATAGCAGCGTGGAATTTGGAGACCCTCGATTTCTGGAAGAAGCCCTAACCACATCTGCCACTTTTCGAAACACTCTCGATTCACTGTCTCGTCCCAAGTAATACCCGTTCGCCAGATGTCCTGTAGCAGTACCTTTAGGAACATTAGGTAGTGAGCGATTAAGCCCAGTGGATCGTAGATCGTCATCATGGTGCGGAGAACTTCTCGCTTTGTGGGGTAGCGTTCGCCAGTCAGCAAGTCTTCGCCAAGCCTGCTCCAGTTTATCTTGTATGTGAAGCAATCCGTTTGTGTGCACCACCACATGCCTAGCACCTTTTCAGTTGCGAGAGTGGACGATAAGTCGAGACTTTTTTCATGATTCAAGTCGCCATGGAGGGCTGCCAGAACTGTGGGCGAGTTGGACATCCAATTGCGGATTTCAAATCCTCCTTCCTTGTGGACGAACCAGACGGATTTCGCTAGCTCGATTGCTTCTTGCTCTGTTTCAGTACTGGTGAGCATGTCGTCTACGTATGTGCACCGTACGATCGCTGTGACTGCAGCTGGATGTGTTTTGCTGAAGCGTTCTGCGTTCGTGTTCTTTACGAACTGGGCAGTTGTCGGTGAGCAAGAGGCCCCAAAAGTCATCACCTGCATGACGTAAGTGCCGGGTTCAGGCTGGCCTTCCTCGTCACTCAGGAAAAAACGTTGACTGTGCTGATCTTCGTTGCGAATAGCGACTTGGTGAAACATTTCACGTATGTCTCCACAAATTGCGAAACGATTTTGCCGGAATCTGTACAGCACGTGCATTAGCGGTTCCAGCAAGTCTGGTCCGGTCAGGAGCGCAGAGTTCAGCGAGACTCCATTCGTCGTAGCAGCCGCGTCCCAGACGAGTCTAATTTTGCCTGGTTTATTCGGGTTAACAACGGGAAAAACTGGTAAATACCAGACACGTTCGTGGTTTTCTGCCAGTTCTTCTGTGGTTAGTTTACGTGCGTAGCCTTTGGTAACGTATTCTATCAGCTTCTCTTTCACTATCCGAGCTAGTTCAGAGTCCTTCTCTATGCGGCGTTCCAGATGGTTGAAGCGTTTCAATGCCATCGCCTTATTGTTTGGTAAACGTTCGCTGTCTCGCCTCCATAGTAATCCTGATTCGTACCTCACGCCGTTGAACTGGGTAAGCTCCCGCAATTGTTTCATAGCGCGCTCATCTTCTTGGGAACGAATTTGTTTGACTGGTGATGTGACGCCAAGGCTTTCGAGTGAAAAGTACTCCTTCACCACTTGACCGAGATTTTCATCAGCTTTTTCGGTATCGTGATCGCAGCAAGAGACGTGATTTGTGTAATGAACCATGTTCACAGATTGTTCTGCCGGAGCGCCGCCGTATATCGTCCAGCCAAGGTTTGTTTTAATAGCGATCGGTTGACCGGGCCTTCCTTCGCGACTCTTCCTCACCAGCGTTGCGTGTGCATGTTGAACTCCGATCAGGAGTCTCGGCCGGACGTCACGATAGGATTCTACGGGAACCCCCTTCAGGTAGTAGTATTCCGACTGTAGCTGCTGAACATCCAGTGTTTGACTGGGTAGCTGCAACTCTGTAACGGTACGAACGTCCTCAAAGCGGAAGCGCTTTCCCTTCAGTCCGGAGATGTCAATTTGAACGCTGCGTGACTCGTCTTCTGATCTATGCAAACCACCAGTCCATTTTAGACAAAGTGGATGGCGTTCTCCGGAAAGGTTCAGTTCCTTGGCCAACTCTTCGTCCATGAGCGTTTTCGAGGATCCGTCATCCAGAAAGGCGTAACAGTGTACAACAATTCCACAGCCGTACACTATGACTGGAACATAACGGAAAAGGATGGGACTTGCCCCCGACTGATGTGTGTTACAGGACTGCTCTTCACGTTGTGGTTTCACTACCGCCGCCGTTTCTGCATTCAGCTCCTTATGCAACAAGGGATGGTGCTTGTAGGTGCATCCGCTCACGCCACATTGCTTCGATTCACAGCCTCCTTTGTGTTGCTTCAGACACTTCCTGCAGACTCTAGCTTCACGAATTGTAGACCACCGTCCGTCATAAGACAGCCCTAGGAACCTTCCACATTTAGCGAGAGTGGCGCAAGTTCCTTTGCAGACGGTGCAGGCCTGAGAGTAGACCTTCTTATGTGTCCCTGTAGATCTGGACATACTTGTTGATGATGCCTGGTGATCCTCCTTCTTCCAGCTTGGCTGATCGGTGTGCGTGTTCAGGAATGCCTTTGACTTTTTGCGCGGTTCCTGACTTTGCTGTACTTCTTGATTCCTGCGCGGCTCGGCAACTAGGCAAGCGTCTTCTGCCATATCGTACATCCACTTGCTGAAGGCCGCCAGGTTGACCTTCCGCAGGCTGCGGGTATGCCTTGCCCATTCCAGCTTCATCGAAGCAGGGAGCTTTCCAATCAGCTCGCCCAGTAACGACGTATCTCGCATCAAGTCCCTCTGTCCGCACGCATCGATCGTTGCTTCGAGATTCTGAACTGCCAGCGCAAAGTCGATCATTCTGTTGATTGAATCTGGCTTCAGCGGCGGCATGGCAATTATCTTGTCCCTCAGCGAATGAATCACGAAACGCGGTTGCCCAAAACGCAGTTTTAGGGCACTTATCGCTCTATCCACAGTTGACGGATGAAGCAAAAAGCTCCTCACTGCGGCGAAGGCGTCTCCTCTCAAGCAGTTTCTCAGCCGAATCATGTTTTCGTCGTTGGTGTAGCCACACATCCGAGTCGTGCTTTCGTAGGTGGAGAAAAAAATCGGCCACTCCTCGGGGTTCCCTGTGAAAGGTGGCAGATCCTTCGCAACAACTTGACGAGCTGCGAGTTGATTACGGTTCAGGCTACAGTTTAACTGGTTGCTGCGTGTAACACTTTTCTGCATGCTCCTAGGGTCCATCCTTGGTGTAGAGCGCCGAATCGGATTGAATTTCGATCCGTTTTCTTGAGGATCGTCATCGATGTCTTCCTCCGATGAACTTCCGATGTCCTCGTCTGCACCTTCGCTTGAGTCCGTGCTCTCGTCATCCGTGTCCGAGTTAACTCCGTCACGCAGCCAATCCTCCACTTTGGAAGCCCCATCTACTTCATCACCGTCTTCTGCGCCTTCGACCTGCTCATCGAGTTCGGCGAGTTCTTGGAGTACACTGTACTGCTGCTCTATTAACTTCTTCTTATCTTCCAGCAGGGTTCGCTCAGCATCTAGTTTTTGCAGTTGCAGTTCCAGCTGTGCTCTGGACGACTTCCGCGAAGTTCCCGATTTCACCGATGCTGCCTTTATACACTTTGCCGGCTGATCCCCCAGGTGCTTCCGTTGTTCCTGTAGATCTGGTTGCTTCGTCCCGGATTCCTTCTTCGCTTTGCCTGTAGCCTTCTTTTTTGGCGCTTCCGTCCTCGTAGTTTTGGAACTGCGACGAACTTTCCGATTATCATCACACTTCACACACCGCCACTGTTTTTTCGCGATACGATCATCGACGCCCACGCAATTGTAATGGTGCCAACCATCACAATCATCGCACTGCACCATCCGGCTGTGATCCGCGAAACGACACGTTTGACAACTGTGACCGATCGTTTCAGACTGTTTGTCCCGCGGGGAAGGGACATTGTGTTCCCGACTTTTCGACGACCTACTTTTTACAGAGGGTGCCTTTTTGTCCCCACCGGGTTTGAGAAGGGTATCTTTATTTGGGTTCATCGTTTGGGGTTCGTTAGGGGGGTCTACATGCGCGTCTTCAGATTGATTAGCTAAGCTCTTACCTTGATTACCAGTAGTGGCAGCAGCATTGGCCGAGTCCGACATCGTTCTTCGGTAAACGAATTTAAAAATTTGTTACTTGCGTGACACGGCAACAAAGAAAAGACGTTGGATGCTTCCAAATTCGTAGCGGCCTTTATTCGTCCGAAGTTCAGGTCCGTTTTAAATTCCTGTGCACATATAGTTTTATGGTTTAGGGCATGTTTTAGGTTAAGTTTTAGAAATACAAATATCTTACGTTTAGTGCATATATAGTGTCTTCTCTACGTCCTTCGGCACTAGTTGCTGTGGCCTGCTGCATTCAATCGTTCCTTAAGGGTTTATAGTTAATTGCATGAATAAAGCACTTTTGATAAGTTCAACAATTTCTCACCTGTTACTGGCAAAATTCCAATAACTAACCGTCTCCTCTGTACCGTACTATTAGGATATTCTGTATATAGTATCTAAGCATAATAGAAGCATTATTTTAGGCAAAATATATTAATCACTAGTTTGAATACCTTCGAATTCACTTTGTTTGTACGTAAATATTAATAATGAGAAATGATTTGCAAATTTTAGACCTCAAAGACATTACTTGTTGATTGCACATGCATTTCTCCTTCTAGATTCATCTATGCCAAGCTCTGACAGTTTCCCATTCCCTTTATTCTATTGTCCACCACTGTCACGCAGACAGCTCAGTCGGTCTGCAAGGTTATTGTAGAAGAGGTACTATCTTCACCAGGGGGCTTCGGTGACACAGGTAAAATGCAGTTATAAAACTGAAATACGGCTTGTTTTAATGCTTATTGGTTACCTGGGTAACTATGTATCTGAACTGATCAATCCTGATCTAATTGCTCATAAAAAGGAGTGCAGCCCAGTTACGTACCGATGAAACTCTCAAGGCCATCGAAAGAATCTTTCATATAAAAAAACATTGCAAAACCCACAACTATCGGATTCTGCGTTTCTACCACCAAAGGTTATAATTCAAATCCCGCTATCCACAATCCATTGATTATCCGGCCATGGAAAAGGAGAACCAAATAATGACAATATTCAAATATCCCGTGGCAGTGAAGAAATTACATGCTTCATTTATTAATTAAAAGTTATGAATGCACATACACCCATTAAATTGGAAGCCAAATGGCGAACAACGGCAATCGAACAATACAGGCATCGAGACCAAAAGGATCCGCAATCGCACGCCCCAAGGATGTTGGTAATTAATTTCTCGTTCAGGTCAAGACAAGTTGACTGCAAGTTTAGTAAAATTTATTGTCAATAGCTGCGGGGGTAGCTGCATCGTGCACGTGAGTGCAGTGCTGGATGACTCGCCACTGCTCGATGTGTGATAAATTTGAAGAAATTTGTGCTTTGGTTTCGCCTGAAGGCATTTCTTTTGGTTGTGCGATTCTTTTATGAAACTTGTCCTGAAGAATTTAATCCCAAATGCGAAGGGTAAGATCGGAAACTAAATAATTAAAATTAATAGCTAGAATCTTTTATTCCTGGTGTAACGATCCAACTGGATAATTGTCTGCTTTCTCAGCGTCCATTACTAAATTACATTTTGCATCCGTATATCACTTTGAAGGTACGATGATACTGTATAACTGTACATATTACATTAGATATTTTGTTGAGCATCTTTGGTGCTTTTAAAATACTTTAACACAAATATATCATACATATACACTCTGGCACAAATTTCCCAGATGGAGGAGAACGTGCCTCTTGAGCCGACCTACATATACACTCCCGTTCAAAAGTTTGGGGTCACCCCTTCAAAAACATGTCATTTTTTTAGGCCCATATCTCCGCCAATTTGCGTCCGATTTCAAAACCCTAGGTTTCATTCAAAAGATAATAAGTCAAAGAAACTTTGAACATGATTTAAAAGAAACTTTTTCAAAAAATTTTGTATGTAAACTTAACCCAAAGTTGCCAAATTTTCTAAAAGATGAATATAAACTTACGGAAGTGTCGCTGGAAGTTGGGTCGACCCAATTTTTAGATGAGAGCGGTAATATGACCCATTTTCTATTGACTTTTAATTGCTTTTTACAGAACTTAGCTAAAAAACCTAGAAAAAAAGTTATTAAGTAAATTAATCCTTGATGTCATCGACCAAAAGTTTGGGGTCACCCCTCAATAT
Source organism: Aedes albopictus (assembly GCF_035046485.1). Lineage (NCBI taxonomy): Eukaryota > Metazoa > Arthropoda > Insecta > Diptera > Culicidae > Aedes > Aedes albopictus. Next base: position 297,093,802 of record NC_085137.1, read on the forward strand.
GATGTATCGGCCAAAAGTTTGGGGTCACTTTCGTAAAACATGGAAAAGTGATTTGGTGATATCTTCTTCATCTAAAGTTCAATTTTAATTATTTTTGGCTCATTTCAAAGATAATCAACTCAGGGCGGCTGGCAACACTGATAAGCCACAGATTGTTTTCTCGCTTGCAAAAATTAAAGTTATGTATTTCTAGAGTAATAGTAGAGTTTAATATGTGAGTTATTGTGAATCGTATAGTGCGTTATATTCTTTTTAGGCGGAAAGTGGAGTTCAATCAAAAAAATCAATGCAAATCAGTGAAATTTAAGTTTTAGTCTCTCAAAGTGTGCGGGCGGGAGTAAAGGGAAAAAAAAGAGGAAGAAAAGAAGAAACACAACGAAAGTCTATAAGTGTTCGAAAAAAAGCTCCGGTGAAAAAGCTAGTGTTTGCTCACGACTTGTGATGTTGTTCTCAAGGCTGATCAGCATTATTTGGAAGGCGAAGCGAACAGTGTAGCGGAGAAGGATCATCAAAACCGGTGAGAATGTTTCATGTCGTTATTTAGAAACAATATTTTGAATAATGTCCACTATTTTACACTTAATTTATTTCCTTCATTTCCGATTCATTCTACTTGCACATGGTAGGTGTCTTTGTGTTGGTATAAATTAAATTCAATAACCACAAAATTATGGCAAAAAGTTGCAATCAATTTCCCCAAAAGCTCTTCCGATATTTGAGGTGCGCCTACTGACTACCAGATGTCGCTATTGGAAGAGCTTCTCACTAGCAAATCGCATTACACCCAGAAAAATATCTACTCGGTCGCTGGGTTGGTCTTGCTCGGAGGTCGGTGGGTCTTTTTTCTTACTCGGTTTCCGTTGAAGGTGGGACAACTCAAAGTCAATTAGATGGTCCACTTTAAGCCGAAACTGAATGAGAAACTAGCAGACTTTGCCGGTTTCTGAGTGAGACTAACTCAGTAACTAAGCGGGTGTTTTCTGGGTGCACGGCGTTGATCGTTGATGACACAAACAGCTCTCTTTTCTTTTTCGTCCAAACCAAACAACACAGAAGAGAAATCCAGGGAAAACTTATTTGACGTGAAACTATATGTTTATATATTAATACAAAATGACAATCTATTTCTATATGGATCATTTTTAGATAAATTTTAGACAGCAGGGTTGCGCTGATGTGACTAATCGATGGAGCTATGTGAGCGTGCATAAAAGTTGTTTCGTTAAAAGCTTTTTTGGACAGACGCTACACGACGCTCAAACTCATTCACATATGAATGTGGCTTGTACTACTGATTATGCTTTCTCTTTCGATCTTCTAGTAGGATTATTAATATGAAGAGATTGGAGAATAAAAGCTGCGTAGGATGCTATCAAGTTTTCCCGGTGAACATGATTTTACAACATGCTTTTCTCGTTTCTTAGGTTGTGAATTAGCGGATGGCATTGGTTGAGTGAATGAGTTGAAGCGTGTATACCACTACTTTCGGATGGTTGATGCCGTTGATGCCGCATGGCACAGATATGACAGTGTTGGTAAAACAAAATCTTATTGGATTTCAGATCGCGCAAAAAGGGTCGCTGACGTTTACAGCATGCACCGAGAAAAATTTCTACACCGAGAAAAATTTCTACTCAATGACTGAGTTGGCCTTACTCAGAAATCGAAAAATCCTTTGTTTTCTTACTCAGTTTCCGTTAAAAGTGGGACAACCCATTGCCAATGGGTTGTCCCACTTTTAGCCGAAACTGAGTAAGAAAACAAAGGATTTTTCGATTTCTGAGTAAGGCCAACTCAGTCATTGAGTAGAAATTTTTCTCGGTGTACTCAATGACTGAGTTGGCCTTACTCAGAAATCGAAAAATCCTTTGTTTTCTTACTCAGTTTCGGCTAAAAGTGGGACAACCCATTGGCAATGGGTTGTCCCACTTTTAACGGAAACTGAGTAAGAAAACAAAGGATTTTTCGATTTCTGAGTAAGGCCAACTCAGTCATTGAGTAGAAATTTTTCTCGGTGTGCTCACTTGAATTTGCATTAGAAAAGATTGTTTTCATCACAAAAAGTAGTAGTATTTTTTTTTATATTTTAGGGTACGAGTGCCATCAGTAATCTCACGCTCCCATTTCCATCCTATCCGAGAACAAGCGATTACGGCACCGATTGATTCCGTTCTTTTGTGTTTCATGCGTGCTCACTTCTAACAAAAAATACAAAAATAAGAAACAAAACAAACAGCGCTTCATTCCTTTGTTTTTAGTAGGATGCAAATGGGAGCCACATGCTTAATAAGGGAACCAATACCCTATATTATATATTTTACAGCAGTTAAATAAATTTCAGATGACAACAATGGACCAACACAGCCACATTTTAGCAACCTATGATACGAATCAATTTTCGCTAAAATCGACTCAATACTAAACTCATCTTCTTCTTCTTCTTGGCGTAACGTCCTCATTGGGACAAAGCCTGCTTCTCAGCTTAGTGTTCTATGAGCACTTCCACAGTTATTAACTGAGAGCTTCCTCTGCCAATGACCATTTTGCATGCGTATATCGTGTGGCAGGCACGAAGATACTCTATGCCCAAGGAAGTCAAGGAAATTTCCTTTACGAAAAGATCCTGGACCGACCGGGAATCGAACCCGTCACCCTCAGCATGGTCATGCTGAAAATACTAAACTCATAAGAATGTCCAATATGTCTACAAGGCGCCAACCATAAATTACGTAGCGCTCTGTGAAGCATGAGGGCAGTATGTCCAGCATTAAAATTCTTACAAAATTTTAGATCTTCTGTACATCGATTTTGCGTAAGAAATGGATGCCATTTGAGAGAAAGCTACTTAATAATCTTGTATCGACAAAACTGTATTTCGAGGTGTAGCTTATAATTCCATTCTGATATTAGATTTTTTAACCATTTATTCTTACAGCAAAATGGTAGTCAATGAAGCATCCCAGAAACATGTCATGGTTGAATGAGATATTTAATTGATCGCAACTGTTTGATTTTCAGCTTTTCACCTTAGAACGTAAATGGCGTAAATAGAACTTTGTTGAATAGGTAACTAAAGGATAGGAAGTTACCGATGAACCCCTGTCATATAAACTCAAATCTATCATACGTTGTTTACTTTTGACTTCCATATATAAAATCCACTATGTCATTGTACTGATTTCTTTATTGTATTGTGAAATATTTCAATTTACATTCATTTTATTGTGGAGCGTCCATAAATTATGTCACGCTGACGATCCATGCAAAAAAAAAACAGGAGTCATAAAAAGTGATAAAAGAGGGGGTTTGAATATTTTTTACTTTAACCTGGTGGGATTTATAGACGATCTTTTATTATTACCACTCACATTATATATTTTTTATTATATTTGTATTTGTATGTATAATTTATTGTACTAAATATTACTATTGACATCAGATTATATAATAGATTTTGAGCGTGAATCAGGACATCATTGAAGTTGCAACTGTACGACGGAGTATATTGCCAGCCGTAGTGAGGTGAGAAGATATTGCAACATCCTTGTAGATGGGTTCTTTTATCCCAACAATGAACTTGAAGCGCCCTTCTTGTAACAAAATATCCCATAGAAAGCATGAGAAGTTTTGCAAAATTCCTCATTCCGTTTGATCATGCTGTTGGAAGGAGAAACTCTTGAACCCGCCAGCCAGAAGACCAATTTTATTTCTGTTTTATCATCAATAATCAACTTTATTCAAATGTTTTCAGTTCAATTATCTAATCATAAAGGTTGAATTACCACATTTAAATACTACCAATGTTAACTGTTTCAGCGATAATCCGGTAAATGTTTAAACTTAATATATAACAATTTGTCATACGCTGTTTTCGCCAAGGAAAGCATCCCATAAAACCCCATCCAACTTCCAACTCCAGATATCTATGAAGTGGCCCAAGTTCTTGGACATATTCTGAGTAGATATCTAATCAACATTTTCTCCGCATCCCCGCTGATCGTAAGGACCTGGCCAGGTGTCGAACAAAGTGGTCGTTCAACGAATGGTTTGTTAAGTCCCAGGCAACTTTTCTGGCGCATTAACCGTCTCTATTGACAGCCATCCCAGGATGTGTACGGTCGGCTATGCTATGCTATCAACAGTAATCATTATTATTATTATTTATCTTTATTAAAGAGATTTTCAGCCGGCGGCTGGTTCATCTCTAACAGTAATCATACTATTCGTCTGCAAATTATATTTATTATAATCATCCTCCTTATATCATTTTACTTTATTGCATTATTTTATTTACATATAATGATATAAATGTTTTATTATCTTTCATTGTACTATGATATTTTACATTCAAGATTATATATGATCTTTTGCATTTACATTTTATTTTTATAATAATGTTCTCCTTACCATCTAGGTCATGAATTGATTGGTCAGCAAATAATACTCATTCATTCAAATTATCTACAAATGAGACCACATTTCATTTCGCTGCATTACACAACTAATTACATAAAATTTCATTATAATATATATTTATTTGATATGCCGTATTCAAAATTATATGTCATCATTATTAATTATACTATGAACTTTATAACTATATTGGGTTGCATTGGTATTTTTTTACTGTAATAATTTTCTACGCTATCTAGGTCAGGAAAGGACTCACCAGCAAATAATACTCATTCAAAGTATGCACAATTTAATACCTTATTTCAGTTCGCTACATTAAAGTGTATTCATTATACGCCATCTAGGTCAGGAAAGGACTCGCCAGTGAATGATACTCATTCAAATTATTCATTGTACCATTATATTGATATTTCCAAATTTCAATGCTGTATTCCAACATAACAATTTATACTATTGACTATATAACTGTGCGGGGTCGGGAGGGTGCATCAGGGCATCATTGAAGTTGTAACTGTACGACGGAGTGGATTGCCAGCCGGTGTGTGGTGAGAAGTAACTGTAACATCCTTGTAGATGGGTTCTTCTATCCCAACAGTTGCAATGGATTTGACGCGCCCTTCTTGAAACAAACCATCCCGTAGAAAGCCTAACAAGTAATGTGAATTTCATTATTCACCCTGCTGGATCATACTGCTGGAAGGAGATTCTCTTAAACCCGCGGATTTCGCGTAAGTGTCTCTACTTACGGGTCCGCCACACCCCCTTTTGGCCCTTCATACAGCGGTATGTTGAAATCAGAGTGGTAATGTAATTTAATCTTTACTGTTAAGTGGAACTGCATGCAGAGCAAGACTCAAGCTAGGATGGTGGCTACATACATACATACATACATTTCAAAGATAATCAACTAAATTTACGTTTGATGTCTTCAACTTAACGTATTTAACGATTTTTGTATATAAAAATGTTATGTAAAGTTAGCACATTTAAACCACGCTTCAAATAATGAGGCAACTTTACGTTAAGTTTTAGTATGTAAATTTCAACAAATATGTGTGGTTCAATGTCCATGCAGTTAGTATCATTCATTTTATTTCAAATAAGCCAGGAAGAATTAAAATTGATTGAAAGATGACAAAGATATCAACAAATCACTTTTCCATGTTTTACGATAGTGACCCCAAACTTTTGGCCGATACAGCATTTTGAAGGGTAACCCCAAACTTTTGGTCGATGACATCAAGGATTAATTTACTTAATAACTTTTTTTCTAGATTTTTTAGCTAAGTTCTGTAAAAAGCAGTCGAAAGCTAATAGAAAATGGGTCATATTATCGCTCTCATCTTAAAATTTGGTCGACCCAACTTCCAGCGACACTGCCGTAAGTTTATATTCATTTTTTAGAAAATTTGGCAACTTTGGGTTAAGTTTACATACAACATTTTTTGAAAAAGTTTCTTTTAAATCATGTTCAAAGTTTCTTTGACTTATTATCTTTTGAATGAAACCTAGGGTTTTGAAATCGGACGCAAATTGGCGGAGATATGGGCCTAAAAAATGACATGTTTTTGAGGGGGTGACCCCAAACTTTTGAATGATAGTGTACATACATTTATTTGCTCAACATCACATTTAACCCTTCAGCACGCGCGCTGTTGTAAAAAGAACAACACTACCAAAAAACCTCGCTCATTGTATACAGCGAGAGCGCGTTGCTGTTTGGGTTGCTTGATGGCGCGCGTCCTAAAAGGTTAAGATAAGACATAATCAACAATAGAACGCCACAATACCCGGCATTGTGTGAACGCCCAATGTTCGCTAGATCACGTTCCACCTGGTTCGCCCATCGCGCTCCCTGCGCTCTACGCCTTCTTGCACTATTAGGATCGGTAGCGAGCACCAACTTTGCAGGGTTGTTGTCCGGCATTCTTGCAACATGCCTTCCCTGCTTTGGACAACCTGTTTTTATGCACAAAGCAGAAATTCGCAAAGGTTTTTACACGCCCTTTTCACATGTTGGTCTAAGAATATCTTAACAAAGTGTTACATGACAATAAAGGATCATACTACGAAAATATGACTAGTAAATTTACTACATTTTTTTGATCCTAATTTCCATCTCAAAGAATCACCCTAGTTAAAAATAAATGAGCCACGCTAATGAAATATTATATATATTCAATATTGAAAATGAGTTACGGTTATATAAGAGATTTTTTAATACTATTATCATATTTTTTTTAATATTTTCTACAAAAAGGACCACCCTAATGCAAAATAAGTGAACCATCCTAACGAAATATGACATATAGTATGCTAGCAGTTACCAACGATGATATAAGACATGTTCCAGTACTATTGCCATGAATGTTTCAGCAACTAAATTCAAATCCTCCAAATTTATTTCACTCACCCAACTCAAAAATTTTCTAAGTCCAAAAAGTTTTTTTTTCAAAAAAAATTGAGATAACACCAGATCTCGACGTTTCATGTACTTTTAAGGCATTTGACATCAAAAAAAAATTTCGATTTCGAAATTTTCAGGTAATGTATCCCTACATGGATATTTTTCGTGTTTCAAAACAGCCAAACTTTGACCGCTTTGGGGAAACACTTATCGTAGTCCGATTGAGCTGAAATTTTGCATGGGGACTTGTTTTAAGGAGACGAAACTTTTGAGCACTACCCGTTTTCGGAATTCGAAAATTCGATTTTCATTGGCACCCTAATGCATATGGATGGGGGAACATAAATTAAAAATTCGCATAAATTTAAAAAAAAAAGCATGAAAAGAGAAAAATTTGCGCATAAGTTAAGTTTGGGACTCTTTTAAGGGCGTTCTATCAGGTTTCGTTGATGTTTTAATAGGATTACGGGGAAATCAGGGACAAATGAATGGTATCAATGGAGATCCAGGGATGTTTCAAAGAGCTTAAGGGCAATTCAGGGGCTCTTCAGAGCCTTTAAAGGGCGTTACAAGGGTTTTGAGCGGTGTTTCAAGGCATTTCAGAGTAATATCAGAGAGTTTCAGGGAAATTTAGGAACATTTTAAGGGCGTTCTAAAGGTTTTAGGGGCCGTTCATAAGCCACGTAGACCAAATCTTGGCTATCTCGCACAATTGTCGGAAAAAATAAAATTTGGCCTAAACTCTGTTTATGTAATTAAAGACATCAAAGGGATTTCAGAGCATTTCAAATTGCTTATGATGTTTTCAAGGGCGTTTCAATCGGGTTATGGAGGTTTCAGGAGCTTTTCGATGCATTTTAGGTCAGGGACATACATATAAGGGGGTTCCAAGAACGCCCTTAAATCAAAGGACATTTCAGGGGCGTTTTAAAAGATATTGTGATGGGGTCTCTGAAAATCCTCTGAAACTTCCTGAAAAGTCTCAGAAATCGCCATAAAATCCACATGAACCCCATGTAACATACATTCCGTAACGCCTCTGAATATTGGCAAAAAAATGCTCTAAAATTCCCTGAAATGCCTCCATAATCCCCTAAAACGCCGCGCCATCGGACCCCTTGTAACGCACCTGAGACGCTCTGAACCCCCTGAAAACGCCTCCGCAACGCCTCTGAAATCAGTCTAAAATAAACTGAGACTTCCTGAAACGCCTCCTTAAGGCGAAACTGGAAGCATTTCCTCATTTTTTTGGGTTTTGATGTTTTATTAAATAACGAAGCAATATTTTCAAAATCGGTTTTCGTACACATGAAGCGTATGGATTAAGGTATCTTCTGAATTTTTTTGTGATGGAAAATATTTTTCAGATACCATTTTTTTGTGAAATTTTATTCAAAAATGGTTTCCGCATAAACGAAAAACATTTTCCACCACAAAAAAAATCAGAAGATATCTTGATCTATACGCTTCATGTGTACGAAAATCGATTTTGGAAATATTGCTTCGTTATTTAATGAAAAATCAAAAACCAAAAAGTGAGGGAACGCTTCCAGTTTCGCCTTAATACCCACTCGGAACCTATGTATGTAACGCTCATGAGACCTTCGGAAACCCCCAAAAACCCCTCCATAAACCGTCGAAAATCCTGTGAAACTCTCTGCAACGCTTTTGAATCTGAGTAGCTTTCCCTCTTTTTATGCAGTTCATAAAAAAGGTGCATGAATAAAAAGTGCGTAAAAAACATGCATAAAAAGAGGTTTTAGTGTACTTTGATATCGACGCATCCACCAAACCGACTTTCGCTGATTCTCGTTTCAGACGGGTTAACAGCACTACCACCATTTCAAATGTTCTGGAGATAATGTCCAGGACATCCACGAAACACCATAATTGATCGGGTTTTTTTTTGTGAACATCGTACCCCAGCTGTTTATCCCGACTGATCCTATTACACATTTCAGGGCAATGTTTCAGTGTAAGCATGAGAATCAGTTACTTTGTTGCAGTCCCCGGCGAGATTTGAATGAACTATATGGATCGCCCGAAACCCAACCGCAGGTTATCACGCCATCCATCGTTGCTTTGATCAGTCTTACCAGCTTCTGAGGAAGACCGTTTTCATCCATGAATATCTACGGCTTCGATACTGTCGTATGCCGCATTGAAATCAATAAGCAAGTGATGTGCTGGGACCTGGTATTCACGGTATTTCATGAGAATTTGTCGTACAATAAAGATCTGGTCCGTTGTCATCCGGCCGTCTATGGAGCCGGCTTGATAACTTCCCACAAACTCATTAGTTTTAGAAGAAAGACGACGAGAAGATGGAAGATGATCTGCGATAGCACTTTGTGGGTGGCATTCAAAAATGGTGATCGCTCTGAAGCTCTCACATTCCAAATAGTCGCCTTTCTTGTGAATGGGTCAAATTACCCCAAGAGACGAACCAGCCAAGGGTTGAAAGTCTCTCAAATAAAGACAAATCAATCAATCAATCAAATTACCCCTTCCTTCAACTCCTCCGGTAGCTATTCGAATTCCCAGATCCTTGAGCTTGATTGATCGCCCGCAGTTGCTACTCCAGTATCGCCAGGTCGGCTACACTCACACAAGGAACCAATGAGATAGCTGCTTGGGACTAACAGGCATCATCAGTGTGTGAGCGTTGGTGGTCTTGTATTTTTAGGCGACAATGGCGCCTGCTGCGTCAGGTTGCAGGTCAATGGGGAAGGGGAGGGAAGTGATGATTGCAATCACTTGCCCACATCAGGCCGTTGAATCCTCTGCGCCTGCACAAGGTCATGCGGACGTTGGTGGGAAATGTTTTATTTTTGTCACATGGATCATGCATTGGTGCAAGGGTGCCAGGCGTAAAGCGATAGATTGTGTGAAGATTACTGTGAAGCACAGTGCGCTTGGTTGCATAACTTGTAGGCGTTATATGATAGATTGACACTGTGCTGTGATGAAAGTTGGAAGGAAGGAAAACAGCTTTTTTTTCAATCCGTTTCTGGTTCTAGCGATCAATACGAACATACGAATATACATGAGATGTATATGTAGGAGAGAGAGAGTGAGAGAGAAAGTTGATAGAAAGATACAAAGTAGGAGGAAAGGGACGAGTCAGGGATTGAACACAGGACCTTCTGCATATGAATCAGAAGCGGTAGCCACTAGACCACCAAGCTCTTCTTTTATTCGAATTCCCAGATCCTGACTATAAACCGGTGCAGACAAGTGGTCAACTTTTCTAGGCCCAACTTGATGAATCCATCTGCGCTACCATCCTTACCAGCTGCTTTGTTGATTTTGAGATGGTAAATGGCATCCTTTACATCCCTCAGCATGGAAGCTAGATCATTTCCCTCCTTTGCTAAATATTTACCAACAACCAATAACCATGCAATAACAAATATCAAATATAAAATTTATAAAGAATGCTTATCACAATCACGTACATTTTCAAAATTCGAAAATATATTTGAAAAGAATCGATTTTCATTTACTTTGTGTAGAACATGGTTTTTTTATTTATTCGTTTATTCGCCACATGGGCATAACTGAGCCGAAATCATTGCTTTTACATTAATTTAACATTTTATAATTTATTACTGCCTTAATACTATGTTAGTTTGGGAAGCCGAAGTATTCGAGGCTGTTTCGAGATCGTCCTCCACTTGGTCGACCCACCTAGCTCGCTGCGCTCCACGTCTTCTTGTACCGGTCGGATACCGCCCACCGTAGCCTCCCGATTTTCGCGGTATGGACGATGGTTGGTTCTCCCAGCAGCTGATGCAGCTCGTGGTTCATTCGCCTTCTCCAAGTCCCGTCTTCCATCTGCACTCCGCCGTAGATGATACGCAACACCTTCCGTTCGAAAACTCCAAGGGCGCGTTGGTCCTCCGCACGTAGGGTCCATATTTCGTGCCCATAGAGGACGACCGGTCTAATCAGCGTTTTGTTACGGCGAACTTTATTCGATCGTAGAGTTTTGCGGAGTCCAAAGTAAGCACGATTTCCTGCCACAATGCGCCTCTAAATTTCTCTGCTGGTGTCGTTGTCGGCGGTCACCAGTGAGCCCAAGTACACGAATTCTTCAACCGCCTCGATTTCATCACCGTCGATATAAATTCGGGGTGGCGGGCGCGGTGATTCCTCCCTGGAGCCCTTTGCCATCATGTACTTTGTCTTCGACACATTAATGACTAATCTGATTCGCCTGGCTTTACTCTTTAGTCGGATGTACGTTTCCGCCATCGTCTCCAATTTACGAGCAATAATATCAATATCATCAGCGAAACCAAGCAGCTGAACGGACTTCGTGAAAATCGTTCCACGTTCCCCGCTCTCCTAATTACACCCTCTAAAGCAATGTTGAACAGCAAGCACGAAAGACTTGCCCAGGGCCGGATCTAAGGAGGGGCCGGGAGGGGGCCAGGGCCCCGGGCCCCCACATTTTAGGGGCACCCACAAAACAATATTTTGGTTCAAGTACTGCTCAAAAACAAATAAAAACTGCATTGTTCATCGAATTTGTACCTCCGGGGGGCCTCCACAACTGCTTGGGCCCCGGGCCCCCACAATCCTTAATCCGGGCCTGACCTTGCCGTAACCCTCTGCGAGATTCGAAGGGACTCGAGAATGTCCCTGATACTCGAACTACGCACATCACTCGATCCATCGTCGCCTTGATCAATCGTATCAATTTATCCGGGAATCCATATTCGTGCATAATCTGCCATAGCTCTTCTCGATCGATTGTATCATACGCCTATTTGAAATCGATGAACAAGTGATGTGTGGGCACGTTGTATTCGCGGCATTTCTGCAACACCTGGCGGATGGCGAACATCTGGTCCGTTGTAGCGCGTTCACCCATAAATCCCCACGAACTCTCTTGCAATCGGTGATAGACGGCGGCATCAAATTTGAGAGAGTACCTTGTAGGCAGCGCTCAGACGTGTGATCGCGCGGTAGTTCCCGCAATCCAACTTGTCGCCCTTTTTGTAGATGGGACACACGATACCTTCCATCCATTCCTCCGGTAATACTTCCTCCTCCCAAATCTTGGTAATGATCCACTGACCCAGTGTAGTGCTCTCACCAGTGCTTCCCCACCGTATTGTAGAAGCTCGCTTGGTAGTTGGTCTGCTCCAGCGGCTTTGTTGTTTTTCAACTGGCCAACCTCCTCCTCAATCTCTTGGAGGTCAGGGGCCGGAAGTCTTTCGTCCTGTGCACATATTCCTAGATCTGTTACCACTTACCATTATTTGCTAACTTATACTAAAAACATTGATGGGACAAATTGTCCAGATCTGTAACGGAACAAAATAGAAAGGACTTTGTCGGTAGACAACGACAAGAAGAGGACAAACAGAACATGGTTAACTTAGAATTCGTCTGTGAATAGGTTTAAATTGTAAAATATATCAAAATTCATTAAATTTCTACTCACTCTAAATTTATGTTACTGAACTTTGTCTACGCGATGAAATACCAATGCCAATCGAATAAAGAAATATTTGCATCCCCATTCGTTATAATACAAACCAACAACCACGTGCCTTTGCCCGTCTCGAAAAAGAATAACCGCGATAACAATCATACGGCCACATCCGTTTATGGCTCGTCAACATCTCGATAGCAATTATTTTCATAAGAATGCTTCACTGACACCTCTCGGAAAAAGGAAATGGTTGTCTTCTCTTCTTATCGTTCCACCAACACGGCCCGGGCCCGGGTCGAGAAGAATGCTCGTGGCTCGTAAAAGGAAACGTTCTTCTTGTAGTCATATATAGCAAACGACTGCGTCCAACGGACCACCCTCCAGCAAGTCAAAAGGTTCAGGTTAGGACCTTGTGCTTCCTTTCCGTCCTTATGCGCTGCTTCGAAAGGCTTTTTTGAAGCTAGCCGAAGTCATTATTCAATTCCAAACTGACGAACATCGGCTAACGGTTTTCTAAACCAAAGAAAATCATGTTTAGTCAGACCATATCAACAAACGACCGTGTTTCGAATAGTGAATGCATCAAAACCTCATCACTTACCTACTCTTTGTATTATTCTCTTCAGACTCAATCCAAAAAAGCTGAATGAAAAAACCTCAAACCTCCAGAAGACAATACGAAATAATTTCCAGCAGACATCATCAACGTTCGGAATTCGATTTACATCCATCTGAAAATGTCACTTTCGCATTCCGCTGCACTTTTTGACGAGTTTGGACATGTTCTTCCTCTCTGCTTTAGGTCATGATTTCTGTCCCCTGCACAATCAAGACCAACCATCGTAGCTCCATGCTCGGAAACAGAAAAAAGTCAGAAACAACCAAAGGGAAAAGTTAATCATCATTCTTAGTGAATGAGTTCATTGAAAATAATTGGAACAATTGAATTTCACTTCGCTCGTCCCATTCTCACCATCGCCTGATTATTAAACCATTGACATTTCTAAAAATCCACACCGAAATTTGGACAGAATATCTATTAAGTCTGCGAACGCTCTACAGGAGGCATTGCACCGCGGAAGGCGAAAGGCGACCACAGCTTAGCACTCTGTCGCGACTTTCTTCCGTTGTCATCGTCTCAGTTGCAATGTGTCGCCTCACCAGATTGACGAGACATCACGACTTTCCGGAGAATATTTATCCAAAAAAGCGTCTTCTTTCCCCCAACAACAGCCTCCTCGTTTGCCCCACACTTTGAGGACGGATATAGGAATCAATGTAGTCAGCAGCAGTTCCATCGCCAACGCTGGACAGGCATTGAAGGCATCCTACCACACGCAATAATAAGAAGTCCCAGTATAACAAAAGAATTTTTTATCAAGCATCTTCAATTGTTTCAATTCCCCAGTTTCCAGTGGGATCTCACGGTATTTCGATGGTGCAATTTCGAGAGAAAAAAGCAGGTTCGTCGTCCATGTTCATTGAAGTCTTTCGATAGATCAAGATTTTTGGAATACATATATTTCGACATGCGCAAACTATTCGATCTTGCTATGATTTTTTGGTTCAGACAATATTACACTAACTCCGGGCCCGTGGCGTAGTGGGCACACGTTCACTTCATAAGTGGATGGTCATGGGTTCTATCCCAGCCCCGGCACTTGCAATTTTTCGTCAGTTGTTCTTCCTTCCGAAATCGGCTGACATCCGACCCTCTTCGGAGCATATCCTCTAACGGACCCAGAAACTTGGATATCGGCTAACGGCAACTCATAATGGTCACCCAATCCGACTGGAAAGGAACAAGAGCCACACATCACCCAAGTAACACACATGTTATATAAAAGTTACGACAGAGCAAGTTTTGGTTTCATAGAAGTTTATTTTACGTTATTTCAACACAAAGTTAGAATTACGTAAAATTAACTTCTATACAACCAAAACTTGCGCTGTCGTAACTCTATTATAACATGTGTGTTGCTTGGGCAACAATGTTTTGATTCAACATCCTCGTGCTAGAAAAGTGACAGCAGCGCAAAGACAACCAGTTCGATATAGTTAGAATAGAATACATTTAGGCGCTGTACAGTGCAGCTGCCAAGTGGAATCGCAAACGCAATGCCCTAGTGGACAGAAGAGCTGTAAATTATGTTAAGTGGTTGAAGAATAAAAAATATATTACGCTAAAACCTCTTTTAATAATGTTTGTATGCCGATTAATGAATTTTAAATCGACCACATTCTGATGCACGGACGGCACTTCTTCGACATTATCGAAGTCAGGACCTATCGTGGCACGGTAAAGACTGGGTATGTTGCGCAATTCAGATCCACAGATTCAGATTCCCAATTTCAGCGTCACGTACTTGATGGATGCTCCCCTAGTGATGGTCAAACTGCGCCCAATGTACGGTACCGGCGACCGCCACGGTACAACCTAGAGCATAAATTTGGAAACGTTAGCGGCGCGAAGAGTAAAGCTTCATCGGCTATTTGTCTTCGACCTCTTCAGTGGAAATATTGATTGTCCAGCTCTTCTTGGTGAAATTCCGTTGAACGTCCCACCACGGCGATTCCGTAGCTTATTTCTTTTGACAATTCCTCTGCATAGGACAAATTATGGTCAAAATAGTTCTTTTTGTGCGTGTTTAAGTGCTTTTAATGTGATAAGTGTTAACTTTAATTTGAACATGTCAAAATTAGATTAAAAGAATAGAATTAGGAATATAAGATAATCAAACAATCTGTGCGTCTATGACGAAGATAGTGAACAAATAAATAAATAAATGAAACAAACAAATGTCGCCTCAACATACGCGCAGAATCTCGAGACCGCGTTGCAGAATCAACGAGCTCGATGATGCCTTTCTAAGAGGACTGCTGGAGTACAGTGAAAGCAGCCATCAACGACGCAGCCGAGAGCACCATCAGGTACGTGCGACGGAACGAATAGTCGTTTTACGTAGAGTGAGGAACGGTTCTGGAGGAGAAGAACGCAACGAGGGCGGTAATGCTGCAGCAAGCGACTCGACAGAACGTGGAACGTTACAAACAGAAGCGGAAACAGCAGAGCCGCCTCTTTCGTGAGAAAAAGCGCCGCCTGGAAGAAGCGGAGTGCGAAAAAATAAAACTACTGTGTCGTTCCCAAGAAACACGGAAGTTCTACCAGAAGCTCAACGCATCTCACAACGGCTTCGTGCCACGAGCTGAAACATGCAAGGATAAGGACGGAGGCCTCTTGTAGACATGGATAACTCGCTCGCGAGTCGACTCGAATAGCCGATTCACGATACCGAGTGAGTGTACCATGATTCTTTTCAAAAGAGTCGCGATTCGCTAAAGTTCATTACGAGTACAACAGGTTGCCGAAAATAGTTGGATTGACTGCGTACTTTAGTGATGTTTAGACACAGAATATCGCAATAGGGTAATTCATGTATTTTGGACAGGCTGAGGACAACGTTGAAAAAATCGTCCCCTAGCTTTCTTAAAAAGCAATTGATTATTTTGCAAAGTTACCAATACGCTTATTAAATGATTGTGCTTTGCGTTCCTGGTGACAAAAACCTTAACGAAAGCATTTTAAGCTGAGAAAATCGCAATTTCCGATCGCCTGTAAGAATTGCATTTGGGACACCGAATATACGTTTTGGACACCTTCAAGTATATATAATTTGGACAGGGCAATTATCTCAATGTTTAGCCATGAATACTGCTAAATCATGGAAGTAGCATAAATTAACAAATATTTTCTTACACATAATCAAATTTCTCCGCTTAACAGGCATCTATTTTGATAACTATTACAGTTTTTGTTAAAATCGAGGAAATATCGCCAGACCCACAGAATACGCCTCCAAGTATGCAATTGCAGTGCATCCCCATGTAGTTCGTCAGATGACCAAAATATACTTACAGTAGAAAACTTGTAATGTACCGTAATCCGGGGTCAAATTGATCACTTTAAAACAACTTTTGCGGATAACATCAGTGCCTGTTAAAGTATTGCCAAAAGAATTTATGTAAAACCAGTACCCAGTGGATCTCCATGGAACCATGTGACAGAATTTTGTTCAACAAATTTAAACTTTAAGTTAAATAACTCCAAATATCAGAAAATTGGAAATGCCACTTTGGGGCGAAATTGATCAGTATATAATTAAGCATAGGTTGGAAAGGAAAATTTCCTTCACCGCTTAATTTTGCTCTTCTAAAACCGAATAACGCGTCTAAAATCTTACAACTAGTGAATTTAATACTTTAAATGCAAAATTAAATTTCGAAATTTCCCCTTAAACGCCTAAAGGTAGGCAATTTCATTTGAAATTTTTGATTTCTATTACAATAAATGACTATTTCTTCATAAAATGAACTTTTTATAACAATTTCATGTTCTGATTAGCTGCATGACATCCCAAAAAAGGCTCCACAAAAATGTTGAAACAGAGAATTCACGGGAAGTGCTATTAGCAATTGATTGTTTAGCAGCAATGATTTCAGCTAAATGAGAAATACATTGCAAATTCCTTGAAAAAATAAGGCAAAACTAACTTTTTCTAAAAAATTTAAAGTCTACACTCATCTCTAGACATCTACGAATCAGATGACGTAAAAAGTTTAAGATCATTACGACGCTTAATAGAGTTCCTAGTATGGAATTACAGTGTAGTACCCGAGATCAATTTCACCCCGCTGATCAATTTGACCCCGGTTTACGGTATTTTGGACACCACCTATTTTAAGCGTTCTAGATGAATTTTAAGAGATTGGCTGCCTAATGCTTCTTTATTGAACATGTTTCAATGCAATAAGGCTTTTAAATTTGTTACAATTATTATTTCAACGATTTTGAGGCGAATATTGTATGTGACTGCGGAGTGTATGTCGTCTTGCATACCTGTGCATTTGAGGGGTTTTAGTGAAATAATTTACATTTTCGATAATTTTGAAGTAAATTCTTAATTGTTAAGCGTATTTTCAACGTAAGTCATCAGAATAGGGTCTATTTGATCCAATAACCGATATTGAGAAGTATCTACTTTTATTAGCTCTCCGGAACAAGGCATACATCGCCGTGCATGTCCAAATTATATACATGTCCAAATTATATGTATTTTTACCCTATTTGACAATCGATCATTTTTCATTCGTATATTGTATTGAGGGCGCAAAATTTTCGAGCAGACGAGTTGAAGTTCACCGTGCGGCTTTCATTCACTTGCCTGCATATTCACATTCAGCTGCTCGATACTCGTTTGTCAACTGAATGAAAGTCAATGAATATTTGTAAACATCTTACAACTTGTTAAATTGCTAATAAATTATTAACGTTTCGATTACATTTAACTGTGCTTTACACAGATCTTTTGCCATTTGATTGTGGTGGAATGATTTTGGAAGGAATCGTAGCCATAAACGTAGGTAATTATGAAGATGTTTCTCGATCGGCTTCATATTCAATGACTACGAATTGACTGACTGTGTGAAGAGGGAGAGCGGAAATGAATTTGTTTGTTTTGAATATTCAGTGCCAGTGCTGAAAAATTAATTTCGTCATATCTAAATTCAATCACCTACAGCTTATTTTAGAAGCTGAACCTGAGAATATGGTATATGAAAAACTTGTGCGGCTAGACCACTTCTGCAAGAAAGTCACGGAAAAACCGCTTTTTTTCGAATATTTAAGGTAAATGTCACGGACTACCTTTGAAAAATGCCAAATGATATTCACCGTGAATATCATTGGGATTTTTCGAAGGTAGTCCGTGACATTTACCTAAAATATTCAAAAAGTTGCGATTTTTCCGTGACTTTCTTGCAGAACCGGGCTAGCCGCACAAGTTTTTCATATACCATATTCTCAGGTTCAGCTTCTAAAATGAGCTGTAGGTGATTGAATTTAGATGTGACGAAATGAATTTTTCAGTACTGTTCAGTGCAGAATCATTCGTTCTGTTTTCAGTCAATGACTATGAACATTTTGCACTCTGATTGTATTTATGGCCCACAAGGGTGGCCCACTTTGTCGAAGACCGCAAAGTGATCCGACGGCTGTTTGAATACTATCAAGTTCAATTACAAATCACATCACATCATGTTGATGTTGAAAAAAATATTATTTGATTTGCATTCTGGAGGATATGTTATAAAATATGTTTGAATTCCTGCACATTGTAATATTTATGGCAATGAATAGGCGGATTTATTGGCAAAATTTGGGGTAACTTGTGGTATACTTTATAATCGTGATATTTCTGCTTCTGAATATTTTCCAAATCTTAGAAATTATTCTTTAAATACCTGGCAAATCAATTGGGATTCTAGTTATAAAAGGCGGTGGTGTCATTCAATATGTCCCAAAGTGAATAATTTTCCTTGGTTCAAAAATGTATCTGGGAGTAGAAATTTCATTTGCACATTTTCAAGATTGATTTCCAATCACTATATTTGTAATAGTCATTTGTATCGCATCAATATAAATGATACAAATTTATGTGAATGTGGCACATCCTATGAAGACATTGATCACATTATAATTAATTGTTCTCGGTTTATTGTATCGAGGAAAATATTGTTTGAGAGCATTATTGCAGCAGAGCGATTCCAAGCAGCAGCATCAAAATTAAGGAAATTTTTTAATTCATGATTTTCTATTGAACTGAAACTTTGCACAGTTTTTCAGTTCCATCTAAATCGCCATTTTCCGATATCAAATTTTTTTTTTGAATCACGACTAACTTTTCAAAAGGGTGTATGTGAAAATGGTTCAAAAATATTCAAAAATCTGCACAGCCAAAATGGTTCGTTCGATTGCTATGATTTTTTCAGCAAAGTTAGATAACTAAATGGTGATTCCTAAGAAAATATACACTGTGAAAAAACATCTTTTTTAACATTAAAAAATATAATTTTTGACACAAAAACTCAAATATCTCAAAACCCTATCTTTTTACCAACGTAATTTTTTTAGGGAAGACGGTCCATTGTATTAGCAATCTACCATAAAAATTTGGTGATGGTAAACTAACAAACAAAAAAGTTATAACATTTCAAACATTTCACAATTTTCACATTTGGTAAATATTTTTTTCTGTGTAAATTATTTCGGACAGAAATCGCAGTTTGATGATGATTTTATTGTTCAGCAAAGTTAGATAACTAAATGGTGATTCCTAAGAAAATATACACTGTGAAAAAAATCTTATTTTAACATTAAAAAATATCATTTTTGTCACAAAAACTCAAATATCTCAAAACCCTATCATTTTACCAATGTATTTTTTTTTTAGGGAAAACGGTCCATTGTATTAGCAATCTACCATAAAAATTTGGTGATGATAAACTAATAAACAAAAAAGTTATGACAATTCAAACATTTCACAATTTTCACATTTAGTAATAATTTTTTTTAGTGTAAATTATTTCGGCCGGAAATCGCAGTTTGATGCTGATTTTATTGTTAATGGGCTTGCGTGAGTAAAACAAGCCGTTTTTATTATGTATTATGTATATTATATGTACAGTACTGTTCCGATTTTATCACGCCCTCCGCGCTAGAGGTGTGCGCCGCCGCACCGCGCCGCGCCGATGAGAAATCGGCGTGAATCGGCGTGCGGCTCCCCAAGCCAACAAGAATCAAAAATACTATATTTTTTAAACGGGGATAGGTAAAGGGGGTTATACCCATGCACTGGTGGAAAAAGTTTATGGTTATGTTGTTTGAAGCCGATCCAGGAAGCATCGGCGTGTCGGCGTGGCAAACGGCGGCGGCGGCGGCGTGAAAACCGCACGCCGATCGGCGTATCCCTTCTCAGAAAGGCTACCATCATCAAAACCAAAAAATTTCTGCAGCAGCACATAGCTAGATGTCCATTTGTTGCAATCCAATCATTAGAAATTAGTTTACTTTGTTCATAATTGTTTGAGAAGCCCCACGCCGATGCACGCCGATTTTACGCCGAATATTCGGCGCACACGTCTACTCCGCGCATTAGTCGTTTATTCGCTAATTTGCTGTTACATTTGAGGACAAGTGTTTTCCCTCTTCTTCAAGATGAATGTTGAAAGCGTGTTTTGCAACGCTAAAAATATTGAAATGGGTATAAATGTTGAAGTATATTTCAAAGCATTTTTGAAAAGGGGCGTGATTAAATTGTTTAAACAGATGTCGCTGATGGTACGGTGGCATGACTCTCTGCACTTAGCACTTCTGGCAATTTCACAGTTGTTGTCGATTTCGAACTTCCTGCGCCCTGCTTTACCGATGATATACAGATGGCTCGTTTGTCAAAGTCTAGACGGCAGGACGTGCAAATGCGTAAATTTGTATTCAATTTGGGCATAACCAGTCTCTTTCAGTTTCAGGGGTTTTCAGATCGTGCACCGCGGTGCACTTGGTGCACCGTGAAGCCTTGACAAGTGAACCGCGGCAGTTCAAAAGTTCTGCCTTCACATCACTTGCAATAGCTAAATATGAAATTTCAATTACACTCAAATTTAAATTTATATCATTACATTTTTCTCAAGAATTTGCTATTCCTGTCCTCCATTGCACCAAACATCCTACAAGGAAATTATCTTCACAATTTTCGCTAAAATTTCGACAGAAATTGAACTTGTGCAAGTAATCCAATTAGTTGGGTAGAGTCTAAGCAGGGATCAATTATTTACAGCAACAAAATGTCTTGGAATCTTAAAAAATGGTAATGGTTTCAATGGAATCTTCTTTTGATCTCATGAGTTGGCCAGAGAACCTTGAAGCAATTTATTAAATATCTTGCTAGAAATATGCAAAAGTTCTGAAAGTAAAGCTTTCAAAGATCTGGCAGGAGTTTTTGGCATGGCTTTTTTTTTCAGAAATCCAGCAAAAGTATTGGAAAAACTTTCAAAAATCGCAAAAGTAATCATACAGCGGTCGACGCTAGAGTTTGTCGAGGTTCTCGTTGGGCATCCACCTAAAACTTACATATCAGTTTAACTGCAAGAAATTCACTATGGGTGTGCACGGGATGTCACCCGAGAATTTCCAGAATATCCCCAGCAAGATAACATTTTACGAGCGAAGCTCCGTAAAAAAATTAAAACAAAATGTAAGTCAGTACCATATATGATATGTGATTATAATCAGTATTATATATGATATGTGATTATAATCGCATCTGTGTGGGAAAATATATTTGAAGGACGTATGCACTTGAGAATCATTTAAAAAATACGAGAGCTTCTTTAACAAATTTTAAATTGTTTTCTTTGACCATAATGGCCGGCTGCACCGCGAAAATATTTATTTCCAAAAAGTGCACCGCGAGCCAAAAGGACTGAAAACCCCTGATCTATGGTGCTTTCGGTGAGATTTCGTAACTCTTTTGAACATTTTTTTCATCAAAGGGTCTACAAGAGAGCGTTGAGTTGAAGACCTTTGAGAAAGCGACTGTTCATGTTGTTCATTAGATTATAATAAACAAAATCACTTATTAGTTTTAACTGACTAGTTTGGTGTTGTTTGCTTGGACAAAGACAAAATTTACTATAAAATTTTTAATATCCATAGCGGTAGTATTTTTTGCTTTTTCGTGAGCATTGTCATGGTATGTATACAGACAAACAAACGTAACACTGACGAAATTTTTATTGACCACGCCTTTAACGATCATTTTGAATCTTGGTTGTGGCTTTCATAACCAGAAGAGTGCCCATCGTTTTTCTTTGCGTTTGACGTTTCACACTAGCGCCTTCTGATGACAATATTGCACAACGCAGTGTTTCGTGAAACATTTCCACCAGGTGGTGGTAGTGTGAACTGGGCGATGGATTTTCACGAATATTGTTCTAGGCGTTTCGTCTGTTTGTCTGTGGTATATACCTCTCATGCATTTGTTGTTGTTGAAGTTACTCGCATTCTTCCGATCATAAAGTCTGTTCTCTAAGAGGTATTTTTTTTGCAGATCAACTAGACGTATACGCGTATATATAAAACTTTTATTATGCAGTTTTCGTCTTCAAAATAAGTTTAATTCCATTTTTCTTATGATCAACAGCTTTTCAACACTATCAAGGGATTTTTTCACCAGACACGTACAATAAAAAGTATGACACTCTCAATATTTTTGATCACAACACTGGATCGCGTTTAAGGTTCAAATAGATACTATAGTAAATTATGATTAATCAAACAAAAATTTCATGAAAACAACTTGTTTAATTCAGGCGGTAGCCTTTACAATAAAATCAGCATCAAAATATAATTCTCGAAATAATTTACACAGAAAAAAATATTTTTTTGTTACTAAATGTAAAAATTGTGAAATGTTTGAAATGTCATAACTTTTTTGTTTATCAGTTTACCATCACCAAAATTTCATGGTAGATAGCTGATATAATGGGCAATTTTCCCTAAAAAATTGACGTTGGTAAAAAGATAGGGTTTTGAGATATTTGAGTTTTTGTGACAAAGATCATATTTTTTTAAAGTAAAAAAGAAATTTTTTACAGTGTATATTTTCTAAGGAATCATCATTTAGTTATCTAACTTTGCTGAAAAATTCACAACAATCGAACAATCCGTTTTTGCTGTACAGCTTTTAGAATATTTTTGAACTATTTTCGCATACACCCTTTTGAAAAATTAGTCGTGAGTGAATATGAAGGTTTGATATCGAAAAATGGCGATTTAAATGAAATTGAAAAACTGTGCAAAGTTTCAGATATTTTTGAAATGGTCGCTCAGGATCGACTGACATGACTCCGTGGAATTCCTCAGCAGGTTTTCCAATTCCTGTATCTATACGGGATATTTTGGGCTCAACAAATGAAACCATATTAAAACTTTTATTCAAATTTATAAATGAGATTGCATATTTCGTTTGATACTGTTTCCCTTTTTTTTTGGTATACTTTATTTTCAGCCTTGAAGATTCGTTTTTGGTGAATCCCTGACCCCTACCCTCTCCCCCACAAGGATTTCTGGATTTCTGAAGATTCGTTTCACGATGTGGCATGCTGTCCTCCTTCAAGATTGTGGCTCTGCTATGGCTACTGCCGTGTGAGCCTTTAATTTTAAGTTATTATTGTAATGATATTTGAAAAGATAAAGAGATTTTGTGCCTCTTTGAGAAAGATTTCGTTTTTGGTATGTTGAAATTACTCAAAGGGGTTTTTCCCTCTTTCAAAATTTAAAGTTAAAATAAACAATAACAATAATAACAATCCGACGGCTGTGAAAAAAGTTATACCCTAGGCAAAGTGAGGCAAAGTATTGAGATTTCATTATTGATATTATTCCTTTACATGTATTGGAAAAACAACAATAAAGTTTATCCTCACTTTACCTTGGGTATAACTTTTTTCACAGGCGTTGGATCACTTTGCGGTCTTCGACAAAATAGTTTGGCATATAGTCACCTACAATAATACCAAAGGGTTTGATTATTGAACGCCTACAGCGCCACCTAGCGGAAAAATTCAAAAATTTAATATTTCTGCACACATTTGGTTAAGTTTTCCCATACAAACTTCAATCGTTTTGACCGCCCCCTTAGGCTCAACCGATTTTGCTCAAATTTTGAACGTAGCTTCTGGGAGTTCAAAACAACTGATTTAGGAGGTAAGACTTGGCATTTTTTCGAAATTTTTGTTTTTCATGTAAGTGTGGGCCACCCTTGTGTATCCTGTATTTTACTGCGTCGACGGCTGAGCCGACGTCCATACCTTGCGAGTTGATTTCCTACAAAATGAAACAAAGGCATTTTCATAAAGTTACGGTAATAAGTTGCTGAATCGGTCAAAAGAGTCGACTCTTTTTTGAGATTGAATCGGAAGCGTTTCACTCTAAAAATTTAACCCTTTCCTTCCCTTGAACAACTATACTGCCGTGAATCGCAAGTCAGTCCCATCTGCATTTTGGGCAAAAATGAGTTAATGATCGTTTTAGATCTTTCTTCGGTTGATCTTTCAGCTGCGTGACAAAAATATATATTTTGTTCAGAAAAATTGAAAAACAACATCAAGTCAGATTGTCCCATAATGAAATGTAATCGCAAGTCAGTCCCATTGCGAACTTGTGCACCCTCCAGTACAAAACCTAACACTGTTTTAGCCAGTTTAATCTTTTTCAGTGTTATGTTTTCACGTTTGAAACAATGTGTGAAAGTTTCATGTTGATCGCAGAAGCTTTCAATTTATGGCGATTTTTCGAAGTTTCACATAGAAACCGAATTTGAAAACTTCAGAGTCCATTTTCTCAATGCCTACTTTTTGCAGATGGGACTGACTTGCGATTCACGGTAGTATATCTATAGATTTATATATAGATTATATATATATATATATATCTATATATAAAAATGAGTTTGAAATCCCTTTGAGGCAACAAAACTCACAAACGGCTGAACCGATTAGGATGGCTCTTGCACGGTTCGATTCGTTTTCATGGTGGCTGTGTTTATATGTATAAAATGTTACGAAAATCAACTAGAAAAGTAACAAAATTGAAAAAGAGCTGATTTTCTATGAGCTGGGAAGGAAATCAACACGACCGAAATGAAATCAATCTAGAGTGCGGTGCTATTTTGAGCTCAACAGTTGTCAAACCACCACAAGACGGCAAGACAAAGTTTGCCGGGACAGCTAGTATTATATAGATTATATATAGATTTAGCATATATGCTAAAAAGCGTTTCCGAAAAACGTGCTTGAACAAAAGTTATAGCAAATTAGCTAAATTTTTCGAAGTCAATGAAAAAAATTTTGGTTGTAAATCAATAGGTTTTTGATTGTTTATCAATAGTTCCACTATTGAAACAAGTAGTTAGTAGTTGGATCAACCTTATGCGATTACAATCATATTTTTAAAATTATTGCATCATATACATCTAATTCCATTTGTCCCGAGTTCGCCGAAAATTGATGGTGCTTTAGAGCAACCATGGGAAGTAGATAGTTAATCAGTTCCCATCTCTAGCCTCTTGACGGACGGACGTGAGGTGATCGAATGGTGGAAGCAGCACTTCGATCAGCATCTTAATGGCGTGGATAACGTAGGCATGGAAGACCACGGCAACGGGGAAAACGACGGCGCCAGTACAGCGGAGGACGGAAGGATGCAGAGGGAAGTTTTCATCAGCTCAAAACCAACAAAGCAGCTGGTAAGGGTGGTA
This sequence comes from Aedes albopictus, assembly GCF_035046485.1. Lineage (NCBI taxonomy): Eukaryota > Metazoa > Arthropoda > Insecta > Diptera > Culicidae > Aedes > Aedes albopictus. The sequence continues at coordinate 297,119,222 of NC_085137.1, forward strand.
TCGCAGCTGAATTCATCAAGATGAGCCCAAAAAAGTTGGCCACCTAGCTGCGCCGTTTGATAGTCAGGATCTGGAAAACCAAACAGCTGCCAGAGGAGTGGAAGGAAGTAGTAATCTGCCCCATTCACAAGAAAGGCGACCATTCGAAATGAGAGAACTTCAGAGCTATCACTATTTTAAACTCTCCAGTAATGCCGTGAATACCAGGTCCAACCGCATCACCTGTTCATCGACTTCAAAGCAGCATACGACAGTATCGACCGCACAGAGCTATGGAGAATCATGGACGAAAACGGCTTTCTTGGGTAGCTGACTAGACTGATTAAACCAACTATGGACGGTGTGCAAAACTGCGTAAGAGTTTCGAGTGAACTATCCAGTTCATGCGAATCTCGCCGTAGACTGCGACAAGGTAACGGACTCTCATGCCTATTCTTCAACATCGCTCTGGAAGGTATAATGCGACGAGCCGGCGAACGATTTTCAAAAAATCCGGTCAATTTGTATGCTTCGCGGACGGCATGGATATTATCGCCAGAACATTTGGAATGGTGGCAGAGCTATACATCCGTTTGAAACGGCAAGCAGCACAGGTCAAACTGGTGGTGAATGCCTCAAAAACAAAGTACATGCTGGTAGGCGGAAACGATCACGACCGGATTCGTCTGTGCAGTAATGTCACGATAGAGGAGGAATTCGTCTACCTCGGAACCTGACGGTTGACAACAATGTGAGTCGTGAAATTCGAAGGCGCATCATCAGCGGAAGTCGTACCTACTACGGGCTCCAGAAGAAACTGCGGTCTAAAAAGATTAACCCACGCACCAAATGCACCATTTACAAAACGCTAATAAGACTGGTGATCCTCTACGCACACGAGACATTGACTATGCTCGAGGAGGACCTGAAAGCACTCGGAGTTTCCAAGCGACGTGTGCTAAGGACGATCTTCGGTGGTGTGCAGGAGATCGGTGTGTGGCGGAGAAGAATGAACCACGTGCTCGTTGCACTTTACGGTGAACCCAGCTTCCAGAAGGTGGCCAAAGCCGGAAGGATATGTTGGACAATGCCTGTTGCAAGAATGCCGGACAACAACCCTGCATAGTTGGTGTTCGCTACTAGTTGGAACAAAAGCGCGGAGATTTACAAGGGAATCAGGTAGAGCATGATCCCGTGAGAGCGAAGAAGGAAAGCGGTCTTATCCTTATCTTAAATTTGGTGTGCAACAAATAAATGCATGCATGCAAAAGTAATTATTAAGCCAATGAATTTAATTCGTCTAGCAATATCTGAAAAATTACTTACAATTAAGGTGACTTGGTGCATCACAGAATTTTCATAGGAATCATTGACTTTTTAATTTTCAATGATTGTTCGCCTCGCGTTTTTGAAGTGATAAAAAACGGGAAATTTTGCAGTCACGCAGTAGAAAAAGTATCATCACACTCGCCACGAGTGAGCATATGGGATGATACATTTTCATCCGAATTTGCGCTTTGGTAACTGAGTTTTATCACTTTGAAATTTCGAGCGAGATTTCAATGATGCTGATGACGCACTACGCGTCGTTAAGGGCCGTGCACAAATTACGTTACGCTTTCAGGGGGGGGGGGGTTTGCAGAACGTGACCACCCTTACAAAAAATATTGAGGTCCCATACAAAAAGTGTGACATAGTGGGGAAGGGGAGTTAAAAAAGGGTCGATTTTAGCGTGACATAATTTGTGTATCACCCCTTAAACCTACAACTTGTTGAATATTTAATTCCAAATTCATATTTATTTGAGAAAAATCCCGTTCGACGAAAACCGTCCTGAGCATGCGTTGCAATCCATTCAATAGAACAAGAAGGAATAAAAACAATCAAAATCTGCTGGCTGGCGAATCTGGCGCAGAAGCAACAACCACACCAACGACAACAACGGCTTGACGAAGAACCGGAATTCGTCAAAGTCTCGTCAGAAGGATGATGATCATCAATCTCGGTGCATTTTTTTTTCTTTCGATTTTTCTGCCCGCTATACGGAGGATCCCGGGATCTGCTTAGCAAAAGCAAGAAAAAGGTGCATTTTGTCTCCCCATCGTCTTTTCCCTTTCAATTTGATGGTTGATGGCTGCTGCCTTATTGACTGACTGGCTCGCGAAGGATTTCGCGCAGTGCCTTGGCGTGCGTTTTTATGCATGTTGATATTTTTTGTTGGAATTTGTTGCCTCGCGAAAGGACCGAGCAAAACGTTCATGTCATATGCGCAACAAAAAAAAATCCCAAAACCAAACCCAAAATCTCTAAGAACAAAATGTTTTGTTTTGTCAAATTCAATAACGAATAAACATGTTAAGAAGAGGGCGAACCCGTTAGGTTGGGCCCATTGTTTTCATCATTCGGGGATCGCGGAAATTGTCAATCAAGCGTTTGGTGACTTTGATGCATATTTCGGTGTCTTGAAATTTTTGGGCATCAGACGCGAGATTTGTCTAGATGAGGTTGAGCCAATCAATGCGCAGTGCTGATTTTTGAATGCCAACCCAAGAGAGTACAGCAAGATTTACAGATTCCTACAGCACCCGTAGGAAATTACCTACTAACTTTTATAACTAACCGCAATACGCAATAAAATTAAATTGCATTATTTAACCTTCATCAGTCACGCTGTTCTATTTTGTACAATACGTTAAAAAGCTCGTCTGACTTACATAAATCAACGTGGTGCTAGTAGCGGTGGCCAATTTCTGAAAGGGTAAGGATTTTTATTCACTCGTGCATTTGATTTTTTAATTATGTCTACAAAACGTTCATAAGAAATTATAGCTAAACTTTTGGAAATTACAAACTCTTTTGAGGGCAAACTTAGAATTTCCTGGTTTCTGTATGGGTCCTTTTAAAATTATCTTCCAATACTATTCGCTGGAGGAATTCCTCCAGTAATTCTTGAAATATTTTAAAAAAAATCATCTGGTAATCCTGGAGTAGTTCTTGGGTACATCCCTGAAAAGATGATTGAAGGATTAATGAAATTTACAAAGGAACACCTGAATGAATTTCTGAAGAGAACCTGAGAAGATTTTCTGAGGAATCATTTGAGGAACTCCTAGAGAAATCCCTGGAATAATTCCGGGAGCAAACCCTAGAAGATTTTCTGCATAAATCTCTAAAGAAACACCTGGATGAATCCCTGAAGCAATTTCTGCAGGAATACCTGGAGGAATTTTTGTATAAATTATGCGAGAAATACCTAGAGAAATATCTGAAGACATCGCATGTGGAAATCATAGATAAATTTCTGGAGGATTCCTTCAAGAATACTTTGGAGAAATTCCTTGAGGAATTGTGAGAGGAATCCCTAGAAAAAAAATCAGAAGAAATCTCTTGAGGGATTCCAGGATAAAATTTAGAGAGAATCCTGGAGGAATACCTGGAGAAACTTCTGAACAAAACCTGGAAGAATTCTTGAATGAAACCCAGCCCGAATTCCTTAAGAAATTTCTTGGAAAAATTCTTGGAGCAACATCCCTGGAAAAAATCCTAGAGGAATTCCTGGAGAAATCTGCAGAGGAATTCTGAAAAGAATTTCTGAAAAAATCCCTTGAGAAATTCTAGGAGGAATACCTGGAAGAACCCTTGGAGGAATTTCTAGCGGATTCTCTGGAGGAATCTCTGGGAATATCCCTGGAGAAATCCCTGGATGAATCCCTGAAGCAATTCCTGGTCGAATCTGTGGAGGAATTCCTGGAGGAATGTCTGGAGGAATCCCTGAAAAACGCCTGATAGTATTCCTTGAGAATTTCCTGGAAGAATCTCTGAAGAAATTCCTAGAGGGTTTCCTGAAGAAATTCCTGCAGGAATTGCTGACATAGTTTCTGGAGGATGTCCAGGAGCAATTCCTGGAGAAATTCCTGGAGGAATTCCAGAAGAAATTTCTGAGGTATTTTCTGGAGAAATTCCTGGATAAAAACCTGGAGGATTTCCTAGAGGTATTTCTGTGGATATTATTAAAAGAACCGCTCGAAGAATTCTTGAAAGAATTACTGGATGAATTTCTAGAGAAATCTCCAGAGGAATTTTGGGAGGTTTCCATGTCTGTTATTTTTCTATTTCTGATAAATTTCTGGAGGAATTTCTAGCGAAATTTCTGAAGGATTTCCTGGAGAAATCCTCGAAGGAATTCCTGAAGGAATCCCTGGGGGAATCCTTGAAGAAATTTGGGGTGGAATTCATAGATATAATCCTGGAGGAATGCCTGGAGGAATTCCTTGAAGTATTCCTGTGGGAATCGCAGGAGGAAGCAATGATGAAATTCCTGGAGGAATTTCTTGAGGAATTCTTTAAATAATCAATGGATACATTTATAGATGCATTTCTAGAGGAGTTCTGGGAGATTTATATATTTCTCCAATTTCTGAAAAAAAAATCCTGGAGAAAATACTGGAGGAATTTCTAGCAGAATTACTGGAGGAATTCCTGGAGAAATCCTCGAAGAAATTTCTGCAGGAATCCCTGGGGGAAGTCTTGAAGAAATTTTTGAAGAAATCCCTGGAGAAATCTCTAGTGGAATCCCTTAAAAATTGCTGAATGTATTCCTGGAGAATTTCCTGGAAGAATTTCTGATGAAATCCCTAGAGGATTTGCTGGAAGAATTCTTAGAGGAATCCCTGGAAAAATCCCTGGAGAAATTCAAGGAGAAATTCCTGAAAAAATTTCTGAAGCAATTCATGAAGGAATCTCAGGAGAAATTTCTCGAGAAAATCCTGGAGGAATCTGAAAAATTCCTGAAAATATTCCTGGATAATTTCCTGGAAGAATTTTTGAAAAAAATCTCCAGAAGATGTTTTGTAAAAAATCCTGGAGAAATTGCTGAAGGAATTCCTAAAGAAATTCTTGGGGTGATTCCTGATGAATTTCCTGGAGGAGTTCCTTTGGGAATTTCTGGAGGAATCCTTGAAGGAATTCCTGGAGGATTCTTTGGAGGAATGCTTGCCACAATTACTGGATGAATTTCTGGGGGAATCTCTAGAGAAACTCTGCGAGAAATTTCTGAAAAATCCCCTGAGAAATTCCTGGAGGAATTTCTAGAGAAATTTCTGGTGGAATTTCTAGAGAAATTTCTGGTGGAATTCCTGGAGAAATCTTCGAAGGAATTTCTGAAGGAATCCCAGGGGGAATCCTTGGAGAAATGTGTGGATAAATCCCTGAAGAAGTTCCTTGAAGAATTTTTAGCAGAATTCCTAGAGGAATCCCTGCAGAAATTCCTGGAGGAAAATCTGGAAGAATTCCTGAAGAAATTCCTTAAAAACTTTTGAAGAATTTCCTGGATGAATTGCTGATACAATTTATGATGGAATTCTTTGTTTAATTCCTGGGGAAATCCCTCAAGAAATTACTGGAAGAATTCCTCGAGAAGACCCTGGAGAATTTCCTGGATGCAATCCTGGAGGAATGTGTGCATGCATTTCTGGAAGTACCCCAGGAAGAACTCCTGAAGTTATCCCAGGAGAAACTCCTGAAGGAGTGCCTGAAGCTATTCCTGGAGGAATCTCTGCAAGAATCCAAGGAGGAATCCCTGGAAAAATGCCTGGAAAATTTCCTGGAAGAATGCCTAGGAGAATTCCTGGTGGAATTTTTGGAGGATTCCCCGAAGTTATTCCTGGAGAAATCTTTGGAGGAATTCCTGTAGGAGTTTCTGGAAAAAATCCCTTGAAGATTTCCTGGATAAATTTCTGTAGGAATTCCTAGTGGAATTCTTGGAAGAATGGCGGAAGCAATTATTGGAGGAATCTCTGGAGGAATTCCTGAAGGAATATATTCAGGAAACCCTGGAGGATTTCTTGGAGGAATCTCTGAAAAAAACCTTGTAGGAATTCTTGGAGGGAATGAAATCTCTTGAGGAATTCAAAGAAGAATACCAGAAATAATTCCTGAAGAAATCGCAGACGGAATTATTTGAAAAATTCTGGAGGAATCCTTAGATGAGTTCCTGAAGAAACTCCGGAAGTAATCACGGAAGAAATTTCAAGAGGAATTCCTAAGGGAATCTCTAAACAATCCCTGAAGGAAGTACTGAATTATGTTCACAAGGAGTTCCTTAAAGAATACAAGGAAGAACTCCCGAAGGAATCCTAAGAAGAGTTCTTGGGAGGCTCGTTGGAGGAATTTTGAAAATAAGTTGTTCCAGAAAGAAACACAGAAGACATTCCCGAGTTATGCCCTGCAGAAATTCTTGGAGGAATCCATGGAGAAATCCCTGGAGGATATCTTAGAGGAATGCCTGAAATGATTAACGGAGGAATCTCTTTGAAGAACTACTGTTGGAATATCTGTAGGATTCTCTAGAGGCATTTCTGAATGAATCCCTGGAATAACTCCTGGTGCAATCTCTGAAGAAATCTGTGGAGGAATCTCTTGAGATATTCCAGGAGGAATCCTAGGAATATTTCCTGAAGAAATTGCAGATGGAATCCTTGGAGAAATCCTAAAGGAATACCAAGAAGAGTTCGTGGAGGAACTCTTTGAGGCATCCCTGTACTGCCCCTATTCGCATAACAGTCCCATGTTTGCTGGGTTTCCTATTCAGATGGGACTGTTGTGCGAACGGGAGTAGTGTAGAAGTTCTTGAAAGAATCCCTGCAGGAGTTCCTAAAGAAACCCCAGGAGGAATCCCGAAAGTAGTTTCTAAAGGCATTCCTAAGAAAATCCCTAAACAGTCCCTGAATGAAGTACTGGAATAATTTCTGGAGGAGTTCCTGAAAGAATTCCAAGAGGATCTCCTGAAGGAATTCTAACAAGTGTTCCTGGGAGAATCCTTGGAGGAATTTTTAAAATAATCTATGGAGTTATTCCTGAATGAAATTCCCGGGTGAATCCCTGGAGGAGTTCCTGAAGAAAAACCTGGAGGAATTCCTAAGGAAATCCCATGACGAATCCCGGAAGCAATCCCATGAGGAACCCCTTTGAAAATTCCAGGAAATCTTTCGTAACAACTTCCTGAAAGAGTAGGGAAAAATATCCATTTTTGCAATAATTTTTTGACGAAAAAATTACTGAAGGAACCTCTATAGATATCCCAGGAGCAATCCATGATGAAATCACCGAAGGAAGTTATGCACAAATCCCAGAAGGAATTCGTCGATGCATCCTTGCAGAACTATCTGTAAAAATTTCTGAAGGAATCATGGGAGGAATTCTTGAAGCATTTCTTGGAACAACGCCCGAAACAATCACTATCGGAACCTTGCAAGATGGAGAAACTCCTGTAGAAGTCCCTTGTAGAATTTCTTAAATCCCTGAAGAAGGTCTTAAATAAATGCATAAAGGAATTTCCTTGAAAAAAAAAATCGTAAGGAAATCCCAGGTATTTTGCTCTTAAAATGACGTTTGTTTGAGTTGAATACTAGTGAAACATCGTGTAGCCATAGCACATAACTGCACTATAAATAAAATAAACACGGACACGTTTAGTACTTCCAGTGAGCTGTTCGCTCTTTGAAGGAAGCACGACACTAGACAATGGACTAGCATGCAACGCCCAGTGGCACAGCCGAAAACTTTTTCTGACAGCTGCGGCGGGAATCGAACCCGCGCGCTCCTTAGCACGATGCGACTAAATGCTTGACGACACTAGCCGCACGACCATAAAGCTACAAATATCTATATATATAAAAATGAATTTCTGTCTGTCTGTCTGTCTGTCTGTCTGTCTGTCTGTCTGTCTGTCTGTCTGTCTGACCGCTATGCATTCGGAAACTACTGAACCGATCGGTGTGAAATTTTGTATGTGGATATTTGTGGGGCCGGGGAAGGTTCTTAGCTTGGTGCGGGACTTCTCCGGTCTCTGGAACGGGGAGGTCCCATACAAATGACTTCGCCGGGGACGTCCCAATGGAGCTGTATGTCAAAAAACACAGTAGGCAGGCAGTACGACGTTTGCCGGGACAGCTAGTATTATATATATATATATATATATATATATATATATATATATATATATATACTAATATACTATATATCAGCATATGGTACTACAAAATCCTTCTTTTTCGCTACCGCAACCGGTTCTGGCATATCTGGAAAATTTGGCATGCTATTTTTGTATTCCATAAATAAACATCACAAAATTTAGCCATTCAACCAAGCTTGTTATTTGGTATAGTCATATGATAAGATTGAAGTGGTTCTCTAATGGCAAAATTTCCTGTGGTTCTCGAGTAAAACAGGTTTGATAATAATTGTGGATAAAAACCTTAATTATTAGAAAAGTTTTTTTTACACATTTTTTTTGGAATTCTGAGTAATTGATCATCTTTGAGTTATTAAAATTACCTCCATCAGTTTTCGGGCATTCCCGACTCCCTTTTACCCCTCTGTCCCGCTTTTATCCTAATTAATACATGGAGTGTTACCCCCTCGCCGCTAAACGATGTTCGTCATATTTGAATTACCCCTAACATGGATAGCGGGGACATCAGCAACCATGCGCCTCCATGTGTGCCTCAATCTCCTTGGAAACACATGGCTGGTAATAAAATCACCAGAAAACCTTGATTGCAAGCACAAAAAAACGGAAAGTGCCAATTTTCATTGGGAAATCGAAAGATTTTCTGTGGGTTTGGCGGCCTAGCTTGAAGAAGAATGTTTAATGCAAACATATCTTGACACCATTTACCTGTAGTAATGATCAAGTCCCATTCAGGTATGATTTTATGAGTTGGGCCATTTTACCCCATCTTGGCGTTTTGGGCCCTGTTCCCCTAGAAGAAGATCTGCTATACCTAAGGTGGCAGCGCTATAAACCCGATGCAGTATAAAGTAACATGCTGCATTTCTTCATTTCCACGACAAATGAAGAAAAAAAAACAACAACCAACGCGGCAACGAAATTATAAACTTTGTGTACATGGAGGTCTTGACACTTTGAATAACCCGGACGACTGAGTTTTTTGAATCGTAAATTTCAGATGATTGTAGTAAGCATGGCTGCTATTCAGGAAATGAGGTAGACTGAATCTGGAGAAAATGAATTGTGAGCTCCAACACTTCCTTTCTGTACAACATATCACCATACATTAACCGGGGGTTAATTCATCTCAGGACCTTCCTTTACTTCCCTTGCGAAGGAAGAACTTACATTTTGGCGAGTTTGCCGGGAGTGGGCTTCGATCCCAGATCGTCGACGTTACAGTCACGTGCTTCAACCATCACTCCCGATCCACTCCACACAGCACCTCACTAGTTGAGATACCGGCTTAGATACCGGTAAACTATATATGTATTACCTCGTTATGATAAATCAATCCTATATGACAAATTGTATTGTATGATTTGATGACAATCAGACAATTTCAATATTTTAGTGTGATAGGTCAAAAATGTTCAAAATGCAGTCCAAGTCTTCTCCCATAGGAAAACACCAAAACATACCATAAACATGCATTCCTCAAATACAGTCATTAATCCGGCGCATACATTAAGCAATACAAATCGAATCAATACTGGACAAATGGTATCAAACCACATCACTTGGCTGAGTTGGATCCATATAGGAATCCTTTACTTCAATCCACGCGTGATTGATGTCCAAATATGTCAGGAATTTTATTTATTTCCCCGTGCCGTTCCGTACTGATAGATGTGAAACGCGTTAGGCAAATCTTCCTGGAAGGATACTTTTCGGGCCCTCAGCTATCAGATATCGGATTTTTATTACGCCTTTCCCGCATACGGACCACGCAGTCTCGCTTCCCGAACGGAAGCTCTGCATTTTGATGTTTATTGCAGCACCTCTACAGGGTTGCGCTCGTTTAACCGGCACGGTTCGTCGGTCGGTTGGTGGTGTCCTGATGGAGAACTGGAGCGTTAATTTATGCCGTATATTTCACCAGTCGTAAATTTGTTGAAAATATAGTGTGAGTGACAGTGTTTCAGCTCGTCTCGTCTTTTTTTTCTTTCTGTTGGGATAAGCATGCAGCTTGGACATAGCAGCTTTGACGCTGACACACGAGGAGATGAGTTCATAAAATTTATAAACTTGATGATAGAGATCTTCGTCTCCTGTTGAATGAAGTTTTGTTTATGTCTTTTATATCGCACAAGGTGCGAGTCTCGTGTGTAATTACGAATGCAACCCAAATGCAAATGCAGGAAAAGCGGAGCAGCTGGAGAAATGATAAATTCACTTAGTGGAGGAGTTAAATTTTCTCGTATGTAAATATTTTAGGAGTTGGCACATTTGGAACGTTCCATCCTTTGTCACTGTGTTGTTGAAGGTCTCAAAAAAACACAGTCTTTCGCAATCACCAAAAATTAGAAAGGGAAGATTATGCCTGCTGTGTTTGCCCGTGTAGCTGCCGGCTTAGAATAGCACTACGGACCACCTGTTCCGGGTAAGAGTCCACCAAACAAGTAACCCCAATCCAAGGTGTCAGGCGACCCGTGCTGAGGGATGAATGGTTGAGGTGGTTTAAAAGTTTGCTCGATCTTTAACGGAGCCCGTAGCGTGGGTAGATCGCCTTTTTGGGTTGCGTTGCGGTGATAGATCTACCAAACCGAAATCTAGCATCGTCCTATTTATCAATTTTGGAGTATGTGTTCTGGTAATTCAAGGAATTATAGTATTTAGTCCTTACTACTGCTGTTTTGGTGACTTCCAGTTTTTGAATAAAACTGAGTTTACCAACTTTACTTTGCATGTAGTTAAAAACCTCACAATCTGAGGCTAAACTCAATGCAAAGGAAATCAAAATGGGTTAGGGATCCAAGTATGTACTAACTCTTCGAAGACTGGAAAGCAGTGCTGCAATTTTTCGACAGGCCTTTATGATAGCGATATTTTGCTTTTTTCATTTTCTCCGTTTTGGTTTTCCTGTCAAAGTTGCTTTCCGATCAGCAACACGGGAGCGAAATGAAATAGGTACTCACACTCGCACGCAGCGTGCTGAAAGCGAGAGCTGACAGGGCTAAATTTCCATTCAATTTTCTATAGTTGAGTGTTTTCACCCGTGCTAACGTATAGGGCACTCACTCTCACAAGCCACCGCTTGAGACGAATGGCCTTTCAGCATGAGTAGTGTGTGGATGATTGGGAATTGATCGTGTTGGGTCGCTCACGAATGGAGCTCTCGGACTCTGTCAGTTCTCACATCGAGGAACTGAAAACTACCGCCGCAGTCATTCATTTTCGGCTGAAAAACAGGCACTGAGACAGATATTTTGCAGGACTGCTGGAAAGTGCTAGTACGCAAGGAACATACTAGAATCCTTATTACTGAACGCATGTTCCATTATTGGAATGATATTGCTGCTACTGTTAAAACCCGGGTCTTCTTACTGGGGAGAATTTAGCGGTAAACAAGGGTGATGCTAGGTTTCCGATGCATGGCCAATATCAGTACTCTTGTTTTGTTTTCTTAGAAAACAAAACAAAACTGTATCAAAATCGAGACTTTATTGCCCCTCAATGGCAATTGAGTAATGCGACATGCACTACACTAAGGATACTAGTAATGTAACAACCCGATCAGAAAGGCATAACAAAATTATAACCGATTAAGTTATTTATTTCAAAGATTTTTCATAACAGAATGAGTTATAAAATTCGCCGGTTAGGTGTTAAAATAACAAAAAATATAACTAAATTGCTCTAGTCATAACATAATTATAACAGGTCTTGATACAATTATAACAAGCTCATAACAAAATGAGATATAAAAAATCAATCAAATTATATCTCATGTTGTTGTAAAGCAGTTATAAATATATTGGGTAAAAATAAGGTAGTGTAAAAATTAACTCATTTTTGGGTAATCAATTTTTAGAGTGAAATTTTATTTTTAGTAAAAATTTACTGGCACCAAAAAACTTTTCCACATAGTATACATAAAACCCAGGGATTCGAACCTACGACGGCTAGAACCTAGAACAGGAGCTCGTGTCGTTTTTACCAGTGAGGCCATTGTCGTGTCTTCATCATCATCAATAATAATTCTTCATCATCATCATCTTTCATCAGCATTCTCCATCATCATCATCTTCATCAGCATTCTCCATCATCATCATCTTCATCATCATCCTTCATTCTCATCCTTCATCATCATCCTTAACCAATCCTTCATCATCATGTTTCATTATCATCCTTCACTATCATCCTCCATCATAATTCTTCATCATCACTCTTCATCATAATCATCATTCATTATTGCTTTTTTTTTACTGAAAATTTTCCTTGCTTCGCTGAGCAACATGACGTTTTCTTCCAGCGAAGGAAATCGCGATACAGGAAATCGCTGAAGTTCACACTAACATAGCAGAAAATCTGTCAAAAATAACTCAATACACATGCGTTTTCAGCGAAAAGCTCTATTTGCGTGACAACAATCCATTCCCATGACTAACGGGCGACCGCCGTCAAATATCAGGTTTGCCGACTGCCCGGCGACTGCTGTCAGCTCTCTTTGTCGCCGAATCTAGCGCTGGGTCTTCGGCGCGGAAACCCAAAAGTGGGAATAAAATTTTGGGGTTTGCGCTCAATATCATCCTCCATCATCATTGTTCATCATCATCCTTCATCATCGTCCTTCATCATTATCATTCATCATCATCTTTTATCACCATTTTTTTTTATCATCATCCTTCATCGTAACACTTTATCATCATTCTTCATCATTATCCATCATCATAATCTACATAATCATCACAATCCTACATCATCCTTTATCATCATCTTTCATTATCATTCTTTATCATTATCCCTCATCATCATTCTTCATAATCATCTTATATCATCAACCTTTATAATCACCCCTCGTTATAATCCTTCATCATCATATATTTTTGTCATCATCCTTCATCATCATACTTTATCATCATTCTTCATCATCATCTCTCATCATCATCCTTCATCATAATTCTTCATCATCATTCTCCATCATCATTCTTCATCATCATCCTGCACCATCATCCTTCATAGTCATCCTATATCATCATTTTTCATCATCCTCATTATAATCTTTTATCATTGTCGTCCCTCATCATCATCATTCATTGTCATCCCTCATCATCATTCTTCATCATCATTCAACATCATCATCCTTCATCATCATACTTTATCATCATTCTTCATCATCATTCAACATCATCATCCTTCATCATAATTCTTCATCATCATTCTCCATCATCATCCTTCATAATCATCCAATATCATTTTTCATCATCATCCTCATCATAATCGTTTATCATTGTCCCTCATCATCATCATTCATTGTCATCCCTCATCATCATTCTTCATCATCATCATTCATCGTCGTCACTCATCATCATACTTCATCATCATCATTAACATTCATCATCTTTAACTATCATTTTTTTATCATTATCCTTCATCGTTATCACTCATCATCATCCTTCATCATCATCATACTTCATCATCATCCTTCATCATTATCTATAAACATCTTTTATGTTTAGAATTATGCTTTTGGTTGAAATACGAAGTGACCGAACGTACGAAAATTGATTTTTAACTTACTTTGAAATGTCGCAACTCAATTTGGATTAGCGCATATTGTTACTCTTAATTAGCTTAATGATGCGCAACAGAAAAAATAGATTAAAATTTACTTCGCAGCTGCAACTTTGCATGTGCTTCTAGCGACGACTTCGATTTGGTGGTGCGACGATAATACCCTCTCGGTGGAATTCGCCATTAGCTTACCTCCTCGAGGGAATTCGCTTGTTTTTTTTTTGTTTCAGCCTGCCTTCTCGGGGAAATTCCCAATAGCTTACCCTCTCGGGGGAATTCGTTTTTTTTTGTTTTGGCTTACCCTCTTGGGGAATTCGCTCTTTTTGTTTCAGTTTACCCTCTTGGGGGAATTGGCAATTAGCTTACCCTCTCGGGGGAATTCGCTTTTTTTTTGTTTCGGCTTACTCTCTCGGGGGAATTCACTATAAGTTTACCCTCTCGGGGGAATTCGCCATAAGCTTACTCTCTCGGGGGAATTCGCTTTTCTGGTGTGGCTTACCCTCTCGGAGGAATTCGCCATTAGCTTACCCTCTCGGGGGAATTTGCTTTTTTTGTTTCGGCTTACCCTCTCGGGGAAATTCGCCATAAGCTTACCCTCTCGGGGGAATTCGCTTTTCTGATGCGGCTTACCCTCAGAGGAATTCGCTTTTCTGATGTGGCTTATCCTCTCGGGGGAATTCGCCATAAGCTTACCCTCTCGGCGGAATTCGCTTTTTTGTTTCGGCTTACCCTCTCGGGGGAATTCGCCATTAGCTTACCCTCTCGGGGGAATTCGCTTTTCTGATGCGGCTTACCCTCTCGGGGGAATTCGCCATAAGCTTACCCTCTCGGGGGAATTCGCTTTTCTGATGCGGCTTACCCTCTCGGGGGAATTCGCCATTAGCTTACCCTCTCGGGGGAATTCGCCATAAGCTTACCCTCTCGGGGGAATTCGCTTTTTTTTTTGTTTCGGCTTACCCTTTCGGGGGAATTCGCCATTAGCTTACCCTCTCGGGGGAATTTGCTTTTTTTGTTTCGGCTTACCCTCTCGGGGGAATTCGCCATTAGCTTACCCTCTCGGGGGAATTCGCTTTTTTTTTGTTTCGGCTTACCCTCTCGGGGGAATTCGCCATTAGCTTACCCTCTCGGGGGAATTTGCTTTTTTTGTTTCGGCTTACCCTCTCGGGGGAATTCGCCATTAGCTTACCCTCTCGGGGGAATTCGCTTTTTTTTTTGTTTCGGCTCACCCTCTCGGGGGAATTCGCCATTAGCTTACCCTCTCGGGGGAATTTGCTTTTTTTGTTTCGGCTTACCCTCTCGGGGGAATTCGCCATTAGCTTACCCTCTCGGGGGAATTCGCTTTTTTTTTGTTTCGGCTTACCCTCTCGGGGGAATTCGCCATTAGCTTACCCTCTCGGGGGAATTTGCTTTTTTTTGTTTCGGCTTACCCTCTCGGGGGAATTCGCCATTAGCTTACCCTCTCGGGGGAATTCGCTTTTTTTTTTTGTTTCGGCTTACCCTCTCGGGGGAATTCGCCATTAGCTTATCCTCTCGGGGGAATTTGCTTTTTTTGTTTCGGCTTACCCTCTCGGGGGAATTCGCCATTAGCTTACCCTCTCGGGGGAATTCGCTTTTCTTGTTTCGGCTTACACCAACTTACCTTCTCAGGAGACTTCAGTTTTTTATTTGTTGTGGCTTGCCCTTTTGATAACGGAATTACAAATGTGAAAGGGTCCTAATTACCGTAAAAATTTCATACACCTAGAAATGATAAGTTTCTCTGACAATCTGCGGCTTATCTTCGACTCTACCCGACGCACTCAATAGAATCCACCGCTTAGACATACTATATTTAGTTGTTTCCTTTTTGGCCGAGAAAGCGTCATTTCACTTACAACAGCTCAAGTTCAAAGCCTTAAACGAGACATTAGGAAAGCACAATCCCTAGCCACAGCTCAAATAATTGTCAATCGTCCTAGCAAACCAGCAACCTAAATGAAGTAAACATAACTGGAAGTTGGGTAGCCTTCATTCGCCCTAATTGCCAAAACCGTCAAAACAAGCAAAGTTCCGGGAACATTTCCCTAGTGTATCCTTTTCAGCAAAACAACCTGCGGCCTCCTGCAACAGCCAATCTCGCAAGAAAAAACTACCGTTTTCCAATGAACGCCAATTAAAGGACCATGACAGTTCTATTTTTGTCTAAATTCTGAACTCTCGCAAAATCAAAAACTAAGTCCTCACCGCAACCTCAACGTTTTACTGCGCACTGTTTCGCCGATCAACAAAACTACAACTCATAAAAACGAACCAAGCCGCACGAGATCCGCCCCATGCCGAGGCAAAATAAAGACGCTCCGCCGCCACCTATCTGTTGCCACACACCCCGGAAAAAAACACTTCTTTCCATGCCGCTTCTCACTATAACAAGCCGCATGAGACCCGTACTGCGCTGAGTTGAAATAAACACGCTCCGCCGGCAGCCATCTGCTGCCACATCCCGGGGAAAACTGCTTCTCTGCATCAATACACCTGTTGGGAACGAGGTTGGGAGCTTACCTACCGGCTGTACCATTGTCGTGTCCGGATGGACACCGTGCAATCCGGGTCAACCGATTCTGCCGGTCGAAACTCTTTTTTTTGAGGAAGGATGCAAATGATGCATCCTACTCGTGCAAAATACTTTACAAGACTGACGTTTGATTTCATCATGATTGTTTGCTTTGTTTTCCGGTGGCGCATCATTGCTGCCAATGCTATATGCCCTGTTTCTCGCTTTCTCTGTATCCCTCTCAATCCCTACAGCCATCACAGCACTTGAAGTGAGGGGCGATATATGCTGAAATGGTTCTTCATATTGGTAGTTCCTCTATAAATAGACTCGCTGATCCAACATACCGGAGAGGGAAAGTATGACGTCACCATGCACGTTACTACAGCCCATTTAGTCCCTCAGCTTCAATGTCGTGCGCGTTTGTTGTGCACTAGAGCTAGCGTTCACTACTTCGGAGCTGGAGCTCACATCGCTGTACCTACACAAATGGACGTCACACGAAACTGTTTTTAATACAGTTGATAGCAATTATATCTTCGTGTTATTAACTAAGTTGAACAGATAGCTAATGACTTTCAAATAGTAAAAAGTGTGTAACTAAGCACTAGTTGCGCCAGCGTTTATTTAAATGTTTAAAGCGTTTTTAGGCATGTTTTATTTCATTATTATAAATAAATGATATTCCTTCTGCAAAGTTGTTCAGTAGTATTATGGCGCTTAAGTTGTAAATGTTTCGGTAGGTATATCCACCGCAAATTCTTGCAGGAATATTCCCTTGGAGGAATTTATGAATGAATTTTTAAAAGGAGTCATTGAGTCATTGGTGTAATTGTCGATAAAATTTGTAAAGAAACCTTTTGATAAATACTTGAAGTAATTTGTTTTCGAACACAGAGCGTTCAGGAAATCCAAAGGGATATTCAAACACTTCGTGTCGCTGTTGAACTGAATATTTTATTAACTTTAACAAAACAACTACACTTCATTTGCTAGTACATAACTATGTATTTCGATCGGCAGATATGCATACACAGATTATCAATGCGGAATAAAGCTGTAGTTAATTGTAGTGGTATTCACAACAGATACTGAGTGACCACATACTAATAAATTTCTAAGAAATTGGAATTGTATTGAAAAGTTTAAATTTAAAACTGAGATCCTTCAGAATGTCTGATGGATTTTCCCTGATGGAGAATCCTTTAAGGAATTTTTGATGCATAGGCTGAAGTAATTTGCTAAGAATGTCTTAAAGAATCTTCCTTTTGGATTCTCTGAAGAAATTCACAAGGGACGAAATGTATGTTGGATTTTAAACCTAAGTTAAACCTTGCGGGAAATCCTTTTCACGAATGATCTGTATACTGTACTCAATTAGTAGTTTGAGGACAGACTTGTTAGCATCCCAAAATGGCCGCCACAATGGCCGACTTTGGCACCTACTCACGACTTCGAGCGCACAAATCTCTTCGTAAACAAAACCAGCGCACCTGATCTTCTTATTTCAAGCTTATTACAAATGAGCAAGAACAAAATAATAAAATGCACTGTTGTTTAATGCATGTTTCTTGAGAATTGTGCGTCTGAAGTTCTGATGCACTGTTGAAGCGGCATTTGAAGACGTTTGTCCTTAAGTTGAGAGCTCCGACAGATCAAAGGTGACGTAATCTGGTCGGTGAAATATAATTGGTGAATTGGAATGTGTTTTCGTGTTCTATGATCAGAGATGATGGTTCAAAGGAGTAGTTTACTTGGGGTCTCAACATGTATATGAACTAATCTTCCAACAAATCCTTGGGTCCAAAGTTCTTTGAAGAATTCAAAGAGGAGGACATGGAAAAAGCCATGGAGAAATTGTTAAAGAATTCCTTAGAGGATTACCGGGAAAAATACGTGGAGGAATTTCTTATGAATTTTTTGCAGAAATTCCTGGAGGAAACATTTGAAAATTATTGGAAAAAATCTCTAGAGGAATTCCTTGGAGGAACTACCGTAGGAATCTTTAGAGTATTTTTTTGTAGGAATCATCGGAAGCCTTTCTTAAGAAATCCTTGGAGAAGTAGCTGAAGAATTCTCCAACCACAATTTCTAGAGGAACTCTAGGAGAAATCTCTTTAAGAACTTTTGGAGAAATATTTGAATATTTGACTGAACGATCGTCAGTAAGAATTCACGTAGGAATCGTTGAGAAAACTCTCGGAGAGATCTCTGGAAGAACTTCTAGTGAGCTCCCTAGAAGACCTACAAGAGAAATACTTTTAATATCTCTAGAAATATTCCCTGAAAGTACTCCGTGGCCATCCATAATAACCATTCAACCTCTAAGACATGTACAAAATCCTGTAAACAAATGTAAACGCCGCAGTTCAATTACATATAACATTTTCCAATTGAAAGCCTAGGACTTCTCGACAACTTCGCTGATGAGTGATGATCCGACTTCCTAGGACAGCAGAATAATGAGATTTATCATACCAAATAGCTCGTAACAGTGAAATTTTGCATACATTTTTACACCGTTCTAGAATTTCAAGAATCATGAACAACTTTGCTGAACCTACGAACTGTGCAGGTGATCTGGATCATGATAAGAAACATTTAAAATTACCCAATATCATCACATAATGGTGGAGTTGCTTACCTCATTTTCCACCTTGTAAGAATAGGCTTTCAGCCCTTACCCGCTGTTACCCGGCAGGGCGGCCTAAAGCAGGGTACTTCCACTAAATTAAGGACTTCGGATGAAATTAATTGGGAAAATAAATAATAAATAAACTTTGCAACAAAAACTTATATTCTACGCCTGACCTTCGTTTTGCCCCTTTCTCCCCTTTGGCACTTTGGCTTCGGTCGACACGTTGGGGCCCTTGCTGCAGTGGTGGTGGTGGTCGTCGTTGCTCCCGCACGGACTATGCGGAGCCTCTTCTTCTTCTTCTTTCTTCTTCGATTTCTTCTTTGGGCACTTTCAGACTGCAGAGCAGTCGTCCTTTGCGTTTAGCTAGGGGGAAGAGCGGGCTCCTTTGTCGGATCCCCCCTAGCGACGATGGTGTATAAACACCGAACTGTCTACTCGCCGTAGATAGTTCTGGTAGTAACCGCAATTAACTACCACAGGTGGTGAGCCCCTTTACACCTACCTGTCTTCGTCCTCCTTGACGTTTAGCTACACGGGCGAGACTGGCTCTACTGGCTGAGCCCGTGTAGCGAGGACGGTGGGTTTTCGGACACTTTACTAGACCGCCGGGAAGCGAAAATTCCTTTACAATTAGCTTCCCACTATGGCGGTGGTCCAGTACCCTTTTGCACTGCACTTCCACAGCACTTTTTTTTTTGTACCCGAAACCGTGGGCCGGCACTATTTCACTAGTGAACCACTCGTGGAATCACTACCGACGTTGCTGGGAACAATCCTCCAGCTTTCGACGCGAAACACCACTTTTCCGGGCGTAATTAAAACGGGTTAAAATACGCGTCCGTCGCACTACACGGTTTCGTTACTTCTCCCGATCAAAACAAAAAACACCACACACCGCACTCGATTGTTTTCTGCTGCTTCTGCCGCTTTCGATGTGTGCCATGTGGTGGGGGAGCTTGGGGGTCAAATGCCTCACCGATACAATATACACGATTTTGTGTCCCTACATTTTAACTAACTAATTTCAAATAAAAATTATAAAAACAAAACAAACAAATTAAAAATGATCCAAAACACAGTGGTTCACATAAATGTAGAACGAAATTGTAACCGCGGGTTACAATCTCGCCCACACCGAGGAGAAAAAAAATGGGAACCATTTTTTTTTTTTACTAACCCTAACACCTAACACCGATAACAATGATAACATATAACGAATTAAAAAGAAATAAATTAACATGAAAATATGAATAAAATAAATAAAAAAGTGTAAATAAAAAATCTGCCTAACCTAACCACACAAAGACATTTTCCACAGCTTTAAAGTGTTTACATAGACACAATCAGGGAAACGACCGAACAAAAATAAAAACTAAATCGGTACATCGTCTCGTGGTTGTTCTGCAGACAAGGACTGGGACCCGTCGCTATTAACGGCACCAGACCACCCTCGACACATCCGGTTCTCAATGGGAGAGCTAAGAATCTTCAACTCCCCCAGACCAATTCGGAATAACACTCAAAACAACCTGACTTCCTAAAACCCTGCTAGCCTCCGGTTGGAAGTAGCGTAGCAGAGGAACGGTTGTCGTGGTCTTGTTTTTCAAGTTATTTTTATTTTTTTTTTTGACGTCCACTATTCCCGTCCTGACGGTATTCATATTTCCTAGACAGGTGGGGTTTCAATTCAATCCGCATTCATCCAAAGTGTATCACTCATTCATCCCAATCACTGGCCTACGCGTACACACAATCACACAAGACATTTGAATGAACACCCCGCCATTTCACACACTTTCATTCATTCTCATTCACTCTCATTATTTTCACTCATACAATACATTTTCTCACTCATACAGCACACAAAATACCAAAACAAACGGGCAATGGACGCAAGGTATTGTCTTTTACGCTACAAGTAATTCCTTTCCCAAGGATACTTGAGCAAGACACCGAACGTGAATGCAGATCAATTACGAACTGATTCCGTAGGGAATCAGTCGAATTTCCCTGATTCTGGCAGATAAAAACAACGAAGAATAAACAAATTAAAAAGGTTAAAATTGGTGTTGTCATCTATGCGCGGGAAATGAACTTGAAGATAATTCTAGTGTACAGGTGCGCATACATAGATGACCTCCCGAATGGATCCACGGTCGTGGTTTGAGTCCTTCCGGCAAGAAGGAAGATTTAGTTGGGGTGTTGATAGTGAAATTGAGGTGATGAACCCTAGAGGTTCACAACCTCGAAGAGTTGTCAGGTGCCGGGAGATTTAGGTGTCGGCTCCTGAGGAAAGAAGATGATTGCCAGCGTGAAGTGATGCGTGATGCTCCCGGATCCATCGATCTTCGGAAGCTCCCAAGTGAGCAACCTGGTGAAGTCGATATGGTGGATCCGAGGAGCTCCTAGGAGATTTTATATTCACGCTGGCTTGGGAAAATTTGCTGTCTCCCTCCAACGGCTCAATCAGGCTGTGGGCGACACCATCCTTCTTCAGGTGAGTATTGTGATTAAAGATAGTGTACTAACCAGTGTGTCCTAGTGGTGACAACCGTAGTTGTCCAGCCAGGGTTTGACAGTCCTGGGCTGCCGCTAAGATTCAGGAATCGGACACTCACTCTGGTGTTCCACTAGGTTTTCTCGCAATTCTCACGCTGAATATGATGTTAACTTGCAGGTCATCGTTGAGCAATATGCAAGCAACAGATGCCTGGATCAAAATAATTGAAAAGTTTATAAATTTGAAGTGAAATTTAATATTCACTCTCACTGTACCAATTTGGAAAAATTTGCTATGAAAATTTGATTGGGAAATTATATTTGAAGAATTGGTACAGATAGGAGCTACGGGAATTTTCCTTTGAAGAATTACAGAGAGATTAGATTTCCGACCGATTTAGTTGGATCTAATCCCATTATGCAAACAATAAGGGCATCGAGAAGCTTCAAATCCCTTAAATCCACACAGTATGCAGAAAACACGCTTGGGCTTTGAACACTTTTCATGTTCATGCCCCTGCATTCCGCAGTTGTAGCACACTCCCAAGTGTGGCGGACGGTGTTTGTCCACCAGGGAGCTCAAACATATTATGCCTTCTTGTCGCGACTGTGGGGATTTAGGGATTGGGCTAGCCTTCTCTCGGAGATTTCTTTCAGGTCGGCCTCCCGTTTCTTTAAAACGGAGAGGTGGAGGTCTATTTCGTTTTGGTGACGATGGAGGGCTATTCTTGTTATAGAATACCCTTGGTTTGTACCCATTTCCATTGTCACGAGGTTGTTGTTGCTGCTGGCTTTGTCTATAACCATCATATGCAGGCTTACTTGAAATAGTAGATACTTCCTTGGGAACTCCAAATACTTTTTGGTAAATGGAGGTTTTGGAAGCATCTATGGTCTTTCCGATGAGCATCAACTCGGACAATGTGTTCACCGGCTTGAAGACGAGAACCTGCTTGTAATCAGGTCTCAGGTTTCGCTTGAGGATGTCCAACTTCTCGTGGGGACTTAGCGGCGCAGGCATAGCACGGAAGATCTTCTCCATCTCAAGATAAAAATCTTGGAAGGATTCATTCCTCTGCTGTCGCCGCTGAGACGCTTTCATCCTCAGCGCAGCATCAAGTTCCGGGTGCACGAAGTTCGCCTTCAACTCGCACACCAGGTGGTTCCAGTTGTAGAACCGTTTCTGGGAACGCATCGCTTGAAACCAAGCCAACGCGTTACCGGTGAACAAATGCATTGCCGAGCTAAACAGTTCTGCCTCGGACATTTGTTCTGACTCAGCGTAATGGTGGACACATTCCAAAAATTCGTTGAGTCCCATTCCTTCGTCATTCCCAGCGTACTTCCTGATTTTCCAATCGGCCACCCGTTGGGGCCGACGCTGGTAACCGGTAATCTCCACCGATGTTGCTCTTTCCGGCTGACGCGGAAGCGTTAAATTCGGAAGAGTAGTCTGGTAAAAGTTCTGGGAATTGTGCGAAGGTCCGAGATTCTCGAAACTTTTGGAATGGTCCGCATTACGGGAGTCAAAACGTCTTTGAAATGGTTGATTGGGTAGTCCAAAGTTCTTGCTAGAAGTTTGCTTCTGCAGGTTCTCCGGAGTACCCAAACCTTCTAACGCTTGCTGATCAAAATCAGGCAAATCCGGTAAATCGGGACTTTGTTGCAATCGAAGATCTTGCGTATCTACCGGGAAACTCTGGGAGTTTGCGTTAGGTATAATTTTGTTGACGATGTCCTGTAACTCAGAAATCTTCTCGCGAAGTGTTTGCACTTCGCGGTTAGTTTTCTGTAGTCCGGAAGCAATCGTACCAATGGACGCAAGGCCGCTACCTAGTTTTCTGACTACATCTTCGAGTGAATCAACTCTAGATGCAGTCCTAGTTTCGCTTTGATTGATCTGCTCTTGCGTCCTTTTGATCTCCGCCCTTATGTCAAGTAAGACATCGCGAATTTCTTCGCCCACCGCCTGATTGGAGGATGCTTCAACGATTGGAAGTTGGTTTCCTTTCGGTGAAACATCCTTTCCCGCGGCAATTTGAGCCAGCAAATCCTCACCATCATCTTCTTTGTCTTCCTCGGTTGGCGTGAGGGGAGGCACCAAACTATTCGCGAAGTGGTAGTTATGGAGGGCTACCACATCGCCCAAAAAATCTGCAAAGGTCTTATTGGCCTCCCCCACGACATAGTTTTTGACGATTTGGGGCCGAGCACCCAGATGGAGCAGTCTGCTCCGGTAAACCTCCTTATTCGGACACCTGTACCCCAAATCCTCCTTCATGGACTCAAATTTGCCACGACAAAGCTCCAATTCAGCGTCAATATCCCCTTTAAAGGAGCGGACAGTGGTCTCGGAGCATTTCTGCTCACTGACCAATAACGCTTGCAGTTGACGACACTTTTTGGAACTGGATTGACCCGATCCAGGAGGGACAACAACACCGCGGGAGTTCAATTCAAAATCAATTTCGTCAGGTTCTACCAACTTCCACCAAAATTTGGATTTTGGGTGGAATAAACACAGTGGTGGGGATATTTTCCACAGTCGCGTGGTCGTATTATTTATTTTATTTTGTTGTTTTGTGTCCTAAATCGGTTATTCGTCTCGTCTGCAGAACGAATTGGTGCATTTTGGGTCTCTTTGTTCTCAGGGCGGGATTTTTGATTCTTCTGGGCCGATTTGGGATAGCATTTGACGCAACCTGGTGACCGAGAACCATTTTGGAACCGTCAGTTAGCCGAAAATTGGTTCCTCACCGTATTTATACTAACGAAACAGTTGGTAAGTTTTGATTTCGTCCACATTTTGAAAATTTGTGTTGCTTATTCGTCAATATCCCCTTTAAAGGAGCGGACAGTGGTCTCGGAGCATTTCTGCTCACTGACCAATAACGCTTGCAGTTGACGACACTTTTTGGAACTGGATTGACCCGATCCAGGAGGGACAACAACACCGCGGGAGTTCAATTCAAAATCAATTTCGTCAGGTTCTAAGTGATCGGCACACAAATGGAAGTAGGCGACGTTGAACTCCCCCAACGTCAACATGTCGATCGGCATTTTGACGAATAAGCAACACAAATTTTCAAAATGTGGACGAAATCAAAACTTACCAACTGTTTCGTTAGTATAAATACGGTGAGGAACCAATTTTCGGCTAACTGACGGTTCCAAAATGGTTCTCGGTCACCAGGTTGCGTCAAATGCTATCCCAAATCGGCCCAGAAGAATCAAAAATCCCGCCCTGAGAACAAAGAGACCCAAAATGCACCAATTCGTTCTGCAGACGAGACGAATAACCGATTTAGGACACAAAACAACAAAATAAAATAAATAATACGACCACGCGACTGTGGAAAATATCCCCACCACTGTGTTTATTCCACCCAAAATCCAAATTTTGGTGGAAGTACCCCTCGCTCAGTGGAAAAAATCGAAGATTTTTTCGGGCCCCACGTTGGGCGCCAATTGTAAGAATAGGCTTTCAGCCCTTACCCGCTGTTACCCGGCAGGGCGGCCTAAAGCAGGGTACTTCCACTAAATTAAGGACTTCGGATGAAATTAATTGGGAAAATAAATAATAAATAAACTTTGCAACAAAAACTTATATTCTACGCCTGACCTTCGTTTTGCCCCTTTCTCCCCTTTGGCACTTTGGCTTCGGTCGACACGTTGGGGCCCTTGCTGCAGTGGTGGTGGTGGTCGTCGTTGCTCCCGCACGGACTATGCGGAGCCTCTTCTTCTTCTTCTTTCTTCTTCGATTTCTTCTTTGGGCACTTTCAGACTGCAGAGCAGTCGTCCTTTGCGTTTAGCTAGGGGGAAGAGCGGGCTCCTTTGTCGGATCCCCCCTAGCGACGATGGTGTATAAACACCGAACTGTCTACTCGCCGTAGATAGTTCTGGTAGTAACCGCAATTAACTACCACAAGTGGTGAGCCCCTTTACACCTACCTGTCTTCGTCCTCCTTGACGTTTAGCTACACGGGCGAGACTGGCTCTACTGGCTGAGCCCGTGTAGCGAGGACGGTGGGTTTTCGGACACTTTACTAGACCGCCGGGAAGCGAAAATTCCTTTACAATTAGCTTCCCACTATGGCGGTGGTCCAGTACCCTTTTGCACTGCACTTCCACAGCACTTTTTTTTTTTGTACCCGAAACCGTGGGCCGGCACTATTTCACTAGTGAACCACTCGTGGAATCACTACCGACGTTGCTGGGAACAATCCTCCAGCTTTCGACGCGAAACACCACTTTTCCGGGCGTAATTAAAACGGGTTAAAATACGCGTCCGTCGCACTACACGGTTTCGTTACTTCTCCCGATCAAAACAAAAAACACCACACACCGCACTCGATTGTTTTCTGCTGCTTCTGCCGCTTTCGATGTGTGCCATGTGGTGGGGGAGCTTGGGGGTCAAATGCCTCACCGATACAATATACACGATTTTGTGTCCCTACATTTTAACTAACTAATTTCAAATAAAAATTATAAAAACAAAACAAACAAATTAAAAATGATCCAAAACACAGTGGTTCACATAAATGTAGAACGAAATTGTAACCGCGGGTTACAACCTTTCAAAGTTATAAGCTTTCTGTACAAATTTGATGAAGACATGAGCTTTTTTGGTGGTTCAAATAATAAAGGATATCAACAATTGTGTATTTTCTAAACACAATAGCGCCATACAGCGGTTAATTTTCGCATTAAACACTACCAAAAAATATTAATTAGTTACACATTGCATTTTAAAAATTATTACCGAGTTTGTTATAATGTTGATGTAATGATGATCAAACCACATATTCATTTATTGTAACTGACTTTGTTAGAACCTTGAAATAATACAAACAAGTTTTCGTACCGATTCCAACAAATATATCTAAATATAACAAACCTTGATATAGATATCAACCGTTGATATAATTATGTTATGTTTTTGTTATGCTTTTCTGATCGGGAATAGATCTAAAAACTGGTCGCAGTGACAAACCCGAACAGGAATAAAAAAAATGCCTGCTGTGTTCACATCAATTCATTAGGGCGATTCACTAAACAGCGTAAACCGATTAAACTGATTAGACGTCGCGATCACTAAGGCAATCTTTGATTATTTCATTCGCAAAATCATGAAACATTTCAAATAAGCAGAAAATCATGGCCCACGTAGCAATTTAATCTGTTTAGCGAGTATTGTGTTTAGAAACAGGGAATTTATCAACCCACCATACCCAAATCCTGCTACACTACTACAAATCTAGACAGAAATTATGTGAAGTGAAAGTTTACTCGTCAATTTAGACACGCTCGGTATGAGCCTATGTGTGCATCTAGGGAATCAAGCCACTTGGGCAGTGGCTTTCATTTCCGGCACTTACCGCATTAACTCAGTCAATATTAAAACAATTCACACAATTGAAACACGATGAGATTGGTATAGGTATAGATACATAGTATCTAGCCGTGTACAAAATATCAAGTCAATTGATTCAAAATTGACTGAGTTATAGCTGGCTCGGTACCCTACCTGGAGGAATTCCATTCCCTCGGCGCCATACCATTAGCTACTGTCGCGAGCAGCTTCCACTTAATCATGACCATTTGTATTCTTCAACCACTTAACCTAATTTACAGCTCTTTTGTCCACTATAGGGCACTGCGTGAGCGATTCCAATTGGCGGCTGCACTTACACTTTGTACAGTGCCTAAATGTATTCTATTCTATTCTATTCCACTAATTCTAATTCGAACTGGTAGCCTTTGCGCTGCTGACACTTTTTTACCCTGTCCATGGTAGAATGATGAGCACGATGTTGTGTTGCTGTGTGGTTTTTGTTCCATTTCCAGTCCGATTGGGGGTCCATTATGAGTTGCCGTTAGCCGATATCCAAGTTTCCGGGTCCGTTAGAGCATATGCTCAGAAGAGGGTCAGGTGTAAGCCACTCTCGGGGGGAAGGGCAACTGACGAAAAATTGCAAGTAGGGAATCGCGCCACTTAGGTGGTGGCATCTATTTTCGTCTGTTTTCCGCTATAACTCAGTCAAATTTGAACCAATTGACACAATTTTTGGGATGCGGTGAGATAGGTATAGTATCTACCCGTGTATAACATTTCAAGTCAAGTGGTTAAAAATTGACTGATTTATAGTGGAAAACAGACGAATATAGAAGCCACCGCCCAAGTGGCGCGATACCCTACCGAGGCTGGGATCGGACCCATGACCATCCACTTACGAAGCGAACATGTAGCCACTACGCTACGGGCCCCGGCAAATCGTGACCATATCCGATGTATTTGGCATTATCTTTGACAATGCCATTACCGCCATGCTTGCCCTTTTCATATTCCACGGGGCTTCCGAATTTCAGCTTATCTTCGATCATGACCCTTAATTGCTTCAGTGAGCGCTTAGAGTTGATCATGCACCCACCAGTGGTGAGCACTGCTTGTTGTTCATACTTGCGGATGTTTATCACCGCCACCTCCGTTTTGTGGTGCGCGAGTGCCAACTGTCTCAAACTCATCCAGTTCTCCACTATGCCAATTGCGTGCGTTACGGTCAGTTCCACTTCCTCTACCGACTCGCCGTATACTACGAGAGTAATATCATCGGCGAAGTCGACCAGCTTGACGCCCACTGGAAGTTTAAGCCTCAATACGCTGTCATACGCCGCGTTCCATTGTACTGGGCCCAGGATGGACCCCTGAGGAACTCCTGCGCTGATGTTGTAGCTCCTCTCGCCTTCCTTGGTGTTATAGATTAGCACCCTACTCTGGAAGTAGCTCTCCAGTATCCGGTATATGCTAACCGAAACTCCTAGGTGGTTTATGGCGCACTCAATGGCGACCCTACCGACGCTCTTGAACGCATTCTTTACGTGCAGCGTGACGACTGTGCAATAGCGGATTCCCGTTCGCTTCTTTTGGAGCGCTATCTGAACCGTTTGGTTTCAACCCTTGTAGCGTCAACCGTCGATCGACCCTTCCGTAAGCCGAACTGGTTATCCAAGCGTGGGACACAAAAATACATTTTACTCCTGTGCACTTTTTGAGTTCCATTTTGGCCCCATATCAACTGTGCAAAATTTCAGCTCGATCGGAGAAACTATATTTTAGCGCCAGCCGTTTAAAGTTTTCATACGATTTACTATGGGGAAAATCACTTTTTCAAAGAAAAATCGCCACGGGTTGCCCCTTAATCCCTAAAAATATATCGATGAATGATTTCTGTTGAAAATTTTACGAGGAACAAACCCTCTGAAGACCGCAAAGCGATCTAAGGCATATGGAAAAAGTTATTGACTGAAAACCGAATGGCAAGCCAAAGCTGTTTAACATGTAAGGAATAACAATAAATAATAAAATCTCGTCATTTTATCGATCGGGAAAGGCTTAATAACTTTTTCCACGAATGTCGCATCGCTTTGCGGTCTTCGGAGGTCTGATTCCTCATGAAGTTATCTACAGTAATCATTCAACGACTTATTTTTAAGGATCAATGGGTGACCTCAAGCGATTTTTATTTGAAGAAGTAAATTTTCGCCATAGTAAATCGTATGAAAAACTAAGAATGGCGGGCGCTAAAATATAGTTTCTTCGATCGATCTGAAATTTTGCACAGTTGATATGGGACCGAAATGGAACTCAAAAAGTATACAGGAGTTGGAGTTTTTTCCATTTTTTATATTTTCCCATATAAACCGTGTACCAGGCTAATCCAGTCATCTTGTTTCTCTGTATCTACCATCAGCCTCGACAAAATGATCCGTTCCAACAGTTTCCTGGCGGTGTTCAGCAGGCAGATAGGTCTGCATGCCGACGGGTCGCCAGAGGGCGTCCCGGGTTTGGGCAATAGAATCAATCTTTGCCTTTCCCACCTCTCCGGAAATTATCCTCTGTCTAGGCACATCTGCACAGCCATTCTGAACATTTCAGGGAGCCACGATGGACAATCTGAACATGTAAGTAGAGTAAAATGGGGCAAAAGTTCGAGTGGGGCAAGAGTTTCTTTTGAAGTTTTTGAGCTCAATTCAAATTAATTCTTACGGGTGTCAAGGTTGTTCGAAGCCTTTTTGAAAAAGAGTCTTTCACTCCAAAAATTATGAAAATTGATCAATAATTCGAAAAGTTATGACAAAATGTTGGTTTTTGATCAAAAAAATTGTAATATGCGATGGTCCTTCCAACGCATGGAATGGAATTGTAATGAAATCGAATTCGATATCTTATTTTGGGGCGTAACTAGGTATATTTTGAAGATGCTTTAGCATGTATAACTTTTTGCAAAACAGATTTGGAAATCATATTTTACACATAGTGGGGCAAAAGTTCGAATTGTGGGGCAAGAGTTCGAGTCATGTAGCAACTTTAGGTAAAAACCTAAAATTCTGCAAAATGTATATATTATCTCTAAAAATGATGGAATTAGTGAGAAAATTCGATCAAAGTTGAAAAAAAAATGTTTCATCTGAATTTGGCGGAAAACTACTAATTTTTGGTGTAGTAAATTTAACCCTAATTTGGGTAAAATCCAGATCGAACTTTAAAGTGTATTTCAGTTCCAACATCAAATATTATTTGGTTTTCGGTATTCAGATTACCAAAGTGTCTAAATAGTGTGCTACGGTTAGTGGAATTCCACAAACACTAGATTCGAACTTTTGCCCCAGTGGTGGGGCAAGAGTTCGAATTAGACACACACATACGAAAAGTGTTGTAACTCAAAATTGAAAAGACATTTGGCGTAGCTTTGTTCAGCAAATTTTTAGCTAATGGATAAGAATCACCACACGGTATTCATTTATTTTTATCTGCTTCGATTTTTTGAAAAAAGTTGAATTTTCAACTAAGGTCGAACTTTTGCCCCACCTTACTCTAAGCATCGTTGGCCGTTTTTATAACTACTGTCGGGATGCTGTTCGGACCCGCAGCCTTGTTCAACCTAAGCGACATCGCTATGGCGATGAGCTCGTCGTTCATCACCAGGGTGACCTCTCTTTACCCATCAGGTATCAGTAGGTTGGCTCCAGAGGCACGTTATCCACCATTTGGGAAATATGTGCTATCAAATTTGGCCATAGGGGACGGGGGCCCATGGTCTTGTATCGTGGCGCGGGAGAGAGTTCTGGGGGCGCTGACGCGCTCTTCGTTTCGGCCATGACTACTCATCCCATTGAGGCCCAAAGAAGCATGAAAAGCATTCAGTAATTCATTTCTTTAATTTCTTTATTACAACATCTTCACATAGAATAGACTGAGTCCAGATGGTATTAGAAGCTTCAGCTGTTTTCTTACTCATCGCATCGACCAATTTGGCGATACCCTGTACATAATTGCAAAAATGATTCAAAGAAAATCTCAATCCATTCTTCACTAAACATTTAGATTCGCGGCTGCTGCTTCTCTCCATCCTCGAGAACGTTCTACACTTACCAAATCACTCGTGATCTGGTCAGCACACCCTGTCCACTGTAAGTAAGTAAGTAAGTAAGTAAGTAAGTAAGTAAGTAAGTAAGTAAGTAAGTAAGTAAGTAAGTAAGTAAGTAAGTAAGTAAGTAAGTAAGTAAGTAAGTGAGTAAGTAAGTAAGTAAGTAAGTAAGTAAGTAAGTAAGTAAGTAAGTAAGTAAGTAAGTAAGTAAGTAAGTAAGTAAGTATGTAAGTAAGTAAGTAAGTAAGTAAGTAAGTAAGTAAGTAAGTAAGTAAGTAAGTAAGTAAGTAAGTAAGTAAGTAAGTAAGTAAGTAAGTAAGTAAGTAAGTAAGTAAGTAAGTAAGTAAGTAAGTAAGTAAGTAAGTAAGTAAGTAAGTAAGTAAGTAAGTAAGTAAGTAAGTAAGTAAGTAAGTAAGTAAGTAAGTAAGTAAGTAAGTAAGTAAGTAAGTAAGTAAGTAAGTAAGTAAGTAAGTAAGTAAGTAAGTAAGTAAGTAAGTAAGTAAGTAAGTAAGTAAGTAAGTAAGTAAGTAAGTAAGTAAGTAAGTAAGTAAGTAAGTAAGTAAGTAAGTAAGTAAGTAAGTAAGTAAGTAAGTAAGTAAGTAAGTAAGTAAGTAAGTAAGTAAGTAAGTAAGTAAGTAAGTAAGTAAGTAAGTAAGTAAGTAAGTAAGTAAGTAAGTAAGTAAGTAAGTAAGTAAGTAAGTAAGTAAGTAAGTAAGTAAGTAAGTAAGTAAGTAAGTAAGTAAGTAAGTAAGTAAGTAAGTAAGTAAGTAAGTAAGTAAGTAAGTAAGTAAGTAAGTAAGTAAGTAAGTAAGTAAGTAAGTAAGTAAGTAAGTAAGTAAGTAAGTAAGTAAGTAAGTAAGTAAGTAAGTAAGTAAGTAAGTAAGTAAGTAAGTAAGTAAGTAAGTAAGTAAGTAAGTAAGTAAGTAAGTAAGTAAGTAAGTAAGTAAGTAAGTAAGTAAGTAAGTAAGTAAGTAAGTAAGTAAGTAAGTAAGTAAGTAAGTAAGTAAGTAAGTAAGTAAGTAAGTAAGTAAGTAAGTAAGTAAGTAAGTAAGTAAGTAAGTAAGTAAGTAAGTAAGTAAGTAAGTAAGTAAGTAAGTAAGTAAGTAAGTAAGTAAGTAAGTAAGTAAGTAAGTAAGTAAGTAAGTAAGTAAGTAAGTAAGTAAGTAAGTAAGTAAGTAAGTAAGTAAGTAAGTAAGTAAGTAAGTAAGTAAGTAAGTAAGTAAGTAAGTAAGTAAGTAAGTAAGTAAGCATAGCAAATCTTAACATTGGCATGAGCAAGAACAGCACAAAGTACCAGTAAGTGTGGAATTAGCTCCCTGTTAAAATACACGTTAATAAAAAAACAGTCTTTGGAGAACCCCCAACCCTTCTAACGACACTTCTTCCCAAGATAACCGTAAAAAAACAGTTCGATTTCGATAACAACGGCTCCCTTCATTCTCAAAAATTCTCGAAATATTCTCATGAATATTTCGTACCTTTTTATGTGCACAAATCAGTTTTCGTGCTTTTGTTCTAAAGTTGGCATTGGTGGCTTTTTAAATAATAATGTTCCTACCCCACATAACGCTATCAGAAAAAAATATGTTGTTATTTTTGAATGAGGAGATATTCACGCAAAATGATTCAATACTATTCAGTTCAATATCTTAGAGTGGCGCTTTGGCCATTGACAGTAGCTAAGGTGCCATAATCCATGAACTCTTACGCTTTCATCATTATCAGCTTATCCATCTTTGAGAGTTCTTTATGATCATTTTTATTGAGCTGCACTTTCTTCCCTGTCATTTTTAATGTCCTTAGCACGGACGGACTAAATTTACGATTTGTTCACACCTTCCTTTCCCGTTTGCCAGGTAGATGCGCAACAGATGAAATACTACTGAATGGACGAAGGATGAAGATAAATGAGCGAAACCGTCGTAAAATATCCTATCTCTGCGGTAGAGATCTTGTTCTGATGATAATGGCTCTTTTGGCTGTAGAAGCACATTTGGATTTTAGTGCAACAGAATTGTTCATTTATGGCTACAACGAGCGTCTTGAGGTGTGCAAATGTGAAACAGTACTGCGCAGGATCGACCCTTAAGGTCAGTGAACATTGAAACACGATTTGTGAGGTCAGTTGAGCCGGCCATCGCTCCATTCTGTTATCTGCATACAATGACTCGGAATAGCTTCCCGTTCTTGTTTTCCTTTGAGCGCACTGCAGGGTTGTAAAAGTGTAAAAAGGAATTTGCTCCCAAGATGCGCCTCTTCCGATGTCCACTCCGCACAATCAGTGGGTAGGCAACACCGTAGGTACAGGGCGAGCACATGCTGAGCTGCGTTTGGGACTGCCTTGGACGCGGCATGGCACTCGCGCAAAGTTGCCCTGCACTAAATTCTTGAACCGCTTTTTTCCAATCATGTTTCGCGTATCGCCAGAAGCCAGAAAATAATTATCAGTTCTTTGGTTTTGCCGGAGTCATCATTGACGCTGTTGTCGTTGTTCCGGATGAGGTGGTGGCTGCTGTGGGCAACGACGACGACGGCCCAGACGGGCTCTGGTAGGACCGATCTTACGAGATGATGCACGGCGAGTGAGTTGCAAAGCAAGTTTGGTCTGATCGTTTTAATTAAACTATCGATAAGGGGTCAGCTGGGTATGGTGGATTCCATTTACTTCAAATTTGTTGCCCGCCTTGTATCCTGGAGTTTGTACGAGGGTTGTTATTCCATAATGTGTATTTTTACTGCCTTGAGTATGAAATTCAAGATGAGCACGAGTGCTTCAAGTTGTTGTCTTTGTTAGTCACCGAGGAAGGTCGGAAGGAAAATTCGTTGCATACTTCAGAAAGCTAAAGAAAACTATTACCGTGTCTTTGTTCCAAATCGTTCCATTCTAAGTCACTTACTCAAAGTTTGAAGTTTCAGTATATCAATCCGAGTGGTCAGAAATGATTTTCTCTTTATTTAACGTACATATAAACAGATGAATATAATTGGAAATTATTGGTGAATTAAGGAAAAAATCCACAGCTCAGGTGGCATTTGAACTCACGATCCGTATACGCTAGTCAAATGCTTTATCAACTAAGATCGAGCTAATTAATGACACGGCATTCTAGTTGATACAAAGTCGTTCGTGATACATGTCGTTCGCTTACTTACCTTACCAACCAGGCTAAGGCCGGGTGGCCTCTGCTGTACATAGTAGCCGTCTCCATTCCACTCGGTCCATGGCAGTTTGTCTCCAGTTCCGCACTCTGCGTAGGGTCCGCAGATCGTCCTCCACTTGGTCGACCCACCTAGCTCGCTGCACTCCACGTCTTCTTGTACCGGTCGGATGACTCTTGAGAACCATTTTAGTCGAGTTGCTACCCGACATGCAGTGTTGGGAATACTCACTTGCAAGAGTGATACTCACTTGCTTCTATCTCAGTCCAGAAGCATGCTATCAAAAAATGATGTTTGAAGGGCTTTTAGATTGTAGTTTGATCTAAAAGTTTGCCGAATAAAGTAAAGGTCGCAGACGCATACCAAAGTTGTGAGAGAGCTGTGAGTACAGGGTGAGTAAAATTCGTGTAATTTTTACTCACCTTGTACTCACAGCTCTCTCACAACTTTGGTATGCGTCTGCGACCTTTACTTCATTCGGCAAACTTTTAGATTAAACTACAATCTAAAACCCCTTCAAACATCATTCTTCGATAGTATGCTTCTGGACTGAGATAGAAGCAAGTGAGTATAACTTTTCGCAAGTGAGTATTCCCAACACTGCCGACATGACCGTGACCCGCCCACTGTAGCCTCCCAATTTTCGCGGTATGGACGATGGTTGGTTCTCTTAGCAGCTGATGCAGCTCGTGGTTCATTCGCCTTCTCCAAGTCCCGTCTTCCATCCCCGAGTAGCACACATGTTCTACATAGGTCTATGCAACTCTTATATGACCAAATTCAGTCATATAGGAGTTACATAAACTTGTATAGAACTTGTGTGCTACTAGGGTCTGCACTCCGCCGTAGATGGTACGCAACACCTTCCGTTCGAAAACTCTAAGGGCGCGTTGGTCCTCTGCACGTAGGGTCCATATTTCGTGCCCATAGAGGACGACCGGTCTAATCAGCGTTTTGTTACGGCGAACTTTATTCGATCGTAGAGTTTTGCGGAGTCCAAAGTAAGCACGATTTCCTGCCACAATGCGCCTCTGAATTTCTCTGCTGGTGTCGTTGTCGGCGGTCACCAGTGAGCCCAAGTACACGAATTCTTCAACCGCCTCGATTTCATCACCGTCGATATAAATTCGGGGTGGCGGGCGTGGTGATTCCTCCCTGGAGCCCTTTGCCATCATGTACTTTGTCTTCGACACATTAATGACTAATACGATTCGCCTGACTTCACTCTTAAGTCGGATGTACGTTTCCGCCATCGTCTCGAATTTACGAGCAATAATATCAATATCATCAGCGAAACCAAGCAGCTGAACGGACTTCGTGAAAATCGTACCACTCGTGTTAATCCCCGCTCTCCTTATTACACCCTCTAAAGCAATGTTGAACAGCAAGCACGAAAGACCATCACCTTGCCGTAACCCTTTGCGAGATTCGAAGGGACTCGAGTGTGAAGTTAATTAAGTTAAAATTCACAAATACAAAAAAAAGGACTCGAGAGTGTCCCTGATACTCGAACTACGCACATCACTCGATCCATCGTCACCTTGATCAATCGTATCAGTTTATCCGGGAATCCGTATTCGTGCATAATCTGCCATAGCTGTTCTCGATCGATTGTATCATACGCCGATTTGAAATCGATGAACAAGTGATGTGTGGGCACGTTGTATTCGCGGCATTTCTGCAACACCTGGCGGATGGCGAACATCTGATCCGTTGTAGCGCGTTCACCCATGAATCCAGCCTGATATTGCCCCACGAACTCTCTTGCAATCGGTGATAGACGGCGGCATAAAATTTGGGAGAGTACCTTGTAGGCAGCGCTCAGTAGTGTGATCGTTCGCACTCTTTTCGAATCTACAGAGTCATTTGCACGCTTCTATCTCTTATGTAGTAATCTTGAGTTTCCTCCTCTTCTCTAGTAATATGTCGTTCCACACGCAGAAAAAAAGACGCTTGTTTAAAACAATAAAACGCAAGGTTGATTTTCAAGCTGAGAATTTACTTATGCCAAAGTCATATTTATTTGTTTTTACATAGAGTTTATCGATAAACACAACCAACTACCGTCATTAAATGCAAACGTTAGAAACTTCATTTGTTTCGACAAAATGGGGACATCGTTGGCCGTAATGGACAACGCGCAAGTACTCAAGACAACTTCCACAAAATGTTGGTCAGTTTCGTCTTTTTGTTTTTTTTTTTTTTCATTCGTTCTTCTATCCAACCGCTTGTCGGCTGTCTAAAAATAGATTTCCGAGCTGTCACAGGAGCCGCCGTCACCAACACAATCACATTCCGGCTATGTTAGTGGCAAAAGTGCAGTCGTTTGAAACAATCCAATTTTTGATGTTGAAACTTCCAAGCCTTTGTTTGTTCCAACAAACTGTCAATTTCGACAAATTAAAATATTTGTATTAGGTATCAAGCAATAGAACAGTTCCGTTTGAACTAAAAATATAGTAAACAGAAAAATCGGTGATTTGAGCTAGAATTTAATTGTGTTAACAATTTATTTCTTTGCGTGCATGTTGCTGTGCATTGTTCTCAAAAGTGATCCTTTACCGGATACAGGAAAGATTGATGCAACTCTATAAGGCGAATCCAAGCAAGATTCCGTGCCGGACGATCTGTATAATCTTGGAGCAAATCAATAAATTCCAAGCTTCCTCTGTACAGCTCTGTACCTGGTATTCATTGATTACGAAAAAGCTTTCGACCATCTCAATTACGAAAACATGTGGATAGCTCTCCGGCGCAAGGGAGAGAAACTAATCGGCCTTATTGAAGCTTATTATGGGGCATTTTCATGCAGAGTACTGTACAACGGTGTCTTGTCCGATCCCAACCGGGTCGTTGCTGGAGTTTAGCAAGGACGTATACTATCATCGCTACAAATCCTCATCGTAAACGGCGAGATCCTGGTAGAGGCGACTAATCGTCAACCAAATCGTGCTGTGGCAGCTTATTACTATGACGCATCTAAATGGCTTCAAACTGGCTGATGACGTTGCTCTCTTACCTTAATGGCGCTGTGATATGCAGAGTAAGCTTGATGAGCTTACCGAGCGCTCCTCGACGGCAGGTCTTACCATCAACGTCAATAAGACCAAATCGTTGGATGTAAACACGGCCAACCCTTCCAGCTTTGCGGTAGCTGGGCAAGCAGTGGAGAATATTGAAAGTTTCCAATATCTTGGTAGTCAAATGGCGACCGATGGCGGCACCAAGGTTGACATAGGTGCACGGATCAAGAAGGCGAGGATCGCTTTTGTGAATTCAAGAAATGTATGGAAAAACAATCAGATTTGGCGACGCACCAGAACCCGAACTTTCAACTCGACCGTGAAATCTGTGCTGCTGTACGCTATAGGTCAAGCTATATAGCTATAGTGAGTATCAGTGGAGAATACTCAACGGCTGCTAGGTCTTCATCAATAGATGCCTGCAATATATAATTCGTGCATGGTAGCCTCACGATTGGATCTTCAACGTGGAGCTTCATCGTCGATGTCATTAAAAACCGATAGCGACAGAAATTCGAGAGCGAAAGAGGACGTGGGTCGGCCACACTCTGCGCAGGGGCGGAAACGAAATCTGCAATCAAGCGTTAGCAAGGATGGAAATCTAGTGATCATGATAAGATCCCGAATGTTTCGCGGTTGAAGCGCATCGCGCGATCATAACAACAACGATAGTGTCTTGTACCATTTGGGCAGGTTTACCTATTTTGGGCACTTGCCGCTATAACTAAGTCAATTTCAACCCGATTGATTTGAATTTTTGTACAGAGTTAGATACTGTACGTGCCTAACTCTATACAAAATTTGAAATCAATCAGTTTGAAATTGACTTAGTTATAGCGGCAAGTGCCCAAAATAGGTACACCTGCCCAAATGGTACAAGACCCTACCTTGTCGTCAAGGATTAAAACAAACCACGCTTCGCGAAAATTGAATCGCGAGGCGTGTGCGGCCATGATGCGATCGCTATCATGAAGTTGAAATGATAAATACCGAAAATCATTCACTTTTTGTGCATTCTTGTTGCTCTAATATCATGATATGCCAATGAATGTATTGTTTTCAATTATGAATTCTGTTTACTGGTTCATAAGTGGTTTAAAACGTGATGAATAAAATTTATCGCAACTTGTAACATGATCCGATAACGTGTGACCCCATGATAAAGCGTGCATCAGATGCTTTGATTGCCTGTGATCCCATGATACAAGCACGGGGCGAGGGTGCCGGCATTATGCTACTGCAAGAGCAAAGGCAATCTTGGATTGTTTATATCCTGTATCATTTATCACTAGAAGTGATTTTCTTCCATCCTTGAGCGTTAGATTGGAAACCAGCAGGATATCGCAGCAGAGGCAGGCTCGGAGGCACATGGCGGCACAGTCTTAACAAAGGAATTAAGGAAGTCCACAATCATTGACCTGGCCACAGGTCTAAGCAATAGCGGGTTATCACCCAGGATGGAGATCTTTCAATTCAGTCCTCTGTACCACTATGGGTGCTCAATGAATAAAAGTTTAGTAGTAGTAAACTAATCTACTTGTTTTACCATACTTAGAACATTGAAAAAATGATGTTTTGGCTTAATGATAATTTGGCCAAATGGATCAGTATTATCATCATTACCTTAGTTATTTTAGTGTCAGCTATATATCATGTTTGTGTAAAACACCCTTTAACCAAATTAGCAGTTAGGTAAAAAGTTAAAACTTTCATTGTCCTTGTTATGGAAGGCTTTGATGATTTAACTACAAAAAATCGGAGAACAAAATGGGACGAACAATGAAAGGTAAAAAACTAGTTCTCCTGGACCTGGCATTTATCCTTCTGTAAAAGTGTCAATCATATTTTGTATGTTTCATTTCGACAATTTGACATTCTGCCGCTTGACTTTTTACCATTTTAACGTTATGACTTTTGTCAATCGCCATAATTTTCATTAGAGATTATTCCTGTTTTTGTTTTAGGTTGTTCTTTCGAATGGTAAATTGTTGTATTATAGCTGCCTGATTTATCTTTGAAATGATTCCTTCTTTTCTGTTCAAGTTGTATTTTTTTTTTCTTTCTTGCTGTGTTGATAAAAGTGTCTGGTATGTACTATTGGAATTGTAACTGCTAAATGCATTATGAAAGATAAAGAAGTAACTATTGAATTCTATGTCTATATTCTCCAATTAAGACCACTCTGAACCAAGATCTGTCAGTAAGTGTGTATCGACTTAAAAAGAGGAAAACAAAAATGTAGCGATAACAGTTTTCCTAGAAATGTTCATTTCAAGAAAATGTACAATCATAGAAAAAAACTACGTAAAGGGTCACAGCGCTTCAATCCTTCATTTGGAGAAGGATGACATTGGGAACAGTCTCCCAAAACAGGGAAATCAATTTTCATAATTGATTACACATGCAGGATATATTTCATACTTATTGGAGATTTTAACCATTGAAAATCGATGCCTTCTCTCAAAGCTCACCGCTCCAACTTCAATTCTAAGGACCAAGTTCGCACACGAAGGCTATCACTAATTTAGATTGTAGGGCATTATATTTTGATTACAATTTTGAACAACTATGCTATGAGGCCTTTGCAAAGGTTCTAAGCTTTACGTATAAAATATATTTGGGGAGATGTAGGCAGAAATCCTATCCTGACCATTGAGCGGTAACGTTCAAATCCAGGGCGGAGCTCTTTCTTCTCAAGATTATGATGACAATGAAAACGACAGCAGCATCAGCAAAACCACGAAATAACTACACAGCAATTGAGATCCTGAGCTCGACAAACAAAACCACCGAGCCAAAAGAGCTGCTCTGTATGTTAACGGTAAGATACAGAGCTAGATATGCTAATTCATCAGCTACTGTTTGCGACGTAACTACACTTCGCTTACACCCCGCCGTACGTGGCAAAAGTTTTTCAGTCATATTCCTTGCTGGTGCATCTTGACGAGCAAGAGAAGAGCCCATACGGCGACACCACCAGGGAGTGAACGAAAAACGTGAGGAGGCTTGTAATTTATCTTCTTTGGGACCAACACCGAGTGGTCCCGCGCGTACTCCGGCGAGAGAAGCCCGCCCCAGCCCAGCATCCATATCGCGGGCAGCAATGAATGAAGTAGGTACATATAACCATTTTCAGCTGCTTCGGGCGATCTTGCAAAAGGAGACGAATGATGCCGGGCGAAGAGAGATTCACGGATCTTTGACGGCAAGGCGTACAGACCCGTCGAAAGAAGGAGGCAAAACATGGATGAGAAGATTAGAGATCTTTCGTAAATTTATTTTTATTTACTCTTACATGGAACGAAGTTTATCAAAATCAGAGTACGGTTTGTCCTTTGCACTTTGCGAGGACGCGTTGAACAACTAGCGTGTTCACGAATCTTCTAGGCGACGACGGCGAGGCCGAACAAAAAAGTGAAAACTATTTGCTAGAATATTGCGACATTTGCACCCATTTAGACTCAGCCGAAATTCGTTATTATCACAGTCGAATCTCGCACACGACTTCGCAGCGGCGAACGTACACAAGTTCGCTTGAGTTCGTGACAGGGTCGTCTGCTGCACAAGAGTTAAACGAAATAAGTTTGATTAGTTCGAAATATAGCTGGAAAAGGACAATTCGGTGGATTTTCAAATTATCACAGAAGTCCAAACACCAATGAGATACCCAATATCTGTCCGTTTCGTAATTCCACTGCGCGCACGATTCTTCACTCTGAACAACATAATTAAACTCGAAATCGTGTTAATTACTGTTATCACGCTGCCCAATCCGATTCACGGTACGCCGCAGTCGCAATCGGGGTAACTGCGACTGGGTGTAGGGCTATGGGTCTGTGTATAGATCAACACATTTTTTTGTTGGTCGTTAGGCCGAATGGGTCATTAGGCCGAAATTCTAATTTCCGTCATAAATGATGGTAGATTGTGTTTTGGAACTTTCTCGTTCTCGTGTTTGATTAGGAGAGTGAGTAAGAAAAAAAAAAGAAAAAGAGCTTCAACAATGATAATGCATTTATCATTACCAAATGCATTCAACTGGGCTGCCCGTCTTTGACTTTAAGGTGACTGGGCATTAGGCCGTGTCGATTTTTGCAAAACTGCGAATACACAATCCCGAATAGTCACAAATGGTTGCAAATGGACCCAAATGAAGCCCTGCAAAATTTA
The DNA here is from genome assembly GCF_035046485.1 of Aedes albopictus. Taxonomy (NCBI): domain Eukaryota; kingdom Metazoa; phylum Arthropoda; class Insecta; order Diptera; family Culicidae; genus Aedes; species Aedes albopictus. The sequence goes on from NC_085137.1 coordinate 297,160,176, forward strand.
AAAATTCTAAAAAATCGGTAAGCTAGTCCGCAATCGACTTGAAGTTTTATATGGGAATTTTAATTTTTCACTATGGGGAAATCCAACTTTTCAAACTTTTGAAGAAAAAGGCACATTAAAGCAACTCTAAAAATCCGCTCCCCCCCTGAAGATTTAGTGCATATATTAGGGAACATTTTGTTAGAAGACAACTTTTTAGTTGCACTTAAGATAAGGGCGTTATTAAATTTCGAAACAATGGACATTTTATTCGCATGATTTCTAACTTCTTTAATTGGCATCACTGCACGTTTTGCGTGTTGAAGAGGGTGGTAACAGCCATCTGCGGTGTCACCACCCGTCGCTGGATGGAGACGCAAGTACCTGATAAAATTGAGATAGTTAGGATTGTAAATATTCTTGCGATATTGCTTTATAAAAACTTGGTATCTTTGGCAAAGTTGTTGGCATGGTCAAGAGCTGTCCAGTGATGAACTAAATCATTGGCAAATCCATCGCTGGGCGGCGCTAGTGTGCATACAAACTGCATGCAAAAGTATTAACGTATATGCGTGTATCTCAATAACGTGATAATTTAACTGTGTGGTGTCTTCGACAAAGTTGTTGGCTGGTCCACGGGCTATCCAGTGACGAACCAAGTAAGTAGGAATTCAACCGATAGGCGGCGCTAGTGTGCATACAAACTGGATGCAAAAATACAAACGTATATGTGTGTATCTCAATAACGTGACAATTTAAGTAGGTCTTCGACAAATTTGTTGGCTGGAGCACGGGCTATCCAGTGACGAACGCAATAGGGGAACTGGGGGTAAGACGCCCACGTTAAGGAAGAGTCCAATTTTAACCACGAAACACTTTATAATACACATTTTTTTGGCACTAACATGAAGCACCGACATGTTTCCTTCCAATTGGAAGAAACCATAAACCAGTTTTATGTTTTACTACTGAAAAATTCAAATTTGAAAAAAAGTTTGATTTTCAGAATTTTAGTTTTAATGCGGGGTAAAACGCGCCACAAGCCACAGCTAACGCCAGGATGCCAAATTGTGTACATATACTTGCGCGCCTGATTTATTGTCAACTGTTATTGTTCGTGAATGGTATACAGTCATTACATAATTATGGGTCACCTGTAATTATGGGTCAATTCCATGTAAACGTCATAGTGAGCTGTTTTATCAATAATTACTACAAAATGACGTATGGCTGTGTGACTAGTGAACTGATTTATAGTAAAAATGTGCTGTTGCTTGGTTCCAACTTGTGTTCTACATAATTTGTGCCAGAATTTAGATCTAATTGGCTATTTTAATATAAATAACTAGGGGTGGGCATTTTACCCCACATATGCCTCAGAAGTTTGGACCCTTGCAAAAAAGTTGTGAGGGTCAAATTCGATACTTTTTCCGCTTGGTACATAAATAATGGGAGTGTGCAAAACAGTTTGTGGGGATAGCGAGAAAAAAATTCTTTTAAATTATGTAAAAAAGTGCAAACATTTGACAGGCTAAAATTACATCAAAGGTAATTAAAATCTTTTTTCGAAGTTTTTGTACAATTTTTTAAGTAAAAATATGTAAACTCAAATGTAAAGAAGCATTTTTATTCTTATTTTAGCGATTGCAATTGGAAATAGTACTGAAAATAACGTGGTTTGCCTAAAACAAGGGTGGCGCAACTTGCCCCCTATGGGCGTTATGGCCGCAGTTCCCCTACAGTCTAGACTCCTATTACACGGTTAGTTCGGGGGTATAGTAGGAATCCGTGTTGTAGGAATCCCAGAGCTTATGGGATTTCGCCTAATTGGGGGTGTGAGCGAATATATCAGGAGTATTACAAGATAGCACCATACTTTCTTTGGCAAAGTTGTAGTACTAGAATAGATCTACCACACAATGCGAACTAACATCCAATTAGTTGGCAATTTGGCCGATAGAGGCGCTATGTAGAAGTGGTTAATGCTTATGTTCACTCGCCAGTATAAGCACTCATAAGTTGTCGCTTGCGATATCTCAAGATCTACTTGATTTGGAACAATGCTGTCTTCGGCAAAGTTGTTCAGTAGGTCAAGAACAATCTGGTGGTTAACCAATTAGTTTGTGATTTCGCCGCTAGGTGGTGCTAGTTGTCAAGTAAAGTTTCAAACTTCTCTAGCTCGCGATCCAGATTAGATAGAAAAGTGCCGTCTTTGTAAGAGTTTTTCAGGAAGTAAAAACCTATCTGGTGATTCAACATTTAGTTGGTGATTTCGCCGCTAGGTGCCACTAGTTGTTAAGTAAAATTTCAAACTTCTTTAGCTCGCGATCCAGAGCAGATAGAAAAGTATCGTCTTCGGCTAAGTTCTTCAGGAAGTCACGAACAATCTTTTGATGTAACAATTAGTTGGTGATTTCACCGCTAGGTGGCACTAGTTGGCATGTAAAGTTTCAAACTCTGCTATCTCGGGATCCAAAGCAGATCGAAAAGTTTTATCTTCGGCAAAGTGCTTTTGGAAATCAAGAGCTATCTGGTGATTCAACAGTTAGTTGGTGATTTCGCCGCTAGGTGGCGCTCTTTGTCAAGTAAAATTTCAAACTTCTCTAGCTCGAGATCCAGAGCAGATAGAAGAGGGTCGTTTACGGCAAAATTCTTCAGGAAGTCAAGAACAATCATGTGATTCAACAATAAGTTGGTGATTTCGCCACTAGGTGGCACTAGTTGTCAAGTAAAGTTTCAAACTCCGCTATCTCGGGATCCAAAACAGATCGAAAAGTTTCATCTTCGGCAAAAAGTTTTTGGAAGTCAAGAGCTATCTGATGATTCAACATTTAGTTGGTGATTTCGCTGTTAGGTGGTGATTTTGCCTCTAGCTCGCGATCCAGCGCAGATAGAAAAGTGTCGTCTTGGGCAAAGTTCTTCAGGAAATCAAGAGCAATCTGGTTATTCAACAATTAGTTGCATGAAAGGCTTGCATTTTTAAGAAAAATGAATCATTTTGTTTCGCTCTTCGCTCAAGTGTGCAAAGCAACGAAGCACAGACAAACAGACGTAACTTTTGGAGGAAATTCTTCAAAAAATTGAGCACACAGCCACCTGTTCGAAGAACCGCTCGAGATACTGTCGATTGCATAATTCAGCAACGTGTACACCGGCAAACGTCAAAACGATCGAACACTAACGCCTCTGGTGGAAGGATAGTGGAAATTAAATGAAATTTGAATTGATTCTTAAATGCACGTGCCAAGCCAAGTTTAAGAGTGTTACGTATGTTTGTCTGTGAACGTAGTCAATGTTGTCGCACAGTAACATACAAATATGAATTTCAATATATGTACAAAAAAAGTTTGCATCTGGGATCAAACATCGGACCTTTGAATTGTCAGTCCTTTCCAAATAAGGCGCTGTCAATAAACTACGTTGACTTTTTTTCGGCCATCTCAGACCCCCCCCCCCTCGTAGACTTTTGTTCATACAAAATTCTCAAAATTTGTATGGAGCGTAGACTTTGGCCAGAAACCCCCGTTCCCCCCCTTAGAGTCTACGTAGTTCATGGACAGGCCCTAACGCACTTGTCACATAAAAGTTACAGCAGCAGGTTTTTGTTTGTTCCGCTCTTTTGTGACAAGCGCGTTACTTGGGATCACTATTAAGCAGCAGAACTATTGCGGTGCAACAATAGCATACGCGCTGAAACACTAATAAATGCTACTTCCTGGTGGCGTTTCCTTGGCCGGTCGCCGCTCGTTTACAAAGGAACAGAAAGGATGACAAAAACGTTGGTGGTCGACTATTTATCATTGAGGTTCATCCTCGGGTTCATTGTGGAACCCTTTAACGGCAATGAAAAAGCTAGTCGCCAATGTTGTTCTATCGGGATAATGTGATTTTTTTTTCTTTATGCGGCGGTGAAGAGAACGACGATTGTCAACCCTGGTCTGGATCCAAGATAAAGATGTTCAAAATTCTATTTGCCAATTACCGCCACGTAGCGGCGAACTACCTACTAATTGGGTTTTTAAATTTTGAAAAATGTATTGATTTTTTGTTTTTATACGAAAGAGCATCTATTTCTGAGCCGCTGTATTTTTTTTTCAGATTTTAAGAACTTCATGTTGGTACCTTAAATCAATATCAAAGAGATTTTTTGAAATCACCTTTTGACAGCTAGGCAACTGCTTGACAGCTCCGCCCAGTATAAAATACGACCAGGGGTGATTGGAGAAATCGCTCCCATACAAATTTCAAATTGATTTTTAAATGGGTTCCCGGACATCAAAATTAATGAAAATTTGGATTTCGGCTCAGTTTGGCAAGCCGATTCAGAATATGGGATTATCTCAACACCACTAAAGAAGCCAATTGTTGAATTACCAGGTTGTTATAGTCTATACTTTCTGAAGAAAATTGCCAAAGATAACACTTTTCTATCTGCTATGGATTCCGAGCAGCCTTGCATCACCTAGCAGCTAAATCATCAATTTATTGTTTTATCACCAGAATGCTCTTGGCTTCCTGTTGAACTTTGCCGAAGACAGTACTATTCTATCTGCTATAGATCCTGAGATAGTGTTTTGAAACTTTACATGACAATTAGCGCCACCCAACGGCAAATTCACAAACTATATTTTTAATCAGAAGATGACTCTTGACTTCCTGTAGAACTTTGCCGAAGACGACTCTCTTCTATCTGCTCTGGATCGCGAGCTAAAGAAGTTTAATATTTTACTTAACAACAAGCGCACCCTAGCAACGAAATCACCAACTCAATATTGAATCACCAGATAGGTTTTTACTTCCCGAAAAACTCTGACGAAGACGGTACTTTTCTATCTGATCTGGATCGAGAGCTAGAGAAGTTTGAAACTTTACTTGACAACTAGCGTCACCTAGCGGCGAAATTACAAACTAAATGTTAAGTCATTAGATAACTCTTGACTTCCTGAAGAACTTAGCTGAAGACGATGCTTTTCTATTTGCTCTGGATCGCGAGCTAAAGAAGTTTGAAATTTTACTTAACAACTAGTGGCACCTAGCGGCGAAATCACCAACTAAATGTTGAATCACCAGATAGGTTTTTACTTCCTGAAAAACTCTTACGAAGACGGCACTTTTCTATCTGATCTGGATCGCGAGCTATAGAAGTTTGATACTTTACTTGACAACTAGCGTCACCTAGCGGCGAAATTACAAACTTAATGTTAAGTCATTAGATAGCTCTTGACTTCCTGAAGAACTTTGCCGAAGACGATACTTTTCGATCTGCTTTGGATCCCGAGATAGCGGAGTTTGAAACTTTACTTGACAACTAGTGCCACCTAATGGCGAAATCACCAACTAATTGTTGAATCACATGATTGTTCTTGACTTCCTGAAGAATTTTGCCGTAAACGACCCTCTTCTATCTGCTCTGGATCTCGAGCTAGAGAAGTTTGAAATTTTACTTGACAAAGAACGCCACCTAGCGGCGAAATCACCAACTAACTGTTGAATCACCAGATAGCTCTTGATTTCCAAAAGCACTTTGCCGAAGATAAAACTTTTCGATCTGCTTTGGATCCCGAGATAGCAGAGTTTGAAACTTTACATGACAACTAGTGCCACCTAGCGGTGAAATCACCAACTAATTGTTACATCAAAAGATTGTTCGTGACTTCCTGAAGAACTTAGCCGAAGACGATACTTTTCTATCTGCTCTGGATCGCGAGCTAAAGAAGTTTGAAATTTTACTTAACAACTAGTGGCACCTAGCGGCGAAATCACCAACTAAATGTTGAATCACCAGATAGGTTTTTACTTCCTGAAAAAACTCTTACAAAGACGGCACTTTTCTATCTAATCTGGATCGCGAGCTAGAGAAGTTTGAAACTTTACTTGACAACTAGCACCACCTAGCGGCGAAATCACAAACTAATTGGTTAACCACCAAATTGTTCTTGACCTACTGAACAACTTTGCCGAAGACAGCATTGTTCCAAATCAAGTAGATCTTGAGATATCGCAAGCGACAACTTATGAGTGCTTATACTGGCGAGTGAACATAAGCATTAACCACTTCTACATAGCGCCTCTATCGGCCAAATTGCCAACTAATTGGATGTTAGTTCGCATTGTGTGGTAGATCTATTCTAGTACTACAACTTTGCCAAAGAAAGTATGGTGCTATCTTGTAATACTCCTGATATATTCGCTCACACCCCCAATTAGGCGAAATCCCATAAGCTCTGGGATTCCTACAACACGGATTCCTACTATACCCCCGAACTAACCGTGTAATAGGAGTCTAGACTGTATTGCGTTCGTCACTGGATAGCCCGTGCTCCAGCCAACAAATTTGTCGAAGACCTACTTAAATTGTCACGTTATTGAGATACACACATATACGTTTGTATTTTTGCATCCAGTTTGTATGCACACTAGCGCCGCCTATCGGTTGAATTCCTACTTACTTGGTTCGTCACTGGATAGCCCGTGGACCAGCCAACAACTTTGTCGAAGACACCACACAGTTAAATTATCACGTTATTGAGATACACGCATATACGTTAATACTTTTGCATGCAGTTTGTATGCACACTAGCGCCGCCCAGCGATGGATTTGCCAATGATTTAGTTCATCACTGGACAGCTCTTGACCATGCCAACAACTTTGCCAAAGATACCAAGTTTTTATAAAGCAATATCGCAAGAATATTTACAATCCTAACTATCTCAATTTTATCAGGTACTTGCGTCTCCATCCAGCGACGGGTGGTGACACCGCAGATGGCTGTTACCACCCTCTTCAACACGCAAAACGTGCAGTGATGCCAATTAAGAGCCAGTTCGCGAGAACCGCGACCCCCTTTCCAAAGGAAGTGGAATCGATGTGCTCCGATTGAGCTGAAATTTTCAGGGTATGGTTTTCCATATAAAAGATGATATCTGGCCGATTTTCAGATTTTTCCGTTAGGGGGAAGTGGGGTAAAATAGCCCTCAAAGATTTCATGTCCAAAAATAGGTAAAATCACTAAAATCGCAATAACTTCTGCAAAAGTAAACGGATTCAGCTGAAATTTTGCATGGACACTCTACTCCTATGGCACTTCCATTTAAGCCAAGCGTTGGATATTCTTTGATATTTAATTTGAAGAAATAGGTTATTTTCATAACTTTTTTAACGATTTTCAGGGTGCCTGTTTTCGTACCAACAGAACTAGGATGAAAAACTGAGTACTACGTTTTGAAGGATTACCCAAGAGCTTTCATTTGATATGTGACCCAGAGGCGCCAACTTAAAAACTTTCGAAAAAAAATTTTTTTTTCTCGGGGTATGCATTTTACCCCATATTTTTAGTGTCTAAAGAAGTCTTGTCGCAAATTATGACAACGTTATTTAACTTTTAAGGGTTTTTCTTCAATATTAATTCAACAGAAAAATGATGACTAAGAAATGCAATTATTAGATTTTTTCATTTGGGGAAAGTAGGGTAAAACGGACTAACTCATCCTCCTTTCGAAATAACGTTGCTACGATGTTCTCTGATCGGACTCGAATATTCAGAGTTCTTTATTCTACTCAAGAATAGACTCTTTATCACATATTTTTTTTTATTCTTGAGAGGATAACGGGGTAAAACAATTCTCAGAAAAAAAATGTTGAAAATAATCAAAATAATTTCAAAACCTACAAATGCTTTGGTAAAACTTGGCGAAATTTCATAAAATTAGAAAAAAAATCTTGTTTTTTTTATTGCTTATTCAAATGAGCAAGTCTGACAAAATTTTGACGTCGAGAAATGTCACAGATTAGCACGTTGTGTGTGATTTACCGGATTCTTTTTCGATTTTTCTTTTGACATGCATCTACGGTTCACTTTTTTTTTCTCGTGAAAGTTGCTGCAGTGCACAATGGTCCACGAAAAAGATTTAAGAGGAAAGATGCATTTAGCGCCTTCAAATGATTTTTTGGACAAATATGGTCTACTACAAAGTTGTTCCCAAAAAATCAGGCCCTCTTTTCAATGTACATAAAAATAAGGGTGGTCCATATTTTCAAAGAAATTGGGAACCAAACTTTTTTATTTGCAAGAATAACTGTATAAATTCTTCGAGAAAGTCGTAGATCTATCAATTTTGAGCAAGTTTCCTGAAGACACTTTTTATGTAGCTTTGAAATTGACCGATCTAGAGATATTTTTCTGAATAAGCTTAGGGTGGTTCAAGAACAACCGGTTTCTGGCGTTATTTTTTTCAGTTTCGATCAAAGTCGCCCAAGAAACACTTGTAGAGCATTTGAAGACGCGTCGTTTCATGCGCTGAAATGGTCTCTATCTCTTTTGGTTCAATAGTTACAGGTGTTTTTCCTAAAAAATCATATTTTTTTGAAAAGGTTATATCTGGAGCTCGATTTGAATAGGTCGTATGTGCTTTCGTCGATTAAAAATTCGATCAGTTGGATTCGCTTATTGTAGCGAAAACCGTTGAAATTGAACAAAGTTGATACATACAGCAGAATCCTCACAAAATAAGCTTTCCATTCCATCATTAAAAGTCTCAAAAATATCTTTCATATTGCTACAATAACTAAAATAAACTGATCGAATTTTATATCGACAAAAGCACATACGACCTATTCAAATCGAGCTCCAGATATGATCGATTGGTGTGTGAAAAATACTTGAAAAGTGCCTATTTTTTCTGGAAAATCATCAATATATTTTTGGAATGACGAATCAACATTCCCAGCGCTTGCGTTATATTTGTGTTCTAAAAATGATTCTTAGACAACTTTTACGTGAAATTTGAAACAAAAAAGATAAAGATAAAGGGGGACGCTAGACCAAATAGTTTTATTGTTTTATCTTTTTTGTTTAAAATTTCTCGTCTAAGTCGCGTAAGAACCACTTTTACAGCTTCCAAAAGAGCGCATTTTCGGTCGCTGAGAATGTTGCTACGTCATTCCGTTCAAAAGTTATTGATGATTATCTAGAAAAAATAGGTACTTTTCAAGTATTTTTCACTTGAGTTACAAAAATAAAACACCCCTCTAATTTTTTGATATGTTTTATAACAACGTTTCTTCTTTTGAATTCGGGCAAAAGATAATTTTTATGATTGCCCCAACCCGTCATAACACCTTTTCAAAAAAACTATGCTCTACAAGTTCTTGGGTGACTTTGATGAAAAATCGAAACTGAAACAGTTAACGCCAGAAAACTGAATTTTCTTGAACCACCCTAAGCTTATTCAGAAAAAAATCTCTAGATCGGTAAATTTTAAAGCTACATAAAAAATGTCTTCAGGAAATTTACTCAAAGTTGATAGATCTACAACTTTCCCGAAGAATGTATACAGTTATTCTTGCAAATAAAAAAAGTTTGGTTCCCAATTTCTTTGAAAATATGGACCACCCTAATTTTTATGTACATTGAAAAGAGGGCCTGATTTTTGGGAACAACTTTGTAGAAGACCATATTTTTCCAAAAAATCATTTGAAGGCGCTCAATGCATCTTTCCTCGTAAATCTTTTTCGTGGGCCATTGTGCACTGCAGCAACTTTCACGAGAAAAAAAAGATAGAAAATTGAACCGGAGATGCACGTCAAAAGAAAAATCGAGAAAGAATCCGGTAAATCACACACAACGTGCTAATCTGTAACATTTCTCGACGTCAAAATTTTGTCAGACTTGCTCATTTGAATAAGCAATAAAAGAACAAGATTTTTTTTCTAATTTCATGAAATTTCGCCATGTTTTACCAAAGCATTTGTAGGTTTTGAAATTATTTTGATTATTTTCAACATTTTTTTTCTGATAATTGTTTTACCCCGTTATCCTCTCAAGAATAAAAAAATAATATGTGATAAAGAGTCTATTCTTGAGTAGAATAAAGAACTCTGAAAATTCGAGTCCGATCAGAGAACATCGTAGCAACGTTATTTCGAAAGGAGGTTGAGTTAGTCCGTTTTACCCTACTTTCCCCAAATGAAAAAATCTAATAATTGCATTTCTTAGTCATCATTTTTCTGTTGAATTAATATTGAAGAAAAACCCTTAAAAGTTAAATAACGTTGTCATAATTTGCGACAAGACTTCTTTAGACACTAAAAATATGGGGTAAAATGCATACCCCGAGAAAAAAAAATTTTTTTTCGAAAGTTTTTAAGTTGGCGCCTCTGGGTCACATATCAAATGAAAGCTCTTGGGTAATCCTTCAAAACGTAGTACTCAGTTTTTTATCCTAGTTCTGTTGGTACGAAAACAGGCACCCTGAAAATCGTCAAAAAAGTTATGAAAATAACCTATTTCTTCAAATTAAATATCAAAAAATATCCAACGCTTGGCTTAAATGGAAGTGCCATAGGAGTAGAGTGTCCATGCAAATTTTCAGCTGAATCCGTTTACTTTTGCGGAAGTTATTGCGATTTTAGTGATTTTACCTATTTTTAGACATGAAATCTTTGAGGGCTATTTTACCCCACTTCCCCCTAACGGAAAAATCTGAAAATCGGCCAGATATCATCTTTTATATGGAAAACCATACCCTGAAAAATTCAACTCAATCGGAGCACATCGATACAAGAAGGGGTTGCGGCTCTCGCGAACTGGCTCTTAAAGAAGTTAGAAATCATGCGAATAAAATGTCCATTGTTTCGAAATTTAATAACGCCCTTATCTTAAGTGCAACTAAAAAGTTGTCTTCTAACAAAATGTTCACTAATATATGCACTAAATCTTCAGGTGGGGAGCGGATTTTTAGAGTTGCTTTAATGTGCCTTTTTCTTCAAAAGTTTGAAAAGTTGGATTTCCCCATACTGAAAAGTGAAAATTCCCATATAAAACTTCAAGTCAATTGCGGACTAGCTTACCGATTTTTTAGAATTTTTAAATATTGCAGGGCTTCATTTGGGTCCATTTGCAACCATTTGTGACTATTCGGGATTGTGTATTCGCAATTTTGCAAAAATCGACACGGCCTACTGGGCATAGTGTATCATTGTGCTTGCCTCACAATATACTAATTCATGCAATGGCAGGCAAAGAAAGCCCTTCAATTAATAACTGTGGAAGTGCTCAAAGAACACTAAGTTGAAGCGAGGCAAGCCAAGTACCAGTGGGGACGTACAGCCATGAAGAAGGAGAAGAAGTGACTTTAAGATATGACGAAGCCACACCTCAAATTTTCAAGTGCTTAAATCTGAAGATCCGAAGCCCCATCCATGTCTTGCTTCTAGTTTAGTCCCAGAACAACATAGAAAAATCCGGGAATTTAGGATAGTTGCAAAACTCTGTCAAATTAGAGAATGTGTTCTGCAATAAGAATGCACGTGAGTCCTTGAATTACCAGAACTTAACAGTTCTTGATAGGTTAGTACGCAATAAGATACGTAAAGCATGTTTGTTTTCCTAACATCAAGTATATTCTCGGGTGGGCTAAGTCCGATTCTTTAACTATCGGCAAGGCAGAATAAATACAATTTTAGAAACTGTCATCAGTAACAAGGACTTTGTACCATGAATTGATTCCTGGACCACCTTGGATTGGGGTTCCCTGTTTAGTGGACTTTTACCCCCGGAACAGGTGGTCCGTAGTGTTATTCTTAGCCTATTGAGAGAACCGCTACCAACACTACACAGCTATCTAAGCTGATCGGCAAAAGAAGTTAACATTGATGGTTAGACAATCTTTCAAAATGTGAAAATTGTCGTTTTCCACGTTTTTCATTTGAATATTCTATCTAAGTCTCTCTCTCTTATTGGCGTAACGTCCTCATTGGGACAAAGCCTGCTTCTCAGCTTAGTGTTCTATGAGCACTTCCACAGTTATTAACTAAAACAGAATGCCGAGATCGGCTGTGCGGATCTCGGTTAAAGTTCATTTGCTGAAATCTCGGCTAAACGCTTGACGTTTGATGTTTGATGATAGCGGCACCCATGGGTGCTGCTATGAATAAACTTTAATTTTTGCTGATATCTCAATTAAAATGCGATTGCCGAGCGCTCGGCTGTGCAGATCTCGGCAAAAGAATGAAAATTAGCCGAGCTCAACTGAGTGTGTGAGAGCTTCCTCTGCCAATGACCATTTTGCATGCGTATATCATGTGGCAGGCACGAAGATACTCTATGCCCAAGGAAATCAAGGAAATTTCCTTTACGAAAAGATCCTGGACCGACCGGGAATCGAACCCATCACCCTCAGCATGGTCGTGCTGAATACCCGTGCGTTTACCGCCTCGGCTATATGGGCCCTATTCTATCTAAGTCATATAGAGTAATTTTCCAATTGTTGCACGGCTAAAAACTCGCCTATTATTGCACACTGCATGTTATTCTTATGAGGTGTGCAACAATTGGCGAATTTTTAGCCGTGCAACAATTGGAAAATTACCCTATATCATATAAGTCTATATGTTTGAAATTCCACCCTTTTTTCTGCGGCCGTTTCTGCCGCTCTCTCATTTACCTTTTTTCACTATCCTCTTCAAAAAGAGATAATTGAGATAATTTCGTATGTGATGGACCAAAAAAATTGCTAATAGTATTATTTTGCTGCCAATATCACGATAAGTATATGGATTGGCAAACCAATATTCTGAAGTTCACTGGTCCAAATAGCCTACTTTCAACTGCCAAACCCAAATTTCATATGGGATAAAGTTAAATTTGGATATTTGGCCACATGAATCAGCTTTGTGCATTGAAACGAATAGTTCGACGAAGAGTGCAGAGAGATTTTGAATGATGAGAACGGTAATGCTGCAGCATGGAACCCGGCAGAATGTGGGATGATACATATAGAAGCGGAAATAACAGACCCGCCTCTTTCGGGAGAAAGACGGCGCCCCGACGAAGCAGAGTAAAAGAAAATGGAACTGTTGTGCCTTTTTCAAAAATCGCTGAAGTTCTACCAGAAGCTCAACGCCTCCATCAACGGCTATGTGAAGCGAAATATGAAAGGTGGAAGTAGCACTTCATTGAGTTGTTTATTGATGGTACCGCAGCTGAATATCAATATGGGTCCAAAAAAGTGGGACACCGAATAGCTACCGGAGGAGTGGAAAAAAGTCGTTATTCACACGAAAGGCGACAATTTGCAATGTGAGAACATCAGAGGGACAACCACTTTGAAAGCTGCCTACAGGGTCCCAGATAATCTCCCATTACCTGTCATCTAAAAAGGGGTTCGTGGGCAGTTTTCTTCGAAACACGGAAAATCGTGGACGAAAACAGAATTAATGAGGCTGTGCAAATTGATCAAAGCAACGATGGACGGTGTAGGGTAATTGTTCCCTTCGTTGTGGTAGTACCTAATGTTGCGGTAGTGGCAATTGAGCACTTTTTCGACTGAAATGTTAAAAAAGGCATTTTTAATAGATGTATTATGCTTAAATTATGAGATTGCACCATTTGTGTGCTTAAGATTTGCCCAAAAACCTATTTGAAAAAAAATATTTTCCTTAAATTTTTTGCTGCTGTGTTCCTATTGTTGCGGTAGTGTCCCAAGCAACACACATGTTATAATAGAGTTACGACAGCGCAAATTTTGGTTGTATAGAAGTTTATTTTACGTAATTCTAACATTGTGTTGAAATAACGTAAAATAAACTTCTATACAACCAAAACTTGCGCTGTCGTAACTTTTATATAACATATGTGTTACTTGGGATTCCTAATGTTGCGGTATCCCATATGATTTCAATGGGATACCGCAACAATAGGAACCAAAATTAAATTTTACCTCCATGATAGGAACAGTGTGCCTAATGTTGTGGTATGCGATTTATGATCGAAAACAGAGAGGAACGATAGTTTTTATATTTTTCCAAGCAAATTTGGATAGAAAACTACCAACTAACGTTTTGCAACCCTTCATTAGATGGTACGATCATTGTTTTTAAAATGAATTTACCTTAATACCACAACGATGGGCACACTTACCCTATAACAGTTTCTAAGAGTTTCGAGTGAATTATCCAGTAGGCCTGTCTAATCTTAAAAAAAAAAAACAGTTCTCTGATTCTCAAGTCCACCTCCATATTTTGATTGGCATCCTAAAAGAAATAACTGGTCAAAATTTCAGCCAAACCCATTAAAATTAAGGAGAAACATCAGAGAATACAAATATGGCTACCACAATGGCCGACTTGGACCCCTACTCACGTTTTCAAGAGCACCGATCTTGAAAATTCGTAAACAAATCCGCTCGATTTGGAAAAGCTGCCTCCTTTCGCAAGTGAGCAAAGCCAGGATTAACAAGTGCGGATTGATTCGATGCTTCGTTCGTCAGCTTTGTGTCTCTAAAGTTTGTATGCAAAATTGCAATGGGATTTCTTGATGTTTCACCTTAAGAGGTACATCAAATCGATTTTGTGTTTTTCGACTATTTCGAACTACACCAAATCTTGACAAAAAATAATTCTTTTGGCACAAATTGAAAGATATACTTTTGTGCTACAAGTTCCCCGAACATTTTTTACAGATTTTTTTTCTGAAACACCCTAATATACATAATAAGTTGGATATTTAAAAACGGCAGCATATTCTCTAATGTTTTGTGGTTATTTGCTTATTTGACATCAATACTGTAGGAGCTGAGCAAAAATTATTGAAATTCATGAAAGCCAAATGTACCCTTAAACTAGCCACGCTGTGGCAATCAAAATATGGGAGTGGACTTGAGAATCAGAGAACATTTTAGAAAAAAAAAATGGAAAAACCTTCTATCCAGTTTATTCGTGTCACACCAGAGATTGCAACAAGGTGACGAACTCTCATGTCTACTCTTTAAAATTGTTCTTGAAGGTGCAATGCGGCAAGCTGGGCTAAACATTTGGAATGGTGGCAAAGTTGTACACCTACCTGAATCACGAAGTAGCAAAGGTCGTACTGGTGAAGAATACGTAGTCTTTTGATAGTCTTTTGGGTAGTGGACGACCAGTGCAATGGGATAACCAACTTTAATACTTTAAAACTTTATTGTACTGTTATCCCCACAATTTCCTTTTTGGCTATTAATTTATTCGTGAGGAAGAGCAATGTGTTAGTGGGCAAAGTGAAGTGATTCGAGTTTGATTCGTCTTAAGAGGCAAATGATGAAAATGCTGCAAAACGGTGAGTCGATAAGGAGAGCGTCCCACATAGCTCTGTTCCTCACAAGTTCCTACCTCATGCTTCCACGGGTCAAGCGATGACAAAGACCGCCAGCTAAGAGTTGTGTGCTTAGTTGGTAGAGTAGCCTGGGCACTGTTGCCCTTCTGACTTCAGCTAGATTGAGGAGGTACGATTCGAGCGTTTGTTCATCAAGGAGGTGCGGCTCAAACAGCGTCTGTTCTGGCATCCAGCGGCTGAGTAAGAAACGCTGCACCACGCCCAGCTAGATCCAAGGTGGTAGCCCCATCAGCGTGGTCGTCCCAGTGTTGGTTGGGACGTTAAACAGAACTGGCACGATGGCCCTCCGGCGAGACAGGAGTGTTGGCGTAGGCCCAATAAGCCACCCGTAAAAATCCCCATTGCGAATAACATACGACTCGAAACAATCGGCAAAGACCCACGCGACGAAATAAGGACTACGATTGGAAACTTGGAACATGGAATTGCAAGTCACTAGGTTTCGCAGGATGTGACAGGATATTCTACGACGAACTACATCCCCGCAACTTCGACATCGTGGCGTTGCAGGAACTTTGTTGGACTGGACAGAAAGTGTGGAAAAGCGGGCATCGAGCGGCTACCTTCTACCAAAGCTGTGGCACCACCAATGAACTGGGAACAGGATTTATAGTTTTGGGCAAGATGCGACAACGTGTGATCGGGTGGCAGCCGATCAACGCAAGGATGTGCATGTTGAGAGTTAAGGGCCGTTTCTTCAACTACAGCATCATCAACGTCCACTGCCCACACGAAGGGAGACCCGATGACGAGAAAGAAGCGTTCTACGCGCAGTTAGAGCAAACATACGATGGTTGCTCGCCGCGTGACGTGAAAATCGTTGTCGGCGACATGAACGCGCAGGTAGGAAGGGAGGATATGTACAGACCGGTAATCGGGCGAAACAGCCTGCACGCCGTATCGAATGATAACGGCCAGCGATGCGTAAACTTTGCAGCCTCCCGTGGTATGGTAGTCCGAAGCACCTTCTTTCCCCGCAAAGATATCCACAAAGCCACCTGGAGATCACCCGACCATCAAACAGAAAATCAAATCGACCACGTTCTAATCGACGGTAAATTCTTCTCGGATATAACCAATGTCTGCACATACCGCAGTGCGAATATAGATTCAGATCACTACTTAGTCGTTGTATGAATGCGCTCAAAACTTTCGACAGTTATCACCACGCGTCGAAGTCGAACGCCGCGGCTCAACATCGAGCAGCTGCGTACCGTAGAAGTGGCTCAAGACTACGCGCAGCAGTTAGCAGTCAGTGGCCCTACCAACGGAAGAGCAGCTTGGCGCAGCTTCACTTGAAGATGACTGGAGGGGCATCCGATCCGCCATAGGTAGCGTACATTCAATTATTCGCGGGGTTTTCTCAAGGCGAAAAGAAAGGTTGTGGCTCGATTGAAATGTAAGCTAATCCTAATCGGGTCTGGTTTATTAAAAATCAATATGGGTTACATTGTGTTCTATTGCGTGTGTAGATGGAATGTGGAGTATAGTGTGTTGTGTTGAGAGATATTGAGAGAGCTATTGCAGGTAATATTCATGATAGCTGTCGGTGTAGTGGAGGACTTTTCGGTCGCGGATGCAGCAGCCAGATCGGATGCTGTGGATGTCGCACCGATTGATGATGCGACAGGGATGAAGCTGATGATGCTACAGTACTCCCCTCTTAGACTAGGTTTCCTTCTAGCGGTAGCGGAGTGGAATAACGACTCGTCGACCAGAACGAGTGACCCTAGTCGATGGAGTCGTAGCGGATGTTGTTGCTGTCGAATCTGGTGCACTCGGTGAATCCTGATCGTCGAGTGTGTAGGCGGGTTTCAGGCGGTCGACCGAAACGTTTACTGTCCGCCCTTTGATGCATACGCTGAAGAATTTTTCACCTCGGCTTACCACCTCGAAGGGTCATTCGTAGGGAGGTGATAACGATGGCCGAATCGAATCGTTGCGCACGAAGACGTTCTTGCACGATTGAAGGTCCTGGTGAACGAAGAAATTGCGGCTGCCGTGCCACGCTGTTTCTGTCGGGCGTAGATTGCTCATGGATTTTCGGAGATTTGCAACAAATTCGGTTTCGTTCCGGCCCTTCGAACTTTCGACGAAAAACTCGGATGGTATTCGGAGGGTTGTTCCGTAAACCATCTCGGCCGGAGATGCCTTGATGTCTTCCTTGTAGGTTGTTCGCAGGCCAAGCAAGATCATCGGCAGATGTTCGCTCCAATGATCGGGATCGTGGCAAAGGATGGCTGATTTCAAGGTCCTGTGCCACCGTTCGATGATGCCATTCGATTGGGGGTGGTATGCTGTCGTGCGTAGGTGGGTGGTTCCAAGCATACGAGTCAGTTCAGAAAACAGCGAGGACTCGAATTGCCGTCCTTGGTCGGTTGTGACGTACGCTGGGACACCAAACCGAGCAATCCACCCGGTGACTAGAGCTTCAGCAATCGTTGGCGCAGTCATGTCCGGTATGGGAAACGCCTCAGGCCACCGAGAGAATCGATCAATGGCCGTAAGACAGTAGCGATGTCCTTTGCTTGGCGGAAATGGTCCAACAATGTCGATGTTGATGTGGGAAAATCGACTGTCGGGCGCAGAGTAGCGGGACACTGGTGATTGCGTGTGGCGAGTCACCTTCGATCGCTGGCACTGGAGGCAGCTTCTGGCGTAAGCAATGCTGTCCTTGCGGATGCTGGGCCAAACGAATCTCTCCGTCATCAATTTGGCCGTTGCACGCGTTCCAGGGTGCGACAGCTGATGGGTAGCTTGCAGAGCGACGTTACGGAACGGTTTCGTCACAAAAGGGCGAATGCGATCGCCTGAGCAATCACAAAGCAATTGCTTCGTGCTGCCTGGAATGGTAAAAAGCTTTAACTTTAAAGAGGTGTTTGATTTACCTTGCTGAATATCGCGAAGCTCGTCATCGGTCTTCTGGTTATCAGCAAGCGCGTCGAAGTTGATCGAGGGTGCAGATTGGATGGCAGCAATGCGGGAGAGCAAGTCCGCCACGATGTTTTCCTTGCCAACTATGTGCCGGATATCCGTCGTAATTTGCCCAATGAAGTCCAACTGGCGAGCTTGTCGGTTTGAGGCTTTATCGAGCTTCTGACGGAAGGCGAAGATGATTGGCTTGTGATCCGTATAGATGTGGCAGCTTCGTCCTTCCAGCATGAACTTAAAGTGCCGCACGGCGAGGTAGATGGCTGTCAGTTCACGGTCGTAGGTGCTGTAGCGAAGCTGGGCTTTGTCGAATTTCTTCGAGAAAAAACCCAAAGGTTGAGCTTGCCCATCGACGATTTGGTGCAACACTGCACCTGCAGCAATGTCCGAGGCGTCGACCCAGAGCGACAGTTCGGCGGATTTGGCGGGATGCGAAAGAAGCGTTGCTTGGGCGAGCTGCTGCGCGGGTTTCATCACTCCAGGTCAATGGTGTACGATCGTTGCGCTTGTTGCCGGGGGTCATCGCCAGCAGCGGAATTTGAGCTTCGATCGCATTTGGGACGAATCTTCGATAGAAGTTGATCATCGCCAGGAAGCTTTTCAACTCCTTCACTGAAGATGGTAGCTTGAAATTCTGGATGGCCTCCACACGATCAGGAAGCGGGCGAATCCCTTCGGCTTAGACGGAATGTCCCAGAAAATCCAGTGCTTCGCGGCCGAATTCGCATTTGGCAACGTTTATTGCCAGGTTGTGCTGCTTGAGCCTCTCAAACAGCTGACGAAGATGGTCCCGATGCTCTTCGGGCGATGACGAGGCGATGAACAGATCATCGATATAGGGGAAAATAAAATCCAACCCACGAACGACTTCGTGAATGAGCCGTTGAAAGGTTTGGGCCGCATTCCTCAATCCAAACGTCATGAATGAAAACTCAAACAGCCCGAATGGCGTCGTGATAGCTGTTTTCGGAATGTCGTCGGGATGAATTGGCACCTGATGGAACGCCTTCTGCAAGTCAACTTTAGAAAATATGGTTTTACCTTGCAAAATGGTCGTGAAGTCCTGCAGGTACGGCAGGGGGTATCGATCCGGAACGGTCTGGGCATTCAACGCGCGATAGTCTCCACATGGTCGCCAGGAGCCGTCTGCTTTCTTCACCATATGGAGCGGGCTGGCCCAGTTGCTGCTGGACGGTCGGCAGATTCCTAGCTTCATTAGGTGCTCAAATTCAGTGCGCGCTGCTTCGAGTTTGTCCGGTGGGAGTCGTCGCGGTCTGGCATAGACGGGCTGACCGGTCGTCTCGATGCGATGCACAATTGAGGATTTGCTGATCGTACCTGGCGGGGCGAGCCGAGTGATACTAGGAAATTCTGCCAGTAGTTCAGCATACGGCGACACTGCACTAAAAGTCTTGATCGAGAACTCACTAGTACGCGCGAGGACTCCGGCGGATTCGAGATTGGTGGTGTTATCGATCAGACGGTTTCGTTTTAAATCGATATCAGTAAATCGAAATTGCAAATAAAGTCCGCACCAATTATTCCCGATGTCACATTCGCGATTAGAAATGTCCACAAAAACTCGCGGCGCAGTCCAAGGTTCACTTTAAGAAGCACTTCACCGTACACTTCTATTGGCGTTCCGTTCGCGGCGAACAATTTCGTGGTCGTAGGTTCCACTTTTGCTGAATGCAATCCTTTCGGCACTACGGACACATCGGCACCAGTGTCGATTAAAAACTGCATAGCGGTGGTCGAGTCCGTAATTTTGAGGCGATAGATTGCGGCTGTGGTAGAAAGTTCACCAATTTCCCCCACAGTATCAGCAGAGTGACGTCATTGCTGGTTCGATGAGGCCTGCTGACTTGTAGAGCAGGGCTTCCGGCATCTTCGGGCATCGTTCCCGAATGTTCGATGGTACCAGCATGGGCCGGACGATGAATCCCTCTCGCGATTGGCACTTCGCTTTTCACCTCCACGAGAACGGGAACGGGAACGACCACGAACACTTTTCTGGATAGGCAGCATCTTTTCGAGCCGCCGCGAGAGCTCGGCGATTTCCCGTTTCAGGTCCTGAATTGGATCGATGGCTGCAACTTCTGCGGGTTTCGTTGCCGCCATCGCTGCATTTTGCACGTTGCTGTCCAGGGCGTTGATCTTTCGCAGAACCATCGAATCTA
This sequence comes from Aedes albopictus, assembly GCF_035046485.1. Lineage (NCBI taxonomy): Eukaryota > Metazoa > Arthropoda > Insecta > Diptera > Culicidae > Aedes > Aedes albopictus. Next base: position 297,180,415 of record NC_085137.1, read on the forward strand.
CAATGGCGTCGGCGATGGTGATTTTGTCCGCCGCGTCGCCTCTCGATGCAATCACCGCTGCTTGGGCATGTGGAGGCAATCTGGTTGCCCAAAGGTCGAGTAGCACCGCTTCTCCGAGGGAGCTTCCAGCTACGCGCTTCATCTCGTTGAAGAGCTGGCTTGGCTTGAGGTCCCCTAGAGGCATATCGGACAGCACACGTTGAAGACGCCGCTGCTGGCTATCGGCAAAGTACGCGATCAGCTTGGTTTTGATGTAGGCGTACTTATCGTTCGCTGGAGTGGCATCGACAATCGTCCGCAGCTCGGTCAGCTTGTTTGGAGGAACCTGTGCCATCACGATGTTATACCGACGGGAATCGTGTTGGGCACCGATGCCTGACGCGGCGAACCAGAATTCGAGCGACATAAAATAGGTCTCGATATTCGTGTCGGCCATGCTGGGAGGATTGAGACGCGGCGCATTAATTGTTTCGACAGCCGGCTGGGCTATCGGGGGAATCACCCCACTGGCGCTAGATTTATCCTCCATCGTCGCACTTGCACGTAGTCGACCGAAAAAAACTACTTCGAATCGCGATTCGCGGTACCCGTGATCGAAAAAATTTGGCGATTAGTGGTAATTAATCACGTCGGGGTCACCACTTTAGCGTACATTCAATTATTCGCGGGGTTTTCTCAAGGCGAAAAGAAAGGTTGTGGCTCGATTGAAATGTAAGCTAATCCTAATCGGGTCTGGTTTATTAAAAATCAATTTGGGTTACATTGTGTTCTATTGCGTGTGTAGATGGAATGTGGAGTACAATGTTGTGTTGAGAGATATTGAGAGAGCTATTGCAGGTAATATTCATGATAGCTGTCGGTGTAGTGGAGGACTTTTCGGTCGCGGATGCAGCAGCCAGATCGGATGCTGTGGATGTCGCACCGATTGATGATGCGACAGGGATGAAGCTGATGATGCTACAGGTAGTACCTCGGCTACAGCACTAGGCTTCGCGACTCCGAATCACAGAAACGACTGGTACGACGGCGAATGTGAACAGTTGAAAAACGAGAAGAATGCAGCATGGGCGAGAATGCTGCAACACCGTACGAGAGCGAATGAGGCACGTTACAAACAGGCGCGGAACAGGCAGAACTCAGTCTTCCGGATGAAGAAGCGCCAGCAGGAAGAACGAGATCGCGAAGCGATGGAAGAGCTGTACCGCGCTAAGGACACACGAAAGTTCTACGAGAAGCTGAACCGCTCGCGCAAAGGCTTTGTGCCACAAGCCGACATGTGCCGAGATAATCACGGGAATATTCTCAGGAGCGAGCGTGAGGTGGTCGAGAAGTGGCGGCAGCATTACGATGAGCACCTCAATGGCGACGTTGCAAGTACCGAAGGTGGCGTGGTAACATATCTAGGAGTATGTGCACTAGGGCAGTTCAGACTTCAAATATGTTAAAAATTCAAAGCTCCCATATGTTCATTGTAGTCCTTGGTGCAAAACTAGAGTCCTGTCAAATTTTCAGCCATTTCGGTGGTGATTTAATGGTGGCCCAAGAGCAAAAGAGGTTTGTATGGGAATTACTATGGAGAATTTTCGAAAAAGGTTCTCCTCGCTGTAGAGCATTAACACATGGATAAAGTCATAGGGTCAAAGTCAAATTGAATTCTTCAGATCTCAATGATGAATGTTCCCGAAGACCTCAACTCATTTCGACTCACGGAAAAGAAGTTATTAATCAATATTCATCCATGCATGTTTGAACAGAAGACCACAGCTCGACCGACACGCTTGACACGCAATCATAGTATGCGTGTTAGCTTCTTGCACACCTTGCAGGACATCGTATATGAAGATGCGTATTCGAGTGAGAAATTGTTAAATATCTTTTTAGCCGATTGTCGAAACAGGTTCCGGTCTTCGGCAACACTCACCATCGAGATCTGAAGAATTCAATTTGACTTTGACCCTATGACTTTATCCATGTGTGAATGCTCTACAACGCGGAGAACTTTTTTTGAAACTTTTCCATAGTAATTCCCATACAAACCTATTTTGCTCTTGGGCCACCATTAAATCACCACCGAAATGGCTGAAAATTTGACAGGACTCTAGTTTTGCACTAAGGATTGTAATGAACGTATGGGAGCTTTGAATTTTCAACATGTTTGAAATCTGAACTGCCCTAATGTGCACAGGACGAAAGACTTCCGGCCCCTGACCTCCAAGAGATTGAGGAGGAGGTTGGCCGGTTGAAAAACAACAAAGCCGCTGGAGCAGATCAACTACCAAGCGAGCTTCTAAAATACGGTGGAGAAGCACTGGTGAAAGCACTACACTGGGTCATTACCAAGATTTGGGAGGAGGAAGTATTACCGGAGGAATGGATGGAAGGTATCGTGTGCCCCATCTACAAAAAGGACGACAAGTTGGATTGCGGGAACTACCGCGCGATCACACTACTGAGCGCTGCCTACAAGATACTCTCTCAAATTTTATGCCGCCGACTATCACCGATTGCAAGAGAGTTCGTGGGGCAATATCAGGCTGGATTTATGGGTGAACGCGCTAAAACGGACCAGATGTTCGCCATCCGCCAGGTGTTGCAGAAATGCCGCGAATACAACGTGCCCACGCATTACTTGTTCATCGATTTCAAATCGGCCTATGATACAATCGATCGAGAACAGCTATGGCAGATTATGCACGAATACGGATTCCCGGATAAACTGATACGATTGATCAAGGCGACGATGGATCGAGTGATGTGCGTAGTTCGAGTATCAGGGACACTCTCGAGTCCCTTCGAATCTCGCAGAGGGTTACGGCAAGGTGATGGTCTATCGTGCTTGCTGTTCAACATTGCGTTAGAGGGTGTAATAAGGAGAGCGGGGATAAACACGAGTGGGACGATTTTCACGAAGTCCGTTCAGCTGCTTGGTTTCGCCGATGATATTGATATTATTGCTCGTAAATTTGAGACGATGGCGGAAACGTACATCCGACTAAAGTGTGAAGCCAGGCGAATCGGATTAGTCATTAATGTGTCGAAGACAAAGTACATGATGGCGAAGGGCTCCAGGGAGGAATCACCGCGCCCGCTGCCCCGAATTTATATCGACGGTGATGAAATCGAGGCGGTTGAAGAATTCGTGTACTTGGGCTCACTGGTGACCGCCGACAATGACACCAGCAGAGAAATTCAGAGGCGCATTGTGGCAGGAAATCGTGCTTACTTTGGACTCCGCAGAACTCTACGATCAAATAAAGTTCGCCGTAACACGAAGTTAACCATCTACAAAACACTGATTAGACCGGTCGCCCTCTATGGGCACGAAACATGGACCCTACGTGCAGAGGACCAACGCGCCCTTGGAGTTTTCGAACGGAAGGTGTTGCGTACCATCTACGGCGGAATGCAGATGGAAGACGGGACTTGGAGAAGGCGAATGAACCACGAGCTGCATCAGCTGCTAAGAGAACCAACCATCGTCCATACCGCGAAAATCGGGAGGCTACGGTTGGCGGGTCACGTCATCAGGATGTCGGATAGCAACCCGACTAAAATGGTTCTCGATAGTCATCCGACCGGTACAAGAAGACGTGGGGCGCAGCGAGCTAGGTGGGTCGACCAAGTGGAGGACGATCTGCGGACCCTACGCAGAGTGCGGAGCTGGAGACAAACAGCCATGGACCGAGTGGAATGGAGGAGGCTACTATGTACAGCAGAGGCCACCCCGGCCTTAGCCTGATCGGATGGATGGATACAAATGATGAAAATCATATTTCTTATCTATGAAGTGATTTTTCCATTAGTGATTATTTGCCTCAACCTCTAATGCATGTAGGCAGGGTATGACGAGCCTTGCGTGTGTGGTTCCATCTCACGTTCTAACATTAAGTTACTCTGGATGTGAGGGTTCAATAGTACTAACCGTAGTATTGACTGTTCGTCGCAGCCATCCATCGGTAAGTCAACAACTACCACTTTTTTACAGCAACAGCGATCTGTTCATATGTTAACACTATGATGAAATAATTAACTGGCGTGCTCTGGACTCTGTTCCTCTGTATGCTCTTCAGTTCACCACATGACTGCATGTATTACGGCGCGAAGGAAATCCTTATCGGTAAATGAAAGTCGATATGTATTTTATCTTAAAAGTTGTGCTTAGGATAAAGTGACCAGACGTCCCGCGTTTCGCGGGACAGTCCCGCGTTTTGTTCAATAGTTCCGCGACAAATTATGTCCCGCGAAATGTCCCGCGTTCGTCCAAAACCATAAACATGTCCTGCGTTTGCAAAATCCCAACAAGCATCCACAATATCAAAGCCACTTCATTGCTACAACAGTGAAACTGGTTTTGCACCAATCACATCTTATTGAAAATGACGAAAACAGTGCGCATCTCTAAACCTTATTGACGGATGATGATTGCTTGTCCAGGGTGGCCACAGACTCGTGAAATTCGGGAAATGCGGGAAAAAGTCGGGAATTGAAATCCATCGGGAAATATGCGGGAATAAGTCGGGAATTTTGTTTATGATCGGGAATTTTCAAAATGATGTGTAATGCCTCCACAATGTAAACTTAAATCTAGATTTAGCGCTTGACTTACTTTAAATCCAGATCCTAACAAAGTTTCAGAAGTTTCACGCAGGAATCTCAAAAACCAAATGATGAAGATGAGCATTGAATTCAGAATTACGAGTGATTTCTCGGTCAATAGAGATTATCCGGGTGACATGTTTTGATTGTCCGGATGCTTAAGTAAAAGATTAGACCTTAAATTTAGGCAAAACATATTTTAAATAACAATTTTCAAAAATAAATTTTTGAACGATTAAAAAACCTTATCCACAAAACGTGAAAAAAGTGCAAACATTATTTTTGGTAGCATAATTTTGATTGATTTTATCAATATTGCCATAAAATACTTCTCCAACATTCGTCGCTGAGATAACATAATAACAGAAAAATACTTCTCCAACATTTTCTTTGATTTTTTTAGCCTGTTACTTAGTACAAATTGCCTAAATGGAGAAGAACGTGCCTCTGAAGCAGACCTACTGATACATGGTTAATCATAGCTTAATAATGACGTTAATCAGAAAACATCAAAATCATGCGTAAAAAAAACTATTATTTTAAATAACTAGAAACGTATGAACTTCTTTCAATGAATTTCTACATAATATTTCACAAAGCTTTTTGTCGAGAAATACAGTTCAAGTATAATCGAGGAATCACATAGTTTGCAGAGTTTCGACTGTCTATTGCCAGGAAACACTAAGCAAACTTATTGTAGCTGAAAACCCCTGGAACTCTGATAGTAGTCAGAGAATTCTTGTCGATGGGATTTTGTATGTTGACGAACTTTGAAAAGGATTTTCTGATTGAGACCATGGAGAAATTATTGACTTAATTTTAGAGATTCTATCCAGATTTTTTTCTGTAGTAGTTCCTTGTTATAGTTTGATTTTTTGCCGAAATACCTGGCTGAGCTATGGGACAAATTTCAATTAATGTTTGCATTGAAATTTTAAAATTATTTCTTAATTTGCTAGTGAAGGACTTCCTGAAATTATTGCTTTGCAGGAGTTTTTAACGGTATTTCTAGAAATTTCAGAATGAGTTCATAGAAAAGCTCTCTGCAATCACCACAGTCATACTAACAATTTCGTATAGTGGCATTTTATTTTATTTTTTTGAATAATTACTAAAAACATTGAAAATTAATTCGTCGCGTAAGAACTTCTGGTGGATTTTTTATGGAATTAAGAATTGATTACAAAATACTGGGAACTCTTAAAGTGTTATCTACGTAACGATTTGTAGAATTACTGGATTAATTTATAAATAAATACGTAGAATCCTTGCAATTCATGACATTAAAACGAAGCAAAATTGCAAGTTGATAATCAGAAGACATGATTCTTTAGATTTTTTTATGAAATCTTTCATAATCCCTGGTGTTATTATTGGAAAACATGAAAAGCTTCTTGCACGAATTCCTTAGGACATATGCACTTTGTAAAAGAGTTTTTAACCATTATTCCTAATGTAAATCTGAAGAATTGCTTTATGTGCTTCTTGGGGTTCTTCAGGGTTGGCTGACGAAACATTGTTCTGAAATCTTGAATGTCAAAAGAAAGAAGAAACATCTTATACTGAAATTATTTTAAGCCCATTTCTTGTAAATACATCTCATGATTTTGCGTTACCATGGGTTATTCCAATGGTCTGAATGCTACTCAAAACCAGTACTAGATCTCATTTTAAATCCTAGATTCATTTTCCTATCCTAGAGGAATTCGACTAAAATTGGATAAATTACTTTTTTTTGTAAAGGTGTATACGCTACGCAACAGTTTTCATAAATAAATATTCACGAGTTTCCAAGTGAGTTCTTTAAAAATGGGATTAAAAATTAAGCCCAAAATATCGATTTTTTTTCCTAAAATATCTAAAAAGAGCCTTACAATTTTTGCCAGAAATGTCTAAGTTTTGTTTTTCAGGGTTTGAGAGTTTCTCTACAAATTCAGCTAGAAATTGTTTATAAATAGAAAACCTATGGCAATCCCCACACACTTAGAAAAATTCATGTAAATTTGCGTGATTTTGGATGCACATATAAAAGCGGCACATATGACATAAAATTTAAACGCCCAAGTGACGTAATTTTCTGTCACATTTAACTGGATTTTTCGTCATATGAAACGTACTGACTCACGATTCACAAATTGTTTACGTCACCTTGATCTCAATTTTACAAGGATGACGTATAGTTAAGTCAAAAGACCTGTAAATTTACGTCATTAAACTGTTTACGTTCTGTGCAGTAATTTTACGTCACGAGTAATTTTGATTTTTCCGTAGTGTGCAGGTATTTTCAAAATTTGAAAAAAAATCTGCTAAGGAATTCATCGCTAGTGCTCTCATAGCAAAACTCATATTTCCTTTTTCTTTCTTGAAAATTTCCAATGAATTAAATGCATTGGCTGTTTTCCTACTCTCCACATCGACCAATGTGGCGCCAGCTTCTATGCGCGAAAAATCGCTAAAAGTAGATCGCAAAAATATTGTATGGCGAATAGCATCTAAAGGCATATTTCTCGAAGTGAAACACAATATTTGAAAAACTATTTGGTAGCGGTTGTGCACAATGATGACCGGTTTGGTGCCTACCAAATATTTTTTCGGTAAAAGCTTTTCATTTTGAGAAATTCGAGTTTAGATGCTTTTCGCCATACAAAATAAAAATATTTTACTCCAGCTGACCAACATTGAACGCACTCCCTGCGGGTAATCCATTCCCACTAAACAGGATTTTTCACAGGAATTTATGTAAAAACCTTTTATATATACGAAATATTAAACTATATGCAATCTAATGGATTTCGGATAATTTTGAATCTGGTGGTTTGTATATTAACCTATTAATGTTAATATAACGTAATTTGATTTTCCTAATGAATATTTGTTTACTTAATTATTGATTATATTTCGTGATTTGCCACCAGCATAGTATGTGAAAACTATCACATACATTTATTCAGTATTTTTGCAATAATCTTCTTCCAGGAAATATGTTAGCAAATTCCTCGAAGAATTTCACCAGAAAACACTCCCATCATTCTGGCCGTAGCAATCAAAACAGAATTACGTCAATAATGCCGTCCTTCATACCTTCAGAATTCCTTAGATAGCGTAAAAACTCCTTCAAGCAATTCATTAAAGAGTAAATATTTCAGCTAGCCAACTAGATTTTTTATTAGAACTTCATCAAGGATTTCTTACAGAGTTCACAAAGATCTTTTGTTAATTCCGACACAAATATTTTCAAGTATAGGTTTACGTTACAAGACATCCAGAATTAGAAGCAAATTTCAAGCGTATGTTATGTTACATGTAAATTTCTTTCGATGTTAACGTCTCCAAAATATTGTAAAACTATCACAGCATCACAATGACAATGTAAATATTTCAGTAAATTTTACAGATCCACTTTGAAGCTTGGATTCTTGGATGTTTTACATGCTTCACAGGTATATAAAAAAAAGTCGAGAAATTTTAAAATCAATGCGGGAAAAAGTCGGGAAAAATGCGGGAATTTCAATTTTGATTTTGTGTGGCCACCCTGCTTGTCATGTTGTGTGTAGTGGTGTAATCTTTTATCTCTCGTAAAGGTTTGGTGTGCTCGAGCAAAACAGAGCTACGTAAACCAAGTCAGCGTCGGTGTTTGATTGTTCCAATTACGATTTGCAGCGGCAAACTTTACAAACCTCGGTTAAACGGTGCGATTATTACGAGTTTTTTTAAAAGAAACAGTTGAGAAATTGTCAGAAGCACAATTGGATTACATTTTATCGAAAGAATGATTTATAGGCAGAACAACAATCATGTCGAAAAAGCGCCAGTGTTTGTTTACTGACTACCTCCAGCGAGAGTATCCATTTCTTAAAAAGGCGAAGATTGTAGGGAACGTCTTCTGTCAAACGTGCAGTAGTGAGTTTTTCAAGGGATCGGAAGGTAAATCAGACATCAAACGGTATTTGAAGACGAAGAAACACAAGCGTGCGTTAGGAGCGGCTGCAACGTCATCAAGGATGAGTGATTTTTTTTTCGAAGAGCTGATTTTGGTGTGAAAGAGCAGCAATTGGCTCATGCTGAAGTTGTGTTCACGTATCACACGGTTATGCACAGTCAGATCGATGAACTGTACATCGAAGCTTGTTCGATCTCTATTCGAACCGAAATTTTCTTGTGGTCGCACTAAAACGCAAACGATTGCAAAGAATGTCCTTGCCCCGCATTCCGTTAACCGTTATGTGTCCGACAAACTTTTTGCTTTTTTCTACACCGTGCTTTTTAAATGGGCGCTGGGTACCCGGGTACCCTGTCGGCCACATAAGGGTTAACCAGATCTTAATGAGCATGTCGCACGTGAGTTTTCTCACAATCTTCTCCGATGCCTCGAATCATAAAGAAACAAAACTTTTTCCATCGGTAATTAGATACTTTGATTACAAATGTGGCATTCAAATAAAACTTTTGGATTTCGTTTCCCATCCTGGCGAGACTTCTGACATCATCGCAACGTCAATCTTGTGTAAATACAATATGCAGGGTAAGGTTGCAGCGATTTGTGCAGATAATGCCAATACAAACTTTGGTGGCCTGCTTAGGAAAGGTACAATCAATGAATATGCCAATTTTAAAGATCAGCTTCAGAAACCAATAATAGGTGTAGGGCGTGCAGCACATATTGTTCACAACACAATTCAAACGGCAGCGGATCAACTTCCCATAGACATTGAAGGCATTGTTGTCAAAATATACACAGATCGAAAAAAGGTGTAAAATTCTGTGATATATAATGCACATAATTGGAGCGTGGGATATCACAGAAGTTTACATGAGATATCATGTAAAAGTCATGAAATATCATGTAAACTTCCACTATATGTCATGTAATTCAGCATGACTCTGAGTATTTACATGACATAACACAAATTTACATGACATATCATGTAAACCGTCATAACACTAAGTTTACATGACTAAAATGAAGTTTACATGACGTGTAAATCTCATTATTTTTATCTGTGTATGGTCACTTCCATATTTTCACCGACAGAGTTGAAAAGCTGAAACATGTCTGTGAAGAAGCATCAACGGAGTACATGAAGATTCTGGGTTACAGCAAGACTAGGTGGCTAGCCTTGATGCCCGCTATTGAACGAGTGTTAAAAATGTTTGAACCTTTGAAAGCTTATTTTTTGTCAATCGATAACAGTTCTAGAATTCTTCGAGATTTTTTTGAGGATGAATGTTCGGAAATGAGGTTGTTTTTCATGCACAATCAGACAGCAGTTTTTCACAATACGGTGAAGAAAATAGAAAGTGACAAGAGTACGATTACAGAAATAGTAGAAGAAATCCACTGTCTCAAGTTCAAGCTGCGCGAAAGGATAGAAAACCAATTTTTACCACTTAATGTTCGCAGTCACATGAAAAATCTGGAGGAAAATGGTTGTTCAAAGTTAAAATCCTTCAAGACCAGTATGGTAAACTTCTATCAGAAATGAATTGACTATCTTGAAGCACAAGTTACTCAGTTTGACCATGTTGACTATTTCAAATGGGTAAATCTCAAATCCTCCATTGATTGGCAGGCGGTTCAAACATGCTTTGAATACGTTCGTAAATTTATTACATCTGAGTTAGTGGATGTTGACAAGGAAGAATCAGAGCCATTTGATGAAGTATCATACGCGAAAAAGTACACAAGTGAGGACAAAATTGCAAGTTGGAACGAAACAAATGTACAAACAGAAGACAGATGGGTAGAGGTTTTCAGGCACTTCGAGGATAATAACATTCCATTCCTTAACTTCAAAAAGTTGTAGAGTTCGCGTTATGTTTGCCAGGAACTAATGCTGTAACTGAACGCGTTTTATCAGTCGTGAACAAAGTTTGGACCACCGAAAAAACACAACTGAGTGTTGATACATTGAAAGCATTGGCACTGCGTAGAGCAATAAATCCTTTTCAGTAACCCTTCAGGGTGATAGGTGGACTTTTTTGAATTGTATGTAGGATTGGATTAGAGTTTTCCTACTGAATGTATTTGTCAAATCCTTCATATTATGTTTTTTTCTTCAAGTATGTTCTGGGATTCTTGTTGAACGTTATTGCGGATTTTACCCCGTAATAGACTCACACGCGGAAAATATTGTCCCACCAAAATATTGTCACACCGCTTTTCCCATAGATTGAGTTTTGCCACCGCTAACAAAAACAACATTGAACGCACTCTCTCGGTTGGTACAATGAATACATGGTTCGTTCAGCTGCTAAATACCATGCAATCTGACGTGTGATTATTTATTTTTTCTCTTCGAAAAATCCAAAAATATCCTTTCCTGTTTGCAACTCCCTCTTCCTTCTCCCATCAGGTAAGTGATGAATGGCAATGAAATGCGAGGCACAAATCTCCCATCAGTCTGAAAACGTGCCGCCTGAGCCAATGTTCTGATACCTGACCTAAACATTGTACATCTACCTGAATCACGAAGTAGCAAAGGTCATACTGGTGAAGAATACGTGAAAAACAAAGTATATACTGATATTCGGAACTGATCACGATAGGATTTGTTTAGGAAGTAATTCCACGATAGACGGGGCTACCTTAGAGGTAACGGAAGAATTCTTACTGACGGCTAACTACAACGTGATGCGTAAAATACAAAGCAGCAGCATCAGTAGAAGTCGTGCTTATATTCAGATAAAACCCAGATTAATCCACCTAGTGGTGATAGTGCCTTCCTCGTTGAATATGTACTCAACATTTTTTCCGGCCATAAGCCGAAGTGTTCCTGAATCCTGAGAATACTCTAGAACGGAATAAATCTTTGTCACAGTGCTCGTTAATGGGGGTGGAGTTGATATTTAATAAATGTAATTAATAAAAAAAATTAAAAAATTAGCAAAACCACTTAACTCATCGGTTTTGATAAAAAAAAAACTTCTGGAAGACTCTAATTTCACTTTAAAATTGAAAAAAAAAAAATATTGGTTTATTTATTTGTGCCCTTCTTCAAAATGTTGAATTCCGACCAAAACTTCCAAGGGGACCCCTCTGGACATAAGAGAAAATCGAAATTTGTGTCAGCCTTATTCAGAAAAGCAAGAATTTTATCAAAGCCATAATTGAATTTAGAAACTTATTGATGGCTCATATTCCGACGCTATGTTAAACCTATACGTTTAACATAGCGTCGGAATATGAGCCATCAATAAGTTTCCAAATTCAATTATGGCTTTGATAAAATTCTTGCTTTTCTGAGCCGAGCTGAAAAATATCAAATCTCCCAGTTGACTGATTGACCACCTTCCCTAGCACTGGATGCCGATCAGTATCAAGACATTTCGGCAATTCGGATTCATGTGAAATTTGAAAAAAAAGTGCAAGCAAGCGAAATTTCCCATATTAACGCCCATTCAAATTTCAACCGTGTTACAGAGCGCGTGGGCTCAACCACAAAAGGGGACTGGTGCTATAAAATTTAAATTTTTCTATACAACGTTGATCCTCAGGAAACTAAAATGGTGTAATTTGACAAGATCGCTTAAATTTTTATTAAGATTTTGTTCTTTTACACATATTAATCCCTTGCATCTATTTTGTTCACCTACATAATTTCAGCAATGGATCCTATCCTGATTCTGCAACACTGCCGGTAATCTTAAGTGTGGTCAGAGACTATTTTCTTGCTGTCCGTTTATCTGGTTCACAAACATGTTTGATGATTTGATGTTTCGCCTGCATGGGTTTGGTTTGTTTTTTAATTGGTCACTTCCGACGGGACACCAGGAACCGGTTCCGGAACACAACCGGTTTTGAAACGGTATGAAACTATTTTCCTGCTTACCGTTCATCTGGTTATCGAAAAAGCCGCTCTTCGATGTGTCACATGCCTGGGTTTGGTTCAGCTTCTTAATTGGCCACTTCCGGCAGGACATCCGGAACCGGTTCCTGAATACAATTAGTTCAGATATGGCCTGAAACTTTTTTCTTGCTTACCGTTCATCTGGTTAATGAAAAAGCTGCTCTTTGATGTGTCGCATGCCTGGGTTTAGTTCACTTTTTTAATTGGCCTCTTCCGGCAGGACATCCGGAACCGATTCCGGAATACAATTAGTTCAGATATGGTCTGAAACTATTTTCTTTCTTACCGTTCATCTGGTTATCGAAAAAGCCACTCTTTGATGTGTCGCATGCATGGGTTTGGTTCACTTTTTTAATTGACCACTTCCAGCGGGACAGCAGGAACCGGTACCGGAACACAACCGGTTCAGATATAGTCTGAATCTATTCTCCTGCTTACGGTTCATCTGATTATCGAAAAAGCCGCTCTTTGATGTGTCGCATGCCTAGGTTTGGTACACTTTTTTAATTGGCCACTTCCGGCAGGACATCCGGAACCGGTTCCGGAACACAACCGGATCAAAAATGGTCTGAAATTATTTTCCTGCTTACCGTTCATCTGGTTATCGAAAAAGCCGCTCTTTGATGTGTCGCATGCCTGGGTTTGGTTCACTTTTATAATTGGCCACTTCCGGCAGGACATCCGGAACCGGTTTCGGGACACTACCTGTTCAAACGGGGTTTGAAACTTTTTTCCTGCTTACCGTTCATTTGGTTATCGAAAAAGCCGCTCTCGCATGCCTGGGTTTGGTTCACTTTTTTAATTGGCCACTTCCGACAGGACATCCGGAACCGATTCCGGAACACTACCGGTTCAAACATGATCCGAAACTATTTTCCTGCCTACCATTCAACTGGTTATCGAAAAAGCCGCTATTTGACGTGTCGCATGCATGGGTTATGTTCACTTTCTTATTTGGCCACTTCCGGCGGGACACCCGGAACCGGTTCCGGAACACTACCGGTTCAGATATAGTCAGAGACTATTTTCCCACTTCCCGTTCATCAGATAATCGAAAATTCCGTGGTTTGATGGGTCGCATGCATGGGTTTGTTGTATTTTCATATCTGGCCCCTTCCTGGGGTACCGGTCCGGAACACCTAAATGGCCATAACTCTGGAACGGCTGGACCGATCTGAACCATTTTCAATAGGAAACAATGGGACAATGTACCCCGTCGAATGAGCCATCGGTCGTTGAAATCGGTTCATATTTACTATCTAAAAATGAGGTGACCTTTTTGTACACATACACACACATACGTACATACACACACACACACATACATACACACAGACATCATCTCAACTCGTCGAGCTGCGTCGATTGGTATATAACACTTGACCCCTCCGGGGGCTCTATCAAATTTTCGTTTTTGGAGTGAACATATAGCCTTTCGGTACACCTTGGTGTACGTGAAAGGCAAAAATTCACGCCGTACGAAAATGAACACGAGGCATGGACCACGCTCAAGAAAGAAAAGAACGTGTAGATCCTGCGTCGTAGGATGAACCAAAAACTCGCTACACTCTACGGTGAACCCAGCATGCAGAAGAGCCATAACCGAAAGTATACGGTGGACAGTGCATGTTGTAAGAATGCTGGATAACAACCCTGAGAACAGGTTTGTACCTTTTAATTTCGCCCTAATTGCAAAACTGATTACACTCATTCGAAGAGGGTATTCTGCTTAGAGGGTTCGAAAAGTCGGTACAAGAACCCTGAAAAGTTTATGTTCGCTACTGATCCAGAAGCTTGACCCATACTGGAAATGTTTCGTACCGGTGCGGTATGGAATGAACGGGTAAGATGAGCCCATACGAGGTACACAACTATTGGACGAGAATAGAACACACCCTACAGCTACACACCTTGTTTTGTTATAAAAAATTGTTGAATCAGTCATTTTCGTGTAGTGTACTGAATGATGACAAATCGAGAAAAAATAAATGTTTCTCTTGCCAAAACCCATACAAATTATGGGAACCTTACCCTACATTCACTCGGGAACCTGTTTAACCCTCATCGACCACGGCGTGATTTGGTGTCCCGCTGACTTTGGTGTACCTACTGAAATTAAGCCAAATCACGAAATGAGCTCATGGTGCAAATAACAGCAACAGCTAGTATCACGTTTCCAAATCCAATCCATAGGAACGTGTGTGTACCCACCAGAGCACATTCCCAGGATTCTTCGCACTGCAAGACTGCGCTTGGCCGAGCTCACCTGCCCATGCTTGCCATGCCAACACAACACGTGAAGCTGAAATCAGATAAATGGCGCAGATACTTACCGAAGGTTGCCAGCAACCAGCAAATCACCCAGGAACATCTTAATTTTTTTAGGGAAGCTACTTAAGAAGCGAGAAAGAGATAATAAGTAAAGAAATCTCCGATCGAAGCAAGACGACTTGAAGTACCTTCGCTTTGGACGCGTGCAATTAGTTGCCTTGATCGTTGGTGAGCGCATATTTGGGGCTAATTTGCGAAAAGTGTTTTCGATGGGCAGGAGTGCCAAATTTAGGACTTTCCTAAAAAAGATTTTTTTAAATGGTTTTGATATGTAGCAAATATTATTATCTTTTTTTTTCAATGGGAGCAATACAACAAAACAGACCACATGGGATGAATGTTTGTTGAAAAAGTATACCAACCAATTGGGTTTTGATATGTTTTCATTACAAACAAGTACTAAACAAACAAACCAAAAAGCCATAACCATTCATCACATCGTACGTTGCTGATTTCTTAGAAATCATAAAACCCAGCGAAGGAACTTCAGATCAAAAGTAAAAGGAAGAGATGATTTTTATGACTTTTTCCTCTTTCACTTCCCCACTCATTATACGCTTGGGTGTGATTCATCAGAAAACCCCTGGCCATTTCTTCAAATGTTTTGTCTACCAATCACTGATGAAGAACACAGAGAAAGTTTTTTCTGACCATAAAAATGTTGTACAACACTATTTACGATCGTGTCAAGCTCGAGATCTTCGTGATGGAGGTGAGTGAGCAGGATTTGGATGATAAATGATTATGAAACGGCAGTGAATATCAAACAACCCAGTCACCATTAGGCCACCACAGAGGCAAAGGGTTCTGGTGGTATCCTTCGCAGAATGTTTTGATATCGAATCTCAATTTGGGGTCCTAGGAAAATAGACAACGGCTTGGGTAAATGCCACGTGTTGAATAAATTTACCATCACGCGTATGCTTTTGGAAATGGAGTGTCACGAGAAATTGTGACGCGATGAGATGGTTGGAGAGGATGGAATTGCATTGATACATGATACTACCCGAGCAGAGGGGAATATCAAATTAATAACTACGAAATTACAAAACCTGTTTTTATATCTCGTTTTGTTATTATTGCATTATCAAGGCATTACGTTTCCATAACATGTTTTGTTGGACAATCTTATTTTGTTATGATCAAGCTATTGGTATACAGCCATTAAATAACATTTCAATATTACATTTTGTTGTGGAACAAGTTTGGTTATTATTGTATTATTAAGAGTGTTCAAATACATTATGCTATTGCTATCAAAACTAAAACAAGTTTTGAAATAAATCCTACGTCATTCAACAACTTTATTTACAGTATTTCGCGAGTTATGCTTACGGTATCACATTTGATAAGAGGTGTGGTATATTACGTGATATGGAGGTGCTGTAATGTGTACAAAACCAAGTCCCTGCTGGGCGCCGCGATGTTTGAAATTGACTGAGTTGTAGCTGAAAAGTTCCCAAAATATCAGCCACTGCTTAAGTGGCGCAGCACCCTACATACATCAAAACGAGAACATAGCAGACGATATTGAAGGTGGGGTTTGAAAAGGACGTTCCAGATTCCGCCCTTGACATGAGAATTTCAATGATAAAAATGTCAAACTTATTGAGTAAACTTGTTTGAACGAAGCTAGTACAGACAGCTGAATCCAAAACTGTAGATGGTTTTGAATGGAATTTTTCAGAAAGATTTTGTATTTTCAAATGTTTTCCCTGTCGTTCCAGAGGATCTACCTATTTGTGGTAAAAGATTACATGAATAGTTGAAAATTCGCCTATGAGGGAAGAGAGAAACTGAAGTTCGCAATGATTGTTTCGTCATTCTCACATGCTGGTCTAAATATGTATAGCATTCTCAGCCAACACGAAGTCATATATGATGTAGAAAAGGATACTAATGTGGAGGCCATATGCGTACATGTTTTCATTTAACCAAGGTATTTACATATTCTAAGGTAGTCTTAGATGTCAAAACTGGCTGAGCGGCCATTATTTTTTCACCGTGAGAAATTCTGAAAACAAACACCCCCCCTCAGCAAATTCCATTGAAATTTGGCTTCCTCTGCTTTTCCCCACAAACTAAACGACCTGCTTAACCTTCCATTATATAAAAACCTTGCATTTAACCACGGGTAAAGTGTACGCATATCGCCTCCACTTTAGCATCTTATTCAACTGCATGTGCGATTGTTTGATATCATAACTAATTTTGCTTTCGGGATGTTATCAATAACTCTTTAATATCAAAATTTGTTATTGAAATATTTCCCAAATTCATTGTTATTAAGTTGTTATTGACTCCAACAAAACATGTTATTAAATTGATTTTCCAGGAACAATTTTTTGTTATGTGACTTGTTATTTTGCCGCTTATGACAGAAAGTTTATAACTCAGTATGTTATGTTAATAACATAAAAATAACTAATTCCATTATGTAGTTATTTTGCCAAAATATCGCATTTTGTTATGCTGTTGTTATTCTCTTCTGCTCGGGTAAAGGCTCGTCACACTTAGCTGATCTTCCCTCTCTCCTCAAAGCTTGACGTAATGTATGGACATTTCCCTTTCAAAAATTCAAGAGTAGGGGAGACTGAGGAGACTTGATCCCTGGGGAGACTTGTTCCCCCCATATTTTCTCGGAATCAAAAACAGTTTTCTTCTAGCATATTTTTCCCAAAACAACATTTGGACAGATGACAATGTTTTGGTTACAATTGATTTTAATTGTGTATTGTATTATTTTTTAATGGCTGATGGTTTGTTTTCAGTCCTTCAGAAATCTTTTAGGCGATTCAGAAAAATATCAATAACTTTGTGAAAATTGTACCAAATCGTGTCAAAATTTCACAGCACATAGTATAAATAAAATACTATCAAACGTATTTATCCAAATAAGGTTGATATATAAATATTTCAATTAATGTAGCTTAGTGTATACAACAGTGATATGGGGAGACTTGATCCCTCGTGGGTTACACACACATTATACATGTGAAAAATAAAATTCTATTTGGAAGCCTCTATTTACTCGGAATTCTAGTATATTCAATGATAAAACGTGTCAGATAATTATTATTTTATAACACACCATTAAAAGGGGGATCAAGTCTCCCCATTTTCAAAATACGGCATATCCTTAACAATTTAAGGATTTTTTTTTAATTTCAAATACACCATATTCATCATTAATGAAAGAAAACTTGAATAGAAAATGAACAGGAAGCTTCTGGAGTTATTTTCCCTTTAAATTAAACATGTGCTCAAAGGGGGATCAATTGTGACCCATTTTTGAAAAATACATCATAAGACATGCCTCCATAAAAACACAGTTTTGAAAACTTTAACAATAATTTAAAGTCCTTCCGTTGTGTATAAACTTCGATAGATGTTTACCTGCCATTCTGTACGAAAAATGGATCTACTTTTGTGTTTTTTCTTAATGTTACAAGCAAATTAAGAAAAAGGGATCAAGTCTCCCCAGTCTCCCCTACCGTGATTTCGGGTGAAATTGATCACTTTTCGTAGTTTGTGGCGAATAATTTTTGAATACTTATCGATATGGTTAAATTTAATGCTTTAAAACAAGTACGACCATGGTTTTCATCGGTCAACGAGGTTAAAAATTCTACTGCAAATCATTTTATTACAAAAAATATCATTTAAAATAAAAAATCAAAAATTTTAATTTTGGGGTAAAATTGATCAGTCAGTGAAATGTTTTTGTAAGTGCTGAAAATGTTTTTTCCTCCTAAATTAACCACCACGGAGTGCGAAAAGCTTTGCAAATGTTTTACAAGTTTGCTAAATTTTTAATTATTTAAATTTGAAGTTTAATAAATCATAAGAAAACGCCTGAAAGTATGTAATTCACATACTAAATATGTTATAACTTCCGGAAAAGTGCAATTTTTTGCATAAATTTCAATATTTACAGATCTTTTGATGACGAAATCGGGTTTAGCGAATACTTGGCAGCTAGAAACATTCATTAGAATATTCATTACATTTGCGATACAGTTACGGTAACAAAAGTTTGAAAGTGTCTTTGAAGTTCGCCTGACAGGCAGTTTCACAAAATATTGAATTTTATACAGAAATAAGTGACTAATTGACTGTAAAACATGTAAACTCATCATTCAATAGCCCTTGAGCCAGATGATGAACATTCTTTACAAATTGTTTTAAATAAGTTTAAAGCGTTATTTTTAACAAATAAAAATGGCCCTCTCGTCGATCAATTTCACCCCACTGATCAATTTCACCCGAAATCACTACCGTCGTTCGGGGTGACAATGGCTCAGAGAGGCTCGAGATTGGGTCAAAACATTATTTGAAATATCTCATCAAATATTGCGAATATCAAATCCAAAATGTTATGGTGTCATCCTCATAGTTGCCAGTTCTGTCAAAAAATAGGTTTCTAAAGCAATTAGTTAATTTTTGATAAATCATCGAAAAAAAGTTTGAAAATAAGGCCTCTTAAAAATGCCACTTTTGAGACTCAGTGAAACATCACACTTTTAAGAAGAGATTGATACTTTTGAGAATCTGAAACTCATATTTATCATGTGATATATAATTGGTAAGTAGTATCAACCTTGACTAGAAATTTATTTACTTGCTTTGATGTCAAAGCGGAACAAATTCGATTCCCTTGACCCATTGTCACCTTCTCGAAGGGGTGAGGATGGGTCAATTTTCATACACTTGTAGTTTTGAGAAAAATTGACGACCTCCAAATATTTTTTCCTTATTTGTGCATGCATAGGCAAATGCTATATTCCCGGGATTAAAAATGCTGTTTCATGCAAAGAAGCATAAATTATTGAACAATGAATGTTTTCTCACCCCCAAAGACGGTACTAGTAATTCAAGGATTCCTTTAAGAATAGGGTCCTAAAATCTAAGACGTAATGGACTTATCCACCGATGAACCAAATTCATCGCGGTCCGAGAATTTTGACACTAGAGCGGGGCCGTTCCAATCAGAATTGGACGATTCTGATTGGAACAGACCCCGCTCTAGTGTCAAAATTCTCGGACCGCGATGAATTTGGTTCATCGGTGGATAAGTCCATCTCGCTTTCAATCAATAATACGATCAAATACGGTATTCTAATCGGATTTGTATTTTACTCCAACTCGAAAAACGAAGGAATAATGAGAAAGTTTGAAATAAGTAAAATGGTGAATAGTTCTAGTTTGACATTTAAGGTCGAGCTTGACATAATGGAACTCGACATTTTCGCACTGGGGATTCAAAATGTTCCTATCTGACAATCTGACATACACGGTTAAAAATAAAATCACTCAAAGTATGTGTTATAAGCTAGGGACATTAAAAAACAATAAAAATTATATATTTTCAACCACGGCCAATAAAAACGTCAAAAAGTGGGTAAATATGCACTCTTGGATTTTATTTTGTGGTTTGAACCAAGAATCTAGATAGGGTTTTAGGAGCCTATTCATACAGAGATTTCTTTATGAGTTCCTCTAGGTATTCCTCCGGGGGTGGAAGCTCAGGTAAAATATTATCTCTCTCTCTCTCTCTTCTTGGCGTAACGTCCTCATTGGGACAAAGCCTGCTTCTCAGCTTAGTGTTCTATGAGCACTTCCACAGTTATTAACTGAGAGCTTCCTCTGCCAATGACCATTTTGCATGCGTATATCGTGTGGCAGGCACGAAGATACTCTATGCCCAAGGAAGTCAAGGAAATTTCCTTTACGAAAAGATCCTGGACCGACCGGGAATCGAACCCGTCACCCTCAGCATGGTCATGCTGAATACCCGTGCGTTTACCGCCTCGGCTATATGGGCCCATATTATCTCCTGGGCGCCCATTAAAAACACCACCACTGGAGAAGACTGGCGCTTGAGCCTAGCTATTCAGCACTGTAGTTGGAGGAAATGCCAATGCAGAACCCGTAGCTTCCTGGGTTAGTGGGTTGGTGTCAGGCCCTGCGAGCCAGCCGTAGAAAAGACTAGCACCGAAAAATCAACAAAAGAAGAATGCGAACCGATACCAATGGCGACGACAACAGCGACGAAAAGGGATTTGCGATTGGAAGCTTGGTACGTGGAACTGCAGATCTCTCAACTTCATCTGGAGCACCCGCTTACTCGCCGATATACTGAAGGACCACTGCAGGAGGTGTGTTGGACAGGATCTATGGTGCGAACGTTTAGAGGTAATCATACCATCTACCAGAGTTGCGGCAACACACGTAAGCTGGGAACAGCTTTCATAGTGATGGGCGACATGCAGAGGCGCGTGATTGGTTGGTGGCCGATCGACGAAAGAATGTGCAGGTTGGGGATCAAGGGCCGATTCTTCAATCTCAGCATGATAAACGTGCACAGCCCTCACTTCGGAAGCACTAATGATGACAAAGACGCATTTTACGTGCAGCTCGAACGCGAGTACGATCGCTGTCCAAACCAAGACGTCAAGATCATCATAATGGATCTAAACGCTCAGGTAGGACAGGAGGAGGAATTCAGACCGACGATTGGAATGTTCAGCGCCCACCAGCTGACGAACGAAAATGGCCTACGCCTCAACGATTTCGCCGCCTCCAAGAACATGGCCATTCGTACCACCTTCTTCCAGCACAGCCTCCCTTATCGTTACACCTGGAGAAGGGAATCGCAAATCGTCCACGTTCTGATTGATGGACGGCACTTCTCCGACATTATCGACGCCAGGACCTATCGTGGCGCTAATATCGACTCTGATCACTACCTGGTGATGGTTAAACTGCGTCCAAAACTATCCGTTATTAACAATGTACAGTACCGGCGGCCGCCCCGATATGATCTGAAGCAACCGGATATCGCCTCAGCATACGCGCAGAATCTCGAGGCAGCGTTGCCGGACGAGGGTGTGCCCATCAACAACGCAGCCGAGAGCACTATCGGGTACGTAGAACGGAGTCGACGAAACGATTGGTTCGACGAGGAGTGCAGAGCGGTTCTGGAGGAGAAGGAAGCAGCGCGGGCGGTAATGCTGCAGCATGGAACCCGACAGAATGTGGAGCGATACAGACAGAAGCGGAAGCAGCAGACCCGTCTCTTCCGGGAGAAAAAGCGCCGCCTGGAAGAAGCGGAGTGCGAAGAAATGGAACTGCTGTGCCGTTCACAAGAAACACGTAAGTTCTACCAGAAGCTCAACGCATCCCGCAAAGGCTACGTGCCGCAAGCCGAAATCATCAGGGATAAGGACGGGAGTCTCCTGACGGACAAAAGTGAGGTGATCGGATTTTGGTATTGCTTCTGTGGTTCTTTCTGAATTATTTCTTGGGATTCATGCAGAGATTCCTCCAAGATTTTTGCGGATATTCCCTTACGGATTTTACAGAAGTACTTATTGATATTACACATAAAATACTGGAGAAATTTTTCAAGGATCCCCTGAAGCAATTTCTAAAGGATTTCCTGGAGATTTCAAGAATTTTTTCAAGTTTTCGGTAGAGATTCCTTGAAATAATTTCTGCAGGAATCCGAACAGAAACTGGATACAAAAGTTTTGATGTGACTCTTGAATAAATCTTGATCTGGGATTCTTGGAGGATGTTCTGAAGCAAAACCTGGAAGTACTGCTGAAGATACTTCTGGAGGAGTTCTTAAAAGAATTTCTTTTTTTATCTAGTTCATTTATTTGAGGCTCAATCGCGTATAATGCTTTACGGAGCCGAAGATCTCTTTTTGCACTTAATAATATATTATGTACAAGATAATAACTTTTCAATCATGTTTGTTAGTGATGGGTAGAGGCCAGGGTACTCGAGGTTAGAAGGTCACATTTTGAAGGATGGACAGGGTTAGGACTGGACCAAAGGTTTCACTGCAGCTAATCCGGAGGGGGGAAATCACATTTTTCTAGCGTGTTCGGTGTCTTGTGGTGTTGGTACCGTAAACCGGGGTCAAATTGATCAGCGGGGTTAAATTGATCATTTGGGTACTACATTGTAATTGCAAACCAGGAACTTCTAAGCGTCGCAATGATCTCAAATTTCTTACCTCATCTAGTTCATAGATGTCTAGAGATGAGTTTTATCTTTTATTTTTTTTAGAAAAAAGTTAGTTTTGCCTTATTTTTTAATGAATTTGTAATGCATTTCTCACTTAGCTGAAATCATTGCATCTAAACAACCGATTGCCACTGGGACTTCCCGACTTTTTTTTGTTTTAACATTTTTGTGGAGCCTTTGTTGGAAAGTTATGAAGCTATATGAATAAGTTAAAAAAAAGTTCCTTTTTGACGAAAAAGTTATTTATTGTAACAGAAATCACTTATTTCAAAGGAAATTGCCTACCTTTAGGCGTTAAGGGGGAAATCTCAAAATTTAATTTTGCATTTTAAGTGTCAAATTCACTAGTTGTAAGAGTTTTGACGCGTTATTCGGGTTTAGAAGAGTAAAATTAAGTGGATAAGGACATTTTTTTAATTGATACTTAATTGTATACTGATCAGTTTCGCCCCAAAGTGGCATCTTCAATTTTTTGATTTTTGAAGTAATTTAACTAAAAGTTCAAATTTGTTGAACAAAATTCTGTCACATGGTTTCATGGAGATCCAGTGTGTTCTGATTTTACAGAAATTCTTTTGGCAATATTTGAATTTCCACTAAAGTTATCAGCAAAAGTTGTTTTAAAGTGATCAATTTGACCCCGGATTACGGTACCAGCTTGTTGAAGGGCTTGGTCTTTCGGATGGCCAGGAGCAGCTCGATAACACGAGGAGGACACAACAGAGAAAAAAACTGGGGAAGAAAACACAAGCGAATTAAACTTTTATACCAGATGAGTGGAGAAATGCTGGAGGCGTCATTATCCGGGCATTGCCAAACGACGTGGTCGATGTCATCATAACCGGAACCGCACTTAGTACAAACATTGCTGAGCGCGAGGTTTATTCTATGCAAATGTACGCCTAGCGAGTAGTGGTTTGACATAAGTCTTGACATTACGCGAATAAAATCTCGACCAACGTTCAAACCGTAATGCCACGCTCGCAAAGAAACTTTAGGAATAAAAAAAAATAGAATTTCTTGCAAAATGTCTGAAGGTATAAGTGGATAAAAATTCCTGAAAATTATTCTGACACAATAGCTAGGGAAATTGTCGCAGTAAACCCAGCAGAAATGTGAAACAAATCTGGAAGAATTCTTGAAGGAATCACTAAACTATGTTTCTAAAGAAATTGTTTTTTTCGAATCTCCAAAGGAATGCCTGAAAAGTAAATATTGCTCTGCAGTTACTCCATGAAGAAGAAACGAATCAATTTCTGAATGCGGAAGGAATCCGGAAGTGATTTCTGAAAGAATCTCTGAAGGGTACATGGAAAAAATTCTGATACAATTTCGTAGGAAGGTTTCAATGAATTCCAAGAGAAGTTTATGATGCAATCCCTAGAGAAATATTTGAGAAACTCCTGAGACGAATCTCGTGGAAACTTTCTACATAGATGATTTTCTGACGTAACATCTGAGAGAATCTACGGAGGAATTCCAGAAAGGAACCTCCTGAAGTGGTACAACAAAAATTTCAGAAATCATTCCTGCAAAAAAAATGAATTTCTGATCGAATCGCTGGAGAAGTTGCGGGATGAATAACCTCTGGAGAAATCCTGCAAGAAACCTTTGAGGAATTAGTGAAATCATAGCTGGAGTAATTTTTGATGAAACTTCTGAACTCCTCTACAATCTGTTGAGGATTTTTTGTCGAAATTGAAAATGCACCCTCCTCTTGCACCAATCGTTCGGTCGACTCATTTCCACGTACACGATAGTGTCACAAACAAACAGGCGTAACACTTGCGGAATCTCCATCGACCACGCTTTTAACGTTTTAAATCTTCATAGTTTTGGTTTTCACAACTAGAGCCGCGCGCATCATTTTTCTTTGTTGTGTTTCGTAAAACATTTCCACCAGGTGATGGTAGTGTGAACTGGGCAATGGATTTTCCCAAAAAATGTTCTAGGTTTTACGTCTGCTTGTCTGTGATGGTGCTCTTGGCTGCGCAGTTGATGGTTGCCATTGAGGTACTCCAGCAGTCCTCTACAGGGAGCTCATCGGGTTCGACCTAGTCAGCTCTTTCGAGATTCTGCGCGTATGCTAAGCCGCCCCTAACATGATGAACAAATGCTGATGTCAGTCGTTCCTCCAGGGGGCGTCTATAAATCACGTGGACTTAAAAACCAACCTTCAGGGTGTGGGACATATAGTTCATGCAAATTTAAAAAAAAATTGGGTGAACAAAAGTGTCCGCAAGGACAGAGATTCGTAAAATTTGTTCATAGTTCGTAATATGTACAAACACTTAGGATTGCAGAAGCAAAAATCCAACCAAACACCCCCAATCCTCCCCCATTTCCCTTTCCTGAAACCCAACGACCATTATTTTTTAATTTATTTTTATTCGTGAATTTTAACTTAAGCTAATTCTTCACATCCTACGACCAAAGTTTCCACTGTGGTTGTGATCTGAATTCAGCGATAGAGGAAAAAGGGGTAAGATGCCATTTTTTCAAACTTTCATCGTTTTCAATAACAAATAGGCTTATTTTTTAAGCTTTTAATGTGGTAACAACAACTAGATAGTACATATATGCTTTTTTATCTGTATTAACGAGATTTTTAGCCTTGGGCTAGTTCATCTCGGGACCCACACTTTACTTCCCTTCCGAAGGAAGAACTCCCTTTTTGCGAGTTTGTCGGGAGTGGAATTCGATCCCAGGTCCTCTGCGTGATAGTCAAGTGTTTTAACCATCACACCAGGTCTGCTCCTAGTATATGCTTGATGTTCCAGGAAAAATACTCACTATCTTAGTGCATTTTCATAGATTTTTTTGCGATTTTAAAAACTGGTTCGTTAAACGGAAGTGCTGAAAAAGGCCGTCTGCCATGAGGTAAGATGCCACTTCATGAAAACATTAAAAAAATCTCGTTCATCATTGTTCGGGCATTTCCGACTCCCTTTCCTCCCTTTGTTCCGTTTTTATCGTATACTCAATACATTGAGTGTCACCCCCCCTCCCCACGAAACGATGGTCGTCACATTTGAATAACCCCTAACATGGATAGCGTAGACATCAACAACCATGCGCCTCCATGTGTGTCTCAATCTCTGGAGGTAATAAAATCACCAGAAAACCTTAATTGCAAGCACGAAAAATCGGAAGTTGCCAATTTGCCAAGCTTCAAGAAGAATGTTTTATGACAACATATCTTGACACCATTCACCTATAGTAATGATCAAATCGCATTTATAAAGACAAATTCACACCGTCTTCAGCCAGAGGCTGCACAGACTGAACACATTACTTACACTAGACAACGGACAACACACAGAACACCCAGTGTTGAATTTTTCGTTTGACGAAAAGTTTCCACCGACTGGAGCGGGAATCAAACCCACACTTCGAGGCTTACGATACGCCTAGACGACTGCCGCCACTAACCGCTACGAAGCTACGAAGCCCATACATTTAGGAATGATTTTATGAGTTGGGCCATTTTACCCCATTTTGGCATTTTGGGCTTTGTTCCCCTACTCAACCTTTACTGTGCCCGGTCCAATATTTCTTAATGAAAATTTGTATCCTTGGCTTCTTGGGCATAAAGTATTATTGTGTCTGCCATAAGATAGATATAGGGATGCAAACTGTCAAGTTGATAAAGTATGCTCATTGAAAATAACTGTGGAAGAGCAAATACCAACAACTCAGAAGCAGGAACACGAAAAGAGTCATCTTAAAAGCACTTTCCATACGATCTTGAACGTGAACACGAAGCTACAAAACGCACCATTAGAGGTTATAAGTCAATTGTTACAGTTGACCTGATCCAGGTGAAATATTCCCACGTACCGACTTTGCCTAGACCAGCGTGCTCTGTTGATGTTTAATCAACTTCGAATAGAACACCGATAAGGCAGTGATCGATCGAACAGAAGTCAATTGATACTAATAAAACTTTTAAATAATTCGTTCCCTGGAAGCATAAATATTTAAAAATGTGTCGAAGACAAAAGCCAGAGAGCATTAAAACAGTTGCTACTGTTTTCGTTCGATTTCTTCACCCGATACATTATGCATAAAATGATTAACATATTTTTTCGACACAAAGGTATGAGAGCGATCCTGATGGCGTTGCGCTTTGGCCCTCAGCTATGAGTGGCAACCCCGCACAGAAGATTGGGATTGGGACGTGGCGGGGATGCCGCAGACAGCGATTTTTTTTTTATTTATGAGCAGAACCCTCTACGTATCCGATAAACTGATGCCTCCCAATCAATTAATGCATCTCGTCTCCCTTTCGCAGGCTCTTTTTTGTTTGTTCGAAATCGATCTCCGCCTCCTGAAAAAACGGCGACCCAGGAGAGGAAAAAAAAAGTCCACTTCCACGGGATATTGACGAATGATTGACTTTAACCCCAACCCGGATCGACCGGAGGCGAGGACAGCGAAGGCGGTAAGAACGATTATTTTAAATATATGAAACATTTATAGACCAGCCAGATAAATCCCGGAATGTTTAAACATTTTGAATCACAGATGATGTATGCAGACAATCGGTAAATCACATTGAAAGTTAAATTTACAGCTCGTACAGATGTTGACTGCTCCAGTTAATGCGGCTGCATTGGCTTTGAGCGGAAATCGACTAATCAATTCAGTAAATCAGAATGGGTAAAGGCATGTCTATCAATTGTCACTGTATCTGTTAAATACTAAAAGTCTGTGGTTACTAAAAAGTCATGAGATCAATTCGTCTACGAATAAAGAATCACAATAACATTACATAACGAGTGTTCAAATTTAAATACATAGTCACAACGAAAATAAGCACTGGTAACTGTTATACATAGTATGAGTTTTGCCACTTTCCCGTCGGTTACCAAGCACAAAGATATGAGACTAATCTCTAACTCTTTGACAAAACCTCTGAGTTAGAGCCTAAAATAGCACCTTGAGTTGAATTTTCGAGTAATAAAACGGTGCTTTCACTTTAAGTGCCATAACCTTTTCAATTTTTAACTGATTATCAATCTTTTATATAAATATCTCTCAAAATGATTTTCGAAATAAAAACTTGTAGATTTTTTTTT
Organism: Aedes albopictus; assembly: GCF_035046485.1. Classification (NCBI taxonomy): domain Eukaryota; kingdom Metazoa; phylum Arthropoda; class Insecta; order Diptera; family Culicidae; genus Aedes; species Aedes albopictus. Next base: position 297,208,307 of record NC_085137.1, read on the forward strand.
CCAAAATCAGGCAAAATATGAGTTTTTTTTAAGATTTCATTTTTTCTACTTTTTACAAAAAAAAAATAACTTTTGACCAGTTTCGAATCTTTTAAAACTAAAAAACTGAATTTGGATATGGGTTACGTTCATATGTATTCAGTAAACCTTCGTCAAGAATATCAAAAGGTGTTTTATATTCTGGAATTTTCTAAGTCGGTGGGCTGCAAAACGGTGAGTCGAAAAGGAGAACGTCCTACATAGCTCTGGTGCATCTGATCTATAAATAGATCACTGGGCGGAAATGGGTTAACAAAAATTATGACAGCTCAAGATGCAGAGAAGCTTCTTCGATGGCACGTAAAGTTCAGGACGATACATCATTCGTAAGTAGAAGCGGTCATTTCAAAGTAATATTTTAGTTGCTATTGTGTTGGTAGGCTTATGCGCATTCAATTTTACCGTGAATATTGGGGTGGCAGAATCATAAAATTAATGCGCTTCAAAAATAGTGAATATTATCATCTGGGAATGAAATAAATCTATTTGTTTATTTAGTAAAACTATCTCGAATCACAAGAAAACTCAGCAGAGAGAGTTCATTTATGTGAGCATGTTATGGAAACGGTGGCAAACTATCAATTCATTGCTAATTTGAGCAAAATTAACTATTTTCCATTCACGTTAGCTAATTCTTCAATATGGCGACAACCATAATCAGCGAAAATAAAACGAAAGCAAGTTTACTTTTATGATGACCGCAATAAACCTAGAAATGTCGTAGTTCTACTTTTCCACCAACGGATATCGTTACTAATCGAACGGATCGCCATCTGTTGAGAGTTTTAACAGTTTTATTGTGGTAATAATGATTGCAGAAGGTTTACAAATCGGAAAGTTTTGTTTACTCTTAAAATCTGTCTTTATGGATATCTTCAAGTATACTATAAAACATTTTATCAATGGTTTTCATAAAAGCAGTCATAAAACTGCGAGTTTTAATTATTGCTGTAATAAAACCCTAATAAAAATCAAACAAAACTAATCAGCAATGAAATTGTTACTTGGGTTATTTCAAAGGAAATTGCCTACTTTTAGGCGTTAAGGGGGGAAATTCAAAATTTAATTTTGTATTTTAAGTGTCAAATTCACTAGTTGTAAGAGTTTTGACGCGTTATTCGGGTTTACAAAAGCAAAATTAAGTGGATAAGAAAAATTTTCTTTTTAACCGATGCTTAATTGTATACTGATCAATTTCGCCCCAAAGTGACATCTTAATTTTTTTGATTTTTGAAGTAGGTAATTTGACTAAAACTTTAAATTTGTTTAACAAAATTCTGTCACACGCTTTCATGGAGTTCCACTGGGTACTGATTTTACATAAATTCTTTTGGCAATATTTGAATTGTCACTAATGTTATCCGCAAAAGTTGTTTTAAAGCGATCAATTTGACCCCGGATTACGGTAATTATAGTTTATTTGAATTTCCTCTAATTGACTTCAATATCAATATGTTTTGAAAGCAAGTAACAAAATAACCGGCAGTAAATTGAAAAAGTAATGAGAAGCATATTAAAATTAGACCAATTTACTAAAAAATTACAAAATAAATTAAATTGCTGTAACTTTCTCTCTTATAGATAATTTCAAGTTTAGTCAAACTTTTTTCAAAGATCATTATATGAGTCATAAACGCTCGAAAGTTCATTGCTTTCGGTTCATTGAGTTGTATAATGTTCATAATGCACCTCAAATGAATTGTATTATGAAATTATGCAACTATTTTTCATAATGCAACTTATTTCAGTTGCGTAATAAACCGGTATGGAAAAGTGGAACCTTATGATACTGAAATGAGTAAGATAAAATAGAAGTAATATAAAATACAGAATTGTATAATAAAATTTTTAAGTTTCATATCCATACATTGCACACTATTGTGGTATTATTTATATAAAATAGATTGAAACGATGTTTTCCATCTCTTCATCGGTTCTTACAAAAAGTGACTGGTATAAACGCACAAATCTTTTGCGTTTTGATTGCTCATTGTCATTGTTGTGCCACAATTCCGATGCTGTAATTCGATTCACCATTCGGTAGCATCATGAATATGGTTTAATCATGCTCCTGACCTGACTGCAGCCGACCAAGGTTCCGCACACGAACTTTTCTTGTAGCCAAACAGCGCCCTTCCCTCTCCTGGCTCCCGTACCATTGCATGCTCGGGCACCGTTGTCTGGCTGGTGGTTGTGACCCTGTCGTGCGAGTTAACCCGTCCGCTTATTCATATTTGGCGAGAGTTTACTGACTATTATAAATGTGCTACTGGTTTTATTTCGTCGATATTGTTCTTGCTTTTTTGATCACTGCAAGACCACTCGACGACAAGAAACAGCACCAACGATCCAACAATAACCAGATCCCAACTCCGCAAACTGCTACCATTTCTCCGCGAGTTCTGGACCAACTCTTCCCCCGATGGGTTTGACCACCAAGAATTGCCAAGACTCGTGGAATTCGAAACAACAATAATAAACTGTCGCGTGAATGTCGCAAATAGGGTATGGACCCTGCACCAAGCTCGAGAGGATCACAGTCAGAGAAGCACGAGCAACATAAAAGCGTGGATCCTCTAGTACCATAACGTTTACTAATTCAATTGAAAGCGAACCTCAAGCAAGCCTGCACAGTGGGAAACAAAATAATGTTTGTGGGCGAAGTACAAAACTATTCATCTTCTTTGTTCATTCTAATTTTGCATTCTTCTTCTTCTTCATCATCATCTTCTTTTATTCTTCTTTTTCGCCTTCTTATTCTTCTTCATCTTATTTTTCTTCTTTCTAGCGTCCCAACTGAGACAGATCCTGTATCTCCGCTTAGTGTTCTATTAGCGTTTTTATAGTTAATCATTCGCATTTAATTGATTCTAGGAATTTTCTCAGATAATTCGCCTTCAACAGTATTTTACATTATTGACACAAAAGTGAGCAAGTACCTACTAAACATTGACCCGTTTAATCAAGTTTCGCCCAAAGTGACCTCTCCTATGTTCATGGGTGGAGAAAATATGGCAAACTGCACAACAATTGCTTCTTGCTACCGAATTACAATATCATGTGTTTTATGCTGCTTTTAGTCATAACAAGGAAACACGTTGCCTCTCCAGGGATGTTGTTTGTCCTGAATGAACAGTAAATCTGTACTCCGACCAATTGCACTTTGCAGAACTGAGGGAAGCAAATGAAAGAAAAGAGTGCAAATATATGACTGGCTGGCTGTTGAAATACGGGCTTGTTACTCATGCGCACGATGTTCTGTCTTTTGTTTTGACTTTGGCTGACACGATCTAATAGCGTCAACAGAACACAGTCAGCATCAGGACAATCCACGTTATTGGCGTTATTGCTGTTAAAGTGGATTTCAACTTTGCAGAGATGGAATCGTTGTTATGAAAAATATATATTTATTAGATGCTATCACACTAAGGGCTAACAATTATTTCCACATTACTAAAGATTTTTTCTTGATTATTACTAACTTCTTCCCGCTTGCCTTTTTTATAGTATTTCCTCAATCATGAACCCACTTTTCGCTTGATTTTGTAATATTTTGTTTGGGTCCATTCACTCAGGGCAACAATATTATGAGTGAACAACCTATACCTCATGCTTCCACAGATCATACGATCACAGAGACCGCGAGCTAAGAGTTGTGCACTTAGCTGCGATAGTGCAAGGAAGTGTCAAACAAGCGTTGACTTGTTGTTGATAAACAACACTTTTCCATCATGTTTTACTTTGAATGTGTTCTTCTTCTTCGTACTGCTTTTGAGGTGCAGCCTACCCTTCAAATTAGGAAATAGTTTTCTTGCATCGTATACCTTCTCATCTGAAATCTGCCATTGTTCATCTTCGAATATGATGCCCTGTTAATCGCTCGTTAAAACAAATTCAAAGCTTTATTTTTTCGATAACTCTGAGTTATCTTCCGACTCATCACTGGGAAAGACTGTTTCAAACAATTCTTTCCTTGCTTCCAACGAGTCGTCGAAAAGCTGGTTTGCTTGGTTAATTACAAGTTTGGTTAGACTTTCAGCTGCAAGCTCCCGTGCTTTGCCAATGCTGTTTTCTATTTCTTGATCGGATGGAAACAGTAAAACTTGGGGGTATTTTGCTTCTAGTCTTACTATTGTTGGAAAGCTCAGGTCATCTTTATTTCGATATGCAATTTGAAGTTTCATTTGAGCTCTACGGACTTTCTCACCGAATTCCTTAAGAGTGAAGTCTACTTGCGTATGCTCTGTCGTTGTCATTGACCTTATCCCAGAACAATTCTTCAGCTGGCTGGCTCGTGTAGTTTAATATTAGGAACTGTTCCGATGTGTGGTTGTTTCTACAGTTCACCAAGCTGTTTTCCATATTTCCGTATGTGTTTTTGGCCCAATTTCGCCAACCACGGACCAGAAACAAAACGTGCATCTAATCTAATCTAATCTAATCTAATCTAATCTCATACTAGCGCAGCCATTACTTGAATGCATCCTGGAAAATGACGGATTTTAGAATCAGTCATTTTTCTTGTCTAACGGCCAGGCCAACTGCGCAGCATGTGCCGCAGAGAAGATATCGAGGGATGGAACAATATTAACGTGATCACTATTTAATATTACTCCACACCTTGAGATCGAGGGGAAGGATGGAAGCGTGGACCTCCCGTACCAAACGCTTCCAGATTGTTGTGGTTATATTGTATGGTTATGTGTATATATACTCGCCGAAGTCGTCTTTGCTAAAAAGGATTAGTATGAGTTTTTCGACGAGTTGGTAACCTTGATTGAACCTGGAATAGGAGATTGACGCTTTGGTGTGCTTGGTAGTTCTAATTGTTTCATCTGCCAAGTAGTTCCTTCAAGTGTCATATAGAGATTATGAAATTACCAATCATCATGTTGGTTTTCAGGCCCGAATAAAACGGTATCGTACACCAATTGTACAGTGTGTGGTTTTCTTATGATTTGGGTAATCATAAACTGGGTTATAAATCGATGATACAACCAACCATATTGATGATAACAGTTATTATTTTAGGATTTTTAATGATAGACCGAATGGGTTGTTAAGTATCGTTACCATTCAAAAACGCCAAATTTCTCGAACAAAATATTTGCGGAATCGCACGTAATATAATCACTTTATCATCAACTTAATGATTCGGTAAATAATAAAAACAAAACTGAAATATTTCACCAAATCTGTTTTACCGATTGGAAAAAAAGCACACCCCTGCGGGCACTTATTGTAGGACACTGTCAAGTTTTTCTACGATTGTGTGAATCGTTGTTTACATCAACGGTGTTTTTTGTTGTGGCGGGAATCGAACCGAGTAAGATTAAGATTGAAAACTCTTCGCGTGGTGCTTACACACTATACCAAATTGAATCGGTGTTCGCGGTAGGTTGAAACGCGTTGGTGTTGTTAATGTTAAATTGCAATTTGTGAACTCATCGACTTTGGAAATCTGCTATAGAAGCATTCTGGATGAAAAGGGGACCTTTGAAGCTGTCGACTCCTGCGTGCTATGACATCCGGTAAAGGTAAGATTTCAAGTATTTCGTAAAATTCAGAGGACAGCAGCTTCTGGCGTGAAAAAAGCAGCCGCCGTGGCAGTTTTTGGGTGACAAAGTGATCCTCACAAGAGCAAAATGGAACCATCACTGCAAAGTTGTTTTTGGTGAGCAAAGGCATTTAGGAGTACGTAACATTGTCACTGATAACGACACAGCAACGCATAATATCGTAACTTTGTTCCATTGCATTGTTTTTACACTGAAAACGTCCACAAAAGTTGCCAACTTACCAGAAAGGTATTATTAGAAATGATTCATGTATCATTGAATGTATGGTTATCGCAAGCGTTATGATACTTTAATAATATTGAATAATGTCAATTTTCCAATTTCAATCATCGAATCATAGAACTAGTATTGCTTTTGTAGTAATCATTCCACGGATGGACGTCTTATGATATGAACGATAGCAGTAATTGTAAATTTTTATGCGGGGGATGCGATTACGAAACTTGTTGATTAGATGAATAGAATCTTGCAAGTAATCTGGCTTCTGTTCCTTGTTGACTATGAACCACTGTCCCAAGGGCGACACATGCATGCGTGATGAAAAAGTTGTTCGTGAGATCATAGCCTTAACCAATTTGGGGTCGCCGTCCGAGCTGTAGCCCACTACCACAATACCTTCGCCTTCAAGAACGCTTTCTGTGTGTTTCCATCTGTTTACTACATCAGTGAACCGGAATGCGTCGTCGGTTCCAACGCAGTGTAATACGATTGAAGCAGCATAGATTGCCATTGGCAATGCCAATTGTACGTGTACGCTGTATCGGCCAATTTATACTCCTTCAAATGATTTGCAACAGCATACCTAAGCATCGCCATCCAGCATTAAAATAACGTTGAATGGGAACTCCATTTTCAGTTGACGGAGAAACGCATCCCGCTAGCATGCTCATTCTACCATCGTACTGTACCTGCTGCAAAACTCGTGTACCATCTTCTACCAACATAACTACTCCCGGATAGCTATTATGTAACTGGTAATTCTTCAAACCGGTGACATCGATTACGCCTTCTTGAACGTTCTGTGTATTCGAGGAGATATGTCTAGATATCGTATTTCGGCTGGCGAGCGGCATGTTGGCCTTTCGGAAGCTATGGCTTGCATTCCCGCTCGATACATGCTCATACGTGATGATATCTTTTTGTGCCGCACTTGCTCCTATTCTTGCTACCACCCGGCGTTGTTCTTCGACGAGTTTTCGGTGGCAATTTTCCGTCTCTTGTCCGCTGTCACGATTTTCGACGCTCCGATCCTTTGCTCTTTTTGCCAAACTTAAATCGACCGTCGACCGAAGCATCCTCCAGCGGAGGACGGTATTACACACGATAAGGCCGGAGCTTTTACTCGACCTTCTCGCCCGCTATGATGTCCTTCATTGCAAACACTGTGCACCGCCCACCTTCCAAAGTATCATTTCGCAACATGGCTCGTGTAGGCGCGGAGTCTTTGGTGGATTTCGGCTTAGCGAACAGTTCACAACGCGACGGGTTTAGATGAAGAACGAACACTTTTATTCCAGTTGACTTTCGTTTAATTCACACTCTTTCTACTATCGCGGTAGGTAGTACGATCGACGTGTACGTTTGATAGGTTTATTGCATTGCAACTGACTTGTTCTGTTTCGGGTATAGGAATATATGCGAATTCAGTAGGTACAAAATTGGTAAGAGTAGAAAAAGGCCTAAAGCCTGTATCCGCAATTATCGGGACACAGATATACGGCTGTAGCTCTGGAATGAATCGGTAAAATTGGCCAAATAATTGACTGAGAACTCTTTGGTGTATGTTTATTATTTGTGTCAAATTTCATAAAAATCGATGTATTATTTTTAACTGTGGATGAAAAGCAAACAGACGTGGTTTTAAGTGTTATGTACAATCACGACCAATTTTCATTCACATATTAGATGGTTGCTTTACGCTGCAGCTCAAAGTTCTGTGATGATAACTATGAAATTTCGTTAGCAGTTATGGTACTTATAGAGACACTAACTTGCAAAATTTCATCAACTTTGATCAATTGGTTTGAAAACAACTGGTGTTGATAGGAGTGCGTGTTAGTGAAAATTTTTCGTGTTTCTCATGTGCGATGTTTGCCTATGCATAACTTTTCAATTTCTCTGCCAATTATCATGAAATTCACAGAAGGTAGCCGATTATGTGTTTATTATGCCTGCAAAATTTGATGATTATTGGTATAGTACCGTAATCCGGGGTAACATTGATCAAAATATTCGATCTTTCTTAAATAATTCTCTTGTTAAAGCAAATGTTACATGTTTTATATTTTTAAAACAAGTACTGGCCCTCTGATCATGTGTTAAGCTACTCGAAAAAGTATTGTAAAACTTTTAAACATGTTTAAATAGGCTTTTTAATCTAATTTTTGATTTTGTTGATTTGGGGTAACATTGATCATGTTAGTGATCAATGTTCGTTTGTGTTGAAAATACTCTAACTTACTAAATTCGGGGTCGCTGATTTCGAATATGTTGTCCAAATTTTTACAAGTTATGTACTTTTTGAGTTATTTTAAGATTAAAATTCTACAAACCGCGTATAACGCCTAAAGGTAGGCAATGGCTTAAGGAATTACTAGCCCAACCTTTAATAAATCTTTTTTTTTTGCAAAAGACCATTTTCATAAAAGTTTCGTTTATTAAATCCAACCCAAGGATATCAAATTGAAGTAATACAGTGATTTCTATCCTCATATTGTATCCAGTATTCATGCCAAGCATGAATGTTTGACAATGTATCTCATTGCGTTACGAAACACAGTTATGGAAAAATCGATTTATTTCAATGTTTATAAAATTCAATTTTAAAGAATTACATGTCATTTAATAGCTAAATAACAGCAGATTACGATATACCATTCGACAGCAGAAACTTATTCAATGAAAAATGCTTGTTCGAACATTTCATGAGGTCGGTCAAGCCGATCAATGTTACCCCGCTGATCAATGATACCCCGTTTTACGGTACTTTCAATAGTACAATCGAAACAATAAAGGGTGCTGATTAATTGATCTCAGAGGGGTTAAAATCACGTTCAGTCCCAATACATGTTTCGACTATGAAATTGTTGGTATTGCATCGATTTTTTTGAAATTTTGCCCATACAATAATTGTAGATTGAGAGGTTTGTGTTCAAAATTTCAGCCATTTCCTTTGCCAAATTCAAAAGTTACAGTGCTGCCAAGCAAAACTAGGGGCTGTACTAAATTCAATGGCGCACATTCTACTCTTTCATTGTTACAACAAAAAATACTCCACCGATTCACATTAAATTTTGTAGGTGAAATGAACACATCTTAAGATGTTCTTAGGCCAAAGTTGAGCAGTTTTAATGTATCTATTGCAGAATTACAGTTGTATTTCTGTGTCCCGATTATTTCGGATACAGGCTTTATTTAGAGATGATTCTCTTCTCTAGCTTCTGGCAAGTGATAAGGAGGGACACTTAAATATAAATTGATCATGGTCATCGGTCTTACATACTATAGGGGCTTACAGATAGGGTTTGCGGTAACAGCTCGCATGACTGATTGATAAAACACGCGTGGTTTCCGCTTGGGGCACGTATCAATAATTGTCAGCTCTGAATAATAGCTTTCGTTCTTCGGGCTTCTGCGTGCTGCAATTCCTCATTGTTAGTCACCTTACGAACGTACTCGATCACAAACTGTCCACGCCGGATGTCCACAGCACTGCTGTGTTATCCTCCGGGCAGCCAACGCCACGCCAACGCCAGCCAACGCTCACAATCGTGCACAAAGCATCCATGATGTAGGTACATTGCACAACCAGATACTTTTTGGTCCAATTGACCGAAAAAGAGGTCAGCTCCTCCTCCAGCATGACGTATCCGGCTTCGAATGCCTGCCTGTTCAGCGACCATGTTTCTGTTATAAGTGGAATCGGCGTCTACCTTTGGAGTATCCTCCGTAGCAGCCATTCTCGCCTCATTAGTTACGCTGATCACCTCACCCTGCACCGGTACCACCACCACCAATTTCCGCTTCCTGCTCTTGCTACCACCCGGCAGTTATTTCTTTTCAAAGCCCTGTTTCGTGTTCAAAAGGAATTGCTCAAGAGATCCCGGCAAGAAACGCATTTATTGCAATCGTTGTTGTATTTTTCGTAACATTTTTTTTTTTTTCAAAATTAATAAGATTTTTTTGTGTTGTTGCGAAAAGTATTGATATTTTTATGTTATTTTGGTCACTCGAGCCAAGAGATTTTTAACAAAACTTGTAACAATTTCCTTTTGAAATATATAACAGAACTTGTTATGATTTCGCAAGTTTAGCCTGACAAAATTTGATATAATCTTGTTACGATTATATCTCAACTTTCCCATGCATCAAGACAGGCCGGACAATTTCTTCCGAAATGCAAACAGCCCTTAAACGGTTACCTTTAAAACGTTGTAGGGACCGTGATTTCTGGTAAAAATGATCATTTTTCAGCTTTTAGGGCTGTTTCCAGTTCAGATGAAAATTCTCAGCCTAGGGTCAGCCTGATCGCGTCTCAAAAAAATCAAGTCAATAGGATCAAAATTGACTGAGTTATAGCAGCATGTGCCCAAAATAGGTTACGAGCTATAATATCATCAGCGAAACCTAGCAGCTGAACGGACTTCGTGAAAGTCGTCTCACTCGCACCCTTAAATGAAACAACACGGCGCACGAGTAACTTTCACGCAGCGAGCAAAATAGATAAAGGATTTTTCTCGTTTTTTTTTTTTATTTTTATCATCAATACTCATTTTTTTAAGTTGAAATTTGGCATATTTCACATTTTTATACTATTCTAAATTACTTTTGTCGGATCTTGAAATATATGGGATGGAAATTATGTCAGTGTTACGTCTGCCTTTGATATCACAAGAATCATCGACTCATATATCTTAGGACCCTGATTACTTAGAGAGTTGTTTAACTTTTCAAGGATCTTCAGTTTAAAAGTCGTTTGGTTCAAGGATCTACTTACCTAGTGGTAGTTGAAATTTTGAAAAATCATGCACATTTGCACATTATATTTATTCAGAAAAGAAAAATTGTTACTTTCGCCCAAAAATTTTCAAATTAGGACTGCTAGTTTCTCAACTAGTCTAAACTTGTAGGAAACTTTTAGAGATATTTTAATTATTTGCAAACTCTCATAAACTTTTAATTAGCGTCGCCCAGTGGCGAAATCTCTCGTCCAATGGTAAATCAGCTGCAAGTCTTTGATTTATCAAACAACTTTGTCAAATACACCTACTCTCTTAGTAATTAAGATTTTTTTTATCACTGTTAGGTCTTTTTGTCTCTGAGATCACAGAATTTGATCTTAGGGTCCTAAGTTGTATGCAGTGCAGATCCTCTGGTACGCCTTTGGAACAATAAATTCACGCACACATCTTAAAGCGTTTTTACTTGAATTGATGACATCGCATAGATTATTGAAGACGGTGTGATAAATTCTATGCTGTAAAATCTAAATATATGGCGGTGCGAAGTAATGGATCTCAGCAGTCTAGTCTTTGGGACAAAATTAGAAGAATATGGGTGGTACTAAGCCGAAGATGGGTGCCGGAGTCATTAACCTTCATGAAGGAGTATGCATACTGCTGATAGCAATAACTTGACCCTTCGAGCCATTTATCACAAAACGGATTTTCAATAGAATAAAGTTTCCCTTGAAGCAGTGAAGATAATGCAATAATATATTCACAAATTCTGGCAAATTTGGCTGATTATTCTGATTCTAACATGATGTGCATTTTCGTGACGTTACAACGCGAGCAGAACCCTGATTGATACTGAACGGGCGTTGTAACGTCACGAAATGTAAAAGTCGATTATTCAAAAACAAATTCGAAATATATATTTTTTATTTCATTGAATTGAAGAACAAACAATGGTGGAAAAAAAATCAGAATAACATAAAAATCCGAGCAATTTTTTTAAGATGTTGGTAGCGGGGTAAAGAGGGTCGGATTCTAACGCATTGTAACGTCACGCTACAAATACGCAGTTTAAACACGTTTTTCTAATAAAAACTAAATGTTCAATAGGTCAAATATATCAAAAATTTTACAAGGAATCCGAATATGAAAAAATATTTTGAAGTTTACAATCGTTTTCATGAGTTATAATGGAAAATCTGACTACGAATGCGTCAAAACGTTGTAACGTCACGGTAGAATGTGTCTTTTACGTCATACATAGAACAATGTTTAATGTGCAACATCCAGCTTGAGAACATGAAAAAATAGTTCTAATTAACAAAGTTAACATTTTCTGCCAAACGTTTTTTTTTTCTTGAAAGAGGTTTGCCGTGACTATGATTACAGTCTAGCGGCTCAACTGAAAGCACAAACCCAAAAGAAAACCGTTACCGTAAACCGGGGTCAAATTAATAAGCGGGGTGAAATTGATCATTTGGGTACTAAATGTAATTGCATACCAGGAACTTCTAAGCGTCCCAATGATCCCGAACTTCTTACCTCATCTAGTTCATAAATGTCTAGAAATGTAATTAGACTTTTATTTGTTTAGAAAAAAGTTAGTTTTGCGTTATTTATCTAGGAATATGCAATGTATTTCTCACTTAGCTGAAATCCACATTTTTTTTAACATTTTTGTGGAGCCTTGGTTGGAAAGTTATGAAGCTATTCTAAATATGAATAAGTTGAAAAATGTTTTGTTTTTGACGAAAAAGTCATATTGTAACAGAAATCACTTATATCAAAGGAAATTGCCTACCTTTAGGCGTTGAGGAGGAAATTTCAAAATTTAAATTTGGATTGTAAGTGTCAAATGCACTAGTTGTAAGAGTTTTGACGCGTTATTAGGGTTTAGAAGAGCAAAGTTAAGTGGGTAAGGATTCTATTCTTTTTAACCGATGCTTAAGTGTCAATTTCGCCCCAAAGTGGCATCTTAATTTTTTTTATTTTTGAAGTCATTTAAAAAAAAAAAAAAAACTAAAAGTTTAAATTTGTTGAACAAAATCCTGTGACATGGTTCTATGGAGATTAGCCTGGTACACGGTTTATATGGGAAAATACAAAAAATGGAAAAAAAAACTCTAACTCCTGTATACTTTTTGAGTTCCACTTTGGTCCCATATCAACTGTGCAAAATTTCAGATCGATCGGTAAAACTATATTTTAGCACCCGCCATTCTTAGTTTTTCATACGATTTACTATGGGGAAATTTTACTTCTGCAAAGAAAAATCGCTGGGAGTCACCCCTAGATCCCTAAATATAATTCGATGAATGATTTCTGTAGAAAACTTCACGAGGAATCAGACCTCCGAAGACCGCAAACCGATGCGACGTTCGTGGTAAAAGTTATCAAGCCTCCCCCGATCGATAAAATGACGAGATTTTATTATTTATTGTTATTCCTTACATGTTAAACAGCGTTGGCATGTCATTCGGTTTTCAGTCAATAACTTTTTCTACATGCCTTAGATCGCTTTGCGGTCTTCGAAGAGTTGGTTCCTCGTAAAATTTTCAACAGAAATCATTCATCGATTTATTTTTAGGGGTTTAGGGGCAACCTGTGGCGATTTTTCTTTGAAAAAGTGATTTTTCCCACAGTAAATCGTATGAAAACTTAAAATGGCTGGCGTTAAAATATAGTTTCTTCGATCGAGCTGAAATTTTACACAGTTGATATGGGACCAAAATGGAACTCAAAAAGTGTACAGGAGTAAAATGTCTTTTGGTGTCCCACGCTAGGAGATCCTATGGGTACTGATTTTACAGAAATTCTTTTGGCAATTTTTGAATGAATTAACTACATCGGCTGTTTTCCTATTCTCCGCATCGACCAATGTGACACTAGCTTCTATGCGCGAAAAATTGCTAAAAGTAAATCGCAAAAATATTGTATGACGAATAGCATCTAAAGACAAATTTATCGAAGTGGAATACATTATTCGAAAAAATATTTGGTAGTGGCTGTGCACAATGGTGACTACTATTAAGCCTACCAAATATTTTTTTCAGTAAAAGCTTTGTATTTCAAGTAATTCAAGTTTAGATGCTTTTAACCATACAAAATAAAATGGATTTACTCCTGCTGATCAACTGTGGGTGTGCGCCAAGCGGGTAGTCCATTGTCACTAGTTATCCGCAAAAGTTGTTTTAAAGTGATCAATTTGACCCCGGATTACGGTACTATGTAGGGGTAGACGGGGCATTATGGACACCCGGGGCAGAATGGACACCCTCAATATTTTGAAATATGCGAACTTTTTTGAACTTTTAATGAATGGAGAATATAGTCCATTTGTCTAAAACGTCGTTTCAGGAAAGAAACATTCGAAATTAAAATTATACTTGATTTTACACGAAAAAGTTGCGTCCTCCGTTTTTTGTGCATGGAAATTATAATTTTCACACCATCTAAAATAAGATTTAGTGATTAATTTATTGCAGGTCGATTAAAACCTGATATTTCTAGAACACATGCAAGTAGTTTTGCTGTATCTACATGCTTAACATGTTTATATTTTTTTCTTTATTATATCAAAAATCAAGTTTGGAAATATCTTCTGCTGCCGGGGCAAAATGGACACTCACCTTTTTGAAAGAAGCGGCAAGGGAAAAATATAAGCTAAATCACAAACCAACCAAATTCTTCGATTTCAGTACATTTCCGGTTAAATGTTCACTATAGTCCTATAGTAGACATAGGGTGAAACAAATTGGTCAAAAAACGAAAGCAGTGGAAAATAGTTGTTCTAGGCACAGCTGTACATGCCGACAAAAACGAAGCTTTATCCAAAACAGCCTGAATTTAAATTAACTGAACAAAAATGAACTACTTCGGCGTATTATTCATCCATAATAGTTGTTTTGTAATGAAATGACTTTATAAGTGTAAATAATGTACGAAATTCGTAAAAGTCTCATGGTGTCCATATTGCCCCATGGGGGTGTCCATTCTGCCCCGTATGCTTGAAGACGGTCATGAAAAACTAACATTTTTCGTAACATTTTTTTGAAGTGGATAAATCATTTTTCTTCGTGAGCATTCTTATGCAATAGATGCTAAATAGACTTTAAAAGGATACATGTATCAAAAAACTAACCTTTTTTGACATCTTGCCAGGTAAAGTTGGAAAAACCTTAGGGTGTCCATAATGCCCCGCCTACCCCTATATCATAAAATTTTTTGAAAAATTTTCTACTTTTGTGGATATTACTTTATTTTTAGATCCACGGTGACTGGGTGACTTGACGGTACCTAATTCCGAGATAAATCGCGTTTAAAATTTCAAGTTTTTACTAGTGCTGCAGCATTATCTATCAAAATTTGATACAGCATTCTTAAGAACCCATACTTTAAGGTAAAAGAATTAAAAAATCGATTTTGTGCTCGACCTCAACATAGGGTCTTGTACCATTTGGAGAGTTGTTTCTATTTTATGCACTTGCCGCTATAACTTAGTCAATTTCAAACCGATTGATTTGAAATTTTGTTCAGAGTTAGGCACGTACAGTATCTATAAACAGTATCTATATATAGGGTATGTGTGCCATTAGTATTCTCATGCTCCCATATTCATCTTATTACGAAAACAAGCGATTACGGCATCGATTGATTCCGTTCATCGCGAAGCGTTATAAAATGCTGTCAGCTAGTCATTACAACGGGGAAGCCATCTAGTGTGCAAGACTATAAACAAGAGTAGGGCATCTAGTGGCGAATAGTACAATATGCTTTAGCATTACCCCATCTAATGCTGATTCCGTACACAAGTGAAAAGTGAAACTTGCGTACAAGTGGACTTGCGTACAATAAATATCATGATAAATATTGTTCGTAAAAGCTTGCATCTGAAATGGGTGGAAAATGAAATCGACATCACGGTAAAACAAAGCTATGCTAAACTGACGACGCGGTACACTCAAAGTTGTGTATTACTAAACCAGAACAAAAATGTGACGGACCCATATATAAAATATTGAGGTCACATATAAAAACTGTGACATAGAGGGGCGGTTTAGAACAGGTCGATTTTTGCTTCACATAATTTGAGCACCTCCCCTTGTTGATGATGAATGATAATATTGATTTTTACGGATTAGGACGCGAGCTCCTGTCAAATTTTCATTGTATTGTATTGTATTTATTTTACGAAACGGCAGGCAATTCATAAATTCAGCTCGTAAAATGGACTTACTTACTTTACTTACTTCCATCTAGGCCTAGGCTAAATAGGTGGAATGCGCCCCAACAGGGCAAAACGCCTCCCTTTAATTTCCAAGCAATTTGATATGATTGTCAGAGCCGTAGCGTGCGGTTGACCAGGTTTGCCCCCACCAAGGGCGTGGACCTTGGAGGGGCGCCGAAAAGGCATAAAGCTAGAGGCAAACAGAATGAATGTTATCAAGATTTCACTTTTCAAAGTATCTAAGATTGATCCTGTGTTTTTACGTTCTTCCGATGTTACCTGGAAATTTATCTACTATTTTTTTTTTTTTTGAGACACTCAATATGTTTTCGAAATTCTTGCGAAAGTTTCTTTCTGATAATTCTTAAACATTATTTTGAGGTTACTTCTGAGGGCATTCGTCGCATTCATTCAAATCTATTAGTGACAAAAATATTTTAAATGGAAAATTTCAGTTCATATAATTGTTGAAAATAACTTTAAGTTTATTTGGGCTTAAACTTTTGTAAATCTAGCACAAAGCATCAAGTCGTATTCACTCAAAAAACATCAGTGAGTTATTTTTTTTATTTCCTCAAAACAAATTTAATATTTTAGGAGTCCCCAATAAATTTCATCAGGCCTTTCTTCGGAATTTCTTGCTAGGTTTCTTTCACAAAATCTTTCAAAAACTCTATCAAAAATTCATTTATGGAATTCTTTGAAAAATTCTCAAAGAATTTCACCTGAAATACTTACAGAATCCTTTGAGAAAATCAAATTAAAAATTCTTCTGATGATTTATCAAAAAAAAATCTCGAGAGGTTCTCTTAGAAATTTCTCCAGGGAGGCTATCAGGAAATCAGGAAGCATGTTTCTACACGAATTTTATTAGATTATTTAAAAAAAAAGAAATTTCTGATGATGTTAATATCGGAAGGAAATGGCCATAGAACGAAATAAAGGCGATTACTAGTCGAAAATATGATTCGGAATCGGACTACAAAAAGACGCGAGCGAATAGAACGTGTTTGCTACTACGCATTAACTTTATTAATCGGAACAAGTTACAAAGGTTGGTAAGATTGTTTTTTCTCTTCCGCTGTTTGACAGCTATCGTCAGGGCGTCAGCGCCCTTCAGTAATTCCTCCTACACTCCTCCTCGCTGACGAACTGCATTTCCGGTATCACTCCGGTGCGACAAGCCCTAAAGCTCCCGCGAAATATTTGATCTTGTTTGGTCCCAAAGGCTTAGTAAAGATGTCGGCGATCATTTCATTGGTTGAACAGTAGCATAGCTGTATGACTCCCTTAGCGCATAGATCCTTGGCATGATGGTACTTGGTGTCTATATGCTTGCTTCGTTTGTTCAGACGATCTAAGGCCACGAAGTCAATGCAACTACGGTTGTCTTCATTTATCGTAGTCGGCCGTCGCTGCTCCTCACCTAACTCACCAAGCAAACGCCGCAGCCATACTACCTCCTGTGCCGCATCTGATAAAGCCAAGTATTCAGCTTCCATGGTTGATGTTGTAACGCATCCTTGCTTCCTGCTGGCCCAGACTACAGGAGCTCCGCCGAAGAGAAACACAAAACCACTCGTTGATTTTCTGTCCGATCTATCGCCGGCCCAATCAGCATCACTGTAGCCGACGAGGATCATATCACCGGTTTGTTGAACGCCTAACTTCAGCTCGTAGTCCTCAGTGCTGATCAAATACCGGACAACGCGTTTGAGCTCTGTCCAGTCATGCTGCGTTGGGGTACTTGTCTTTCGGCTCAAAATCGAAGTAGCAGCCGCGATGTCTGGTCTCGTATTTGTAGCCACATACAGCAGGGCACCAACCAAACTGTGAAATTGTTTGTTATCCGGTAGAACGTCGCCATCAGTCTGCTTGAAATACCCAGCATCTAATGGTACGTTCGACTTCTTCGCTCCATCCCATCCAAAACGATTAGCTATTTCTCGAATAAAAGTCTTCTGGCTTAAACGGTAGAATCCATCATTGTCTTTGCTGACTTTTATCCCAAGGAACTGACTGACGTTACCAAGTATTGAGATATCGAATTCACGCTGTAACTTCTTTTCAAGAATCGTAATCTGCTCAGCATCTTTGCATACAATGATCATATCATCGACATAAATTAGCAAGTACATCCACTCACCACTTGGCAAACGTTTTATCAAAAGACAGGAATCAGACAACGACTGTTGCAAACCCAGTTTCGACAGAACAGTCTTCACTGTAGTATTCCAAACCCCTGCACTTTGCTTCAAGCCGTAAAGGCTCTTGTGGAGCTTGCACACGTACTCCTCTTTTCCCGGTTCCTCGAATCCTCTAGGTTGTCGAACATAAATATCTTCCTCCAGCTTTCCATTTAGGTAGGCACTTTTCACGTCGACATGTCTAACCTCGAGTTTCCGTTGTCCGGCGATAGTCAACAGTACCCTAAACGTCGACTGCATTGCCACGGGTGCAAAGACTTCTCCAAAATCCAATCCATATTGCTGAGAATAGCCTTGGGCCACAAATCGTGCCTTATAGCGCACGGTTTGTCCAGACGTGTCCTTCTTTCGTTGAAACACCCACTTTGATCCGATGATTGGACGATCCGGTGGGGGTGGCACAAGAGACCACGTTCCACGTGACAGATGAGACCTGTACTCCTCCTTCATTGCATCCAACCACCTTTCTTTATCTGGACAGCTGGCTGCTTCCTTATGAGTTGACGGCTCCTTGTCCACCACTTTAGCAACACCTACCACGAAATCGTCGAACCTTCTTGGGCGCCGACGTTGCCGCACACGTTGTTCTCTTCCGGCTGGATTTAGATTTTCGCCTTCAAACCCGTTGTCAATATCCGAAAAGTATCCCTCGAATTCAGACTCATCCACAATGCTGCTCCAATCCTCCTCTTTATCCGACTCGCTATCCGCAGCTGAATCCAGAAAAAGTACTTCCTGTTTCTTCTCGGTGCAATCCTGTGGCTTGGTTTCAAGATCCGGAATGACCGTAATTTTCTCCTCCTGCATCTCGGGACCCACTTCCAGGAACCGAGCATCTCGGCTGATGATGATTTTACTCTTCGCCTTGTCGAGAAAACGATACGCCTTCGCCTTGCAGTCATAGCCCACAAAAACGAGTTTTTTGGCTTTACTGTCGAGCTTACGGCGCTTGACGTCCGGCACGTGGACGTAAGCTTCACAGCCAAAAATCTTCATGTTGCCAAGATCCGGTTTGTGTCCTGTCCATAGCTCATACGGAGTTTTATTGACCGAGCGTGACGGGAGACGGTTTTGAATGAAAGCCGCTGTTGCTACCGCCTCGCCCCAGAAGCACTTCTCCAAGCCAGCGTCGAGTAGCATACAGACCGACATTTCTTTCAAGTACCGATTGCGCCGCTCCGCCACCCCATTCTGCTGAGGAGAATAGCCGGCGGTCAGTTGCGACTGGATTCCCTCCGAACGGTAGAACTGCTCCAGCTCCTTATTCACAAATTCGCCGCCGCGATCGGAACGAATGATTGCTGGTTTCCTGCCGAACTGGTTCTCCGTAAAACGAACATAGTTTATGATGCACGCTTTAGCCTCGGATTTGTCCTTCAGAAGGTACAGAACGACATACCTACTGAAATCGTCGATGATTGCCATAAAATATTTGTTGCCTCCCGGGGTGACGTTCTGCACTCGGTTCTGCATCGGTCCACACAGGTCTGTATGGACCAACTGTAACGGTCGGGTAGTTCTTTTCTCCGCTTGCTGAGGGAACGGCTGGCGTGCCATCTTTCCCTCCAGGCAGCATTCGCATACGGCCCTCGATCCACAATCAACGACTTTGACACCAGCAACCAGGTCTTCTTTCCGGATTCTGTCCAGGACGGTGGGGTCGTGGTGCCCCAACCGACGATGCCAAGTGTGCTGGCAGTTGACGGTGTGGCACGTACCCGCAGCAAGTGCCTTTTGCCGAGCCTCCTTTAGAACGTACAGCCCACCATTCATCTCTCCAAGCGCGATAATCCTTCCGGTCGAATCCATAATTTCAACGCCACCTCTGTTGAACTTGACGTCGAAACCATTTTCAACTATCTTGCTAACCGATAGCAATCCGCCATCCAAATCCGGTACAAACAAAACATTGTTGAGCTGTATATTCATGGGCTTACCTGTTCCGTCCATGGTTCTAATTGTTCCACATCCAGCACCACTTGATTTGGCTCGATTGCCATCCGCCATCATCACAGTGGTCACCGGAGATTCTTCCAGCTTACCAAAAAATTCCGCACAGCTGGTCATGTGGCAGGATGCACCGCTGTCTATTGTCCACGAATGAAGTCTCACCTTCGCAACAACCGCGTCATCCTTCTCACGAGCCGAAAAACTCACAGCATCACAAGTTGTTTCCTTAGCCTGCTTTGCATGTTTCTTCTTCCTCGCCACAGTTTTGTTCCCGACGGATTCGCTGTCATTGCGCTTCTCCTTCAGTGCGAGAAGCTTCCTGCAGTCCCTCTTGTAGTGGCCTGGCTTGCCACAGAAGAAGCACACCTTCTGCTTGCTCACATCCGCCTTCAGCACCTGCTCTTCTCCTGCTGCTGGTCCTCTACGTTCTGCACGCTTACGGTACTCGTCGAGTAGTTTCGATCGAACTAATCCCATAGTCACGTCCTGATCCGGACGTGCTTCCAGAGTTGAAGCCAGGAAGTGATATGACTCCGGCATACTGCGGAGAACCATTGCAATTTGCAATTTTTCTGCCAACTCCATTCCTGCACTCTGCAGTTGTTCGAAAAGCACATCCATGTCCAGTAGGTGCTTCTCAACATCTCCTTCTTCGCCTACCTTCGCGTCACACAGCCGAATAAGAAGCGATAGTTGAGACGCAGCAGTTGTTTTTTCATGGTACTGCTTTAGTGCCTCCCACACCTCCTTTGCTGTGTTGCAATCCTTTATGAGCGGGTATTGACTTTGCTCAATGCTCAACGCAATCGTTGCCAGGGCCTTATTGTCCGCCTTGTGCCACGACTCCGCTGGGGCTGCTGGTGTGGCCTCCGACACTACATTCCAGAGCTCCTCGCGAACCAGGAACATTTGCATCTGGAATTTCCATGCCGCATAATTGTTGTTTCCCAGCTTGGCGATGGAAAACCTTCCGGGATCCGCCATTCCGCTGTCGGTGATTAGCTCCACCTCCACAACAAAGACCAAAACGCCGGTCGGGTCAGCTCCTGCACACGCCAAACACCAGCCGAAACACGCGCCGCGACGAGAAACGAGAAAAATCACTATTTTTCGCTCCGAACCAACCGAAATTTTACCGGTTCACGCCTGGGCCCATAACCTATCGGAAGGAAATGGCCATAGAACGAAATAAAGGCGATTACTAGTCGAAAATACGATTCGGAATCGGACTACAAAAAGACGCGAGCGAATAGAACGTGTTTGCTACTACGCATTAACTTTATTAATCGGAACAAGTTACAAAGGTTGGTAAGATTGTTTTTTCTCTTCCGCTGTTTGACAGCTATCGTCAGGGCGTCAGCGCCCTTCAGTAATTCCTCCTACAGTTAAACCTGGGCGAGAAATTTCTGCAGATATTCTTTCAAAAAATCTTTCAAGAGACAATTTTCGTTAAGGATACCTTCAGAAATTTACAGACACCTTCAAAAATTCATCTAGGTGTTGATACTTCTATTTCTTCATACTTATTTCACTATTTTTTCCTGGGTTTCTCCTGGATAATCTTCAATGAATTGCTAAACAAAATTCTCCAAAGTTTTCTTCTTGTAGAGATTCCTGCAAAAATATATTTAAGGATTACGGATTAGGATCTGTCATGGATTCTTATAGAAACTCCTGTAGAGATTCGTTTAGATTTTTTTCCAGCGATTCCTTCATAAATTTCTCTGAGAATTCCTTCAACAATTCTTGCAGGATTTTTTAAGAAAATCATCTGAAGATTCATTTAGAAATTAGACCAGTTTCCTTCAGAAAGTCTTCTATTGATTGCTTTAGAAAGAAAAAATGTCGATATTAGAAAATCTTCCATTGATCATCCCTTCCAAAATTGGCACATGTTCATTAGAGATTATTCCATAAATTTCTGCTAGAACTCATCTACAAAACTTTTCATCCTCTTTTCAACTCTTCCAAACAATCATGAATTTGGGATTGTGCGATATTTGCCAGAAAACCGTTCGCCAGAAAACCATTCGCCAGAATGACAAACGCCAGAAAACCATTTGCCAGAATGTACCATTTGCCAGAATACTATTTGCCCGAAAGTACCATTTGCCAGAATGTACCAATCCCCAGAATTTAATATTAAATATTAAATTCTGGGGTTTGGTACATTCTGGCAAATGGTACTTTCGTGCAAATAGACATTTTCTCCATTTTCTAAGAAATAATTGAAACTGAAGATGTGGTTTTCAGAATTTGGTGGATATATTTCAGTCCATTAACATAAAAAATGTCGTCAGTTTCAATCTTTTACAATAATTCAATATGTTCACTGCTAGGATGATCTCTTGGTTTATTTCTATAAAGGACGACTAGGGCTAGAACAACGAAAACAACTGGAAATGATTCACCGGTAGTTATTGAGAAAAGGAAAAATCGATGAAGAGAAATCGATCATTGCAGATACGCCTGTATGATACTAAGCGCGATACTTCGATGTAACTAGGCTAGAAGTGCATAGGTCTACAAACATCTGGTATGCATTACGTATGGTGAAAATACTGCTGACTGAAGTCCATTAGGCCGAATATTCAATGGGTAGAATGATGACCACGAATCGCAATTCAGTGATTATGGAACAGGAATCGGAACGGTTTCTTAACTTTGTTCGGTTCTCCAAAAATTAGCTGATGCTTCTATAATATTAAAATTGCCTTATTGTTATACAACAATTAATGTCAAAATCTAGTCTTACTAATTAAGAAGAACAGCCAATGATTAAAAGAAGGCAAAATTCACTAGTTGAAGATCATCGGTTTCGGTGCAAAAAACTATTTTTATACAACAAAGCTATTCTCTCTAGTTCAAATAGTGAATTTTTCCTTCTTCTAAACACAGGCTGTTCTTTCTAGTTTCATTGCAAGACTAGTTTTTGGCATAAATTGATGATTATGTTAGAACCATGAAACAATATTGATATAGCGGAACTAATAGTTTAATTATTGAAAAAAAAATACCAGATCTTAAACCCGTATATTGTTCCTATATTTAAAAGAAGGAAAGATTCATGGGTAAAATACAGTAGCTCCAACTTCAACAATTATTTTAACAGCATAAAAGGAGAAAACGAAAAAAATATTCCCATTCGGCAAAATAACTTTTTGACCTAATGAACTTCGACCTAATGACATTCGACCCAACGGACTTCAGTCGAATGCCCTAACACCATTGATATTAAGGACAAGGTATTTGGAACACATAGCTCAAAATTTAGAGCACCATTTTTTAGAACCGTTGAACAGATTTGGATTAAAATGCATCACGCTTATTGTTCAGTGGTTGTCAACAGCGTGATGTATTTTAATCCAAATCCGTTCAACGGTTCTAAAAAAAGGTTCTCTAGAAATTTTGAGCAATGTACTTCACATACCTTGTCCTTAAGATTCTACAACAGTTGCCGGAGTGCCATTAGCTGTAATACCATAAGCCCAAATATGCTAAGTTCACATGTTACAATCACCTTGATAAGAGAATACATTGGTTAGAAATGGCGCAAATAAACATCTAGAAAGAACAGCAGATGATAAAGAGAAGGAAAAAACGCTGATGGAATTATTAAAATTATTTTCCTCAAGAACAAGCTTTTTATAACATTTGATCAAGTGATATTCGGCCTAATGGTACATTCAAGCTTGTGATATTGGGGGTACTGATATTCGGGCAGTGACAGTCAGTCTAATGGTAGGTATAGGTAAAACCGTCACTTAAGTTATTATTTCTGTGTATTGTACTCGTTGCTCCAGAAGGTTTTTGTTTATGGTATTCGATCCACTTAAGTTTTTCCGGGTAATTTTGCTGTTTGGCGCAAAAGTTATTATTTAAAGTGATCATGTTATTGTCAAAAATAAGCTTATATAAATAATTACTTTCAATTGGAAGAAAAGAATCTTTGAAAAATATAAGTTAAGCCTAAAATTTCATATCAGTAAAAGCTGGAAAGCACATCCTATGTGTTGAAGAAAGGAAAATCTTTGATGAGTATTGATCAAATTCCGTCAAAATAATATTTGATCAATTGGATCCACATCATGATCAACTTGTCCACAAGACAAATTTGTGGAATTTTTCTAATTAAAAAAATAAGCTGTTGTGCGCAATAAAATAATAAAATAACATAAAAGATTTAATGTATTGTAAAGTTTGAAAGGATTGAGTTCACATCATTTTTTTGTTTCAGAATGATTTTCTATTCTTCAAACTACAGGCTTTTCTTTCAAAGTTACTCTAAAACCATGTCTTGTTTGCACTTACATCAGTTCCAATAATTTATTTAACTTTCGCATATAAATCTGAACAAAAATAAAATTTTACATTTTTACGATCGTTATCGTGGGCTAATCGATCCCAAGCAAATAAAAAAACATGATTTACTTTTCAATAAGAATGTTTTAAATTATCATTAGTTTGGGAACACTTCTGGATTGAGAACTTTGGAAATTTCTGGGAAATGGTACTTTCTGGGGAATGGTACATTCTGGCAAATGGTTTTCTGGGAAATGGTCCTTTCTGGCAAACGGTTTTCTGGGAAATAGTACTTTCTGGCAAATGATTGTGCGATATTTGCCAGAAAACCATTCGCCAGAATGCCATTGGCCAGAAAGACATTTGCCAGAAAATACCATTTCCCAGAAAACCGTTTGCCAGAAAGAACCATTTCCCAGAAAACCATTTGCCAGAATGTACCATACCCCAGAAAGTACCATTTCCCAGAAATTTTCCATAGTTCTCAGGGGGATGACGAAGGGCCAGAATCATCTACCCAGCATTCAATGTAACATGGCGTCCAATGTTTTTGTTTTGATTGCTTAATTCATGGAAAAAATGCGCTGGAAACATCGACACTGCTTCGCTGCTACACATAATATCGTGCAAAGTGATAAGGAAAGAGAAACAATCATCAAAAACAACGATTTCGTTTAAAATGTGTAATTTCTGAAATAAGCACTAGCAACACACGAGCCACACACCCGAAAATCAGGAGCAAGTTAGGGTAAACCGACCAGAAAGTGGGTACCAAAACGCGCCGTACCAAAAATGATGTTGGGTTAAGCGGCGATGTACCGAGTTTGACAGCCGTGTCACCCCACTGATAGTTCTCAATCCAGAAGTGTTCCCAATCTAATGATAATTTAAAAAATTCTTATTGAAAAATAAATCGTGTTTTTTATTTGTTTGGGATCGATTAGCCCACAATAACGATTGTAAAAATGTAAAATTTATTTATTTTTTTCAAATTTATTATATGCGAAAGTTAAATAAATTACCGGAACTGATGTAAGAGCAAACAAGAAATGATTTTAGAGTAACTTTTAAAGAAAAGCCTATAGTTTGAAGAAGGGCAAATCCCAATCCTTACCCTGTCCATCCCTCAAAATGTGACCTTCTAACCTCGAGCTGCCACGAGTACCCTGGCTTCCACCCATTACTAACAGATATCATTAAAAAGTTATTACTCTGTATAATGTATACTATTAAGTACAAAGAAAGATCCTCGGCTCCGTAAAGCGTTATACGCGATTGAGCCCCAAATAAATGAACTAGATAAAAAAAAAAGAAGAAGGGCAAATCACTGTGAAACAAAAAAAATGATGTGAACTTAAACCTTTCAAACTTCACAATACATTAAATCATCGATGTTATTCAAATATTTCATTGCGCACAACAGCTTATTTTTTCAATTAGAACATTTCCACAAATTTGTCTTGTGGACAAGTTGATCATGATGTGGATCCAATTGATCAAATTTTATTTTGGCGGAATTTGAGCAGTACTCATTAAAGATTTTCCTTTCTTCAACACATAGAATGTTCTTCCCAGCTTTTACTGATATGAAATTTTTGGTTTTACTTATATTTTTCAAAGATTCCCTGCTTTCAATTGAAAGTAATTTTTTGAGCTTATTTTTCACAATAACAATAACATTAAAGAGATCATGTTTGTGCCAAACAGCAAAATTACCCGGAATTGTTGATCACAGACTTAAATCAACCGAATACCATAAACAAAAACCTATTGGAAGCAACGAGTAAAAAACACAGAAATAATAACTCAAGTGACGGTTTTACCTATACCATTAGCCTGACTGACACTGCTCGAATATCACTTGATCAAATGCTATAAAAAGCTTATTCTTGAGGAAATAAATTCTAATAATTCCAGCAGAGTTTTTTCCTTCTTTTAATCATCTGCTGTTCTTTCTGGATGAACTTCTTAGTTTATTTGCGCCATTTCCAACCAATATATTCCCTTATCACGGTAATTGTAACATGTGAGCTTAACATATTTGGGCTTTGGTATTATGACTAATGGCGCTTCGGTTACTGTTGTAGAATCTTAATATCAATGGTGTTAGGGCATTCGACTGAAGGCCATTGGGTCGAATGTCATTTGGTCAAAAAGTGCCGAATGGCCATATTTTTTTTCGTTTTCTCCTTTTATGCTGTTAAAATAACTGTTGAAGTTGGAGCTACTGTATTTTTACCATAAATCTTTCCTTCTTTTAAATATAGGAACAATAAACGGGTTTAAGATCTGTTTTTTTTTTTTCAATAATTAAACTATTAGTCCCGCAATACCAATATTGCTTTATGGTTCTAACATAATCAACAATTTATGCCAAAAACTAGTCTTACAATGAAACTAGAAAGAACAGCCTGTGTTTAGAAGAAGGAAAAATTCACTATTTGAACTAACCAAGTAACCACGGTGCTGAAGCCTCATTGCATGCAGATATACGGTGTATTTAGAACAATCATTACTTTACATGAACATTTAAGGTTGATTTAAAGTGGAAATGGCAATTATGCGACTGAACTAAGATTATAACAGTGTTATATTAATTTGATTCTATAATTGACCATATCCACTTCAAATCAACCTTAAGGTTGCTTGTAAAGTAATGATTGCTCTAAATACATCGTATATCTGCACGCAAAAAGGCCATGGTTACTTGGGGAGAGAATAGTTTAATTGTAGAAAAATAGTTTTTTGCTTCGAAACCGTTGATGTTCAACTAGTGAATTTTGTTTTCTTTTAAACATAGGCTGTTCTTCTTAGTTAGTAAGACTAGATTTTGACATTAATTGTTGATTGTGGTAAAACAACACTGAAATAATAATATTGTAGAAGTATCAGCTAGGTGGGTCGACCAAGTGGAGGACGATCTGCGGACCCTACGCAGAGTGCGGAACTGGAGACAAACAGCCATGGACCGAGTGGAATGGAGGCGGCTACTATGTACAGCAGAGGCCACCCCGGCCTTAGCCTGACCGGTAAGGTAAGTAAGAAGTATCAGCTAGTTATTGGAAAACCGAACAAATTTAAGAAACCGTCCCGATTCCTGTTCCATAATCACTGAATAGCGATTCGTGATCATTATTCTATCCATTGACCAATCGGCCTAATGTACTTCGGTCAGCTGTATTTTCACAATACCAGATGTTTGTAGACCTATGCACTTATAGTCTGATTTACGGAACGACAACAGTGTTGATATTGATATTCACACTCACGGGCTTGGACGCGACCTCCTATCAAATTTTCATTCATGAAATGAGTGATCAGCTGATCCAAAACGTCTCATAAAATGGCTCATAGCCTAGTTACATCGAAGTCTCGCGCTTAGTATTATACAGGCGTATCTGTAATGATCGATTTCTCTTCATCGATTTTCTCTTTGCTTAATAACTAAAGACTGCCCCAGAAAGTATGGACGCACCTTGTCTTCAGTTGACTGGGCCTGATCGATGGTTCTTGTTTCGGGTTTCGTTTTGGCTATTTCTGCTTACTATAGGATCAAGAATTCGAATATTCTTTGCCACGATGAACATTGGAATTCGAAATGGTAACTTTTTTGGTCATACCCCGCTCTGTGTAAGTAAGAAGGTTTTTTTCTTGTGCTCAAATACCTGCATTAGTTGTTTTCCCAAACGAGGGTTAGCAGGATCTCTATTTTTTTACCCAATTTTTGCCTATACTTAAACGTGTTATCCCCACTGTGTTTGCTGATTGCTGCTTGCACGGTTTTCTTACTTACTCCCACCATATTTTGCTCATTTCCTCAGTGATCTTTCAAGCTCTGCTCATCGTTTGTGCACATTTTTTCGATGATGTTCCACTGAAAGTTCATGCATTTTGAAATAAACTGTTGGAATCGCAAAAACCGCTATACAAATGCTGAGAAAATAGGTTGACTAACAGGATGTAGCTTTCAAAAAGAACTATTCATCAATAGTTTAGAAAAGCTAGTATTTACTTTATGCGTCCATACTTTCTGGACCGGTCTTTATCGGTGAATCATTTCCAGTTGTTTTTGTTGTTCTAGCCCTAGTCGTCCTTTATCGAAACAAACCAAGAGATTATCCTAGCAGTGAACATATCAAATTATTGTAAAAGATTGAAACTGACGACATTTTTTATGTTAACCCTTATGTGGCCGACCGGGTACCCGGGTACCCAACGCCCATTTGAAAAGCACGGTGTAGAAAAAAGCAAAAAAATTGTTGGACACATAACGGTTAATGGACTGAAATTAATTCTTAGAAAATGGAGAAAATTTCTATTTGCCCGAAACTACCATTTGCCAGAATTTACAATCCCCAGAATTTAATATTTAATATCAAATTCTGGGGATTGGTACATTCTGGCAAATGGTACTTTCGGGCAAATAGTATTCTGGCTAATGGTACATTCTGGCAAATGGTTTTCTGGCGTTTGTCATTCTGGCGAATGGTTTTCTGGCGAACGGTTTTCTGGCAAATATCGCACAATCGAAACATTTTCACTAACACTCACTTCTTTCAACACCAGTAGCTTTCAAACCAATTGATCAAAGCTGATGAAATTTTGCAAAAAAAGTGTCTCTATAAGTATCATAACTGCTAACGAAATTTCATAATTATTATCACAGAACTTTGAACTGTAGCGTAAAAGAACCATCTATTATGCGAATGAAAATTGGTCATGATTGTACAAAATGCTTAAAACCACGTCTGGATGAAAACCCACAGTTTAAAGTAATGCATAGATTTTTATGAAATTTGGCACAAATAATGAACATACACCAAAGAGTTCTCAGTCAATTATTTGGCCAATTTTTGCCGATCCATTACAGAGCTATAGCCGTACTTCTGTTTCCCGATTATTGCGGATACAGGCTTCATTTTCCGTATATTGAAAAAAAAACATGGTTTTCTGAGTTCAACATAAATAATTTTATTGCGCTTCAATAACTTTGTTCTGATAAATATATTGCTGTGTGCATTCGAAATGCAAATATCAAATGCGGGAGCACCAAATGCGGTAAGATTTTCTAACAAGTAACCCGATGTCAGTGGGAGCTTTTGAATCCTAGGTTGGCGGTGGTTCTGGCTATGGTTGCTAAGTTGCCTTTGGTAACACTGTGTTACCGCGTTTAGAGCGCATTTGGGCACCGTTTGCGTCTTGAACGCACACAGCAATAGTAAAAAAAACAAAACACAGATAAAAAAACAGTTCAATCGATAAAATAAAAGCTCTACCAGAAGAAAAATTGTGCATATACAAGCTTCAAATACACGTTAAGAATAGTCCCTGTGCACCCAGGGCAATAAACTCAATACTCTTAAAAACGCGATAATATGTATCTACTACTGTACTGGGGATTGGAACAGTTCTTTCAAACTGTATCATGCAAACTTTATTCTAACCGCTATCTAACGAACCCTAGTGAGCCCTATGGCACCCTATTCGAATGGTGTGAAAACTGAGCAGTGGTCGTGCAGTGGACCATTCCTAGACCACCCACATCACCCACAGTTAGTTTCCATGGTGCCCGATAAAGAAACCGATAAACAGTTTACAAACAAAACCGTGAAAAGTTAGTTCCCGCGTTCTTCCAGACTGAGAAACCTCGAACAAATTTCGAAAAATTGTTAACTACATTTGTACAAATTTTGTGAAATTCTAAAATTATGAAACGATAAGTTGTCGGACGACAGGGTTTGGCTAAAAAAGACCTTGGCAATCCGTTGTCCTGCCCGTATACTCAACGCAGAAAATTTGCATTGAGTCTTTCGATATTCGTTTTATGAATGGAGATCTAAAAATAAACATGTTATTTATAAATCGGTAGATAAAAAAAGAATTAATTATAATTGTGTTGTGACAATAGGTTGAGTTCTGTTCAAATAAGAGGATAATAACATTCATGCAAATTGTGACATTTTCCTCTGTACATTAAGTGCCTACCCTTCTTCCCAGGAAAAACCGCGAAGAAACCTATTTTCCGCGATTTCAAGTGCAACAATTATTTATGACTAGCGGAAGCCCTCTGGTGCACCCTCCCCGTATTTTTGTGTTCGCGTCCTGTAGGGAAGAAAAACTTCTACGAATTCCTAAACAAATAAATTCACGACACCATTGCCACCGGTAATAGGTACCAAGTCCAAGGTTTGGAATAAATTCTTTGTGCAAAAGCGCGCCGCATAAGGCAATAAACAGCCAGTGAGCAACCACGGTGTGCTGCAATTAGTGTTGTGTCCATGAATGCATTTTTGTTTCCACAGCTTTCGTAGCGACATTCAGTGTACAAAAGAATAACTTTATTTCACATTGCAACGACACTTACATCCTCAAACGACTTTCCCAGAAGGAGCCAGTGAAAAAGTGACACATTGGAATGCCGACATGTCCTGCGCCCGTGGCGGCGCCCAAGAAATGTACCCCACCGCACCTGGGCATGAAAGGGGACATGAGTCAACTGTTGGAGCCCAACTTTCCCGATCACTGTGCCAAATGGGAGCGCAATGGTGGGGGGCGTAATGCACCCGATCAGCCACAGGCACGAGGCGTTTACACGTGGATCAGCGCACCGCGGGCGATCTACAACAACCGGAAGCTGATACGGCAAGGGTGAGTTTACCGAACTTTATCTCATTGGGATTATTATTTTTCAATCATAATACGCCAATCTTTATATGATGTACTTAAAGGCTATGCGTTCACTAAAAAAACAAATTTTTGATAGAAGGCTTGGAGGGTCGAACCATATACCATAGGGAAGTGGAACCAATTCAGCAGAGCTCCTATTTTGGGCACTTTTCTGTTATAACTCAGCCAATGTTGGGCCATTGACACAATTTTAGGAACGCGGTGAGATAAGTAGAGTATCTAACCGTGTACAAAATTTCAAGTCAATTGGTTTCGAATTTCCTGAGTTAAAGCAAAAAGTGCCCAAAATACCGGCCACTGCCCAAATGGCTCGCTACCCTACCTATACCAATCAGCTCAGTTCGACGAATTAAATTGTTATCACTCTGAATTTGCCGATTTTACCGATCTCAGCACGAATCTCGGGAAGCTTTGTTCGAAGGAAAAAGTGAAAAGTGACACGTGTTTCCTTCCTCGTGAAGTGATAAAAATGGATGCACACTTGGTAGCAAACAGTAAAAGTATTGCAGAAAATTGAAGAGGTTAAGGAGTGGTTGCGGTCATTCGACGACATGGAACTGGGTGAGATCATTCCGAGTTTTTTTGTTTTCTTTACATAGGTACTAGAAGAAGTTGGGGTAATTTCGCCAATGCGTTTTCATGAGGACTCCTGGAGTCTGTAATATCTGCAATTTAATCTTGTAGCTCTGGTGCAGACCTAATATTGAAGCGATAAAAATGTTGGAAGAAAGTGATGGCAGTTCACAACAATCATTGAGCAAATTTAAAATAATTGGCTTAATTACCTCAACGGCTGTCGATCACAGGTGACACGGGACTACTCTTAGTAAAATACATAATTCGAAATAGCTATCTAAGCTTGGAAGTTTATTCTCCGTATATATTGTGGGAAACGCGCGACTATTTCCGTTAGTCGGTCGGTTTTCTCGGTAGGAAGATGGGGACGCGAATATTGAATGCAAAATCAGAAGCGCGCGATAACTTACGTGGGAAAGTCGGTTTTCACGGTACTGTAAACGATCAATGCGGTGACGCGTTTAATATAGAACGATCGTTAAAGTATGTGCATTACCCTTACTATCGCGACCAAAAAAATCGTAATCGGTATGAATACTGTGTCGTGTATTTTCATATAACTAGTGGATATCATCTACCAAAGGTGGCTCCAAGATTCAAACCTTACCCTACCCTATTAACAAATACTCCTTCCTGAGGCAACTGTGGGGATGCTGTGGACTCCACGGTTTCTAGTAACAAAGGTTGTTGAATTAACATTCCTTCCCCTTTCCCGATAATCTCAAGGACGTGGCCGGCGCCGTTATTGATTTTAAAATATTGAACTCTCGAATGCACATTGAGAGTGTGTAGCTATTATTAGGGGAGACTGGGGAGACTTGATCCCTTTTTCTTAATTTACCTGAAACTTTAAGAAAAAACACAAAACTGTCGTAACTTAACACGTTGTCGGATCCTTGGCTCGACATCGTGGATTCGAGCAACGAATCTGAGAGTGAACCAACTGGCTTGTCGGTCCGACTGCTAGGTCCAAGCCCGGATGGATGACGCGATGATCAGTCTCGTAGAGCGACGAACAATATGCTGCCTACTGTGAGCGGGGTTCTAGTCCAATCGCTCGAGTCAGTGTGTGGATTTTTATCGCGAACCACTGAATGGTCCATGCTCAGCAAGTGATACATTCGCGATTGTAACATTTCATGAACCAACATGCTCGGGAACGCTCCTCGAAATGCTGATCATTCTCTTGTCCGGTTCGATACGAGAGCGCAATCAAGAGAGAAGATGCTCGATGACGCTAATGAAAGCGATGCATTCGGTAAGAATATTTTATTGCCATAATTCTTTTTTTATTGTGACTACACAACCTGCAACGTCGGGAATACAGTTAAATTAAATAGTAGTTCACGTTTTTAAAGCGAAAACGCATTAAATACTAATGAAAATAACGATTATTCACAGTTGCCATCAGCCAACGATGAGAGATCATCGGTAAGTGTTACACTTAGCGATGCCCGCTCATCGCCGCAGCTTGTTTATATCGGAGTATCTTCTTTGGTGTTCCTTCGTGAACCATGCGACTCGACGAGAGAACATACACCGCTTGGTAATTGAAACAGAACCAACAGAAGGGAAGAAAAACTGCCGAGTGGTTCACTGATCACTTTTTCGTCCAAACACTGGCTCGAGTCGATGCTGGCTTTCGTTGCTCCGATGCGCTCGCCCCGAATGTCGTCGATGGAATGAAGCCTTCCGTGGTCGCGCACCGCTTATATAGCAGTAGGAGATGCGACGGCTGCACAAGTAGAGCAGCAGGTGGGGACTGTCTACTGTGCGAGAGGGGTCGAGTCCTATCGCTCGAGTCGATGCTGGCTTTCGTTGCTCCGATGCGCTCGCCCCGAATGTCGTCGATGGAATGAAGCCTTCCGTGGTCGCGCACCGCTTATATAGCAGTAGGAGATGCGACGGCTGCACAAGTAGAGCAGCAGGTGGGGACTGTCTACTGTGCGAGAGGGGTCGAGTCCTATCGCTCGAGTCGATGCTGGTTTTCGTTGCTCCGATGTGCTCGCTCCGAATGTCGTCGATAGAATGAATGAGACTCTGTTAATTTTTTTTTTTTTTTTTGTTAAATTCAATCTTTATTTTACTCTTTTTGTTTCTTTACATAGTTAGGGTATTTTAAGTGATTTAAGATTTCCTTTTTCATCCTTCATTTTTACTTTTTAAATCTATGATTTGTGTTATTTGTTCTTCTCGTGGAAATGTATGTGTATGTATTTTGTTATAAATGTGTATAACTGTTATGTTTTAATGTTTACTACTTAACCTAAATTTTATAACCTACTTAAACGTCGCTCTGGTGAACGGTGGCTTGGAGTTCCTCTGTTCCTCATCGGTTTAATTTTGAAGCGGGGGCTTCACTTGACAATTCGGGATTACAGGCTTATTCGACCCCGTATCTGCAGGCCATGTCTCCGATGACATTGAACTGGTCCTTCCGTGACTTGCAATGCTGCAAGCGTCCACAAAATTCCGTGAAAATCGCCCAGCACTCAGCAGCGCTGAAAAAGGGCATGGCGTCGGCTTCCTCGGTTGAGGAACCTTCGGTCGGATGTCCCACTCTGGTGCGAGGATCGAGAGGGCGCTTGTTGGCCCAGGCGTTAGAGGCCGGTTGGCTGGAAGCGTTCGATGGTCCGGCGGGAGCCGAGATGTTGGAGAGTGGCGGAAAATCCGTCAACGTTAGAGCAGGCGGGCCCTTGCTTCTTGTTGTCCGACCTCGCTGATTCGCTATTGTCGTTCTTTGCCGAATGCGGATGTATTCGGCACGTTTCGGGCAGCTGTGATCAGTTGCCGGATGTGCGCCATTGCAGTTGGCACATTTCTTCTCTTGGGTTTCCTTCTTGGGGCACTCCTCGGTTCCATGGGTTTCACCACAGTGGTTGCATCTGCCCTTAAGATAGCAGTTGCGAGTACCGTGGCCGTGGTAAAGGCAGTTCAGACACTGCGTCGCGTCTGCCCTTTTGTTTCGGTAGGCCTCCCACCGAACGGCGATTGAAGCGATGGTGGTCACCTCTCGTAACTTTTTCAAGTTTGTGTGTCCCCGCTCGAAACACACCAGATGAAATTTCTCGTCCAGCGTGGCGCACTCACCTTTCCTGCGGATGATGTGGGCTGACTGCGCAGTCAGGTCGTGTTGTTCCTTCAAACACGTCAGCAAAGCTTTCGGATCGATCGTAGGGAGACCACGAACTACGACTCGATATGGGCGTTGATTTGGGCGGTCGTGCGAGTAAAACTCGAGACCGCACTCGATGAGGTGATTTTTCACCGCGAAGTACTCCTCGGCGGAGGCACAAAGTAGTTTGGTGCCAAAGCGGGTGATTTTATACACCGGCTTCGCATCGCACTTCTCCATTTTGTCGATCAGGGTCGCAAAATCGACATTTTTACAACCAGCGGCGGTTGTTTTTGATTACCAGTGGTGTTTTCCGGCTGGGTGACTACCGGAACTGCCTTTGCTTTCGGGTTCAAGGAGACGATGTTGGCCTCTTTGCCTTGTGGGTCCAGCGAGGTGCTCGCCAGTTTGGCAAACTTGTTGCTTTTCAGCAACTGCTGCTTGAGTTTAAAGTCGTCGACAGCAGGGGGGGACGGTTTTCGTTTTTGGGTTTTCCCCGTGGATGGACCAGCCTCAATGGTTGCATCCCGGATGAGAGAAACCACCGTTTTCTGTTTCTTTCTGTCGCTGTGTACGCTTCTTTCTTCACCTATTTCCATCGTCGACGGACGATGCTAGACGCGGAACTTTTTTCACCAAGCGCAGAACACGTCCGAATGAATGAGACTCTGGAAGTGTGTCTCTTTTATAATCTTGGACAACGCAGCAATCGAGGTGAAAGTGGAAAAGGCTGTGATTGGCTCTCAACAAACAGAAGGGAAATCGACCTGATTTTCTCACACCGAACAAACATCCAATGACTGAGCGGACCGTTAAAAGAACTTCGACTTAATTACATTGTATTATGACTAGATTATTGTGATTCTTCTTAAGTAAAAGGAAAACCATTTTGTAACCATAAAATATAATTTATTTTAATTGCTGGATTTATCTACTACAAAAACTAGATCCGATTTCCGTTCAAAATGGCAGGTAAACATCTATAGCAAGTTAATACACAACAGAAGGCCTTTAAATTATTGTTAAAGTTTTCAAAACTGTGTTTTTATGAAGGCATGTCTTATGATATATTTTTCAAAAATGGGTGACACTTGATCCCCCTTTGAGCACATGGTTTATTTCAAGGGAAAATAATTCCAGAGTCTTCCTATTCATTTTCTTTTCGAGTTTTCTTGTATTTTTGATGAACATGGAATGTTTGAAATTGTAAGATTTCCTTAAATTTTTAAGGTTATGCCGTATTTTCAAAATGAGGAGACATGATCCCCCTTTTCTTGGTTCGCACTAAAGTTATAATTATCTGACCAATTTTATCGTTGAATTGACTAGAATTCCAAGTAAATAGAGGCTGACTTGCGCTCTCATTGCCCCACCAAATGCTGCAAAATGAAAATGAAAAATAATTGCTAAGGTTTTCTCGTAAGTTATTTTCAAATCATATGCTGATTTATCGACCGTATTCTATTAATAACTTGATGACAAGGGGGTAGACAGCTTTGCTCAGAGCAAGCTTTTGTTGCTCGAGCAACTGAGAGTTGCTCCCATTTGCTCAAATATTTTTCGCTGATCCAAGTAGTCAAACGTATAGGTGCCAAATTCTCGACCCGTCAATTTTGGTTGGATTGAAAGTCTTTGAATCTCAATCTATCTTAATCGTAATGGTTGCATACTACTGAAACCAGTCCCGGGTGTTATTTACACTTTCTTTTTGCAACAATGATGATAGCCATTTTGACATATTTTGATCATAAAATTAACTTCCGACACCTTTCGCTATACCGTTAATTTAAAAGATTATGTACGTTGGTCGGGGTCAATCATTGTGCATGTTCCCAATTCTTTTACGCTCTGGCCGTTACGTAATTCCCGAAAAACAGATGATTTTCCTAGACTATATAGTATTGTTTTCAAGTCTGATGACAGTGAAAGAAGTGCTGAATAGGTGCATATTTGAAAGTTAGTTTTTTTCCTGCCCACCTTGTCGCAGGATCACACGCAAGATTGCACAAAACCCGGCTCGGCGCATAAGCTGCGCATAAGCATAGAAATAAGCATAGTGCAGAGTGCAAACACTAAGATAGACGCGTTGTTCCCACACCAGTCAGTGAGCGAATTTCGGTGTACAATTTCTTCGTAGAGAAGACATTTTCTTACGTTGTTCACAAGCAAGATTTTTTTCTTCTCTTGGAAGAAATTGCGCGCCGCATTTGCTCACAGGTTTGTAAATTTATCTTTAATCACATTTTAACGGATAACATAAAGGAACACTACTGAAGGACTAGCTGAAGGGGTACCCTACAGGCGGTGAATATTTTCACTTCAAAAACAAATACATGAACCATTTGGTTGCTATGTACAGCTATCGCCAAGACTTTCGCTGTGCTGAGCAAAGTGAGCTGCTCAGAGTTGCTCAAAATCTACTCAAGATCAGCACCCAGAGCAAAAGCTGTCTTCCCCCTTGCTTGATGATTTTGTGGCTATATCGGTCTCTTTCTACTCATAAGTATAAGGGAGTAGAGATCAAAGTGGATAATGAAATGATAGATATGATAGAATTCGCTAGGTAGCGAACAAGTGTGAAAATTTTATAGATGGTGAAATTAGGCAAGTAGGCCATGTATTGAACGAATACATCGAATGCGTGAAACTTCTGCCGTGCGACCTGTGCTTTTAAACAGATCGGCTTGGTTGGTAGTTCATACCACCTTACCAAGACTGGCAAAAGTTTCAGGCACCCGACTGCCTAATGTATTGTTCTGTTTTCATCACAAAACAGAACAATACATTAGGCAGTCGGGTGCCTGAAACTTTTGCCAGTCTTGGTAAGGTGGTATGAACTACCAACCAAGCCGATCTGTTTAAAAGCACAGGTCGCACGGCAGAAGTTTCACGCATTCGATGTATTCGTTCAATACATGGCCTACTTGCCTAATTTCACCATCTATAAAATTTTCACACTTGTTCGCTACCTAGCGAATTCTATCATATCTATCATTTCATTATCCACTTTGATCTCTACTCCCTTATACTTAGGGGCTGTCCATAAACAACGTGGTCTTTTTTTTTTTGGGAATTCTCTGGTCAGTATTAGTAGTATCTCCTCCTAGGTACCCAAATATCAATATCTGGTGAATCCTGAAATAAGGAATATTTCCGAAAATTACCGCGCCAAAGGATTCTCTGGTAAGTAGAAGTAAAATATAAAAAAATGCGTGAAATTTGGTTAATAATGACAAACATTTGTGAACCCAAAACATTCTTCACGCAGCATACACCAAATTAGGGTAACTGTCCCAAGTTTGATCCAACTTGGTTAAAGAATTAAAAAGGGTATTCGTAACCGAGGAAACCACCTATTTGTGAGTAGTTAGTAATTAAGTTTGATTAAGGACAAACGTCATGAAATCCCGCTTCAACAGTGCATCAGAACTTCAAGCGCACAAATCTCTCGAACCAAATTTCAAACAACAGTGTATTTTATTATTCTGTTCTTGCTCACTTGTAATAAGCTTAAAATAAGAAGCTCAGGTGCGCTGGTTTTGTTTACGTAGATAATTGTGCCTTCGAAATCGTGAGTATGTGTCAAAGTCGGCCATTGTGGCGGCCATTTTGGGATGCTAACAAGTCTGTCCTTAAATGTGAATGTTAAATGTGTTATTTGCTAATAAATTACAGTTAAGCGTTGCCACAAAACACCTGAGCCGCTATAAAAACCTGGTTTCTCTGTCGGGAACACAACTGATAGCTAAATATTTTTGTAAAACGAAAATTTTGCATGTAATGGAACAGTTCACATTTGAATAAATGAAAACCTAAAAATTAATAAACGTCATGTCGGAATCATCAAGAACAAAAATGTGTCCAAAAGGATGCCACATTGATACATTTTACTTCGTCGGTTTTCGTTCAGTAATTCTTACTTCCTTTTGTAATTAATAATTGCTGGCTTGAAACAGCAATTATAACAACACATTTTTTAGAATACACGTAATTGGAGCACAAATGCAGGATTAGAGGAAAAAAATATATTTTCGACTTTATTTCATCAAGTTTTGATGCCTGAAATCGAATATGGAATTGAAAGACAGTAAAATGATATTGTAAATAAATCCTAGAGTTCAAACGAAATCTGTCGCACATAAAGATTCTAAAAACATTCACTCAATTATGCATTATCGCGTGGTGCGGACTGTAATCATCCTACCTGAGCCTAAATTAAGCGAACAAATAAGCAACTCGCAGTCCTGGGCATACGCACCGAGCCTCAAAAGAACCAATTGGATGGAGCAATGACCGGTGAACGTGTGTTGTGCCTTTAGTATACATAGGTTTATGTCTAACTTAGCAGCTGTATGTACATAATACCCAACTAGAATTGCCGTACATATACCAGTGAAAGCGCTATCAGATCTCGGAATGCCTTTACACTGTTTGCCCACGCAATCCTCTATGTCTGGAAACCGAGTCCCAATGACTTCACAGCGATTTAACATAAAAGTGACCAGGCTGTTCTAATACCCATTCATCATTTATGCCACCGACGACAACGACTTCTACTGTATTGCTGCAAATCGACATCTGACCACCGCACCGTGAGCTTGCGACAAACTTGCCAGCTGGTGTTCGCAAATTATCACAATCACTCACCGCTCACTGCCAGGACAAAACGCCGTGCATGTCTAAGGATAATTTGCCGCGATGAACTTTCTCGCAACGGTGGACAATGTCAGTGAATTTCAAATGCTGGCTATATTTGCACAATAATTTTCAACGGCTACAAAATGTCAACCCACCCAGCTGTTTGTGCCGTATTTGCATTGGAAAATGAAAGGACTTCCCTTGTTTTGTGACTATGCGAAAGGAAAAATAGGCTGTTCAAAATTAGCATCGACAGCCGAGAGCGAAATTTTTCAACGTTTTCTCGACACTTGACTGACCTGTAATACCTCATTTAGTGATACCGTTGAACGGGGTAAATTTAATTGTTTGTCAGCAGCAATCCTCCTCTTCATGGAGTAACTTGCCTACTGGGACAAAAGCTGCTTCTCGGCTTCGTGTTCTAGTAGCACTTCCTTAGTTATCAACTGAAAGCTTTATCCCACAGTGCATAATCATTTTACATTCGTATATCGAGTGGCAGGAACAAAGACGCTATGCCCAAGAAAGACAAGGAAATTTCCATTACGAAAATTGTTTGGGAAATCCAGGAATCGTCACCCACAGCATAGTCTTGCTGAACTATTACTACGCGTTTACCGTTTCGGATATTTTTTCTTCTCTAAGCAATGCAATTCCAAGAGTCTCTCTATTTACCTGGTGTTCATTGATTACGAAAAAGCTTTCGACCGTTTCAATCACGAAAACCTGGGAACCCCTCAGGCGCAAGGGTGTCCCTGAGAAAATCATCGGCCTCATTGAAGCACAGTACAGGACATTTTCGTACAGAGTACTGCACAACGGTGTTTTGTCCGATCCCATCCGGGTCGTTGCTGGAGTGAGGCAAGGATGTATACTTTCACCAGTTAGTACTGTTCCTCATCGTAATCGACGAGATCCTGGTTGGTGCGATTGACCGTGAACCAAATCGTGGGTTGCTATGGCAGCCCATTACCATGGAGCACCTAAATGACTTCGAGTTGGCTGACGACGTTGCTCTCCCAGCTCAACGACGCTCTGATATGCAGAGCAAGCTTGATGATCTTGCCAATCGCTCTTCAGCGACAAGTCTTACCATCAACGTTAACAAGACCAAATCATTGGATAATCTACCCTTCCAGCTTTACGGTAGCTGGGCAATCAGAATGTTGAAAGGTTCTTTGTAGCCAAATGGCGGTCAATGGTGGCACCAAGATCAACATAGGTGCAAGAAGGCGAGGGCTGCTTTTGCGAGTTTGAGAAATATATGGAAAAACTACCAGATTAGTCGACGCACCAAAATCCGAATTTTCAACTCGAACGTGAAATCTGTGCTGCTATACGCCAGTGAAACCTGGTGTGTATCAGTGGAGAACACTCAACGGCTGCAGGTCCTCATCAATAGATGCCTACGGTATATATTTCTTGCATGGTGGCCTCACAATTGGATCTCCAACGTGGAGCTCCATCGTCGATGTCATCACAAGCCGATAGCGATAGAAATTCGGGAGCGAAAGTGGAGGTGGGTCGGCCACACTCTACGCAGGGGCGGAGACGAAATCTGCAAGCAAGCGATAGATTGTAACCATTGTAACCCAGCAGGACATCGCAGCCGAGGCAGACCCAGAGGCTCATGGCGGCGCAGCCTCAACAACGAAATCAAGCAAGTCGACAGAAATTCGACCTGGCCACAGGTCAAGGCGATGGCTGGCAATCGCCCAGGCAAATCTTTCAGTTCGGCCCTCTGCACCACCGTGGGTGCCCAGGACTGAAAGTAAGTAATAACGTCAAGGATCACTGCAGCACAGTAGAAACCTCCTCTCCGTTCACGCTGGAGAGCTCGACAGTTTTAGTAACTGACAAGACAGCGTTGTAGGCTGTGCACACTCGTTATGCTTCATTGTAATGCTGCTACAATTGATTGATTGATTTGTCTTTATTAGAGAGACTTTCAATGCTGCGACAAGCTTTCATCAGTCGAGATTCGTTTTTTTAACGGGAGCCGGTCTATATTTGAAGTAGGGTCTTGTACCACTTGGGCAGTTGCGGATATAACGGTGATATACGTACAGGTTTTATCCCTATACAAAAATTCAAATTAATTAGGCCTTGAATGTTAGTAATGCATTTCCGATGCACTGAAAATAGGGTCTGAGACCATTTAAGTAGGGGGATCTATTTTTGGCACTTGCTGCTATAACTAATTCTTTTTTTAACCGAATGACTTGATTTTTGGAACACAATCGGATATGTACAGCACTGGCGTAGCCACGGGGGGGGGGGGGGGGGGGGGGGGTTTAGGGCTAAACACAACCCCCCCCCCCCCCCTGAGCC